>NC_091929.1:30907961-31557961 GCF_041260155.1 Ptychodera flava
TATATATATATATATATATATATATATATATATATATATATATATATATATTATATATATACACATATATACACACACACACACACACACACATATATATATATATATATATATATATATATATATATATATATATATATATATATATATATATATACAACACACACACATATAACAAATGTTCTCGTAGAAATTACAGTACTCGATGCGGAAAAAAGCAGTGCGTTATAAATAGTAACGCAAATTACTTACAGTACAAGCAACAATGTCTGTTACTTACTTAAGTTCATGTTTCATACGTCCTGCAATCTTCAGAAAGAAACTCTGACAGAATATTCTGTCTAAAGATTGTAGGATGCGTGAAACTTAATTAATAGATATTATACATTGTACTTGGAAGCAATATGTGTAATTATATATATATATATATATATATATATTATATATATATATATATATATATATATATATATCTATATTATATATATACCAGACAGTTTCATAAATCTATATCACGATACCCTATTCTTCTTTAAAAAATTCAATACAACACCTAAATACATCATATATAACATCGGACTCAGCATAACTTAAGGTGTGATGGTACCTGATCAGTACTGCGTTGGGAGCCAAGGAAGTTGACTGTATTATTTGACATCATCTTAGAGAACACATAATGATCCACTCTTTGCATTTGCATGACTTTACTATGACACCATTGCTGTACTTATTTCCATCTGAGTGAATTTAAACTATGTACATATATATATATATAATATATATATATATATATATATATATATATATATATATATATATATATATATATATGATGTCGTAATATACTAAGTGTTATATTTTTGTATAGTTCGTACAGATAAAGTATATAATCATGGACAAATGTCCTAAATTTTGAAATATCTTACCCCTTCGTAATAAAAACTTTGTGTCTTTAAGATCTTTTGACTTCATTCCGTCGCTGACATCTCGTAGCATCTTTCGATACGGTATATTTAGCCCTGCTCCCTCACGATTAGTTGTTGAATCTGTGGAGTCTTTTAAGCTCGCCATGCGATTCTGCGACATTTTTGTCGACATTGGTTGACCTTGCAGGCAAAAGTGCGTTGTAGAATTACGAGACGCATTGGTTATCATGTCTTCTTTAGTGCCAGGCCCTTCACCATCAGAAACGGTTTGTGCGACGACTTGTTCTCTGTCATCGCCTCCGTCTTTTCGGTTTGTATTGTTGTTTTCTGTTTTTTCTGTCCCAATCGCTTCCTCGCAACCGTCATAATTGGCATCTTCATTCCCCCTTTGGCTTGGTAGAAGGGCGCTTTGGTCACCTCCTATAGTTGCATTACCAGTGCCAGTTAGGTCACTGAAAGTACTGGGTATTTCTCCGCCAGACACATCTTCGCCATGTTTCGTTTCATTAGCGCGGCCGACCTTTTCTTCCACCTCATTTGACGGCACCTCTTCCTTCTTACCTTCAAACTTGCCATGCAATTCAGGAAAATTTTCGTCGCGAATTGTTGTCCCGGCGGGCAAAGATGTGTCAGAAGAGGTACCAGACACATTTTTTTCAATGTCATCACTTATGCCTTCACCGCCAGAAACGGTTGAACGGTGATTTGTTCGCTGTCATCTACACTATTGCTACATTAATTCGGTTTGTATTATTTTCTGAGTTTTCTGTAGCAATCAGTTCCTCGCAACCGCCATATTGACATCTTCATACCACTTTGGCTTGGTAGGAGAGCGCTTTGGGCACCTGCTGCAGTTGCTTATCAGTCTCAGTTAGGTCACTGGAAGTACTTGGTTTGTCTTCGTCAAACATTGCATCTTCGCCATGTTCCATTTTATGAGCGTGGCCGACCTTGTCTTTCACCTCAGTCGACTGCACCTCTTCCCTCTTACCTTCAAACTTGCCATGCAATTCAGGAAAATTTTCGTCGCGAATTGTTGTCCCGGCGGGCAAAGATGTGTCAGAAGAGGTACCAGACACATTGGTTTACAATGTCATCACTTGTGCCTCTCACGCCAGAAACGGTTTGAACGGCGATTTGTTCGACTGTCAGCTACATCATTGCTCCCGTTAATTGGGTTTGTACTGTTATTTTCTGTGTTTTCTGTAGCAATCAGTTCCCCGCAACCGCCACAATTGACAGGTTCATACCAACTTTGGCTTGGTAGGAGAGCGCTTTGGTCACCTCCTTTAGCTCGCTTATCAGTCATAGACGGGTCAGTGAAAGTTCTGGGTATTTCTCCGCAAGACATTGGATCTTCGTCATGTTTCGTTTCATTAGCGCTGGCCGACCTTTTGTTCCACCCCATTCGACGGCACCTCTTCCTTCTTACTTCAAACTTGCCATTCAATTCAGGACAATTTTCGTAGCGAATCGTTGTCTCTGCGGGCAAAGATGTGTCACAAGAGGTACCAGACACATTTGTTTCAATGTCATCACTTATGCCTTCACCGCCAGAAACGGTTTGAACGGTGATTTGTTCGCTGTCAGCTACACTATTGCTACCATTAATTCGGTTGTATTATTTTCTGAGTTTTCTGTAGCAATCAGTTCCTCGCAACCGCCATAATTGACATCTTCATACCCACTTTGGCTTGGTAGGAGAGCGCTTTGGGCACCTGCTGCAGTTGCATTATCAGTCTCAGTTAGTCACTGGAAGTACTTGGTTTGTCTTCGTCAAACATTGCATCTTCGCCATCTTCCATTTTATGAGCATGAGCGACCTTTTCTTCCACCTCAGTGGTCGACGCTTCTTTGTTATCTTCAAGCTCGCCATGCGATTCAGGGAAATTTTCGACTCGATTTGTTGACTTTGCGGGCAAAGGTGGGTCAGTAGAGGTACCAGACGCATTGGTTATAATGTCATCACTTGTGCCTTCACCATCAGAAACGGATTGAGCGACGATTGGTTCACTGTCAGCTACATCATCGCTACCGTCAATTCGGTTTGAATGACTATTTTCTTCTTCTTCTTCTATCGCAACCGATTCCTCGAAACCGCGATAATTAACAAGCTCATACCCATCTTGGCTTTGAAGGAGAGCGCTTTGGTCACATCCTGTAGTTGGCTTATCAGTCCGAGTTAGGTCTCTTAAAGTACTGGGGAGACTGTTTATTGTGATTTGGTTTTTGTGCCTTTACCATTACAAACGGCCTCTCCTTTGCCACGTATGTCACCATTATTGTTGTCAGATGCCGGACTATTGTTCCTTTGGTCGTCTGGGCAGAACGTTGGATTGTCATCGCCGATCGTAGACCCTTTACTGTGTTTTATCCGAACTTTATCTATTTTCTCGATGGCAGACAGCCCATCACTGATATAGTGATTGTGTTAGAGGCTATTCAAAACCTACGAAGAGAAAGGGACCGTCTAAGACTGCATAATGGGACATACCTTTGCGCCAACTCGTGCGAGACGATCAAACAAGTACTGAACACAGGTGCTTTTGTCGAGACACAAAAATAGGTATGAGATCAGCAGACACACTTTAGACTGTAGCTCTCGGATAAACAGGGCTCTCAGATAAACAGGGCGACTGAAACTAAATTTTTACCAACCTCTTTCGAATCGGCAATCAAATCGAAAACCGTCAACCGCAATTGAGAACAAGACCAATTGTACCTCTAGGACAGTGCAAGCTATGAGTTCATATATAGCAGAAAATGTCTCTTTCACTTTTGGGGGTCAATAGTTCAGCTTATTACCTGACACAGATTCAAACAAAAGAAAACAGAATTAAAGCATTGGAATAGTTTTCAATTTCCGTATATCTATACTTACGTGTTCTTATGGCTAGTAAACTACTTATGATGAGTCGCTTTTCAAACTCAGGATATTACACTTTGGCTGCCTACTTCTTTTCGAGGGCCGTTATTTTCAACGTTCAACGACAGGAACCGCCACAGATGAAATTTACAACTACGTGCAAACTCATAATACGCCGATGACTGACAACAACATGTGTCTGGATAAGTGTAAACTATTGCCCGTTCATAATACACATACTTCAATAACTCAGTTTTTTTGTCCGTAACATTATTCCACGGAATGCTGCCCTTTTCCTTCACATATTTAGCCAAGCATTTGACGGATTTTTAGTCCTGAAGAGATAAACTTTTACCCAAAACGATTCTATCCACAAAAAGTGAACTTTGTTGCGTCTGCTGAAGAGGTACTAGCTGAAACAAGAGACAAGCGGCAATTTGTGATATCAATATTTTTGACAAGGAACACTGAAATTTTGACAGTTTTTGCCGACTCATATCACATTGTCTTTTCTTGAATATTGCATACAGATTGAAACATGAAAAGATTGTTATCAAATACTGTTGGCTACTATAACATTTATGTCCGACATACCACATTTCTAGAAATCGCAACCTCGTACACTACTTGAATTACGAATAAACTATGGTGTGTTGTCGCTCTGTTTGATACTTACTTCAGACGTTGTATTAGAAGGGTCAAAGTCGTTTGAAATTGCCTTCTACGCCATTTTAAGCAACCGAGAGCTCCACCTACCGATCCTTGCGTTGTGACGGGGTTTGAGCAACCAGATACCTGCCAAAGAAAGAGTCGATTCCAATATACATAGACTGCGTTATAACCACGGTAATTTAGTTCTTTGTCCACTTAGCAAAATCATTACGGTCAAATTCAAAGTTTGAAAAACCAGCGAAATAAGTTCGACGTACCCCTTGTCAAGGACGTCGGGTGCCTAACAACTCAGATCCAACCTTAGACAACTGCAAGCCAACAAAACCTTCCTTGTTGTACACGTGACTCCGTAAAAAAGTTTGATTGGTCATTTATCGAAAGCAGCTATGAGATCACAAGGCACTATTGGAAATATCGTAACAGGGGATTCCCCGGTTTTGCTTAAGCATTCAAAACAATCGTGACAACACCCTCTATGGGGAATCTGAAAGTTCTAAACGTTCATGGTTACTACTGTCTGCCACAAAGCACGATAGAATAAAACACTGAGCTTTCCAAATCAAGAAATTAACCAAGTTTACACAGGCTACACCTTTGACTACGTCATTCAGCTTATAATCTGTGAGTCAGTAGCTATGGTTCCGAATCTATTGTGTCAATCATCAGAAGCTCTCCTGTCAGAAACCCTTTCTCGCTGACGTCGTGCTACAGAAACCTCTACTTAAACATGAACCTGAAAGACTGAACTCTTTCCCATCAAACTATCATTGACTTGGCCGTGAATAATATCTCAAGTCGCCTATCGATTTAAGTTTTCTGTCCCATGTTTACATTGCTCAATTGACAAGATTTTTCATTCTGATAACCTCCAACCTAAGTATAATATATCGCTTTCTATCGTTTGTTCATTGGAGACCTATTTAATTAAGTCATATCATTTAAAAGTTTCTACTTTAGATCATGCAAAAAATCTGAATTCTAACTGTCTTTATCATTGAATACTAACGATGCATCCTCATATTTAATTGGCTAACGTTTTGCTCTATGGTGCGTTATATAGTACGATACATTTTGTAAGAAAAATATATATATAAAAATCTCGTAATTGCGAGATTGTAATCATCGTAATTACGATTTTTTGATTCTCGTAATTTTGAGATTCTGATTCTCGTAATTACGAGTGCTTGATTGTCGGAACTATGAGCCTTGATTCCCTCGGTTATGAGACTTATTCTATAATAACTCAGTCTTTCTATAGTTTGAGCGCTCTTTAATGTTATTACTGTCTCATACATATTGCTGGTTATTGTTCAACGAGAATATGGTGCTTTCAATGTGATGTTTTCAATACGGTGTAATCTTGATTTGATAAGGGTAGCAAGCAATTATAGTACACTCGTAGATGAATAAGTGAATGAAATTTGGACTGTTATATGGCTACAATTGTAGATATTTAGTATGTTATCCAGCAGATCAAGAGCCATGCAAAGCATGCAATGCGAATAGATTTTGTCTGGCCAGATAAGCAATATTTTGAAGTGAAATATACATTAGTATGGCATTATGCAAATATTTCACACCTATCAACACCTTTATTAGGATCTTCTCCGAAAACCTGACAAGCAACCCCGAAGATAATTCCCCCAATACAAATACCTGTTGATGTGATGTTATTTTTTTACATCAAGCATAGATTGACAGTTGTCCTCTGGTTGGGTTTGCGCTAGAAATTATGACCAACAACTAAGATCTTCTGACACCCCTTCATATGTGAAAATACATATCCAAAACAGTAGTAAACGAGGAAGTCGGACAAATTTCCGAACTCTCAATTATTATTAATTGTGCCCAAGATATACACAATCGAAGTGTGTATTTAGACAGATAAAGTAAAGAATGTTCTACAATGAGTGTCCTAGCATTGTTTCCTCCTAACGTAAAAGAATAGTGCACAAACATTGTTTATTATCTAGATGAATGACCGAATTGAAGTGCAACTCCTTTCAAGACCCAAGCAAAGATTGGAAATGGCAAATAAAAGCGAAAAGATAATTATTTTTATGACAGCGTTATTAAGCGGACGTGAAAGGGACACCTCAAAAGAGGCGATCAGTTGTGATAAACACAGTGATAATTAAATTTTCATGTGATTCCATCCGGGATTCCATAAACATTGACATTACGAAATCATCACAATGCACACATTCTGACGTCTTGAAAACCACCCAATTTTGAGATTTTAGAAATTCGCGATTATTTGACTGAAGTTTTTTTACCATAAATACCCATTCATTCTTAATTAACTGACAGACCAGATCCTCACGACAAGATAATTCTCGTTTTACGAGCTCTAAATTCTCGTAATTACGAGTTTTAAATTCTCGTAATTACGAGTTTTTGATTCTCGTAATTACGAGTTTTAAATTCTCGTAATTACGAGTTTTTGATTCTCGTAATTACGAGTTTTAAATTCTCGTAATTACGAGTTTTTGATTCTCGTAATTACGAGTTTTAAATTCTCGTAATTACGAGTTTTTTTGAGTAATAATGAGTTTTAATTTTACTGAATGAATTGTTTATTTAACCAGATAACTGAGGTACAATTACAAAAAAATATTACAGTGAAAGTATGACTTTATCTGGTTTGGACCAGTCCATGGCCCACTATCAGCTAGTAACTGCAAACGATGATGCCGTAAAGGGCTCAAGTAAGACAAAAATACATATCGGAGATAAGTGAATAAAATACATTAGATACATAAACAACTCAAGAAAAAAGATGCATATTGTTATATGTTCATTAAGTAGTTTCTTAATTCTACTTTGAACCTTTGTCTACACGTTATTTGCTTTAATGAAGACGGTAGAGATTTCCAATGTTTGATTGCTGCATACTTAATGTTGTGTTGTGTGACTGTAAGCCTTGTTTTAGGAATACAATAATTGCTATGCTCTACTGAACGTGTAGAATACCCATGGTGAGGAAGTTCAAAACAATTGTGATAGTGATTGTAAAACCGTTATTTTTGAAATCAAAAACAAAAGGCAAGAACAGTAATTACTTAGTTTAAAAATATGAAGGATGTTTAGTTGACGAAAGAGGGGATTTGAGTGGGCATGAAAATCAGAAAAAGTAATCAAACGGACAATTTTCTTTTGTAGGCGGTAAATAGGTTCAGGAAAGTAGTGTAACCATTTCCCCCATATTTCTAAGCAGTAAGTTAAGTGTGGTAGAATGAAGGCATTGTAGAGTTGAAGTAGGATAAACTTTGGAAGGAACGAAGTGTCGAAGACGTGAGATGATTCCAACTTTGGGGTTATTTTATTTATCACATTTATACACCAAGATAACTAGCTGATGAAACTTCCTTAATCTGTTGATTTCCAAGGTATAAATTACCATGTAAAGTTACACGTTTTTGATTTTGAATACCTCTCTTGAACCAATCCGGCTCCCGATCGAAGGAAATCTTGGATCGGGAGCCGGATTGGTTCAAGAGAGGTATTAAGCGATATACATAAGAACACATAAACCAACGCTAAATCGGGATGGCGGACGGTATCAACTTCCTCGAATCTGGGATAATATTTTAAGATCACGCATGCGCAGTGGTGCTAATCAACACCATTGATAAGACGGCTTGATAGTTGTCGAAAGCTCTGGATAGAGAAATAATTCTCCCGTGCAGTACAAAGTATTTAGCTACAAGAGTATAGTATGTCTGCACAGATGAGTCTGCATTATTGCATATGAAATGATAATAACAAACAGATCGCCCTGCAACTGCTTAGATGTGAGCGGATATGGAAGTAGGGGTCATACGGGTTAATCACTGTAACCCCGCGTATTCATGGCACATCGGTGATCATTGTTAGGCATGAGCCTGTTATCCATAACAGAAAACTGATCCCTCTAGTGAGAACCAGATTTCGGTGAAATTCAGGCCAACTACACCGCGTTTCCCTTGAGTCATGACAAGAACTTTTCGGCCGAGCTTAGCTTAGCTGTGGCTGTGATTGACCTTGACACCACCACATTCAGCAATGCATTGTTGACGTCAGTGAAAACTGTCGACAGTGTTGCGTTCTCTTTCATCATGCGTCATTGAAACGAGAAGTCGGCTATACAAATAGACGCTAACAGAAATGTTCAATGAATCAAAACCCCAAGGAGCCAACGCAAATACTATTCGCTGAGCTGAAATATCACAAGAAATGTGCTGTCGAGAATCAAAACTCGTAATTACTGGAAATCAAAATCTCGTAATTACGAGAATCAAAATCTCGCAATTACGAGTTTTCAACTTCCCGTAATTAGGAAAATTTTTCATTTTTTCGTACAAATGTGACACGAATGCGCTTCCATTCAAAAGTAATCGAAAATGGACTGTTTTTAATTAAGCTACCTGTTTAGGCTGAACCTAGACATGAGGTCAAACTGGTAGATAACAGGATTAAGAATTTATTAATCAATATAATTTCACCTGACCCTCGAACCATCCCTCCGTCGAGGTCCAGTACGTCAGCTGCAGCTAAGCAGCGATATAAGTGCGCTTCGACAGCATATGTGTTGGTCACATGATTTAAGCTGATAGCCAAAACCTCACCATTACAGAAATATTCCCAACAGTAGGTGACGGAGGCAGAGGCCTTCGACTATGCGGCGTCTTCGTTCAGTCTGTTTGTACGGGACTACATTGCTTTGCGTCTTTTTTCTGTCTCATTTGTTTGTTCGATTTGGAGGGAGAGAGAAGAATGACGTCAGCAAGAAATATGTACCAACACAAAGGTGAGTTACAAGGAAGTTCATTCCCTATCTTCTGTGGGTATACTACTTTCATTTAAGTGACGTCAGCGATATGTAGCGGGTCTCTTTAAAGTCACTCTTTATCGCAGTAGGAATGGCCTTCCGTGAAGTCAAACAACACGAGCAAAATAGCACATACGCGTGTATATTGTGCAACAGTAAATACTGCTTTGTACTATATAACAAATACTGTGTCTTGATATTAACCTGCACGTGCAGTTTGTTGAACTCATAAAAGTTGAAATTTATGTTGATCACTACGCCATCACAAAATTGAGTGTAAGTCTCCTTATAACCTGCTAAAAGGCAAACACAATGATGACTCTACCAGTATATAACACCGAACAAGTAAAATAAAGAATAATCAAAATATTAACCGGCTAATTTCTTTAAAGAGAAAAAAGATAACTTCTATGTGATACTGTTTAAAACACAGGAGCGCCTATCGTATGTTTCTACCGTAAACCAGTATATCTGTAGTACGCGTAGCAACGGTTTAATTAACCATGTAGACACAGCTAACTGGCACGTAAACCATACGCACCCGTGGCCAGTTCACCATTTGATGCAGTCAGAAATTCTGTTTGTACAAAGGCAAAACCAGCTCTATCTGGGTTGTAAATGAGGGTTTACGATTGACATCCTGTATTCAAGATTGAGATACAATGTAACATTACCATGCACTGGTCCATTTACAAGTCTTGTTCAGACAACTTACTATGAAAATCAGTGTGGTTGATTTCAATTTCCTCAAATGCACTGTCTGCATGGGACACACAAGTTTGCGCGATACTATAGTAGTGATCTCATAAAAGTGTGTTGCCTCAATAAACTAATTATCGCGTAGAGGCTTTTATGAATGGGAGTGGTATCTTTTTTCTCAATTTTTAACACAGGGTGCTAACCCTTAGCTGTCGTTTACAACCCTTGGCAGGGTCTGTTTCAAGCAGGCTTAATCAACAGTAAAGGAGCCACGGTGTATTTGTGTTGCCTAATTAGTTATCCCTATGCGATATAAGGGATTTTTCATTTATTATGAGGGGGTTGGCCAGAGGAAATGCGGAGGGTCATTTTTACAAACCTTCCCTTTGGAGAAAGGTCACATTTCGCAAACTTAGCCTGGCGGAGAGTCAAACTTCACATTTTTAAAATTTTTTGATTACAAATTTTAAAACGTTTCCCTATAATACTGATACAATTATAACAACTATCACGCAGTACTTACAGTACATCTCGTAGGTTTCTATCTATCTATCTATCTATCTATCTATCTATCTATCTATCTATCTATCTATCTATCTATCTATCTAACTACCAATCCATCCACCCACCCATCCACCCATCTATCTATCTATCTATCTATCTATCTATCTATCTATCTATCTATCTATCTATCTATCTATCTATCTATCTATCTATCTATCTATCTATCTATCTATCTATCTATCTATCTATCCATCCATCCATCCATCCATCCATCCATCCATCCATCCATCCATCCATCCACCTATCTATCTATCTATCTATCTATCTATCTATCTATCTATCTATCTATCTATCTATCTATCTATCTATCTATCTAACTACCAAAGTTTTACAGATATTTGAAATTCCAAATGGCCGCCATCACCGTGTTAAGTCTAAAATAAAATTTTCGATTTTCGAAAAACCCAGACGGTAAACAACTTTCTTACACCAAGAGCTTTAAGATGAACCCAACAAGTTGTAAATCAGAAAAGAATTGGAAAAGTTTGAGATTCCAAATATATCTAGCTGAGGCGCATACTATGAATGATATGAATTTACTTGACTAGAGTAGGGCGATCAGATGAAAATGTGCATGTGCTTTCAAATGTTGAAAGTGTGATTGAAATTTCGCCTAACATTGTCAACACTGTACATGGGCGTCTATGGTCGAAACGATTAGCAATATTTACCAATACAAAACTAACCACACCACAATCTGTCATTGTCGATATGAACATGACAAGGGTAATGTGTTTAGAAGTGGCAAATACGATATTGGATTGTACCAAATATGTCACGTAGCGTGGTTGTGATATAGCTATTGTCGAATGCGTACACTCTGTGGCGTGGAACGTCAGGGCAGTAGACGTATAAGAGACGGCAACGATACACCGAAATATACTCTAAGTCGTAGCACTTTATTCAGCTGAGTAACATTAGTTACACGGTAAAACTTCTATGTCTCACACCAGTCTAATAATAGGCGTCGGTCACAGTCAACGTCGTCATCGGGCGTCGCAACAGATTCTACTTTAACACACTAAAAAATATGTGACAAAAAATATAAGTTCGAGTCACAATACGCCAATGGGACAAACTATGATCAGATTCTCCCTCTACTAAACTAGCCGTATCTGTGTATTTATAATTGTTTGACAATAGATCTGACTGTACTTGACTCGAGTTGGTAGAAATTATATGTGTACAACAGAAATTTCATCCTTTCCGTTCAATACATCACGATAGTCCGAGGGACATCACAGTACATACACACTTATAAACAGGTAGAATGTGCCTATAGGTTAATTATTAGTAGTATCGTTCGGTAAGAGCAAGGCCTAGTGAGTTGTCAATATGACAAAAATCGAATAATCACACAGAATAGTCAATGACAGGGGCACAAAAGAGGGGATGTGAACATACGGTAAACACAGGGGTGAATGGGGCAAAGTAGTTCAGGTTCGGCCATATACGCATTAAAAGCTTTCGATTTTTGAAGGGCTTTGAGAGGGTCATGTTCTGGCAATAAAAAGAGGGGAAGGTCAAATTTTAGATTGAGAAGCCTGGGGTCAGCGGTTTTTTACTACGGTTAGAAAACCTACGGTTAGAGGAAAAACACAGATTATTTATTTGGCCTCAGCCGAGCAAGTGATTATAGGTGGGCACCATCTGGCGTAAAAGTTTGATATATCCGAGCATAGGCAGTTAGATACCTTAACATAAAAGGTCAATTCTTATCGCGTAACAGCTGATACCAGCGGGGAATACAAGCTTCAGAATTCTAGGATATGTGGCTTCAATGTATTTCTGAAGGGGGCTTTTTCAATGTTTAACTTCACGGTAGTATGGCAGACTGCAGATTTGCCTATTTCGTTGCCATGGTGCAGACAGTGCTGATTGACAGTAAATAAAGACAGTTTGGGGCAAAGCTCTTCATCTATAATAAAAAAAACCCCAAAACGTTTCAATGCGGAAAATATATAGATATACCATTACAATGAAAAGCAGTTTTTTTCTGCGGACATTTAAGATAATCTGACGCAGATTTGCAGACGGATTGTATCCATCAATAGGCGTAGAACGAGGCAAGTGTCGACTGAAGTGCCTATGAATACATCGACTGTAAAAAAACCCCGATCATTGTTAGTGGGAGCCATTAAAACGGGCATTTTATGTGAAAAAGTGACACGTTTTACAGTCATTGATATAGAGGTTATAAAATAAACTCTACTCGACATAGCTTGTATTGCCATTCATATTGCGTATGCATATATATATATATATATATATATATATATATATATATATATATATATATATATATATATATATATATATATATATATATATATATATATATATATATATATATATTATATATATATATATATATACATACACACAGATAATCGGCAAATATCCTTTTTAAGCAGAGAATCAAGAGAGAGCGGGCTTCCAAATATTGTATTCATAATGGCCGACGATTTGGGTTGGGGTGACGTTGGGTACCATGACAGCATTATCAAGACGCCAAACATTGACCGACTAGCCAGCGAGGGGGTCAAATTGGAAAACTATTACGGATCGACTTGGTGCGCCCCTTCCCGACTCAATCTTATGACCGGACGGTACAGAGTGAGTAGCTTTATTCGCCGTTAATTATGAATGAATAAATTAAGTGCAATTTGCTTATGCATGGACTCAAGAGCCTGAATTCTAAAGCCACACGAGGTAAAATGACACCAACTTGTATGACCTACACCAAAAAAGTATAAAAAGGTATACTTAATTCGGTATAATTATGCAATAGACTCTACATTTACAAAACAGCTATCAGTAGCATGACGAATTGGTTTGCGATCGTGGAGAGAAAATATATTTTGGTTGTTTGTAGACAAATGTCATATGATATCTGAAATCCTAAAAAAACGATATTATGATATTGATGTTCAATTCAAAATGTTGACCAAAAGGAGTGTCCATAAAAGAAGTTGTTATTGTGAAATTTCAGTAAATTTGTTAACTCCTGTCATGTAGCCATAAGAATTCGATTTCATTGTTCGGTAGATCCACACGGGTTTATATGGCGATGTTTGTGACTTCATGGCGCTTTCTGAAACTACGGTAGCTGAGAAGCTCCGAGAAGCCGGCTATTACACGGCGCTGGTTGGGAAGTGGCACCTGGGCGGATTTTATAACACTGAATGTAACCCTCCTCAACGCGGCTTTGATACGTTTTTCGGTGAGTACATTTTCCATGCTGCAATTTAAATAATGCGTAGTCGTACGTATGGAATTGAGCGACATACGATCACAAGCCCCATTCTATCAATACAATCTCTCTATCTGAGTGCTGCAATTTTTCCCACCAAAATTTTAATGCAACATTTTATCAATTATTATGAATTTTTCTGTAATTGTTTTGATAATTTTGGACCAAATGGACATCATGTTTTGTTAGCTATAGTTTTTTATCAAAATTTTTGCAAAAATCTCAGAAAAATTGACTAGAGTATATTTTATAATGGTGACAAAAATTGACGTTGGCGCTCAAATGTAAAACGTATTATTTTCACACCACAGGTTATCTTGGAGGGTGCCATGGCTATTACACACATCGTCGTGGTGGTCCTCGCGCAAAATATGACCTCTTTGCTAACGACACTGCAGTTGGGCCTGACTACGAAGGACAGTATTCAACCTTTATTTTCACAAAAGAAGCACAGAGAATCGTAGAACAGCACTCCAAAAGACCAACAGAACAGGTTTGTGCACTCCTTGTTTCATACAACATTCAGTCTGAACTTTCACCCAGATATGACCTTTTATTACTAGATTCGTGGCAACTGTGCCGTATGTGACAGTTTTCCATTGAGCTTAGTCAAAATATAAGTACGTCATCTTGTATCTGTCGTTAGATATTGTATGCAATGATATACTCGTTCGGAATCCCCTTAACAGTCTTAAGGGAACCTTCAGTGATTACATGAGGGTGGGCCAGGGCACAGTGGATAGAGGGACTGTGGCCAGGGCAAATTCAGATCAAACTTTTTCTGTGAAGTGTGACCCTCCCTCTATCTTACTCTCAAAAATGTGACCCCACTGTCTCATGTTCTAAAACTTACCCTCCGCATCACTGTGTGCTGAGATAGTTTTGCATCATGATATATATGTCCATACATATACATGTAAATGGTGTTTTACCAGTGAAATTGACTGACTGATTGCAAAAGACTACAATAAAACTATACTCTTTTCTTATGTATGAGATCAAACTTACTTTTCAATACTCAAAGCGTGATTTGCATATTGTGCAAACTATGTACATGTTCGCGTTACTTAAAACATATCTCGCAATGTCATGGTCAGTTTTAGCATCATTGTCACTACTGTCATTAACGTTTTTTTTGCGATCTCCCACCCTATGTAATTACTGAAGGCTCCCTAACAACTGCATGGTAGGTAGGTTATTAAGAAAGGTTCGTGTCTATGAAATGACTATCACAGTAGCTGTGTCAGTATATGTGGCTGTCATATACTCAGTTAGTTAGTGAGTGAGTGTGCGTGAGTATTTCATTGAGCTAGTTAGTAATTACATATATATATAGATAGATAGATAGATTTATTTAAAAAAAAAAACTACTGGCCTCCGGCAAAAAAGTACAAAAAAAGAGCAGTACATAAGATACGGATCGCTAGCAATTGACAAAGTAGTTTTACAGCCCATATGATAAGCAAACAAGGTTTACAAGTTGAATCTTTGGTTATTTAAACATCATCACGAAGCTGAGTGGCAGAAAAAATGTAGTTTCCTAGTTTTCTTAAAGTTGTGGTATTTATGGAAGACAGAAGTATCTTAAATTTGTATAAAAGCGGTGGATTATAATAATAGGGAGCAATAAATTTACAGCGCAGGTCTCTATACATTGGGCAAACAAGGAGAAAATGATATTCATCTTCAACAACATTCAAACTGCATATTTCGCACAGTCTCTCAGCTCTCGGAACATTATTCCAACGGCCAGTTTCAACCCTTAAAGTATGTGCAGAGGTTCTAAATTTACAAAGAGCTAATCTGAAAACAGGTTGTTTTATACAAAGTAAATATGGCTCTAAAATAAGTTCTTTTTTAAATGAAGCATAAGTATCCAGTTTCCGTGATTCACTAATATCATCGGACCATAACTGCATATCGATATCAATACATCTTTGTTTAAATATTTTTAAAAATACTGCTTCATCTCCAACCCCTTGATGTTCCCACACTTCACCAAAACCATAACATTGCAATAAATATCGAACGCTCTTAGCCCAAAAATCATACCTACTTAGATTAATGTTATTGACCTGGTATTCATAACATTTGTATGTTAATCTATTTTTGTCCATTTTCAAAATTCTAAGCCAATATTTTACAATTCTACAGTACTGTGGTACCTTTAAAGAGACTCTACCCAATTCACCTAGCCTCTCATGGCTATAACTTGTGTGTTAGAAAACAGCTTTAAAAGAACACGTAACATGTTGTGATGGATTTTTTCTATATCTTTAGCAGGATGAAATCCCCAAATTTCTGTGCCATAAAGAAGGATTGGAAGAATTTTGCAATCAAAATATCCAAGGCAATTTTAACAGGAAGAGTGCCAAATTTAAGCAAGCAGCTCTTCAAACTGAAAAGGGCTCTATTAGCCTGTCCACTTAAACACTTCTGGGCATGAAACCATTTCCCAGTCCAGGAGAAAACCAGACATAGATAATTTTGGAATGAAGTTACCATCAAACGTTGCCCATTGTAAAACCATTTTTCATAGTTTTTCAAAGCACCACCTCTTCTAAATACAATGATTTTATTTTACCAATATTGACATTCAACTTCCACTGGTTACAATATTCATAAAGTTGATTTAACAAGCGTTGTAATCCTATTCTTGAGCTACTAATAAGGTCAAATCATCTGCAAACAGTAAATAAATGATTTTAAGAAGACCGAGGTCAACGCCAGAAAAATGCTGAGTGTTTCCCAAGGTTTCTCCTATATCGTTTACAAACATAGTGAACAATAGCGGAGATAATACAGATCCTTGTTGGACACCAAATTTACATTGAAACAAGTCTGTAATACCATTCGGTGTTCGTACACTGGCCTTTACATGTTGGTACATTGAAAATATTACCTTGTACATTTTACCCTTTACACCTGATTTAAGCAATTTATAAAACATAGACAAGTGATCAATCCTATCAAACGCTTTTTCAAAATCGATGAAAGCTACATATAACCTCCCCTTTTTGTGTGCTAGATATTTAGAAATAATTGTTTGCAGTATAAAAAGGTTATCTGAAGTACAATATGACTTTCGGAAGCCTGCCTGTTCGTCAACAATCGGATGGTTATTATCCAACCAACTACGCAATCTGTTGTCTAGAATACTACAAAATATCTTACCAATGATTGGCAACAAAGTAATTCCTCTATAGTTGTTGACACATTCTGTGTCACCCTTTTTATAAATTGGAACAATTACACCCTGTGCCCATTCAGAAGGGAAATTCCCCGTATTTAAAACTACATTGAAAAGCTTACAAACCATTTCTCGAGCTAAGAATGGGTATTTTTATAAAAATCTGGAGAAATCCCATCCATTCCAGGCGCTTTACCAGCCTTGAGTTTATTTATACACTTGTCTATTTCCTCTAAGTAATCGCTGCGTTCAAGAATCGGTATCATCTACTCCATTATCCCCTTCTATTTGAAAGCTATTTACAAAGTCTTTGATTTCATCATAAAAGTCTACAAAATCCACATTTTCAAGACCTGGTGTATTCAAAAGGTTAACAAAGTAATTAAACCACTGATCTCTTACTATGTTGGAAGATGAAGGAGTTGACTTTCCTTTTACAAGCGACCAAAAGTACCTTGAGTTAGGTTGGTTGGCGGCAAAAACCAACTTGTCTAAATTGTGAGTACACTTCTCTTTCTTTTTGTATGTCAACAACTTTCTATATTGACGTTTAAAGTCTTTTAAGTCTTCTAAGTTTTGACTGGTTCTATGTTTCTGTACCTATTTAGCTTCACATTTACAATACGTTTGAAATTCTTACATTCATTATCATACCAAGAGTTTTCAACGCAAAGCAGTCTGTATCGAGACCCTGGGTCAAGTGTACCAGTGTGTTTCATTCGACTGGCAGCAGATTTCAGCATATTCAAAAGATAGCCCGCAGCTTGATCAACATTCAAATTATCGATGGAAGCTTGAAATTCCCCCATGTGTTTCCTGCATTCAAGAGAATCCCAATAATTCAGAAAACCCATCTGTTCATCATTGTCCCATACATACTTGACAAAAGACATGTCATGTTCACTTCTACATATCTGATTTCCAATAATTCTAAGATCAACATTTCTTGTAGTTTTTGGGGGAAGTTGAAAACTAACATCGAATACTAAAGGTTGATGATCAGACTCTATTCTAGTATCAATATAAAACTGGACAATACTCGGAAAATTACGTGAATGGGTAAGGAGATAATCGATAACACTGGATCCAATATCACTAATAAAAGTAAAATCTCCAGTGCCCGTTTCTTTAAATAGCCTACCATTTACAATGCGTAAATCTGTTGTTTTACAGAAATCAAGAAATTTCCTTCCAGCGATATTACATACTTTGTCACTATTAATACGTAATGGAATATCGATTTCTGAATCGCTCAAAATTTCAGAATCGCAGGACACATATTTCATCACACTATCATTTGTAAAGTCGGCCTCGTTCGCTGAACGGGCGTTAAAATCCCCACAGACATAGAACTGCGAACTAGGAAAATCACTTACAAATGGAGCGAACTCTTATCCAAAATTTCCAGTGTACTATTAGAGATAGCACTAGCCGTGTTATCCGGCGCAACGTACACAACAGCGAAAATAATTACAGGTATTTTCGCAGGGATTTCATCATAAAGAAAAATCCAAACAATATTATCAGAAATACTTGACACTGTGTTGATTTTCAAGCAGAGTGACTCACTGTAAATATACTAATACCACCAGGGTGTCTGCAAATTTAGAGCGTTTGGACCTTGATTTGTGAAAGGATTTAAAGCCAGGCATAGCATAACTAAAACCTTCTGAAATCCACGTTTCTGTCAAGCAAATTAAATCAAAACTTTGTAAATACGAAATAAAATCAACATCACATATCTTAGATGCCAAACCATGAACATTCCAAAAGGTACAATGAAGTCTTGACAGATCTTATTGAAGGTGATTCATGAAAAACGTTCGGTTCAAAAGACTCGCAAAATATGTCCTCTTCACTATCCGGATTCTTATTATCTTGGCCTTGGCCTTTACCCTATCTTCTATCCGACAACGGACGTATGTCGTCGCGAACGCTATCGTAGACGTATGTAACACCGTCTAATTTCAATTTTCAATTTATCGTACGATAGAAATGCCCTTTTTCCTTGTGCTCTTGCTGATGCTAGATGGTGACCAAGTTTTCTTCTTTTATTTATCTCTAACTCTTTGCGTAAAATCTTCTGTTATCTTGAAATCTGTATCTTTCAGAACTTTAGCTGCCTCGTATACCTGCTTTCGTTGTTGATAGCGGGCGAATTTCGCTATTATTGGTTGTGGCCGAACTCGAGAACTTGAAAGCCGATGGACTCTGTCAAACTCGATATTGTCACCATTTATGCCTAATTTGTCCGTTATGAATGATTTCACCTTTGACTCTGACTGATCCCATGTTTTGTCATCGTCCTGGCTAATGCCTTTGAATAATAAATTATCCCGTTTCATTTGGCCTCTAAGGGAATCTAGATCGTTTGTCAAATCATTGACTTGGTCGTTCAGATTCTCGTTTTCTTCGGTCAATCGCGCTGTTTCTTCTCGAGCTTCGAGAAGCTCCTGTTTTACGTCTTGAATGTCTTCAACCAGACTGTCAATCTTTTTGTTCAATTCATTGGCCATTCTATCCATTTTCCTACCCAGGTCAAATTTCATGTTACGTAACTCCTGCATAACATCTCCGAGTTCAACACTTTCGTTGTTTGCAGCAGGATTTGATGAAAAAAGCGTAGTTTGCCTTGTACGTCGTTTCTCGGAGGATTGTTGGCTACTTTGGTTAGGACCGGGGTTACTTTCAATATCTCCAGACAACAGCAACAAAGATATCAACGCAAGACGAACAGCCAAACAAACGGTATTACCATTGACATCAAAATGGCCGCGAACACCTGTACCACTCGGTGGATGCTCGAACGTACCAATTCTCATTCTCCACTGTTCTATAGAGACTCCTATTTCCAGAACTGAACTTCCAGGCTGACCAGTAACACTTTAGCTATTCAACAGTGTGATACACTATGACCAAAAGTCCGTCTATCATGAAAAAAACACCAAGAAATAGGGACACGAAATTGCAGCCAGGTGTCAATTCGAACGCCCTCTAGCGCCCCCCCATATATATATATATATATATATATATATATATATATATATATATATATAATATATATATATATATATATATATATATATTATATATATATATCACATTACACATACATACATACATGATATATATATATATAATATATATATATATGAGTGTGCGTATTTCATTGAGCTAGTTAGTAATTACATATATATATATATACACATACATGATATATATATACATATATACACACATAACATATATATATATATATATATATATATATATATATATATATATATATATATATATATATATATATATATACATACATACATATATACATATTAGTTGATAAGTTAGCCAGTAAGTTACTGAGTGGGGTGAGTTTGCTCGATATATTTGTTGGTAACTCTACGACTGTGCCGAAAAGAAACACTTCAGTATGTTACCTTTACAATACAGCCATCGACATGGCGAAGCGTTGAATGAACGGGGAAAGCGCATGCGTGATGTCACTCGCTGCAGCAGGAGTTGTGGTGGCATATTCATATTGTAAAACCTGCAAACATTAACTTTATTTTAGTAATCTACATTGCGGAATTAGATCCCCTAGATCAACAGATTCCCAATCTTTTGTGCAATCTTTGCCGATATCATAGACTGAATCATTTATTCATCAGTATCACCAGTTCCGAGAGTCTTATCGGCATTTGTGTCTTTGAGAGGGGTCAGACAAATGGCATCTCTATTTGAAGATTATGTGCTTGCAAAATACAGGAACAGATGATACAGAGTGATTATAATAAATCTGACTTTGCTATTCCAGACATCATGCTTCCGACTTCCTAACAAACTACCATTATATGACAACTAATCTGTATGGTTAACAAAAAAGTCAGGCTGATTACCTTTTTTCAACCAAATCACGAGTATGCACCGTGTACAAAAGCAAACAATCGAGAATAGATTTAATTTTTCTGTTAAAAGCCATTTTCCTCACTCCCAAAAGTTTACAATTCTTGGCTTCATACCTGCAGCCGTTATTTTTATACCTATCCTATCAAGCCGTGCACACCCCCTTAGAGGTTCCTGAAGAATATGAAAACATCTATAAAAACGTCATTGAGGATGACGACAGGCGCATCTACGCTGCCATGACAACGTGCATGGATGAAGCCATAGGCAACGTTACGGAAACACTGAAAAGTACCGGATTGTGGGAAAACACTGTATTGATATTTTCATCAGGTGAGGTCACGTTGATGTTACTTCTTGTCGAATTTGCAAGCTCTCCTAATTAGACATATCCTTTATTACAGCGCTTGTTATTTTCCTTTGGAGTTTCATTGTTCGAGACGCAAAGATTTCTCGTATAGTACATCCTTAGCGTTCAACGCATGAGAAACGCCCAACCGAACTGCTAGTCTAAAAACAAAGTGACACGTTTGTTCTTGGTCAGAGAATTAATGCTGCACAGCTGTTGCAAACAAATTTCAGACGCGCCATAACCATATAACGGTCATTGAACTGTCTGTCTGAACAGAAAACCCCCAGATCAATGGTTTGCTGTCATACCTTTTTATGTTTATTGTCTTTGAGTAATCCATCGTAAGAATGCACAATACACAGCGTAGAACGTGTCTGAGTGGAGAGGCAGCCAGCAGTGATCTCTGGCAATTGATAACTTAGCGACATATATACACCCGTCGCCATTTTACTGTTGATTAAGCCTACTTGATACAGTCAGAAATTCTGCTTGTATATTGACAAAACAGATCCTGCCAAAAGTCGTAAATGAGAGCTAACAATTGGCAGCCTGTTTTAAAAATTGAGACAGAAAATATCACTTCCATTCATTGAAGCCTCTACGTGATAACTATTGAGGCACACACTATTATAGAAATAACGGGCCACGCGCTGACCATTAACCTTTATTTATGGGCAAGGGCGAGAGGAAAGCCAAAAACTAACGCCGAGCCCGTTAATTTTGGCTTTCCTCGAGCCCGCGCTCATAAATAAACGTTAATGGTCAGCGCGGAGTCTGTTATTTCCATTATATTATCAACGAACCCCCCAAAACCGTCAAAATTTACGGAAATTTCCCGAACGAACGACAATGGGGACCCAGATCTTGTTAGTGAGTAGTGCGCGGTGCAAATATTTGGTAAATCCGGAGATTTTTTGAAAAAAGTGTCTAAACTTGGCCCACAAGTGCTACATTTTATTTTGTGATTAATATTGAACTTTGTACAAATCACAATTTTCGTTTAAGCTGTAAAGTTACTATGTTTACGATATTATTCATATTCACGGGCATGTAAACAGACCATTACTGTGTATATAAGGGGTAGTCACGTGGTTCAGCTTGACCAATTAAAATGCGATGGATAGGGCATGGTAATATATATGAGATAACTGCTATAGAATCACGTAAATTTGTGTGCCCCATGCAGATAGTGCGTCTGGGGAAATTGAAATCAACTGCACTGACTTTTATAAAATTTAAACAAGACATTATCACATATAAGGTACAAATATATACAAGAAAATTCATATTTGGTCTATAGGCGATAGTCTGTAAGTTACAATCATTATGCTACCAGTTTTTTCCTTTCATTATGGTACATGCAGATAGGACAAATACTAGTAAGTCGTCTGAGCAGGACTTGTACATGGACCAGTGCATGGTAATGTTGCATTGTATTTAAATCTTGAACACTGAGTACCAATCGTAAACTCTCATTTACGACCCGGAAAGAGCTGGTTTTGCCTCTGTACAAACAAAATTTCTGACTGCATCAAGAGGGCCACGGGACTGGTGTACTACGAAATGGTTTAGTGGATCGTATGTACAAATGGCAAAGATTAGGCAACGAACATTATTAGCGGCAGGGGCAGAAAGAATATATATATATATATATATATATATATATATATATATATATATATATATATATATATATATATATGTGTGTGTGTGTCTGTGTCTGTGTCTGTGTGTAAAGATATATATATGAAGACATGTATGTATGTATGTATTGATGGATGGATGGATTGATGGATGGATGGATGGATGGATGGACGGATGGATGGATATATGTATGGGTGTATGTATATATGGTATTTATGGATGTGTGTACTACACAGACACACTGCAGGGGCTTAGAAAGATACACTATACACATATGAAATATATATATATATATATATATATATATATATATATATTTATATCTTATTTTAAACATAAATATACTTACAAGAGTACGGTGATTTAAAGCGCGTTCGGTATGATTTACATCGAGTCAAACGTCCCCTTATGTTAAGGCCCCCCTCTCTTCGTGGCTCCCAATTTTCTCTTCTGTGCATCTACCTTTAATAATGCTTGTTCCCTAAATTTCGATTGGCATCGATGACAGTAAAGAATATTTGGGTATTTTTTGCAAAACCAGTTCAGTAACTCCCCCCCCCCCCCCTGGGACAACGTAGTAAATGATGAATATCACTTGATGTTGACGTTGAGTTCATAGGAATTTGAAAGCCATTGTCAATGACAAGCAGCTAACGAATTAGAAGCACGCCTTGAGCTAGCTACGCTTTATGGTCATTAAACATGTATTTTTAGTCATTTAAATGGAGACTGGCTTCAATTATCGCATGTTATTGCAATATTCCCGATAAAAATGTGACTTATCTTGAACGAATGACGCCCCATGAATTTAAAAATTGTCGAAACTTCCCGTGTAGTTGATCATGTAGGTAACACACTCTGTGAGCTACCTGTTTGGGTTAACCGAGACTGCGAAGTTTTGTGCCAATTATATGCGTGAATCGGAAAAAAGTACTGAAACTGTCACTTTCGTGAGAGATAAAAGCTGTGCTACACTGTAGCAGTGTTTTGTATGATAAGAGAATGTGCGGCAATCGTCACATCCTTTGATGTTGTTTATTACAGTAAAACAACTTGTACATTACAGTCAAGAAATCCGTGTGTGCCAAACACTGAAACTCCAAACTCAAATGACAAGCGCTGTAAAGTTATATCTTGAACGAATTAAAAACTAGCCGTGTCAACTAATCGGATCAAACGACAAATCTCATTATTTTGTTAAGAATAATTGATTGCTCGTGGAACATAATCATCAAGACTATTTTTCAAGTGTGAAGTTATCATGAAAATGTGTAGAAAGGGCGAGTGATAAAGTTATTCTTATCTCTTATCTCAACGAATCGAACATCTTTCCGCGCAGACAATGGCGCTACGCCATCAGGCGGCGGAAGCAACTGGCCACTCAGGGGCCATAAAGGAGTTTGGTACGAGGGTGGCATCAGGCTTGTCAGTTTCGTTACAAGCCCCTTGCTTACTGATCAAGTGAAAGGGACAGTGAACAATGAATTGATCCACATGACGGATTGGTTTAAAACGATGCTGTATTTAGCCAAAGGAAATCTCAAGGGAACAAAACCACTGGACGGCTACAACCAATGGGAAACAATCAGGTAAACAGAGTTGTTGGTAAACTGTAAGATCGATGTGTAATCTGCAAAAGAAGTATTTTGAGAATAATCTTTTAGCGCCCCCTATATTCCGCCACCACTATATAATATTACCCATTACCCTCTTTCACTATTATTACCCATGGCCCTCTTTCACTATTGTTCCAAACGTGCACGTGGGAGAACAATAAGACTTATCATGACTTGTGAGGGGGAAACAAATGATCAGAGATTGGACCTGATGTGTTAATCATTTAAGTTCTTAGCAACTCTGATGCGCTTTGTCAACGCCGAACTGTTCGTTCCTGATCATATCACCTTAGATATGCAAATATGTAAATCTGAATCAATGTACAGCCAGAGTTTATTGGTGTATACTTGAAATTCCATGGGTAATGAAGCAATGTATACCCATCCGTGATTTTGCCTCCTTAACTTACTGATGAATAGCCATGGTGGTAGCGTTAGAACAAGATAGCGTGACAGAGACCCCTTCTCTGAATTTTACAAAGTCGATACATGCATTCGAACAACATAATATTGACATCCCACATCTAGACTGAAGCAATTACATTTACAGTAAGGAAATAACTCAAGTAATGCAACAGTCCAAAAGGAATT
Source organism: Ptychodera flava (assembly GCF_041260155.1). Taxonomy (NCBI): domain Eukaryota; kingdom Metazoa; phylum Hemichordata; class Enteropneusta; family Ptychoderidae; genus Ptychodera; species Ptychodera flava. The sequence continues at coordinate 30,933,048 of NC_091929.1, forward strand.
ATCCAACAGCCCCTGCAAGAATTTCCTAGAACTTGGTAATTCACAAAGGCGTTCACAAAAATTCCCTCAGATTTTTGTATGATTAAAATTAATTATCGTCTGTTCTTTCATCTGCTAAAGTCGACGTTCATGTCCATTTTGTGATCATATATTTTTCAGCATGGGTAAAACGACGGACAGAAAAGAAATTCTACATAATTTAATTCCTGGTGACCAGGCTGATACTGAAGGTAGTATTGATGGATTCTTTGATAGAATGCCATTTGCTACTCTCAGGGTTGGAAAATGGAAGCTTCTGACAGGCAATATAGGTTCGTATGGTGTTATCCTGCCTTTTATTACATGCCTCGATGTGAGTGCAAATCAGTGCATTGATTTGTATAGAAGGAGTTAGTGGGCCGTGTGAACGATATACTGATGTATTAGTCCGATGAAGCCCTCTGAGGTTTTTGATGTCACAGTAGACACTTTAACGCCAAATGTAAAATATCCAAGCGTTCACTGCTATTTTGACTTTCGTGAAAATCCGTTTGATGCTGGTCGATAATGGTAAAATTGTTTGGGAATGCCCTGGCTGTAACTAAATTCATATAGCGTTAATTGTGAAGAGGCATGTAATAAAAATATTATTGCAGGAATACATGCGTTTATGTGCCCTCGCAGCAGGAGACGATGTGCCCTCCTGGCGTCGAGCAAAGTGTCACCTGCTCTCGGGCACATAAACCAATGTATTCGGGCAATAATATATAATATTTCTGGTCATTGTAAACCCGAAATCACAAAGAATAAGAACAAGAACATGATATCACGTCTTGTATAGTATTTCCACAGTCCATGGAGGGACTGTCGTAGGTCTTCATAAAATGGTATCTTCCATGTGATATCCTAAACGCGGCTCCTCAAGAGAGCTTCAATATGTAATAGTTGGGATCATGCCAGGTTCTCTTTCAAAAATTTCTGCCATTTCTATAGTAATCTCTTCACATTTCAGTCAATGAGGGTTCTTGGACAAAACCAGCCGAAATGGGATTTCATATTTATGGTCCCGGTAACCATGGGAGCATAGAGCTCTACAATATTGAAGAGGACCCAGAAGAGAGGAACAATCTTGCACAAACCAATACAGTCAAGTTACGGGAACTTTACAGAACTCTCCAGAGGTACAGTGCAACAATCAATAAAGATGTCCTCCAGGTGGAACCAGTTGTCGAGTGATGAATACAAACAAATGTAAGAATTCAGGGAAAAAACCTCTGTATAAGTGGATTTGAAGGACACAAACATTCCTGTATGCCAACAAAAACTGGCATTACTAACTATCGCAGAGTTGATTTTTTCACTTTTTTGTTTTGTTTTTTACGCCAACTAAGTTACTCCTCAAAGTATGTTGAGATATGCAGTGTTCAGCTTGTCAACTCAGCCTGTACATGTTTAGACTGCATTATTTTTGACCAGTGAATTCTGGTGCTAATTAGAGTTCAAATGTAAACAATAACATTGCACTTTACTCGTAACGACGCTGTGTTGACAAAATAGCTGTTTATAATCAAGTGAATTGCTTTTTTGATAACTGTATTTAGTGTTTCTTTCTATCCCATGATATGTACATACGGTGTGTAGGTATGTGAGTACGTCACTGTTGAAAGAAAATCCTGCGAACATTTTCCCTACACTGTAACAAGTAATAATACAATTTATTTCTCTATTTTGTTAGATTGATGAAAAAAATAAAAGTATTTTTGTCCGAAGTTTTGATACTTTTGCGTATCCTTTTTTGCATCTGTATGACAGTTTGTGTGCAATTTGCACATTTAACACGATTGGAACTAATTTTGGATAATTGGATAGCGAAGTAGTGTTGGTTTAATTTGCAAATGTAAGCTGATCTGCTTTTCTTTTTAAGTTATGAACTTGTTTTTATACGTGATTTGTAATATTGCAACATTCAGCTATAGAACACTTTTGAGAAATTTGAACATTATGAAGATCCAATTCTCCTAAATTATTTCCAATCGCGTTCTCTATTTCACGCACGGCAGTGAAACTTTAGTCTTTATTTTGTCCATGCAACGTTTATGAAAGATGTACAACTGGGAAAGCAAAAAATTGAATGGTATATTTTTTACATTCACTTTTACAATTTGAGACTCATGCAAACAATGATTTCTATGTCGATTTGTCAAGGTTGTTCTGTTATTGAAGGATATACACTGAAAATTCCGTTTGTACAGCCTTAGCTGTACACGAATGTCATTTATGTTTAAAGTGGAACTTAATAGCTGTTCCTTAGTTTCTAAGCCAAATTGTTTGTCAATGTCTGATGCAGTGGACAGTTTGGGCAAGACAAAAATAATCAATGAATTCGAATATCAGAGTGTGTTTCAGAAACTTTTATTTACATGCCACACAATATATCTAAGTGCAGGTTAAACGCATACTGAACAGGTACACATCTTTACTTTCCCTGACATTCTCGTATGTTTGCAAAAACGTGTTACATGGGAAAATGATTTTGGAACAAATGTGTTTTTGTTAAGAAACAAATTTTGAGCAGGCCATGGAGTGAAACACCTTGTGAACAAATTAGCATTTTACAAAGCTGCTCCAATCATGTAAAATTACCCATTCAAATGTGGTAATGGGGAAAAGATTGTTGAACCAATACTTTTCTGTGAAGAAGCAAACTGGTATGTTTTGAATAAGTGGAGTGGAAAACATAGTAAAGGGATTAACATTTTACAAAGCAGTCTCATCATATAGAAAGACCCATTCAAACATGGTAATAGGAAAATGATTTTTAAATCAATGCTTATCTGTGAAGAAACGAACTGGTATGTTTGTACAGGCGATGGAGTGAAAAAATCATAGTAAAGAGATTATCACTTTACAAAGCAGTCCCAAAGGGATTCACATTTTACAAAGCAGTCCCATCATATAGAAAGACCCATTCAAACATGGTAATGGGAAAATGATTTTGAACCAATGCTGTTGTATTAACAAACAAACTAGTATATGTTTGAACAGGCAATGTAGTGAAAAAACAGTAAAGAGATTATCACTTTACAAAGCAGTCCCAAAGGGATTCACATTTTACAAAGCAGTCCCATCATACAGAAAGACCCATTCAAACATGGTAATGGGAAAATGATTTTGAACTATGCTGTTGTGTTAAGAAATAAGCTGGTATGTTTTGAATATGGGATGGAGTGAAAAACAGTAAAGAGATAATCACTTTACAAAGCAGTCACCATCATATAGAAAGACCCATTCAAACATGGTAATGGAAAAATGATTTTTGAACCAATACTTTTGTATTAACAAACAAACTAGTACAGGTTTGAACAGGCGATGGAGTGAAAAACATAGTAAAAAGATTATCATTTTACAAAGCTGCCTCCATTACCTAGAATGGCCCATTCAAACATGGTAGTACTGCGCGTATGATCATTCTTCTGAAGGGGTAATTTTAAGTGTAGACAATTTATGATGCACAACCTCTTAGACTGATACACCCAGCGCTCTCCTGACTACCATCATCAAACCTAACAAAGAATTTCTGACAGTATTTATTCTGCAAATATATTTTGTTTTTGTAAGTCCTAATGCTATCTTGAAGAGCAACTTACGTTCTGATCTTCCTTTTCAAAATTGAAAGTAACCGACATTTAAATGTCTGGTCAAAATACTGCTTTTTCAACCTCTCTGTAAATGACTTACTTTTTTAATGCTACACATTATGGGCTGGACTTAATGGCGATAAGCAGGTTGATTTGCATATTCGTATACAACTTGAAGGAAGACTGCAAAACGAATGGTCAATCTTCTGAATTGAATGAACAGTGCTGTCCAATAACCTATAAACTACTTAGAGGTTATTACCCAATATGGCTGTTCCTGTGTCGTATCAGCATGAGTGTCATTTGTGCTGCGTCAGACACGAGACGAAGTCGAGTGTCTGACGCAGCACAAATGACACGAATGCTGATACGACACAAGGAACAGGCGATATTGGGTAATAACCGATTTATCATATACCCATGCCCATAATTTTAGGGAATTTTACTAAAAGAACGAAAAACCTTTAATTTTGAGGCTTTACTTTATTACGCTTTGTGCATAAATATCAGAATGTTTATGTGAACAGGCTTCATTCATAAATTATACGACGAAGATGTCAACATCACGCGCGAACATCGCTGCAAGTCATCCATATCTCAATGAACCCAAGAAGAAAGATACCGGGATACAAAAATCGTCATACAGAAATAACATTTTAAGGTGCAATATGCTATTACAACTGTAACCGATCAAAAACTGCTCAGCTTTAAATCTATCCTGATTTCGATCGTCGTACAGCACGGAGCTCGCGCGGAGAGGGGACGCCATTTTGTTAGTTTACCTTTAGAGTTGCCATGTCAACAGTCGTCGCGCGCGCGACATCGCTGTCACGCCACCGCGCTCACTACATGTTCGTGGAGACCGTGCACAGTGCCGGCGCCGTGCGAACGGCAGTATGTTTGCTAGAACTTGACCAAAAAAATACCATGGTAAAACATTTCAAGACTCAACGTGATATTCCCGTATTTTTCGACCAGAATTACCCGTGTTCCTCGAAACCCTTCAAGTGTTTACGTCGGCGACATCGCTTCGCAGGCGGGGAGCGGCAGCCATTTTGTTGTTTACGTTGTTTACCAACAAACTGCTAATGTAGTTCGGGAAAACTCTAAAACTGATGACGTTCATCGTGCATATCTCGACGTTTACCGTGAAATATCACGGCTGATATTTTACGTTGAACGTCACTAGGATGTAGCAATATGGGCATGGGTATATGATAATTGCTGTTATCAACTGCATCCTAGGTTTCATTCAGTCTTAAATATTTGACAACATACAATTTAAAATATAAAACACTCCTAAATTCTCGCCATTTGTGAAAATTAATACTATTTTTCTCTTGGATGATGAGGAACCAAGCATATTTACATGTTGAAAACCCATATGCTTACTCTATATGGATTATTGTTCTTATTCAGTGTTAAATAGCTATGGAACAATATGGACTTGTATGTTTTTGGCATCAAAATCACTGTAACCTTGTCATTTGGTCGTGTCTCGAAGATTACGTCAGAAAAGAACATTTTTAATGTAAAGCTTGACTGGTCTAATATTCTGGTGATATTTATGCAAAACCTTACGGAGTAAACTTTTCAAGCTGTCATGTACATCATTTTTATGAAAACTAGTGTTCTTGAAAAGTATTTATGAAGACATTGCTCAGAGCCTCATTACCGAAAAAATGAGCAAGTATCCATCCAGTATAAATAAGAAGCACTACATGTAAGTCACTCTCTTTAACCCGTTCACTCCCAATCCCTGTAAACAGGTCAATGATCACCATTGATAACAATAGGTTTTGGTAAAACCATGGTGGTGAAGGGGTTGAAGGGCTAATGAAATGGTCTTTCCCTTGTTTATATATGCTTTGAGAAACTTGATGAAGGCATTTATGTTTGTGTGGCCGGACAACATCAGATGGACTGGTTTTTTGGCTGCCAGGCCTAGCACCAAGGAAGACATGGCTGGCAGTAATGGACCGCAGAGCAAGAGGTAGTCTTATATACAAAGTAGGGAAAGTGGACGACAAGTAACCTGGAATGGCTTTGCCCAAAGCGAGCTCATGATGTTTGGAAACACAGACCCTATCTTGTTGTCACTATCAGGGGTGTGTGTAAAATACGTTTTTTATACACATTCATAAAGATCTGGCACTCTTTGGAAAGACAACTTGTTAAGCTAGTAGGAAGTGCCAATTTCACACTTTTATTGCCCTATTTCCAGCATATGATGATGCATTAAATGAGTGTAAAAATGAACATTTTGTATCCAGGGGCCACAAGGAGCGATGCTAATGTTTGTGTTAGACCATTCCATGATCCCTTCAACAGCTGGACCCGATGAATTCTCAGCAATCTCAAAATGCTTTACAATGCAAATTAAACAAAGTCAGATCAAGTACAAAAACCTGGGTAGCAAACATGCAAAACTAGAATTCTTTTCAGAACACAAGCGCCGTCAATTTTACCAATTGCATGCTTCGCATAAACGCACATAGACTTGAAACTCATACATAACTTGAAGATCAAGTATTGAAACGCCACTTATAAAGACTGAAAATCTCATGACAGCCAAATTTCATTTCCAATATCATAGGGCAAAGTGGCAATCCGTCTATATATTTAGAACACATGTAAATTATAAAAAGAACAACAAGTCTGAAATGGACGGATTACACAACACAAGTAATGTGTTGAATGATTGTTTTTAACTTTCCTTCACTAAAACAAAATCTTGATAAAAGTGTAAAAAATGGATGAGTGCATTTCCAAACACAGAATCAAGTTTACTACAGTATGGCAATGACTTCAGAAAGAGTAACTTCGACAGTAAACTTGATGTTCAACACTTTCTTCAAGGTTTGCATGTAAGTTCTCACTTCAAACATCTTTCACAGACAACTACTATTATTATGATTTCTCTGACAAGTTCTTAACTTAGTTCAATAGCTGTACAAAACAACACAGTTAATCTGTTACGTATATCATCAAAAATATTTTAAAAGTAATTCACACCAATATTTTTGAAAGAGTTACACTGTTTTAGTATATCCAAGTGGTACATGAAAGCTGCAGATGGACATGATTGAAAGTGTCTGTATTAAACTATGGACAAAATTATAATCTTCCTTGAGAGAATAATCTTTTCTGTTGTGACCTCATTTGTACGTCAGAAAGTAAGGTATACTGGCTAAGTATTCAACTTTATCAATGGTTGAGCTAGAATCCTGAAATGAAAGAAAAGAAAAACAGAATTACCACAATGCATTTATAGTGTTGTAAAATGCAATGCCCTACAATAGTTAGCACATAACAGATTTTTGTTCAAACATTTCTAAATCAAATGTTCTACTATACTTTTATAAAATCAAGAATAAGAATCATGTGGGACAAAAGAAACGAATTAGATGACATTTACTAGTATTTCAAATTCAAAATGGCCGCCATCACTCTGTAAATGCTATGGAGAAAAATAAAATTGTCGAAATTCGAACAAAACAGTGAAAATTTTTCTTATGCCAAGAGCTTTAAAATGAACAAACCTATGTGAAAATTTGAGAGCCAGAATAAGTGTTGAGAATACAAATGAAACTTAGAAAGATCTGACTTTGATGTGTGGTGGAAAATGGCTGTTCAAGGGTCAATTCTGAACATAACTGCAGGATTACTGTTGTAGATTTGTTATCAATACTGTACAGAACTGGTTTTCACTGACAGAAATTGTGACAAATTGGCTTTTTCTTGGTCTGTATTTACAGCTGCATTCGCAGGATGGATGTTATCACAACTTTGGCATTAGCAAAGAAGCATTCTTTCCAAAGTCTGGTCAAAAGTGTCAACTGACAATAACTTATTTACGCACATTAATTATATACAAAGGTAATATTGGATTTGCACCATATCAAAGATCAATTGTGATTCACATTTATTCAAATATTTCACCACAATGAAATGGTTATAACTCATAAGCGAATGGTACTGAACTATTCAAATTCAAAGATACAAACCTTATCCATGTCCCTTAGTATTCGTTTAAAGTCTCGCTCCTTCAGCTCTTTTTCTTGGGCAGATGACAGCATTCCTTGCAAGGAATCCACCGATATAGATCCTGTCTGTCGACGATCCACTGAGCTGTACAACTCCTGTGTAAAGAATTTGCACATATGTTACATAAGGTATTATATGGCAAAATGATCGTGAGAGATGGATTCTTGTACCATTTTCAGCTGTTTGCGTTAAGATGCCAGATGGCCACAAAGAGTAAGCAGTCTGTGTTGAGTTGGGGTAAAACCAACATGATTGGAACTAATTTGGGATAATTGGATTTTCATATTTTTTAAAATTTCTCAAAAGTGTAAGGTGCCGTATAGCTAAATGTTGCAACATTGCAAATTACTCACAAAAGCAAGTGTGTAGTGCAAAAAGAAAAGCAGATGAGATTACATTTGTAGATTAAATCGACATTACTTTGCCATCCAATTATCCTTAATTAGTTCCAATCGTGTTAACCTTGTCATGTCACGACTTTGTGGGTCGAAACTGAATCACTAACCTGGAGCCGGTATACTGAATAATAATAATAATAACTTTCATCTTTTTGTCATGAAAAGTATTGTTAGCCGTGGGATTTTCTTTCTATACCAATAAATTCTGCTGCATTTCCCAAAGTACACTATACATTTAATGAGTCATATGAAGAATAAAGGAGACGAATTTGAAGTACATGAAAATCTCTAATAATGTTGCCGATCTGAATGAACAGAATGAATGATTGCCTCAGAACTTTTAGAGCAAGCTCCCTTTAAGAGGAAGATATTTCATAGATTCTTCAAAGACACACCTGGAAAATAATGCACTTAAACCCCTTTTTGGTAAAAATCAGATTTTGTCTAGGGGTGCCTTTTATGGGTCATAGTTCCTTTTGTTGAAAACTACATGTACCCTATGATAATGTCTAATAGAACTAGAAGTGTACTAGGGCCCTGGTATTCTTAATTGAAACCTCTTCAAACAGCAATAACGGTGAAAACGTAAAGAATATAAGCAGAATTTAATAATGTTGTCACATACCACATATTGTATCACTGTATGTTCTAATGATCCAAAATCTAAGTCATCGTAGGCAAGCATCAAATTGCCTCGGAGTTTCACCATTGTGTCACATAAACACATGACTGTCATAAATTCTTCCACACCGAAAAAAGTGCTAGCACTTGTGATCTCGTACACCTAGAGAGAGAAACAAAAATACAGCAACAAGAATAAGAGTAAGATATAAAAATACATTAAATCTACCATGTGTAAGAAATATTCAAAAGCTTTCAGACATGCATCATACCCTTCTGTAAACACAATCTAAGTCTAACTGTTTAAAGTGCATTTAATTTTTTTGATGTTCTATTTTAGAGTCATAATTAAACATCAGATCTCCAATTGCACCATAAAAATAGCTTGAGTCACAATTTATATAAGTTCATTCTGTGATCTTTATCTCAAAAACTTGTAGTGATAAGATCAACCTTTGGACTATTTTCCATTGTTTACCATACATTTGTGACATTTTTGAATGCCAATACAGAGACTGAGATCAATTATTCTGTATATTCTCACACTGTCACAAAAACAGATTTCTGCAGACTAATGGTGATTCCAGTTTTGCTTCAGCGCTTGAAGCCCATATATTAAATTTTATGATTTATAAATGCACTTTTCAATAGACATATAAACATTTAAATATCTCTTATTTGAAATATTGTTGCACTTTTTTCTTCACTATAATTTGAGGAGCCGATGTGTTTACAGAAACGGGAGTAGCATAAAGGCTATCTACATCCCATGAGAGTAGATAACTTTGACGCACATCTTAGGCCATTCAAACAATACACAGGGACTTTATACTCCACACACAGCAATAAGCAATTAACAGTAATCCCTCTACACAGAGGGTGCATACAATTTGCATAATATATATTTCGGCCATTGCCTTGGCATTTGTCAATTACTGAACAATTACAATAATGTGAATACTGGTAAATGTTGAATGTTTTAATGAAATTAGTTTATAGGTTAAATATATTAGACATGTTATAAATGAGTAGAAACATGAAATGAATATATAAATATATGGACCAACAATGGAAGCCACAAAACAGCATAGTTTCTGCTTCGTCAGATTTACATCATCATGCACTTCTGAGCCAAACATCATGCATTAATTATAATAGACAGAATGTTTGTGAAATCTCAAATGATTAATTAAGTGATCTCAAATTAATGTATTTTTCAGTAAGTGCTTGGAAACATAGTCAACTGGCTCTAGACGTACAAAGATTTCATATACAAAGCTTTGCATATATTTGACCTACTCTATAGAAGTAAAAACATTTCATATACAAAGTTTTGCATATATGTACGTTGTATGTTGCTCACAAGGCAAGTTATTAAATGAAAGAACACTTGACTAATTCAACAGGATAGTGGTGTAGATCACTAGGCCATTGAGGTACTTAATGCTGAATAAAAATGAAATATTCCTCATAAAATGCTATGTAATATCCCCTTCAAGCAGTCCTCAACTCTGATATCATCATCTGCTAAAGCTATAGGGTATTAAAGTGATGTCAAGCTTAAAAATTGCCACAGCTGTTGTGATACTGTGTGTGTTTATGTGATGAGTATACCAGTCAGCCAGGAAAAAACCTTTGCATAAGTTGACAAATACACTATATTAATGATAGTGATAACAGAATAACAGAACGCCAAAACAGCTTGGGGATTACTGTAAAATGTCTTTTAGCTAGCACGCTTTTCAGCTAATTTTGCTAGAGTCAAGGTTTTGCTAATTTAAGATGCTACTAATTCAAACTTTTCAAAACATAAACAATTGTCAAAGTGTGTTGTTACAAGTACCTAAGTTAAGAACCCATTCATTCAATTCAAATTCCCATTTAGCTAAGAAAGCATGCAGCTAATTCAAAGTGTTTCACACTGTTGAACACAAAATATAATAAACTGATCTTCATGATATGATTGGACAATTGGTAAAGTCATATATGACTGTCACATGATTAACTTATCTTCATGGGCACAATGGTCAACAACTTTTCCAGTATGGTTGATACTAAACCAGCAACTTTATTTTGACCTTTGATGATCAATGTTCATAACTATTGTTTATTAGATTGTTGGAATTAACGAAAAATAAACTAAAGTGCTTTATTGACACAATGTGGTGTGGTTGTGAACAATCAATATTATCAAACAAGTGCATAAGCATGTGAGAAAAAAGTGTAAAATAAATAGCAGACTGCCAAAATTTCTGAATTATGTTAATTGCCTCATTTTGAACTTAAACAGAAAATTGTTTGTCTCTTTTTGTATAATTGCAAAATGTCAATTTTTTCCATAGAGAAAGGCAACCATTCTGAAATTTAAATATTCATAAATTCGTGTTATAGTTTCCTTCCCTACATGAACAATTTGCATGGCTGGATTTCAATTTTTGATCATTAAAAATACAATTTCCTGAGAAGAAAGCACTTGCAAAAGTTTGAAAATTTTCATTTTGTAAGATGTCTATTGCCTTTAGCAAAACATGATTCCATAAAAAGTGCCAAATTTTGTGTAAAAAAACTTACCCAGTTAAAAATATTGAGCTGTGTTCAGTAGAATAATCAACATGCAAATCATAGAATTACATTATTTTCTATCATGTGAAGTCAAGAAGGCAAAAACAGAACAAAAAACTGAAAAAAATATTCGACCGAGTGCATAAACTCACAAACCTATGAGACAGGAGAATGTGGTATCGGTGGTAATGGTGGTATTGTGCACATTGCATGTATGAAGAATATAAACCAGGGTGGGTGACTTTTCTGAACTCAACAGCTCACACTATTGCAGTGAAAAAAGGGAAGGGACACAGTGATAAACGAGTGGCAAATAATGTTTTTGACCTTTTTGAAAACTATTTTGGTCATAGGTCACCAAACATGAGGTTTAAAGATTCAATGCACTAATAGGTATTCAATTTTATACAAGTTTTCATGAATTTAATAGTATTATTAAAATATTCATGATTATTATATATACCATCAGTTGTTGAAGAAATACATGTGAATATATATAGAAGTAGTCAAAGGATGTCTTTGAATGTTAAACGATCTGCTTTACCACAGCTTTTTAGCACACTCACACATTCATCATGTAGTAATGCTGATCCCTATATTACCCTGTCACAGTAGATTTGCATATACCCATATATGGTAAAAGAGGCGCTTAAGGTAGAATGTGCCTCTGGAAAGTTCTCGAAGTAAATAAATTAAAGATGTCTGATTCTTAGGCAAAGATCAACATTCACTTTTTCTCAATAGAGTTAATACAGGTCTGGTAGCCATTTTGCATTTCAAGTGATTCTAAAGACAATTGTTTAAAGTTTCCTAAAGGCAGGTCTGAGCAAGAGATTAAGTTGTTTAGTTTTGATACACAACTAGCTTTTGGCCATATCAACTTATGGACCACTAGTAGGGACTTGAATGTTTTGGCAGTCCACTTTTTGATGGATTGCTTACAAAAATATAGGTGATAGAGTTCCTTTAATCCGACCGTGTCAGATGGATACATTCATGCAGTATAACAACTGAAGGGTATTAATTGCTATGGGTTTGGCATGGGTGATGATTGAGTTTTCTACCACTGGAAATTTAATTCGCTCATACATAAACCAAAGACAATTTAGTATGGATACACGTTGTCAAGGATTGCCTAGCAACTGATACCTGGACTCTACTTTCCGTCAATTAAAGCACAATATGAAAATTAAAAGATGTTCCGGTGTCAGTATAAGGACTTCACACAAAGTGCAACAGAGAATTTGTCGCATATCTTTTTTGTATTAACATTTGCATAATTCTAAAACAAGTTAGAAAGTTTTTGCTTTATAAATTCTAATCAAACTAACTCCTACATTTAGGTCTTTCCAATATATTACAGAAGAATCAGGACTTCATTGAAACCTTGGATTTGTACATTTGTTTATGAATGTAGGACAAATGTATATTTGTGCATGTTTATATGTATGTGTGTGTGTGTGTATGTGTGTATATATATATATATATATATATATATATATATATATATATATATATATATATATATATATATATATATATATATATATATATATATATATATATATATATATATATATATATATATATATATATATATATATATATATATATATATATATATATATATATATACACACACACACACACCCCCCCCTATGTGTGTATTCAAATTCATGTCTGTAAATATATGCATGTGTCATTGGTCAGCAAGTTTTATAGGTATATGGTGGATGTCTATGTAGCTATGAATATTTTACAATGCTCCACATGGTTACAAAGCTTCCTCCATTGCAAGCAGTCAGCAATACTTTAGCTAGCAGCATCACCAAGTACCTTACAAGCACACATTGCTCCATGCAACAACATACTGGTAGTTGCACATTGCGCAATAACATTGAACAAGTCATTTACAACATTTTTCAATGTAAAACCTTATTTAATGATGTATACCCTTCATCTTTATATCACACCTCCATGATTTAATCCTCTAGCAATTTCAATTTTGACCTTTTTATTTTCAAATTTGCTCTAATCATTTGTATAAGATAACAGAACATTTAGATATCAATTGATGGTAGAAATTATTTTGTGACTTCATCGAAAGATGTGATTACATGCCAGTAGATCAGATACAGATCAGATACATTGAAACACAATTTTACAATTTCAACAATTCATCTGGATTTGAGACTCTCACAGTATTGGTTTATCTGTGTATTAACTTTGAAATTCTCATAAATTCAGTAATGTTCATTTAATGATTTCATTCTTAATATTGATATTAAAGGCGTCAAGAAAATTCAAACATATGCGGAATGCATTCAAATAAAATTTGTAATCTGTTGTGTCTTTGTAAACAGAATTTGAACACATGGAATTATGTTCATGCATACAATTACAAAAAAATGTGCAAAAAATAAAGCTAAAAGAAAATTTTGTTTTTTTCTTTCTGTAATGATTTATTCAAACAGTTCATTCTGACAAGGAAAATCTTGATGTCAACATTAATATGTCATTCTTGATAATTTTTAGAACATTCTTTGGTCCTATTAATTGAACAGATGAGTGCTGACATACTGAAACTAATATATTAGAGATTAATCCGAATTATATCAAAGGGAGGACTACATTGATTTCAAGGTTAACCTGTTCACCCCCAATTCCCTGTAAACAGGTCCACAATCACCATTGCTAACAATGGGTTTGGGCTAAACCATGGTGGTGAAAGGGTTAAAGTTCATGTTTGTGTGTACATTGTGCCTTTTAAACACAGCTACCTAAACTCCTGCCAGTATCCTGTCAGTTTTTATCAAATGATATTTCATACTGCCAGTTTCATTTAAAAGTATCAATATCATAATTTTGGACAATTATTCAAGAAAAGGACTTGTTTCTTTTTAAAAATGGAAGGAAAATCAAACAAAAATAGTGAAACAATTAATTTAAATAAATGAACAAAATATTTCAATTTATAAATTTTACCATCTTAGATGAAAATTATGGAACTAAAAATTAATTTAAAATCAACATTACTTGCTTTCTCTTTTCTTTCTTATAAACAGTGGCTTACTTGCTGTCCTTTCCTCATAAAACAAGATTGTCAGATATATTTGTTAAAAACTCAATATTAGTATTTCTGTAAGTTTGTTAAAGTATTAAAAACCTCACAAATGTGAGGTGCTTTATAGCATCAACTATGGTCAATTTTTCGTACTTTGCATTTCTATTTGAAGGAGGCATGGCAACTTTAGTGCTTCACGTGCAGAAGAATAAAAAAAATTGTAGAGCTAGGGAGACTTACCCTGTAAAGCTATATTATTGGTTGATGATGATGTCATCAATATTGGATACAATGTAGCATGCAAGCATGCAGAAAAGAAAAACCAGAACACACAAATTTTAACTACACTGGATTCTATGAAGATAAAACAAAAAAAGCAGCTCCACAAGAGATGCATGAACATTATTTAGAACATTGTTAGCATGTTTTAGTGCAAAACATTTGTTAAATATCATTTGTTGCACATCATTTTAATCAGTTATAAACATACCATATTGTGTGGTTTAGTAAGATGGCATTTTTGCAACTGTGGACATATAAAAATGTTCAACGATGCATTTTTCAAAAGTCATTTCACCCCTTTCTAGGAAAAGGCTATCTATTGTTTGTTTGTCTTGGAATTTGTATTGGTGGCAAATAAAAAAATTCTCAAAATTACACTAAAGTATAATAAAATGTCAGGAATGTAAAATTTGATTGAGGAATGAGTTGAATTGCCATTTTGTATCCCCTAAAACTTATTTGCTTAAACACCAGCCACCACTGTTTTGTTCTTGTTTTGTTGATACATGCCTTAATAAACCAATCACCAAATATAGTTTAAACCCAGTATGCTTTGCCTTACAAACAATACTGCCTCGCGGAAAAGCAAGCACCCACCATAACATGCAAAATTTGCATTTTCATTTGTAAATGGAAATGTGACATAATTTTTTTCTTTCATGTTTGTTTAACAAACCATGGTGCCTTTAAAAAATTGTGTATCTTTTGTTAAAAATTTGTCCATACACGTTTCATTATGATTGTCCTACAAATTGTACATGAAGTTTTCAAAATTTGGGGAATAGAGAAAAATAAAAATGCACACATAAAACGACAAGATTTGATAATCATTCAGTCAGCTAAAAACATGATAGTATATATAAATGAAAACCCACTCTATTTGTATTTTGCCTTTCTCACCTCTTTTAGATATTTTTGTTGAGATTTGGACAATTCCTTTGGTAGCACTGATGACATCTCTGGATATGTAATATGCCTACAAAAAAATATAAGTTTTAAAACATGAGAGTTTGGAACAACATGAAAATTGGGCCTGGAAGAAGTCAAAGGGCACTGTTCATCATCCAGTTATCATTGTTTTTGTGGATTTTTGTGTCTGGTCACTAGTGCATGTATTTGCTTTTTTTTTTTTTGGTTCAGTAACTTTTATTTGCAGCACAGGGACATATCAAAGAACAAGGCATCAAAGAAACTCTATGTTACACAAAGTTTGTCAGTTAAAATACTCTTTTGCCACACCTTAAACACGAGGGCATAGTTTTAAAGTGAATCATTTAAAATTGAATTATTTTAAAGTGAAATTATGTGATGTAAAATTTGTTTCATTTCCAAACTCTAGGTCAAACAAAGGGAAAGTGTTGTGTCTGGTTTGTGCATAAATTAAAAATTCATCAAGATCTTCACAAATTGTATTTTTCTGTCTTGAGGTAGTGAAGACTGATAAGATTGTAAATACGACAAGTGTACAACCATCAAGAACATTATTATGCATCTTTGGACGATGCATCAAAGTGGTCAGTCTTTTCTTTTCACAGATTGACATTATTTATATATGTAAGTGATAAGTAAACTGGATGACCTGAAAACATAAAATAATGCAAATATGGACGGTTGTCAAAGTTTTGGAAAAGCCACGACCAGAAGGAAATGTCACCTCACCAGATAAACTCACACAGATCTTGTAAAGTCACCATTGGGGGCGCTATACTCAGCTTTTCATGACATCTACACATAATGCACAATTTAGGCCAATGAATACTCTCCATCAATAAGGATTCATTGTCGGTTGATTTGCATACTGAAACAATGCTCATTAATATGCATGAACGAATATCATTATCGAGGAAACTGAGCATTAGACGGTCACCAGTATCACACAGGTGTCCGGAGTTGCCGGTGTACATGCATAGAGAGAATGGGAAGGTTTGACACGATTTTGCCCTCCGGAATCCTGTAGACAATAAAAATCCACGTATATCAACGCATGCAGTCAAAAAACTACCTTCCTCCGACAGATAAATACCTTTGACGTTTAATGTCCAACCCTGAGACGTGTTAATTGTTATTTAGTCTCTCTTTTGGCCCTAAATTCCTGGTTACGTACATCCTCAGGCTGTTACGTACAGCAGCCATTTTGAACGGGACAAATTACCCATGGTTCAGCGCGCATAAGTGATGAACTTGTGACCTTTGCACGATCAAAACAAACGTAACAATGGTAAACTTTCCCATGACTTGAGTTTGTGCAAAACGCAAAGCTGGACGTTGTGTGCACCAATACTTGTAGCCCGTTTGATAGTGGATTTAAATTTAGCGGTTGCGGGGTCACGGGTTCATGTCGAATGCTAATGACCCGCACTGCACTATGGGAAAGAATCTGGTTATTAAAATGGCTGCCGTACGTAACAGCCTGATGAACGGGTTACCAGAGAGTTTTGGGCCGATATTGAGACTAAATGCTAGTTTGCCCACTTGAAACTTGAGCGTTAAAGGCAAGAGGTATTTCGCTATCGGCGTAGACCTTTTATTTGACTCTAAACTCCTTATTTGTTTGGATTCACGGTCCGGCGGGCAAAATCGTGTCAAACCTTCCCATTCTCTCTATGCATGTACACCGGCAACTCCGGACACCTGTGCTGTATCAGTACTTACCCATCTTTGTTGGTGTCTAACTTGTGAAAAGTCTTCGTAAGCTCTGCTTTTCTTTCATCTGATATATGTAAGGAAAGGTCCACCGATCTCAATGGGTTTGGAGAGACACTTTTGATAGGACTAAAACTTGCAGGTTTTAACTCAGTGTTTTCATTCTCATCTGCAGCTGCAGGCACCTCAATTTCCATTTCAGATTCCGGCCTGAGAACAAAATTGACAGGAGTAAGATATTAGTGTATTAATCATGGATTCAATGATTCATCCTACTGTTGAAGATAAGTTGTGCTAATTCAACCTAAATTGAAAACGTTAATAATGCAGATGACATGGTTATGAACATACATAGTTCAAATGCTAAGATGAGCAGGTAGAAGTACATCTATTCTCGTTGCTTATTTTGTTTGTACTTTCTGTCGCATACCTTCTGGCTTGGGTGACCATAGCATACTACAATAGCCATTGTACATTTTCTAAATAGGTACTTTGATAAGAACATCTTTTAAGAATAACATCTGACAAAATTTCAACTTGTAACTGCAACAATTATACGTACCACCTGTAGCTTTGTTAATATATATATATATATATATATATATATATATATATATATATATATATATATATATATATATATATATATATATATACACACACACAACTGTATACAATGTGCCCTTCCGGTTATCACCATAATGGCTTTATGGCAACCTCTGAACTTGGGCACAGAGAGTACGGTTTTATATGTATATATATATGTAATATATATATATATAATATATATATATATATATATATATATATATATATATATATATATATATATCTATATTATATATACGTATATAATGGCATTATTTACTTTGCACAGAGAGTATCAGTTGTATATATATATATATATATTATATATATATATATATATATATATATATATATATTATATATATATATATATATATATACGTAATATAATATTTATTTATTTGATATGAGTTCAGTGTCATTGGGCCACATTTCTTTACGTAAGTGCCCATGCCCTGACAAGCGCTAATCCAAAACTTTCAAAAGTATTATTCGGGCCAACGCACATTCTTAATGTATTTTCTGGGAATGAGGATTAAAAAAACTTTGAAACCATGGCATTTTGTGTAAGTCTCATTCATTCTGCATTTGTAGTTGATGACCAGGAAACCAATTTCCGATGCCAAAACACCCGGAATGTCAACAGAATAAGACTACATGTCATCTGCATAACAATTGTCAGTTATAGCTGTGTTCTGATTCTCAAACATGTCAGGCTGGGGTCAAGCCTGGGGTCACTCCAATTCTAAAGCAAAATACATGGTCTGGACTGTGAGTGCTTGCACGGAGTAAATGCAGTATTTACTTAATAATATTGAAGAGTCTTCACGAAAATACTAGTACTTATGTATCGTCCTCACTAATATTTTTTGAACTTCAAAATTCTTTTCAAACTTTGTGGATGCTGTACTATTTATTCACTCTCTGTCAAGCTGTCATAATGTGTCTTGTAGTGATTAACCAATCAACCTAGCAGGATATCTTTGTGCAGACATTTAACATTTTCAATAAAATACTTCCCTTTCAGCTCTGCAAAATGATATGGTATACATGTACTCCAAAAAAATCAGTGCCAAGGAGTAAGGTTTTGCTGACAAAAATTTCTATTTCCTCACTTGTAAAGGAATGCTTGAATGAATAATTGAAAAAAAACATGTCAAATACCTGTCTTCAGGCAGAGGTGGAGCTGGAGTTACTGTTTTCTCTTCTGTCTCCGTTTCCATGGCACTATCATAATCATTTGTTTGTACTTCAACTCTGTTGAGATGAAATATATATAGAAAGATGCTCTGACATTTGTAGCTGATTTTTTCTTGGTTACTGCTGACAAACTTTTGAACAAACTTCACCTGTTTTGCATCTGTGGTTTTCTACCAGGTCAAGTTTGGAGATATGTGATTTTTATTTCCATCAAAAAACTAGTGGAAACAAAGTACATGACTCTTACCATTCTCATGTATGCAATATCTAAAAGTCTTGCCAAATCAACTGGTCAAATATTCAATTATGCATATTCAGGGTTTGCTCTGGCTACTCAAGCTGATTAGCCTTTTTGGCTTAAACAGTGTGAACACAAGTAGCCAGATTTTTCTTTTGAGAGGTGAGGTCAAGGGTCACACACATTCATCTCAAAGGGTCAAAGGTGATATCATTAAACACTCAAGAGTAATGATAACCAAATATTTCAGAAGTCTGCCACTTTCTCATCATCATATGTATCCTCAGTGCTGCTTTAATAGTTCAATAAAAAGAATGCTTCGTATCAAAACTCATGCATGACTATTGAACACCATTTGAACTTTCAAAAATCGACCAAAGAAATTGTGAAGTACAAAAAAATACAAAAAGAGTAACATCCTCAAGATCTTCATGAACGTGGCATGGCATGCCGTGATCACACTGATACTGATACACATCCGTGCATGGCCAAAAGTTTTACAGCAAAACTCAGTAACAATTTCCGAGCTAAGTAAACAGTGTTTTACAAAGCTGTTTCAAATCAAACTGGTTTGCACAATCCCTCGATATAAAAGTGACATTTTGGTGACATTTCAGCTTGAAGCATACCTTGAAATAAAATATGAACGTGAAACAAAGACATCATGTATCCTGCCGTTCGTGTTCAAGAGCATGGTGTGAACCGTGAACTGGCATGTGCATTGGCTGCACGGTAAAAGCAACTCTACTTTCCAAGATCAAACAGTCTGTGTCTTGTGAAAACAACAGCATAGCAGTGAAAATTGTAATGTAACCGGTAAAAGCTCTTCACAGATGAAAGGATGATCGCTGAAAAACACTGAAATTGCATGTTTAGACTATGACAACCTCCCGGGAAAACAGGACAGCGTGAACATGAACAATGGCGGACGTCACTAGTACTAGAGTGGGACTATTCTATTTAGGTAACGGGGACATTTCGGAGGGGTACAAGTACATGTATTGGGTATACGTGCCATTTTCCTCACGATACTATCACGGGAACTTCGATGTCCCATTAGTTTCTTTGATCTGAAAAGTAATTTTACCAACTTGTACGATCCATTTTACTCTGAAAACAGTGGCGGGGCTTATACTTAGATGAGTACGGTAGTTCTATGGCGAAAGACTTCCCAAGAAGTAAAACAAAACACCGCAATGCAACAGAACATCGTAGAACAAAGTGACCGAACGTACAAATTTTGAGTCGCCAGTCTGGCGATTGTTCTGACCGTCTGAGTCGCCAATGAGTGAATCAATTCGCCATTTTGCCGTCTGGCGAGCGGTAGCGCGAACACTGATTATTTATGATACAACTGTGATATATCCTTTAAATTAAAGATCAATACAGCAAATTCAAGTAAATTTGAAAAAAATACAATTATTCATATAATTTCTACCTGGGTGTGGGAACATGTTCTGCACTAGCTGGTTCAGATTTTTCAGTTTCCATTTTGGTCTGTCTGTCTTTTTCTCCTGAGAGTTAGAGTCTCTCTTTGATTCCCTGCTGTCGTTCAAACTGTCTTTCCGTTTGCTGTCTTTCCGCTTCATGTTCGTTGACTGTCTCTTAATTTTTGCCGGAGGCTGTACTTTCAGGCTCTCCTGCCTGTCATCTCTGTCTGGAGGTGGTTTTGTTTCATCAGTCTGGGATGCAAATGTATTTGTTCTGCTCATTGCTGGTGGCTGTGGCATTGGTATGACCACTGGTGGTGGTGGTGGTGGTTGTTTATTTGAAGAATGAGAGCTGGAAAATATTAAAAAAACATAAAATAATACCCAAGATAGTATTTCAATTGTACTGTAACATCACTTAACAAACCCGCAGATCTACACCGATCTTCCACACATCAGATCTGCAGCAGTTCACACCAATTGAAATGCAGATCTGCACAGCACTGTAAAGTTGTAACCTGTCTGCTGCAGATACAAGACACGTTTGTTGCTATCAATTTGACTATAGTATAGCAACTTCTTTGACTGCACTGTAGCAACAACTGTTGACAACATATGGCTGCAGATTATATAGCAACAATTAGCTACAGTGTGTAGCACAACTGATACAAAGTAGTAATAATGGGTTATAGAGTAGCAATGACTGATTACAGAGTAGCAACAACTCCTAACAGTGTAGCATAATTGCCTAAAATGTAGCGATATTACACTGATAACAGAGTACCAACAACTGGTTAAAGAGTATCAATAACTTGCTACAGTGTATAATAATGTGACAAAGAACTGGAAACAAATGATAGTATAACTGCAGTGTAGCAAAAATTGATAGAAAGATAACCAAAAGTTACTAAAATGTTGCAACATTTGATTATCCCTGTAATGACAACTATGGATGGCATGGTGGCAGAAATTCCAGAAATGAATGTACCGGAAAGCAATGATTTTCTCAATGGCAACTTTATGACCTCATAGCAGTGGCTACTGTCAAACGCTACTTCCATCTAAAATCGGTGTTCGTAGTTATAATATTGTGTTTCTATTACACTGTACATACATATACCTATGTACACCTAAATGGAAAACTTCAACTGCTATCCAATTATAATGAATGGTTTGGTGTCATGATCACTAATATTGCAACAACTATCGGTATACTCACGGTGGTAACTTAATCCCCCTTCCTGTGTAGAGCTCCTGACATTCTGGAGGTAGCACTGGAACAGATTTGATCTTCTCCAACTCGGCTGCATAATCCAATCTGGAAAGTAAAAATAAAAGTGTAAATGTTCGACTTTTGGAATTGAAAACTCTCCAAAGTGGGTATATTCAGAAAAATATTACCAATAAAGAATTAACCTAGTATGCACCTCAAAAGTGAGAGACTTACACTTTCTCTCAAATTTTCCTCAGTGAAATTTTCAACCATTCTCTGACCACATCAAGAATAAAAATATGGCCCACTGTGCAAATTTTAATATTAGATAAATAAAGTCCTTAAATTTATTGATATTTGAAATTCAAAATGGCCACATATCCCTGTGTTAAATCTAAATCTATGGGGAAAAAGAATATTTTAGATTTAAGAAAAACTAAGATGGTAGACATTTTCCTCACTCCAAGAGCTTTAAAGTGGTAGATCGCAAAAGAATTGTAACAATTTGAGAGTCTGAATATCTGTCCTGTACCAAAATAGGGATGCGGAAAACATTATCTAGATAAATATTGGAGGGAAATAGTCCTTAAAGTATATTGAAATATTACATTGGCCTTGCCAACATAAAATGCACTCTGTGCAATATACAGTGTTATGAAGGTTTACAATTGAATTCAGTCACAACTAGAATTTACTTATCAACAATAACATTTAAAAGTTGTGTTGGTGAGTCAAACACCAAACCTTTCACCATGATTTTGGTAGATGATGTGTATCAAATATATTTTTATTTCCCTACTTTTCATGCATTTTTGTGGTTGCTCCATCAACAGACAGCTCTGTGTATTGTATTCGGTGTGGTATCACTTCCCGCTTCCTCTTCAATCCTCTCACTTCCTCCAAGTGAACCTCCTCTTCCATGAATTTATTCCTCTGGCAAGACCTGGAAAAAAACAAAAGAAAGCATTAGAACTATTCTAGAGGGCATAGTTACAAAAATATCCTGACAGTTTGTTCATTCTAATCACAGGTAGCATGGCCAAACATTTGAAATAGTAAGTGCCTCAAAAGTGAAAGACTTAAACTTTTGCCTCAGGGAATCTTTCAACCGTTATCTTTCAAAGTCAAGTATAAAAATTGGGGTCTATATTCCTGTAAGCCTGTCTCTTCTCCTCTTCCATCTACATGTACCTCTCACTTATAGTGGAAAAAAATTTCATTCACAGACATATATCATTAACGGAAAGGCAGGAGATATTTTATATCAGTCCACGGTCATTGACACAGATTGTTCAAGTTCCTGGCACAGAGACCTTGAAGTCTACTTTTCGGTACTATTGGTTTAGATGATAGGTGTGCCAGTGCAATGGTCACCTGTGTCAGAGGTGCTGACGTCACAGCTTTCGCACCCTTACACACAGGGTCTAAGAGGATACAAGACACGAAGACATTCTTTAAGAAGAATGCTTGGAATCTTACTCAATTAGCAGACTTGTGTGAGTTCTCTGTACAGGATCCCACAGGAAAGGCCTGGTGTGGAAAGGAACTGATTTTGTCTTGACTAATCGTGGTCCCACAGCGCCAAAGGACTCTTGGTGGCGCCTGCTCAGCGGCACGCTTCGTATCATGGTCGATGACCTAAAACAAGGAAAGCAAAATTTATAATTTACTGTTTCACTATTTCATGTGTTGTTTTTTTAAATGGTCATTGATAATTTCTTTTCCCAATTGTTGAAAAATTCTTACACTTAAGTTTGGGGGATAGAAACAGTTATGGTGACAAAATATAAATCTCTTTGGAACTATGGTGACTAAGACTGTGTGATGTAAATGTGTTTGCTAATTATAGGCACTATACACGGAACAAATCAATTTAGAAGCAGGCAGTCGTACCGCCTTGCCTTTTTGGTAAACACCCTCAGGAGGTACCAGTTCATCTGTTTTTTTTCAATCTGGGTGCATTTCAAATGTTTCTTGCATGGCCTTCATCATTGTTATACATAAAATGTCCATCAGAGCAACGAAGACTGGAAAAGTAGAGTCAATTGTGTTTGCAGTGTATAAGAAAGATTCCCTTATTGCATTTTATGTCTTTGCTGGTATAGTAAGCCAACATCAAAACACACGATATCTGCAGCGCAAAGCTGGTCAGCGTTAACATTATATTCATAAAAAAAGAATTTGCGGTAATATGGAATACTGAGACACTGCAGTGCTGGGCGCAAAAAGATCTTATTAACTACAAGAACAACAAGTTTCTGACTATTGAATAGTTGACATCAAATTGGCTATTAATAATGACATTATTGGGTCATAATGATCACCCGACTTGTTACACTATAAATCTGGTCACAGACAGACCACAAAACTGGCCATAATTGCACCACTGGTCATAACCGAACTGCAAAACCAGACCAGTGGCCATAGCAACACCGACAGTCCTACTCCAAATCATTTTACATGGTCATAAATTACTCTAACTACTCTGTTATTGCCTCCACATTTGTAAGTGCTATTATACCAGCAATGTATGGTGGTACAACGTACAATAACTGTAATGCATGTCAGTGCCGGACTAATTGTCATGCATGTAACACATAATTGTACATCCATCATTACCATGGGTACCACTTGTCATAAGAACAACACTGCATGGTCAGCAATGTTCTGGTCACAATCATTAGTCACAATTACACCAGGGCACAGTTGCTCAGCCTATTCATATCAGCGTGACAGCTGATGAATAACACGAACAAACAGTCTGCCCAGTGGTACATTGACTCAATCAATAAATGTTTAAACTATGGACTGAAACAACTGATAACTATAACCTCTGTCGGAATAGTAGGTATTTGATAATCTTTTATGATATATAAGTATTCATAAATCAATACAAGGCACTAAAACACAGCAAGTTAACTTGCATTATATTTTAAACAAACTTGGGGAGTTAAACAAGAAAATGTAGTTCACATTAAAAAGAAAAATAGTGAATTAGCAATAAGGTGGCTCTTTAAACTTTAGGGTGCAATAATATCTACTCAATATTTGTACTTGAGCTCCCTATGACTTTGTTTGGAATAGCTCCGTTAATTCCTGGGGATCGTTGGACCCATTAATGTAGACTTGCTCCAAGTCTTAGGATATATAAATATCAAAACAGAATAAATTGACGAAATAAACTGCAGCAGACTGTCGCGTTAATGGTAGGCTGACATGCAGATTATGGGGTAAGTGCTATGGCTTGATTGGCCCAGCCAGTAGCAGCTGCCGAGAAAAGCCATGGCGGCAACTGCCGACGAGTCTACCATAAATATAAGGTTCTAAATGAGGAAAATGGGTGAAACCTTAAAAATTCCAAAGAAAGCACATAGACTGCCTTTACTCCAGCCATTGAGTAAAGGTGAGGTTTAACCCTGATTTTTGCTTACACAGTGCATATCATATGCTTTTACTATTACTTGTACAACGGATATTTGGATCATTGCCAAAGACTGAGTTGTACATAAACACCAGTTTGTCTCTCATGGTATTCGAGGAAGACTAAAAATTGAACACTTTTGGTTTCAAGTTCAATGCTTCCATTTACAGGATAGATCAAGCAACACAATTACAATGACTTGATTTCTTTTAATTTGTTGCTGTGCATGGATTGTGTACAAACACTACAATAAGCATTACTTGAGGACATCAGTCATCCCCTACACAAAAATATTATCAGTCTGTCTTCATGTTTTAAAATAAAAAAAAAGTACCTGCAGACAAAATCAGTAACTTCAAAATTGTTTGCTCTTTTCATCCAGCCTACTGACCAACTTTTAAGTGAATGTAATTTGAATTACGCCATTAAATCAAGTATTTATTTGCAGTCTCTTGGATACAGACGACCCCCAGGGCATGGACGTGTCGGCCAAACTCAGTGTAAGTGATTTCTTGCATTGTGTGGCAGAGTAAAAGGCATTTGCATTACAAGGTATTTTGCGTACCATTCAGAGAGCGGCATGTAAGTGAGGTCAGCGTTGTCAGTGTCTATCTGAGCAGGACAGTGACCCCCAACCCTTCGGTGAATCTTAACTGTACTTCAGAATACAAGTACCTTCAGTTAAAAGTACAACGATCAGCTATTCCGACTCGTCATGTTAAAACGCCTTTAACCCTTTCACCACCATGGTTTGTCCCAAATCCATGGTTTTCTATGGTAAAGTTGGACCTGTATACAGGGAACTGGGGGTGAAAAGGTTAAACATCAATGGTACTTATAGGGAGTGTCGTGCAATGTCCTCTAGATTGCATTGGTTTAAATGGTACAAATATGTCCCGTGTTTACACCATAAGTGGGAACACAACAATTGGTCCTCATCACAAAGAATTCATGTGTTAGCAGAATGAATGGACATAAGCTGGAATGTCCTCAAAGGATCAGCTTGAATAAAACAGACAAAAGCCTTATATTACATGACTCTGAGTACAATAATAGCACAGGCTGCATATCTGTGTTTTTATGCAGTAAATTCTGTATCTTCCATCTATTCTTCTCATGAATTTTAATTTGGTCCAAATGCCGAGGAAAAGATCTTGAGCATAGCAACCATATAAAATGTCTAGACTGCACTGATTAAAGGGACAATACAGATATAAAAGTATACAGTCTCTGCATTTCATTGAGCAAATGGAGCTCAGACAGGAGTTGTGGCTCATGCATACAGCTTAAAAACTTAAATTTTCCATTGTACCCATTGTATGAATATCCTTCATGTGCATTTCTGAAGTTAACTGTTTTGAAAAAAAATTGAAAGTCACCAGCCTTTAAAAAAGTAACAGAGGTACACATGTATGGTCAAATACATGTATTATATCTTGCATATAAGCAAACTTCAATTTTCTTATGTTCCCACTGGGTACAGTAGTTAGCACTGTAGTTAGCACAGTTCAATTTAGTTGGTGTAATTCTCACCAATTATGCATTAAATTATGTGCTACAGTGTGCTACACTTTCCGCACTAACGTGCACACATTGTATGCATTGACTTTCATTGCTCTGTTCACAAAACAACACCCAGTAGTCACGCATATGCACCGACTGTGTGTTGTGACTGCTGGCACAATGCTATAAGAGGGCTCGAAATTAACTTTTTTCCCTGGTAGTCCACTTGGGCTACCATTTTCTGAAGTTGGTAGCCCAGTGACAAAGGCTGGTAGCTCATGCATATTTTAGTTTAGGTTTTTTCCATTAACAAGAGAAGAAAAGCTATTTTCCAAGAGTCTGCCCATGAAGTGAATTTGTAAGTCATTTGATGTGAATACTTGCACATCTTTATTACCCAAAGGAAACTGGTATAATTGACGACAGTGACACTAAAAAGTTTGGTGACCTATCATTGCATTGACAACCATTTCATTCTCAGAGTTGCATGCCAATTTTGAAAGTCGTCATGGCAATGACCACCACCTTCTCAGCAGGGCTAAAACAGACCATGGGCTTTCTGTAGTAGGGAGGAGTTTGTGATTGATACATTTTGATCAAAATGCAATGAGAATACGTTTTCATTGGCCATCATTTTCTGTGCCTGTCATCCAAGTACATCAGTTGAGATATTGCAACTTTGTTGCAAAGTTCCATCGCAGGGTCGTCTTTGTAATTTGCAAAACAAAGTCATAGTCTGGCCTTACTGTGTCCAGCTGGGTTTGACTGCATTTAGCTCGTCCAAAAGTGAAAGACCAGACATGGCACGCCAAGTACTGACTGAATTTCATGTCCCAGGCTTTGGTAGTCCATGCGGGCTACCATTTCATGGACTTTGGTAGCCCCAGGGAAAAGTTGGTAGTCTGTGGACGCGGGACTACCGCTAATTTCGAGCCCTGTATAAGGAGGCGTTAAGGGGGTGCAGCACCCAACACAGCGTATTTTACTCAAAAATCACTTTCAGTCTTTCAACCCATGCCATTTTAGAATGAGGATACATAAGGCAAAACAAAATAGTCGTTGTTTCCTACATATACTCTTCTTTCAAGTAAAATATTACATTTCAGAAAATAGCGTCAAGTTTTTGACTTAAATTGATTTTTATCATTAATACCAAAATTGAGATTTTTTAATCCAAATATAAACCAACTTCATCCTTCGAGTAAACTACTGGATGTGGATGCATGCACACACGATGCCGAACTGCTCAAGTTTTCAACGTTTACAGTAACCATATTGAATGTTGAAAAAAGTGTATTCAGGTTTGACATAGACATAAATACATGTCAGTTTTAAGCTGACTGTTTCTAAAATCTGCTCCAGCTGTACCAGCATATATGTACTGAGTATAACTGGCAAATTGCATGGAAGCCATTGTCTAGCTGCCCTAGAAAAGTTACCCAAAGAGCAGAAATCAGGCACTAAGCCAAAGACCCTAAATACAGACTTAACACAGTGAGCAAAAGCATTTGTCTGTATATTTGAAAGTGGTCAAACCAATTGTGTTCAGTAACCCGTGATTTCGCTGTTGTTTCTAGTGATATTGCTCTTGGACAAAAGTCAAAATATCCCCTGTCATTCTACTTTTTTGATGAACCGGGACTTGGGGTACTACGCACTAAAAAGAACAGCCAATAACCTTTTGTGGTTTGGTCTCCATGGACACAAGTGGAATTTTATGTTCATGTTTTGATGTACCAGCAAAGTTAGAAAGTATAACTTAAAACATCAAGTATGGAATTAATGAAACTGCCCTCAAAATTTCTTTGTCGCCCCCTATTTTGATGAATGGGTCACAAATCACCACTTTCAGAAATGTTCAAAGACAATGCTGAATGTACATGTACTTCATAGCACATTTAATATACATTGCATCCGTATGAAATATATAGTTTAACAGTTCACTAAATGTACTCTATGGTATTTAAATTACACTTCAGTGTGTAAAAAATATACTTTAAGTCTACAATGAATATACATGTACCCTTTTGTATGTATTGTATTTGTATTTAAAATATACTTTCACAGTACACTAAACATACTTGATGGTATTTAAGCTACACTCCAGTTGTGTGTAAATTATGTACTTTAACTCTACAACGAATATACCCTATGGTATGTAAAATTAAACAATCTCATTAAATCAGCAGTTTCTACCTCAATATCAGAGCAAAGTGTAACCACTCTGCATTGCAATTTCATTAAATCTATTAAATTTTTAGGAATAGAAATCTGTGATAGTTGAACTCATCAAAGTGTCGATGATTTTTACCCATATACATGTGTATATATATATATATATATATATATATATATATATATATATATATATATATATATATATATATATATATATATAGCTATATGTATATAAAACCACAAATTACTTCAAGTACAAAGTAATAATAATACTTGAAGGAATTTATGCTATTATTTATAATTCTCTGCTTTTAGCATTGAGGACTGTAATTTCCCACAAGGACATTTGTATACTTTATATATATATATATATATATATATATATATATATATATATATATGTGTGTGTGTGTGTGTGTGTGTGTATGTGTGTGTTTGTGTGTGTGAGTTTAGTTTAAACAGAATTACAACAAAACTTACTTGACAGTTATAGGAATATATTGATATGTGCCCTGTTTGATAATTTACAGATAAGACTGTAATATTTCTTAGACATTGCATTGTAACTAATGACTACAGTGATAAAAACTTTTTACAAGGCTATAAGGAGTCAAAGATCAAATTAATTCTTAGCAAGTCTCCTGCTGTCATAAACATCGTTATAACTATTTTTTTATTTACGTTCATTAAATTCTGTCCAAGTTAAGAAATAATTACTATTATTCGATAAAAAAAGACATGCATAAGAAAAAAAATCTAAAGAGTGGAAAAAAATTGCACCTGATTATATTGAGCTTTACATTTTCAACACAACATGCAACTCAATACAATAGCCAATTTGTTGGAAATCATAAAAGTCGAGAAGGTCAAAGGTCAGGCTTTCATATCTGCAAAGCACCTGCTCAAATTTGCTTCATTGATTTCAATTACAACCAGGAAACGGCAAAATGCTTTCACCTTAGCCACATGCTTTCATCGCAAAAATTTATTTCCCTGAAGAAGACGTAGCTTAAAATATCAACTGCCCACTTTGTTCCACTTAATCTACCGGTACAGTCCTATAATTAAAAATTGTCAAAAATAAGAACTGAGATCTCGGTGTTAAAGGCACCACTAGTAAGAATGGCATAATACCTCATGTCTTACTCCTATTTAAGTTATTTGAAATTTTTTCAGTAAAGTACACTGTTATTATGGCTATGACTTAGTAATTCACAATCAGCATTTTATTTCAATTCTTCACATTTCACTATGCGCTCTGACTAACATTAATCGACATACATGTATTCAAGATTTGGAAATGTCCACTGTTGTTTTGATGTCTTACTCAGCATGCGTTTTATATTTGCAGGGTCTTTAAAAATTACTGGCCCTTTAACTTCTGAGTCTAGCATACATTATATCTGCATCAGTTTGTGGGCTAATATTACCAATTGGTGACAAACAGATAAATACATTGTAAGCAGACAAAAATCAAAAACCTACAAGCTATAAAAAATGAGATGATATCTTGTTCATGGTGGTACATCTGAAGAATGTTTGACCAAATTTTGATAATGAAAACCGGGGTTTGCGGTTTTTTTTTTGAGCTCCTCCTAAAACTTAAAATAGAAACTGGACCCCCTAGGATTATGTTGATTTGCAAAATTGTCCGGTGTAGGCCCACTCTTCCTCAGTCTTTCCTTTGTGGAGTAATACTAATAAGTACACATTTTTCAGCTCTACAACTGTACCCTACCATAATTAACTAGTGCAACTGTACAAGTGTATTCTTAACTGGTGGAACTGCAGAAAACTGGGCCCAAACCTTCATGAAAATAAGTGTTTTTAATTCCTTTGGAGGCCATCCACAGTCTTCATAAATTGGACCCCTGCACTAGGCTATTGTTCAGAGTGGGTCAAGTGCATTTAGGTCTTGACAATGAACCTGATTGAATTTGCCTTGGCACATGGCCATGACTTTCCTGCAATTTATGCAAAAAACAGCAAGACTGTACCATTGCAAAGAAATGGGGAGGGGACAAGTACATAAAGGCCTGGGGACTGGACGTTGATGGATAATGACAGATTATACTAAAGTGAACCCCAGCATGGGGAGATATTCTTTGACTTTTTGTCAAGGGTATGAAAAATTTCCACTTGACACCACAGTATTTCACGAGTAAAGCAATGTTTTCACATAAACAAGAGAGTTGAGATGGGAATCTCATATTTCTGCGTATGGTATATTGCAACGGTCAGATTGACCAGAAAGGGACACAAGATACTCTGACGTGCGTTGGTTGGTAACTCTATAAGTCTGCGATGACTCGGCTAAAAAGTGGACGGGATAATGTGTACACTGTAAACAGACGAACAATGTGAGTGAAATGCTATGCTGGAGACAAATGGCCAGAAGTTTGCAAAAGTGACCATGGCACAGCTGACTTTTTGTCAATGTGTATAGCGTTTCAATCTTCCCGTCTGCTGCTATGGATTGGAATATGATTGGGTATCTCCTGATGCTTACTCAGCAAAGATTTCAACACCCAATGAACATATCAAATAAAAAGTGCAAAATATGTCACAAAATTGTAACATATTACAAAAGTATGAAAAATTTTTAAAACTCTTTCAACATAACTAAAGCAGCAGTGCTCAATTAATCCCCGGTTCTCACACTGTAGTGCATTGTGTTTGCTTTGGCTATAATTTATGTGATTTTAATCCTTGTTCTCCTCTGAAAGTTGTGATAACCATTTCATTCAGCGATAAAAAACCTACCCCTTCAATATATACTTAATTTTAGAAATGCAAAAAAATATTTTTGTAAACAAACACTTTCCTGGCCACATGATGTATGACTTTTGAGTGACAGCTAGTACTACTTTGCTCTGTGTTTAACATAGAATATGGCTTGGTGACAGATGTTCTGACTCTCAAACTTTTACAATTCTTTTCTGATCTACCACTTGTGGGGGTTCATTTTAAAGCTCTTGGCATGAAGAAAACTTTTCACTGCCTTAGTTTTGTGAAAATCAAAAATTTTATTTTTCCGTATTGAGTGAACACAGGGATGGCGGCCATTTTGAATTTCAAATATTGGTGAATCTTGGGTAATGTTTCTCTGGTACCAAAATTTGCATGGTAACCTCCGATTGTTATTCTTGATCTTGAAAGAGAATGATTGAAATATTCCTCGGGAAAAGTTTCAGCAAAAGTTTAAGTCTTTCACTTTCGAGGCGCATACTACACTCAGTGTGACAGTTTTTGGACAGGGTAGTGAATTTTGCCCAAAGCCGTTTCATAAATGACGAGCAGTACGAAATCTTATTACCATACCCTTTGAAACTTTATTGTGTTTATCCTAAAACAGTTAACAGGACGGAATTGGTATTTAGGGGTCAAAGTTGCCAAATTTTTCACCCAATGTTGAGTGCGTAGTAATCTGACTGTTATCGCAGTAATCGGACGTCGTATTTGGAATGTGATTATCGGGGCTAAATATTAATATTTTGAACTTCAAACTCCCGATTTTCAATTTCGATGTGTTTAGAAAACTGTTTGTAAAAATATATGCTAAATTAGTTACGTTTAATCCATGGATGACACAACTATATTTTGACGTGTATGGCCCTGAAATATCGGACATGGGCTGTCTCTGTGTGTTTCGGTCGACACCTTGTATCGTACGGTGTGGCTAACTTCGGCAAGTTTGTAGCACCCGAAATAGCTTCTACCGAACAAAAAGCTATCCAAAACGGGACAGCAGCGTCACATGACTTCTAAAACGCTATCAATACAGAGCGAACTGAGTACAACGAACAGCACATGTGTCATTAAATGTCCGAAAACTGAGGTCGTCCGAAAACTGTCACACTGAGTGTACCAGTACCTTGAAAAGACCAGAAAACCTAGCTGGCACTGTTTTTGGATTTTTTCCCTGCAATATTATGCCTATCAGCAGTTACAGCTTACAAATTTGACAATGTAATTATTGCCTACATGGAACTTGTTGGAGATAATTGTATCTATGCAACATTCATAATTTGAATACAATCGAAACATCATACCAAATATGCTTTTAACATACCGGTACACAGCGAAAAATATTACTTCAGCAACCACAGACCTCTTAAACCTTTGAGTACCAAAATCAACTTTTGTTGCCTTTATTTTTGGAATACATTGCTAACAATATTTTTAGATGTTGACAATTTTTTCAGACTTTTTCTCAAAATTTTGTTCAAAAATTGCAACAAATGAAAGTTATGGCGAATTGGTCCAAAAACACCCAAAAAAATACAGCAAACTTTAGAAAATTGCTAAAATGTTATGCTGAAATTTTGGTGGGAAAAATTACAGCACTCAAAGGGTTAATATGCCATGCTATTGATTGATTCATTTGGTATTATCATTAAGGTAGTACATGTACCGGTATGTCCTCCTATACTTTTCTTCAAACTTGTTTTAACCATTCTCAACCATTCTCTTTCAAAATCAAGAATAAAATCAGTGGTAACCATCCAAATTATGTTACTATAGAAACAAATTACCTTAAATTAGCGATATTTTCAATATGGCCGCCATCCCTGCATTAACTCTATGGAAAAAATCCGAAATTTCTCAAAAGTAGGATTGTAAAATTCATATTAATTTCAAAAGCTTCAAATTGAGCCCATATACAAGTCCTAGATCATTAAAATATTGTAAAAATTTGACAGTTCAAATATCCACCCACGAGGCACATTCTTCCTTAATATCAAGTGTCTCATATTTACCCTTTTCCACACAATGTGAAAACAAATGTGTGACCCGAGATTCAAATGGCCAATGCAAACCATAGACTGACCAGGGAAGAAGAATTGAGTCAGGAATAAACATTTCTAAGAGACAGGGGTAACTTCCGTGGATTACAATAAGACTTTAGTAAATATTGATTGTTGGGGCTACAGGTATAGAGACAAAGTCATCTCAACAATGAAGTCATTCTCAGAAAGAACAATGTATCAGTCCTAATCTGACTTAACTCCACATAGCAATACCATGGCCACAACTGTCATTCCACAAAAGGTTGCATTATAATCTGTATAAAGACTGCAATGTCATCCACATACTGTATTGTGCATGCACTATACCGGTAGACTAGTGACCAGGAATTAAGGCAGTATGCACTTCAAAACTAAAAGACTTTGTTCAAATTTCGAGGAAACTTCAAACCATTCTTACTCAAATTTGAGAAAAGTGTTTGGGGTAACAATGCAAATTTTGAATTAAGAGAAGTTTGCATTTGAAATTAAAATTTACTGATATTTCGAATTCAAAATGGTTGCCATAAACCTGTGTTAACTCAATTTGGAAAAAACGGAATTTTTAATTCTCACAAAAAAATTCAGTGAAAACTTTGTTCACCCGACAGGCTTTAGAATAAGCTGGTCTACACAAATGGCAGACTATAAAACAATTGTAAAAAAATCTGAGAATGAAAAACTCCCTATGTCAAAGGTGCATTCTACTCAAAGGTAGGTCACTCCTCAAAAATGAAAGACAAACTTTTGCTCGAACATTTCTCAAGCAAACTTCAAACAATTCTCTTTTAAAACCAGGAATAAAAATCGTCGGTCACCGTGCAAATTTTGGTCGTAGAGAAACAAATTACCCGACATTTACAGATATTTGAAATTCAAAATGGCCGCCATCTCTGAGTTATCTCTACGATTAAAACGAGATTCCCGATTTTCACAAAAAGAAGCCAGTAAAACTTTATTTACTCCAAGGGCTTCAAAGTGAGCCCCCACAAGTGGTCAGCCAAAAGAACTTTGTGAAAGTTTGAGTCCAAAATCTTTTCCTGGGTCGCATTCTCTCTTGATGCACTTATGACTGCACTTTATTTTGGACATTCACAATTATATGGCCTGTATATGGTGAGGATGCTTGAAAAAAACTCCTACGCCTATGAATAAGGCTGTGTCACAGGGTTATGCTGACTTACCTGAAGTTTTTAGCTTGGTAAGGCATAGGATCTGGATTAAACTGGTTTGCAGTGTCTGTGTTGTCGTCAACTATCGTACTAGCAGCAGTCGTAGTCGCTTCTTGTTGTTTCCGTCGACCATAATTGGAGGACATCTGGAAAAAATGTCAAGAAGCACATTCATTAAACCAAACTGCAGGCAACAATGATGATGAAAAGTCTGCCCTATTTTTGCTAAATGATTTATCGACATTGTTTGCAGTGGAAGTTAAATACAGATGAGATCTAGTCACTCATTATTAATTGACAAAATTGCTTAATTACTCATTTGTCAATCAAACAATCAATTGGTGTATCTACCATAAGGCCAAAGTAATTAAATTCTTTGTTTTGCGTCCACTCTAAATGGGAAAAGGTACGCGTCTAAGCGGCTGAAAAACACACACAAGAAAATTAACACAATATAATTTGATTGCAGCAAATAAAAAATGGTAACAAAATTTTAGTTCAGAAAAGCTAACCGGTCATGTCCTAAAATTTCCTATTCAAATACATTGTGTGTGTTTTTCATGAAAACCTTAAAAGCCTACGGGAATGGGGACGCAAAACAAAGAATTTAATTACTTTGGCCGAAGTACACATTCCCACTAACAAATTCACAATGACAAAAAGACAGATCCAAACAAATATGCAAATCTTAAAAAAATTAAGCATCACTTTCCTTAATCTTTGAAGATTTTAGTCCGCCATAAAACTATGTAAAGAAATTTGATGTCTTCACCAAAATTTTTCTCAAAACTTTAGCAATTTTACTCTTTAACTTCAATTGGGCAATTATATTCTTTCTGTTTTTACCCAGTGTATGTCTATACTGTAACTGGAAATGTGTTATTCATCAACACCTCCGTTCTGTTTGTTTGTTTACCATTAGTTTCTATGACTGTCTGTTCAGGAATGGTATGCCCTCAAGTGGTGATACATTATCCAGTATCACATTAAGAGGTCAAAGGTCAAAGAAATGCCTCAAATCATTTAAATGCCGAGTTGATTGTAATGTGTTAGAGCTACTTACAAGTCATATTTTATCTCTTATCATTTGCTAAAATCTGAAAACTCCCTCTGAAAAAGCAACTTCTACAGATGGCAAAGTTAACATAGCAAAGTTCAATATGGAAATTTATGGCAAAAACGTATTTTTCATAAATTTCATGATTTTATTTAGCACTCAACAAGCACTTGTAAAAACCTATCTATTTAGCTCTATTTGCATTAATAAGGCATTAATGCAATTGCTCACATCACATATTATCACAGAATTTTGAGCAGTACTTTGTATATTTTCATTTAAAGGCATGTTTTGTCACCAGATTGTCTCATCAGAAAATTTACCCACAAGATTACAATTTCAATGGAAAACAAAAGGCTATCACACCTCCATAATCCTCTTTTTATTTTTAATCCTTTTTATCCGCTCATGTTATTATTTTAGACCCTGAAGAAGACCTCCTGTGTGTGGTCGAAACGTTGGTTTTTAAATAAAGGCTTAACCGTAGACTACCGGACTTGTCTCCTTTACCTAACTCAAGATACCCTATTTCGAGTCCATGTCTCTAAACTGGTGCATCCTCTTTGTAGTTGGACTGAGTGCAGTTTCGCTCCTAACACCCTCTTATAGACTAGAACAAAGGCGATCCCAGGGATCGC
Organism: Ptychodera flava; assembly: GCF_041260155.1. Classification (NCBI taxonomy): domain Eukaryota; kingdom Metazoa; phylum Hemichordata; class Enteropneusta; family Ptychoderidae; genus Ptychodera; species Ptychodera flava. The sequence goes on from NC_091929.1 coordinate 30,969,707, forward strand.
GAACAGTGCCTTTAAACATAACAAAAATCAATGTCTTCAAAGCACTTTACCATTTCACAGTCAACTTTAATAGTACCACCCATTCTTAAGGTCATCTTATCTAAGGATTAATCCTATGACAAATAAACATCTTTTGTTTGTTTCCCTGACAAAGAGACTATAACAATAGCAGTTTTGGCTATTTTTACTAGGTCTTTTCTATTTACTATGTCTTTATTGTCTTGTCAGAGACGCTGCTAAAGTCCAAAAATGTGCAGCACTTGATATCTAAATTTATTCCCTAACTCAGAATCTGCATTTTGCTACACTGCTGGTAGTGGTACTTAGGTAACATAAACAGCTTGTAATCTAATACACAGGAAAGGTTTCTAGAAGTTTGATCAACATTGTGAACATAATTTTCACTGCTATGTAACACAAAATTTATTATTCCACTGGCATTTGGATTATTATGTAGTCAAATGAATCAATTTCATCACCATAAGTGCAGTCACAACTACTTTGGACAGTTTGAAATAAATTATCATTTTGTCCAAGATCTTTTATTTGCATTTTGTACTCTTACACCCCCATTCACTGATGTAACTGTCCAAAGTCCCATATGGAACTGTGAGCTGTGCAATGTTGCTTTGGGAAAACAGAGGCCCGTGGGGTTTAACTAATTTTGAAAGTGAAGGTGAACTATGATTTCAACACTACCTGTGGAAAAGAAAAATCTTTCAGCAATTGAATCACAGCTGATAATTTTTATCTGTAAAAATTATTTCTGTTTATATGAACATCATTGGTTTGTAAATATCTTAAAATAATGCTAAATATTCAGTGCATGATTTGTACACGCAATAAGTTTGATTCAAAATAGTGTCACTGTTCTTTAAAAAATATGAAATATATCTGTGTGTGTGTATATAAATAATATAAATATATTTATCTATATATATATTTACTGTGGCACCATTTTGAATCAAACTTATTGCTGTTACATATATATATCATATATATGGCCAGGGTCAAATTTCTTAAAAATCACCATGGCTGCTAAACATGTTTTTAGCAATTATTGCAAGTTGCAAGTTTTTTTTCTCCAATTTGACCATTCCCTCCTATGATCTATTGGTCCATCCCTTTGTAATAAGCTACAAGTAATAATACAATTTCAGGTATTTATCAGAAATAAATGTTTGGAACTGTAACTTTTCCAAACTGCAATCCTCGCCCCACAATACATTGAGGTTACATTTTGCAAAAGTTGTGTACAACGGAATGATGTTATTTGACTTAATGATCTATTTGATGACGGCATTCCATTTTTCTGCTGACAGAACAACCTGCTCATTTTATTTTGAAGAGCAAATAGACACAATGGTTGCCGTGCACAGAGGAAAACTTGATTGGGAATTTTCCACATGACTAAACTGCTATACCAGTGTTGACGAACACCCCCAACATTTACTCAAACCATCTATGACGTCCAAAATCTTTTATTTGAATTGTGTTAGACAAATGTCTGTGTTGACGCTACAGGAAAAGTTGAAAAAAAAATTGACCATTATTTGGCCGGTAGTAAAACATTTAGTGTTTGCACAGAGTAGGTGTGGATGAAAAAAATCTGTTAAATGTAATTCTGAGAGTCTTCGCTTGATATTTAATTTGTTTTGCATGAATGCTTGTTTTGCATGAATGCATAATGAAGCAAAGCAGTCAATTGTTTGAAATTGCATGCTCTGTTGCCTTGCTAAACTTTCTGGCAAAAAGTCTGTCAGAGCCGATAGCACTATTTGCTATCGTAGATTTGTTACTAAATATAGAAAATATGCGCAACATTGGCTTCAGTAGATCAAATTTTGGATAAATTTTGTATGTCTTGCTCCTTTTTAATCAGTACAATCATGTTCACATCCATTGACATTTTATTTTTGTGGCTTTTGATCACAATATCAGCATGAGAAAGAAAGATTTTTTTCAACTTGAATTTCTGCAAGCTCTGTCCACTCAAAAACATTAAGTCAAATGCTTGAACATAAAACTTTCATTCTATATAACCATCCTTCCCAAAATCTAATGATTCCTCAGTGTCAGTCGTTTAATTAAACGGGCATGTTTTTTATCAGCTGTATTACATCTGTGAGCAAACTGACTAACTGTGCACAACTTTCAAAGGAGAACAAAGGACTAAAATCACATAAACAGACTGTCAGTCAATGAGAACCAGGGATTGAGGACTGCCCCTTTAACGCCACTGTTGTCAATCCCTAATCCTCACAGTGCTTGTTGACATTGACTAGATAAGAAATGTGAGTCCTTTATTTTTCTCTGAGAAAGTTGGGGCCAGTTTGTCAATATACTCAGAGATAAAGCTGATATCCCCTGTAAAAAAACAAAAATGCACATCTTCATCGAATCTAAGACCTGTCTATCATAGTGAAGGGATATCCATTTTGCCCAGAGAGTGCCACCAGCCGATTTTTTCCCAGAAACCGTGAAAGTCCTACTGAGTGGCAGATATGGTGTAATATATGATGTAATTTGTGTAGCAGACATAAACAGTTGTAAGTCTTAAGTGTTTTAACAGACTGAAATTACATGTACATAGCAAAGGGCGAGCGGACTTTAATCACAGGATTGATCAAATAATTAGGAGAATGTTTTATTTTCATGTATCAATCAAATGTATTGAGTATATCTGGCAATGGTATATCTCCTGAGATATCAGGCAATCAAGGTAGACCTTTGAACTCTGGTAACAACAGTATCTGGGTTGTTCAAATGAAGAAGTCTGAGTTCTAGGACCAGATAACTGATTTTCAACTTAATGGTTGGCTAGCAAACTGGGTTTGTGTGTGGTTAGAAACGACAACATCATGCAGAGCTAACAATTTTGAAAAAAATAATTTTAACCCTTTGAGCGCCAAAACCAATTTTTGTCGCCTTTAAAAAATATATCCCAGTCAATTTTCTAAAGATTTTTGCCAAAATTTTGATAAGAAACTATAGCCGATCAAATGCGATGACCATTTGGTTAAAAATTATCAAAAAAATTACAGAAAAATTCATAAAAATTGGTAAAATGTTGCACTAAAATTTTGGTGGGAAAAATTACTGCACTCATAGGGTTTAGAGCTGAAAAAATATTGATCCAAAATATACACAGTTATGAAATATCAACATCTGTGACAAAAATCATATGAGGAGGAGAATTTGTGTAGTTTTTGTGATTTCTTAATGTGTCTCTTTAACTCCAGGAAACATTGTTCGAAATTTGGTGAGTAAAAAATACCTGAACCAAACTATGGTAAATGATTAATCAACTGCTTTTTACTTAAACCCATGCATTTTTGATGTCTCTCTAAACTACAAAGGCGTCATTAAGTTCATTGAGGAATTTGAAAAACAGACCACTTGTTACCTCTCAGAATCTGCTCTTTTCAGTTTATAACATGGTCTTCCTGAATCGTAAACAATCATGAATATATTCGGAAAAATTTCATTTGTACTTTTGTTTTGTTTTACCTGTGCAAGCCTGGTCTATTTTATCTTCATTCTGAACATCGCAAGCCACTAAAAGCATTTTGAAAATAAAAGTTTTAAATTTTTCATGCAACTACTCTATTATTTACATTTCCTGTCAGAAAAACAGTCTAAGCTTACCTATTTCATGTTTTGAATTCAACTTTATGCAAATTATCTTTCAGTTTTTATGTCTCCCCTTCCCCATGTCCAATTTATCATGGATACAGCTTTATTAGTATTATTTATGGGCAGGTAGGGTATTTAGAACAGGCCAGGGGTGGGGGTTTGGGGGATCGGGGGTAATGGAATTTTCACCCAATCTTCTTACCTTCACAACATCAATAGTAACATAAATTAATGATAATACCTACAGGCATGCTATATGCTAAATAGTTTTTTAAATGCAAGAAAATGAGCATTAAAAAAAAAATTCAAAAGGCTTTCATTGTGAGTATGTAGGCAAATGATGCTCTCTTTTCTCACTTTTTCAGGCAATTACAAACTTCATTGTCAAACAGAAGTTTTATTCTAAAAAGCGATATATGTATAGACGTTTCATTTTGAGGTATTTTGCAGTAGCACCTGCTTGTAGGTGACTAACACTCTGAAGGTCTCCTGTCATCAATGTCCAGTTATTGTCCCGAGTTCTTGGCATTGAAATTTCCGGGCTTCTCGGCTTTGAATTGTACCGGCGCCTTGACAACAAATTGAAAAGATAGCCCTGCCTTGACTGAATCCGTGAAAGGTTTGTAACACCCAAAAGAATCATAATATGTTAATGCACCACATAGTGATCAAATGCTGTGAAAAATCACGGTACCGTGGAAAAAATGTAGGATTAAATTTTTCCCCAGTCGTTGGAAGTCTACGAAGCTAACGTTTATCGTATATGATGAAATATTTTGTGGGCTTTCCTGAGCTAGACTTTAACCAGTTCAATGGCTGTTTATGGAACAAAGCTGGGATTAGATGTGACAAGTAAATCGGTAATTTATGAACTCTTTACACGGTCACAAGTGTAAATGTCAGGGAAGCTATTGAAATCACCCTTCCTACCTTCGGCAGCCTGGCAGTCCGTATACTTGTGGCTTCTCGCCGATAGTCCGTCTTCGTTGTGGCGCTTGAGAGTTCAACCAGTCTTGGTAGCCGATCGAAATCCGTGTGCGGCGTGGATTTGTTGAGGGACACACCTGAATCGTGTGATTTGGTCGGCGACGGGCTGTACAGGTGCTGTAGATTCGGCATATTGGCGATGGACGGGAACACCTGTTTGCCTTGCTCGCCGTTGACATTCATGCTGTCCGTGACATGATCGGACATGGTCCGAACCAGTTCCATTTGAGCTATCTAAAATGGGTGAAATTGAATTAAAGTCCGCGGTCGCGATCACTGATGAAAACCCCGTCGGCAGGAAGCATAGGCAAGTCGAAGTGTGTTCGTGAAGTTTTCGCCAATGGGTAGCTACAGCGAGTTCGTGTGTGTTGTTATCGCATACAGACACACTACTTCCGTTCTGGCTCGGTGAAAATCTCCCCAAAATTGCAGTAATCTTGACTTAATGGACGGCACAGTGTCGCATAATATACTCACAAGGAACTCGGCTTCAAGAATTAACCCATGGTCTTGCTTATACCGCCCAAAAATCTCAAGAAACTAATGTGAACTGGAGAATCGCCTTTAGTTGTGTGATTTGATACCCAGTAACGGCGCGTACGAGCGACCCCTATGGGCATGCGTAATAGCATGTTAATGTATGCAAATACACTCCGATCAATTATATTTCTAACTTCTATTGTGCCGTATATCCCCTCGAGTCGATAACCAAATTGTTTATATTTAAATAATCAACCCTAGACGACAAAATAAACATAACCCGACCGCTCCGCTTCCCCGTACACGACACGAGGCGACTGCTTCGTGCTGGCTGGGCTAGCCATGTCAAAGTCAGGCCGGGTCACCACCTGTTGATCATAGCTGCCGATGCTAACTTCGTTGCCATGGTTAAGGTCCCGCTATATGCAGATATGCAACTTAGACAGTCTGTTTGCTCCTCAATCAGCCATGTGGTGCGTCGTAAGCGTCGATCCCATCTGTTGTTCGGCCATTAACTTGGAGTTGAAACGACAAAGGAGAAATAAAAATATAATATAAAACTGAAAAAAGTTTCTTAAATAAGGCTATCACTACATTACCCTTCAAAGGGTATTGCCCCCATGTTTTTCGATTGAAGCAACTTTACACCTAAACCATTTTTCTGCAGTTTCTGATCAAGGAAAATTCAAAGAGCAAAGTATGGAATTAGAGGGAAAAACAACGTGACTCGTTGAACTTATATCTGAAATTAAACGGGTACCATAGCAGTATCTGTGTTAACTGTAGGGGTTTTCACTTTATTTGCACGGGCTTGAAATCGAGTTCACACAACTTGAAGCAGCTGACCAAATACTATTGTGGAACTTTGAGTGCCCAAAAACTTTCCCAGAAGTCCATTCAACCTTTAAATAATTATTGGAGGTGATGCTTTTATTTTCGTGACAGAACGTGACAAACGGATCATGTTCTTCCACCATGGCAAATTTTAGCCATAATTTGACCTCTTAAAAAGGCAAAGAAACAATGAAAGCAGTGTAAAAGTGGCTGATACTGCAAAATAAGATTGCATAATCTTGTTTTTTTTTCAGTTTTATTGAGTCTAAACATTGTAGGACAAGAAAATATAATTATTCTGTTACCAAATCAAGAGGAAAAATCAGCACGCAAATTTAGTACAAGAGAAATAAATTTACTAATATTTGCAATTCAAAATGATCGCCATCTCCGAGTTAACTCTTTGTTTTGATTTTCACAAAATACAGTGAAAATTATTTTCACTCTGAGAGCTTGAAAATGAGTCCCAACGAGTGGTAGACCAGAAAAAAGAATTGTACACATTTTAGAGTGAATACCTGTCCCCAAGGCGCATTCTACCTTAAAGCATTTTCATCCCTTGCAGCACACTGCAAATATGTTATTACTATTCTTTTCCTTCTTACCTTGCTCTCTAAATTCATGATACATTCAAGTTCACACACCCGAGGCCCATTTTTCAAATTTAAACCCTTACTCAAGTGCACACTTATTTTTTTCTTTGTTTTAAAGCATTTTCGTCCATCAGTACTAAATTCTCTTCATCAGATAAAGCGATCAATTGCACCACACTGTCTGATGTTTTCATGAATTTTTCATATTTGTTTTTCTTTTCTTTTTGTTCTATGAAAGTTGAAACATCTTTGGACTTGTTTACATCAGAACCCTTCATTATGCCAACAGTAATTCGAATGTCTTTGAATATGTTATGACACATAAAAATAACACAGAACACAACAAAACTAAGTGTAAAAACTTTTAATCACAACCGTACATAAACAAAAGTTCTTACACACGCACGTAAGAGGGCGCTGTAGCCAATCTCGTGTTTCAGGCCAATATTTTGATGTGACTGGGGTTAGGTAAACTCACACTGATTTGTTTACGGTGGTGTTTTGCCCCTCATTGTTTCTGCAGGTGATTACTGTATACACATCATAAAGTTATTCCATAGCATGCTTCTGACCCAAGTTAAGATTTTGTGATCATCTTCAGAATGTGCACCGAGGCAAGCAGTCTTTCCAACTGACATTATCACCTCCTTGGCAATATTAGCTTTGACTTTGAAAAATACAATACTATGGAGTATAGCCGGATATACTTTATTTTATAATTTGCTACATGGGACAAGTTATCCTTCAACTTGTATTTAGAAACATCTTATGTTCCAGGAATTGACAGCAATTTCTCTACAAGCAGAGGGGGCTTCGATAAAACTTTAATCCAGTGACTATAGTTGGCATTCTGCCAGCCTAAGGATTCTCTTTGTGACTCTAGGAAATTTTACATGTAACATAAGATTTCAACAAGCTCCTCAAGTAGTTGAAAAATACAGAAGGTAGAGTGACCCATACATTACACCTTCCATCCCCATTTAAGGGAGAGTGTGCCCCAGGCACAGAAATTTGATGTATTATAAAAATTTTATACATGTATTAAAATAGCGTCAATGACGCTGTACCTTCTCTAATGTGCGGCCAGGTCAGGTAATTGGTTGTTGGCATGGAGTTGTTGGTAAATAGTTGATGATGTAGGGGCATGAGGTGGGATATGGACCCAAAGAACCCAAAAGATGATTAAATACATCAATCAAAAAAATTCTAAGCTACAGTATAAACTGCCTAAAGATAGTTCAATGTGGAAAAAAGTTAAATAATTCAGAAATAAGAATTAACAGTCCAAAATAGTAATGACGCACTTCCCTACTGACCTGAGTGCATGTGATATACACAACCTGGCATCTGTAAATTAAATGTATACCAAGTGATCATTTTAAGTCACTTTTAACTGTTTTTAATGGATTTTCCAAAGAGTCCTATGGAAATGATGAAAAACGCTTATCTGGTCTTGTGTTTGTAAAACCTCATGGCTGATAATTGTCATAGTATTGAAAAAAATTGAAAGTGAAGAAATTACTGTTTTTAATAGGCATATTTTCCTTGAAATACATGACCGTGTAAAGAATATATGCTAAAAATGTTTAAGAGTAAATTTCTTTTCAAAAAAATAATTTAATCTGTGACCAAAGGATTTTTATTCTTTGAGTTTACAAATTCACACATTGCAATTTGTTCAATCATCTTGAGCAGTGCAAAATTTATAAAATGACTGAAAAACAAAAAAAAATTGGCAGAATTACTGTCTTTGTGATGTAAAATTATGGGTTGACATCACGATAATTGTTAATCTGTTCGAAGTACTACTATACTTTAATTAAAAAAAGAAAAGTTCATGCAGAAACGGTAACATATATTGTCAGCAATTGCAGTGTTAATTTTGACTTTACTTTTTATTTTGACTTTGCCGGATACCAAATATATAGGGCGAAATATTAAAATCAGCCATGTTCAGCAAAATCCACACAACAGCATTGATGCTTTTCTAATTTGATTTGATTTGCTTAATATGTTATCCTTGTATGACAGTCAGTACAATATGGAACTTGAACACAACACAGTGAATAAGTATGCTGTAAATGAAATGGTGTGGCTGCATCCACATGCAGCAATAGAAGTGCCTTTGTCTCTCACCCCTCATTTCCAACCTGTCCCATCCCTGAAAAATAGTTGGTCTTATATTTATAATGTTAATAATTTCTGTATTTGTTAAAATGTGCGCATCTCAAAAACTTTTGATCATAAACATTTTCATTGTTTTTTATAGCTGACCAGTCAGTTAACCTGTTTATTTTGAATATTTGCACATTTTTCCTCAGTATTTGACATTTTCAGAATACCTTCAATCTGTCATTTTCTAAATGTTTTAAATGCTCCTTTGTGTGGTCAAGCTAAAATTCCACAAGCATCAAATGTGGTACTTCATGTAGGAAGGTCTGCCTCTAGAGGGCGGGCATCATGAACAGTGTTTGTTAGCTATTTCCTCCACATAAACTTCTGATTGTACTGTAAACAATGAACATGGCCGACGTCCGATTTTCCTGTCTAAAACTTTCACTCATTTTCGTTCATATGACTCTGAAACTCCAGGAAACGATTGGGAAGAATAACTTATCTTGAAATATTGAGGTACTCGCCGATATTTTGCAAAATTAAATGAGAAAAAATGCAAGGAAAATGCCGACAGGCTTACACAATGACCGTTTTCAGACTCAGAGGCATATCTGCAGTTTATGCAACAGGCCCATATCACGTGAGGCCATGAGGGGATATCCACGCAACTCAGTACCAAACACTAGCGCACACAGAGTGAGCAAACACAAAGTAAGTACCCCTAACGTCAGCTCAGTAGTCTGTGATAGATCGTAGTCAACTAAGAAACCTTGGAGAAAGGCTTAACACTGTGGCTATGCCGCTAAGTCCCTTTTGATTTTTGTCACAGCTCAAAATCGTTCTCTTACACCTCAACCTGAGCCATAAACACCCCCACCAGTTTATGATATGACCCATCATAATGGTATGACGTCAACGGATCTTGACAGACGGAAGTCTTGACAGACGGAAGAAGTTGACACAAGCATACTGGTATTCAACTCTAATATCTTCTATGTCTATAAATAGACACGAGAAGGTAAAAATTGCTTCTGATGTTCAATTACAATCACTCCCAGATTCACTGTCTGAATAAGCTCCAAGAAGACTCAAGGAACTTGTCTGTGGTTTTGAGATATTTTGTCCATCTTTTCTGTCATCTGCCTTTTTCTTTTCCTCCTTTTTATCATTCTTGGAAACAGTCTCCTTGGATTCATTCACTGTTTTTTTCTCACAACTGTTATCATTTGTCTTTCCATTGGACAAGTTCGTTTTGTTGCTTTTGACCTTCACTAGGGACGACAGTGCCGATTTCTTTGACAGGCCACCGACACTCCGTTCCCATGACAATGTCTTCTGCTTCTTCAATGGCTGTGACGTTGACGCATCAGAATCCTACAGACAGAGATGCAATAGAGAAGATTATAAGATTTAATCAACTGTGTTCTCAACAGCTTCATAAAACAGGTGATCAATTTACATAACAATACATAATATACATATTTCTTTGTCATGAAAATGTATTCACGTAAGGTGATTTACATTATGAATAGACTACTTGAAAAACAAAGTGGAATTGTGTGTTTGCTGACTTTCACGCCTATGTGAGCACCTACATACCTCTGTCAGGAAATCAGTTGGTCTCTTGTTGCTCCCTGCTGCCATGGAAACACTTGGGGTGTGATCCTCATCATCATCTTCCTCCTCCTCATCATCCAGTCTCTTGATTGTGTCTCCATCAGATCTTCCAAATATTGCCCTGAAAATGATAAATTATACTCAGAGTTGTAAACACTTTTCATAAGTCAACTGTCTTCGCTGAGGGAACTGCAAGTACCCATGAACATAAAGAGAAACTAAACTGATGGTATTTGGCCTACTACCTGCATTCAAACATGGCAAAGGTTTTGAACACTTCTATTTTCTACAGAAGGAAGAATGAGTCTAGAATATACCACAAAACATTTACCTATCCATATTGCATTACTTGTATGATCAATACACAACAATTACATACAGTTACTTACACACACATACATACACACATACATACATACATATACACATACATGTACACACATACATAATATACATACATACATATGTACCTACACATACATATATACATACATACATACATACATACACATACATACATACATACACACACACACATATATACAATGTACACACATACAAACATCCATATCAGTACATACTTGTACTAAAATAAACCTGTGACTATACCTGCCAAGTGTTGCTGAACAAAAAACAGACATATTTATACAAAACCATGGCAACAACAAAGCTGAACCAACCAATTTAAATAGGATGGGAGGGATTTCCTTTTACTTCCTGGCAGGATTCTCCTCATTGGAGATTTTGAGGAGAGGACGGCCCCTCTGATTTTTCTACAACAATATATTCACATGCTAACAGTAATCCCTGTAGCTTGGAAATACACAGAGGACAGCCAGTTTACATAACAATTTATAATATGATGCAATTTTGCTATGAAATTGTATTCTTTGTATGATTATTAACTTATGAATAGACTGTGGGGAAACAGAGTTATGGCCCCACCCTCAAATCCCCTTGCTCTGATTAACCATACAAAAAAAACAATGCATTTCACACAAAATGATATGCAAATTATGCATTGTTATGTAAATTGACCACCACTCTATTTTTCTCAACCATAGAGAACATTGCATCATACCTGACTTCTGCTTCTTCTTCATCGGCCATTTTCTTTAATATTTTTTCCTGATCTACCATCCATTTCTGTGCCTTCATTTCGATGATAGCGGTGTGGTCCACGTTTCCATGCCTCATATTCAAATCCCTCAGCTCTTCCAGGTTTTCTATGATTTCCATTTCCATCTTGGAATCCCTGGTCCGGTTTTCCAGGACCTTCATGGGATTGTTCATTTCCTCTTCTTCCCTTTCCCGCTTGATTCTCTCCTCTTCCTCCTGGATGAGTTTCTCTGCCTGGAAATTCCGGGTGGCTCCTTCTTCCAGGGCATAGTCTGTGTTTTCAGGATCAGTCTGGAGAGATCACAACATGGAGTTATTGAAAGTCAGATCAGTCCAGAGAGATCACGGCAAGAAATTATTCATCACAGGATCTTTACACTTCAAAACTTTAAAGGGCCAGTAGCTGCAATTCTGATTTTTTCGCGTTTTTTTAATTTTAATTTGAACTTCACCTTCTTGCGCTGTTTTACAAGATGCAGAAATCCAGCATCATGACACAATAAATGTAAAGGGAGACCCTAAAAACAGAATCATATCACTATGAAAAGTCTATGGTGTAGTGTTTACATGAACATGTAAGTCAAACTGAATAACCCCACGAAAATGAAACGCCCCGTAGTGATGCTGGGAGGTTGCTGCTAATCACTCAAAATTACACGTGAAATGCCCTCTTAGTAATTTAAAGTATTATATTGACTCCCTTGAAAATGTAACCTCATTTCTCGTTGGGTGATTGCTTTAGCATTAATTCAAAACATGGTTGGGTATGAAATTTCTCTGCAAAGAGGTTTTTGGAGCAATCTATTCATGTTCATATTGAAACAATCTATTCATATGTTAAAAGCTGTACAGAAAAATAAATTTTCACGACAAAAGGACATGCAAATTGTGCATTGTTATGTAAATTAACCACCCCTCTGTTTTCCAAGTTATGGACGACACTGAAGATGCTGTTATGATTTAACCCTTCCACCACCATGGTTTAGCGCGATTCCATTGTTTTCTGCAGGAGAGTCAGACCTCTAGACAGGAAAATGGGGGTGTACGCCTCAAAGTTAAATGCTTACCTTGAAAGTAATTTCTGCGACACATCTGGGACATTTGATGTAAAATCTGAATATAGCTAGGCCAAGGTATGTCTCTCCTTGAACTGTCTCTTTCCGGGCGTTGAACTTCTTGCCTTTGTAAATATATTCATGGCAGCTTTTACACCTGTCCAGTATAAAAGATAACCAGCGTCTAATACCACTACACATATTTGAATTTTCTTTTGAGTTTTGTCCATGGAAGATGCTGTTGTTTCATGAAGTACACAACAAAAGTACACAGTGGGCCCTAAAGTATTAAACATACAATATTTTGAACTCCTCGAGTCTATTTCAGACTTACTTTTAAGTTTGTTTGAGTTAGTCCTACACAATGTAGATTGTTGGTGAAATACAAAATCCAGACATCCAGGCAGGTCACTTTGTAAAATTGCCTGTCCCTAAAAAAATAAATAGTACCTGCCCAAATGTATATATATATATATATTGCATGCACACACTGAATGATCCATGTGTCTCCCTTTGATCTAAGCAAATCAAAGATTGGTAATCATTTACACCCGACTGAGAAATTTCACCTGCAATGCAAAAACATAAGGCTCCTGGTTGACATGCTAGTGCCTGTTCCCTATGCTGGCCCTGTACGTGTACCTCACTGGTACATGCCAGTGTTCTCCACAAGGGGTTTTTGACGGGCGGTGCGCCCGGCTTCTTTTTGTCGCCGCCCACCTTTAATCTCGCCCGCCCCGCCTTTAATCTCGCCCGCCCACCTTTGTTTTCTGTCGCCTAAACTGTTTTCACAGTTAGTTGTCCAAACAATATCTGAAAGCCTATTGAATAAAAATGACAGCAACTGACAACGTCGTGTAATAAAGAGGGACCGTTCACACATCTGTCGGTTTCTTTTGCGACTGCATGCAATCCTCAATGTTCTCCCACAGGCCCCGACGGCCCCGATCGTTATTTTTTTTCGGCCGATCCTGTTTCATATCCGCCGGCGCCGATACTCTTTAGTAAATGTGGTTGAAGACCTATGTTTCTCAGCGGCGATTTTGTCACGCTCTTATTTCAGCAAGCTTTTCAAGTGTGAAACGGCTGTAGTGCCGATGAACACTGGCTAAGACTTCAATTCAAAAAGCTTGAAATGTGTTAAGCTGCCGACCGTACCGTACAGACACCGTCCATTTCATACAACGGACACGGTACACTCGAAGGCTCGGTGTTGCATTTTTGCCAGCGGACACTCAGTCAAAGCATCTATGCTATTGTCAACTGCCATTGCCGCCAATGTCTCGTACTTGTAAGGATCCGAAGGTCAGGAAAAGTGATTTCGATCAGATCTGGCTAAAATCGTACGATTGGTTGAGACAAATATCAGATGCAAAAAAGTATGGTACTTCGCTGTGCTCGGGTCGTTCCGTATCCGAGCCAAGTTAGCCATTTTGAGATCCGTGTACGTCCACATGACGTTGAAGCCATGTGTGTCATTTCCTGTCACGCATTCGTAACTTGCATGGATTCATTCGATTGACTTGAGAAGCAGTTGCGTTTGATCAAGTTTCAAAATCCGTGACCGTTTTAAAATATCAAAGGCACAATGAAATGAAGTAAAAAGAAACTGCACGAGCTAAAATCATCATTCGTGTGATCATCCGAATACAGCAGCTATGTACCGTACATACGGTTCTGTAGGCCTACTTTATAGTTCAAAGGTCGCGTGTGATCGAGATCTAGTGCGCCAGCGTGCTCCACACAAACATGCATGGCAGCCTACGCCGCGCAGTTGTCGAAGTTTTGTACGTTTGCCGAACTAAGAGTCGATGAAATTTCAAATCTTTCTCTTGGAAATACTTGGTATCATTTTTTTCGGGCCTCCCTTTATTATGAATTGAGTTTTAAAGTCAACGTATGTTTCTCTGCAGGCATGCTCCGCTGACTCCGCATTTTATTCAGTCCCGTATCAACTTGTCATGGACGTAAAAAAAAGACGTTCATGGCTTTACCAATCCGGCTACAGACAAACATATAGTAACAGAGGGTCACATGAAAACGTGCCACCATTTGCCACGATTATTTCGAACACTGCATTACTTCTCATGTAGGCCTACTTTTGAATTTTCATGTTGGTATTGTGCAATATATTTACTAAATTGTGTATTGTTTGTATTAGTTCAATGTGTTTTTTTTTTCACTTTTGATGTTTTATTTATTTAAAGTAAATAAACAGGATTTAAATGTAAAAATAAATTGTATAGCTTGCCATTAATCACTGCTGAATGGAGAAAAATATTGAGAATGTCAGAAGTATATCTCATCACTGGAGTGCCTTGTGAATAGCCTGGTGATATGTAAATTGTATGCAAATATTATGCAAATACATATGCTAATTAGCCGCCCGCCTTTAATTTTCATTTGTGGAGAACACTGTATGCCTTATGTACAATTCTTAGAGTCAGTGACACAGCAATTTGATTTATGATGGTGCACTGCAAGAACTAGACATGGTATATTGTCTGTGTATACCATGAATTATTTAGCCATCATTCTGTAAACTGCTACTGATACACATTCCTCTGCCAAAGAGAAAAAGTTCATCCTATTTTTGAAAACATCTTATAGGATGGGAACCCCCAACACATATTGGGATGTTCAATGCAAAAAGTCATGCTGTTATCTCCATTTCCTCTTACATACATGTAGATTGAACCAGGCTATTGAAAATAGTGGGAAAGCACCATGGTCTGGTCGTGAAGGGGTTGGATGGACGTCTTACCTCATGTTAAAAGGAGCCATTAATCTGACTGTGTACTGTCGATCCTTAGCAAGTTTTAACTTTGGGATCTTAGATGGATCAAAGTCTGGAGGATAGTATTTCTGAAATGGAAAAAAATAAGTGTTAGAAATTATGAACTACAAACTCAATGAATATAATACATTCACTGAGGCATATTTTGATAAGTTTAATAACAGAGACGAAAGTATGCCATCAGTACCTGGAGGACTAAAGATAAGTGGATGCACCTTTAGTTGAATTGTCAACTACAAGGGATATATTCCTAGGGGCTCGGATGGGGGATGGTATGAGTGCACTCCTTAGGTTACTAACAATTCAAACTAAATTTCTTTGTGTCCATTAATCTTCAATCTTGCCCCAGTGCCAACATGTCAAATGTATTAAAAACAATGGGAGGGGGGAGAGGGTGTTTGTCGGAATTTTGTACTTGACTTGTGAAACAGCTACGAGATATGTAGAGACTACAGGGACAATTTCCGCATGTTGGTCTTTTTTACCTCCATGGTCTGAATTTGTGCATGTTGGATTTAGGAGAAAACAAAGGACAAACTATACATGTTGTAGAGGGACAAAGTTCAATGGTATTTGTGAAACATGGCGGTAGATTCGACCATGGTGATAATGTGTTTTACCTCTATCATTTGTACATTCAATGCCTTGATGAAGCTACTACCTTCATGATGTAAAGGGAGGTATTTTTGTGCGCCATGGATTCTAACTTGAAAAATAATATCATATTGCCCACATTTTGGATCTACTTAATATATCCATTATAATTGAAGAAACATCGAGATTACGTTATTTCAGCTTAATGTCAACAAGACTCTTAAAGGGGCCAGTAATGCTAAGTTTTCATGATTTTTCATGATTTTCATTTTGTGTATCAATCACAACTTCTTATTCTACTCCCAGAGAATTTTGAAACACCCACTATTCAGCTTGTCAACTCAGCGTCTATATGTGTAAAATGTACTTTTATTGATTACATTTGAATTCTGGTCCAGACCAGAATTCACTTGTCAAACAATGACAACACAGTTTACTCACTTACAGGCTGGGTTGACAAGCTGCATATTGTATATATCAACATGCTTAGGGGAGTAGAACAAGAGATTATGGTTGGCATTATAAACAAAAAAGAGAAAAAAAGTCATCAAAAGCCACAGGAAGAAGTACGTTGGTGGTGAGATGGTGCTCCCCGCACGCGTTGACAAAGTTTTTGGGTTGCTTATCTATATATTAACTATTTTTGACAAAAAATTGATATAATGATGTGGCAATCGATAATAATACAACAACTTGCTGCGGATCCGTAGCCCTATACCATTCCCTGGCTGGATGTGTTGGGGGACTCCCCCAACACAACCAGCAAGGGAGTGGTAGGGCTACAGATCCGCAACAATACAACAACAAACATGTTCTCTTCCCTGTATGTGGCTATGATCGACTGCTTTGCAGTGTTGCAGCGTACAGCGTAACATAACAACGAATAGCGCAAATTTGATGTTTGCGACGTCTTTCCAGTTTGCGGTAAGGATGGCATATTAATCAACTACTTACGTTCAAAACTTTTCTTTCTGACATGGTTGCTCAGGTTACTGAAGATCCTCTGAAAGGCAGAATAACCAGAACTCCGACAGTATTTACAACAACGCCAAGAGTGTACACACACCGGAAGTGAAGCTTGCGTACCCTCGTACTCCGAACGCTCTGTAAAGAGCTCAGTGTATATACCTGGAAAACCAAATCAGATACGTGATTTAAATTTTCTCCTCTTAGACTATAAGTGCAGCCTTAACTCGACTGTTAATAAACCCAGCGTCGTTTCCGTCACCGTGAAAAGATGAACGTTGCGCTGACGTTTGCGAATGTAAGAAAAGCTGAGGTTAAAGGTCGCGACGCTCGCGGCAGTTGTGACCAGCGCCATCTTACAAAAATAACATGGATACCTTTGTTTTCAAGATTGACGAAATACATTACGTTGCACTTGAAAGTGTCCTACAAAAGGAAAGATAATATTACTACCTTAAAAAGTCTTATCACTGTTCACATTTGCATACCACTCTTGGCTGACAAATTGCCTCATGTCTCGCTATAAAAGTCGACAATAAGTAATCTGGTGTACCAATTTCATGTGACAGCCAAGCAAAACTAGAACTATAATTTTGTAATGAAAAACGAATTAATGCTGCTCATATTGTTTGTGTTACATTTTCATCGAGATTATAAAACATAAACATGTACTCAGTGGGGAGTCAGTGATTGTCATGAAAGCCCCGATATTTCGTCATAATATCTACACACACGTACCATACACTGACTTGGAGACTCAGCCTTCCGTATTCCGCCAGTACTTCACAACTTGACGTAATAAGTCTCACTCAAGTTATTTCTTACAAAAGTTTGATTAAATTTTTGCAATATCCATGTATGTTATCTTCGGAATGTAGCTGAATAGATAAGCATTACAGTAAGTGCAGCATTAAAAATGTTCTGATTACGATGGAAGGATCAAATTATTTACTTTACTACAAAATGTTCGCACAATACTATATGCCATGTTTTTGTCAGCAGTAACTACCTTTCCCCTGGTACGCCTGAAGAAAAATGTGAAGCTCAGGTATTGGTAAACACTCAAGCAAGTTATAATAATAAATGACGAGTTGTTGCTTGTTGTCGGTTGTTTAATCACTCGTCACATTGTTTACCTAATGTTCTCAGTCTGTCATTGGTCAAATTTCTCGTTTAATTTTATCTCATCATACCATCCGTAGCTTCATCTTAGGTCTAATTTTATATTCTTCGGGAAATGCAACTTCCTAAATTTCATCTCACCTATACACAAGCTGTAGTGAAGTAAAAATGTCAGCAGGTTTCAAATCTTTACCACTGTCAAAGTCCAATTGCCTCAGCGCGTGACTCTTTTGTTCAATGCATTGTTTTCTCATGACCTTTTCACCTCGACAAACTATTGAGATAAGGAAGAATAACAAGACTACCACCACATGAAGAAATGGTTCTCGAAACAAATTTGCTGCAATTTGAATGTTCCAATAGGGATAAGGTGAGAATTTTGACGTCTAGTGAAGCATGTACACCCTTTTGTACACCTGTTCTATATTTGTGAATGTCCATCTTGTATGTCTTGGCCTGCCATTTTTGATGGTTTTAGTTCTTATATCATTTTAATGTCCGGGTTCAACTGAAGGTGCCATAGTGTCAGATTCAAATACAAAGGGAAGTGACTTACGACAGAATTTAGCATACATGATGTTTATTAATAGAGTCTCGGCACTTACTTATGATAACCTCAGTCTGGTAACCTCTTGATCACACGATGAACTTTGACATTCTTTCATTGCCGCGGCAGCACTTTTGGAAACTGTTATGTTCTCAATAGACAAATAGAGGAAGTAAAACTGTGTAATGAGTCACCGAGCCAGTCTGAAAATGTTGCGAATACTTTTACGATATATTAACAAACTCTTTCCCACAATTTCAGGGACAAAGATTCCGATTGTGTTTACACATTGGCCCTCACAGACAAAAACACACACAGCAGGGATAATTGTTAGACAGAAAGAAAAAAAAAGAGAGGCAGATACGTTGATTATTTGATACACATACAAAGATGCATAGATACATACATACATACATACATACATACATACATACATACATACATACATACATATATATGTATTACAGACGTAGCATTCGAATTCATAAATAGGCTGTGAACTGAAGAAAAAACTGTTGATGTGGGATATGATGTTCCTCAAATGAACATACACTATAATTTGCCATGATTCTGTATTGACATGCATTGCTCTTCACTGTATCTACTACACGCTATTCAGCTGGCTGCACATTACTTCGTTGTACTGACTGTACGTACTGTACTGTTTTACTGAGCTGTACTCTACAATACTCTACTGTACTCTGCTCTACTGTAAGCATTACAATACCGCACCGTATCTGTACCAATCCGTACCGTATACCTTATCCGACTGTGTTTTACTGTGCTATACGGTACTGCATTACGCTATTCGTACTGGACTGTACGGCCCTACACTGCAATGCACTGCACTGCACTTATACCGAGATGTACTGTGATAAAGTTTACCGTATTGTACTCTTATACCATTCAACTGTACTGTACTGTACGTTATTTTGATGTGCTGTGCAGTACTGTTACAGTACTGTACTGTACTGTACTGTACTGTACTGTACTGTACTGTACTGTACTGTACTGTACTGTACTGTACTGTACTGTACTGCACTGCACTGTACTGCACTGTACGGTAGGGCTGTTAGATTGATAGGTGGTCGCAAAATCAGATGTTACACGAAATAATGAAACGTTTCCCATATATTTTTGGTCTGTATTAAGTTACATTTTATCGACAATTCTTCAGCGTAGTTCAGAATTCAGAACAAAAACCACTTACATGTCAAATAAAACGAAGTTAATGCAGTATTTAAAGAGAGTAACTTTCTTATATTAGATTTGTCAATACAATTAGTTTTCTTCTTGTGTCTTCTTCTATGTTTCATACAGCACTCGGCTTGTAAACTATAGTGGCTGTAATTTGGATCAAGTTTTCGTTATTATTTTTCTATAAAACAAGGAAAATTTTGTTGTCTTCTCCCTGGTGTAGCCATACCGAGTATTCGCCCTGCCTAGACAGTATATGCCTGCAGTGTGCTGTTTTGTTGTTGACAAATAATTTCTAGTCCGGACTAAAATCCAGTCGCCATCAACTCACTATTGGTCAGTATGCAGTGTGTTTGCAAGCTGAACATCGAGCACGTTGGCAGAGCAAACATACTGTAAATACAACAAAAGGAACGGTACAGCTACTAGAGTTTTAAGTGTCAAATGTGACTGGCTTTTCATCACTGACAGAAGCATATTATGCCAATGTTTGAAATTCAGCTATCAACAATAACGTTATTTGTGCTGGTCAAACATATGACTAGCCGAATACCGGATATTTCAATATGCTTCGCTCAACAGAATGGGAAACGTTTGAATAAAAGATACAAACACACGCGAAAAGTTTAGATTCTTGTTGAGAGGTTGGATGGGTTTCAATATTAAGAATACAAATCAAAGTTTTATCAGCAACACAATACATCAGTGAAGATATTTCTCTATCACCTCCATAACCGGCTGACTTTTAATCGAGATTTTACTCAACCCTCGTACGAATTTCTATTTCGGTTTTCTTTTTTCTAAATCTAATGTATCTAACAACTCACGTACAACGGAGTATAGTGTGTTTGAACAGCGATTAACCCGCCTTATACGGTTCTAAAGAAGAAATTCCGACGGTGTTATGGGATACTTCACAAATATGTCGGCGGTAGAATCAGTTTAAACGAGTGCATGTTGTGAGGTCACTGTTTTCTTTAGGTGTCTCTTGTCTGCAACAACACTGAATTTTTCCTAATGATGGAATCTTCAGAAACCGGTCTCTACTTAAACAGCCTAGTCCAGAAACTTGTTATTTTCTCACCACTCAAAGCCAATTGAATCGGTTGAAGACTCTGTACCACTCCAAAACACAACTTGGCCACCAAACCTTTGAATATCTACAACAATTCGTTACTTTCTGTATGAAGTCATGTCTCAATGTTATCGTTCGTTCATTATTTCTATCTCTCTATTCCGACAATGCACAAAGTGTGAGGACAACGATCTTATTGTCGACTCAGCTCTGTGAAGTTTGGAGTCTTTTGTTATACACGAATGTTAATTTAATCCATACCTAAAACACTCGTTCCACGAACAACATTAAGTAAAACCCACACGATTTTTTGTTTTATTTCTTGTCGACAGTCACTCAACCACTTGTGGCAGCAGCTATCCGCACACAACTTCAATATGGCTTTTAGTCTTGGGACTTTACAAGAACGACCCAGTCGCCATGGCAACACACAGGTAGAACGGGGACGCTGTCAGTACACGTTGTTCATGGGCTTTGCCTGGCAATTGTTATGTGAAACGCACCGCTTTTCTCTCCACTCTGTATTTAATGATCTGATTACTACAGCTATTGTCAAGCGACCATCGATCATCAAAAACCCAGCATTTGAATACGGTATTGTGTTCCAAGTCGAGCCGTCGGCACGCTGCCACTGTTCGCCGCGGCGATAAAACACCCCACTCTGTGTTAGCCCCAGCGGCAGTACACTGGGAGATCGGTGTCGTACATGTTAGTGAGGTCACATTCTGTGTGCCAACAGTACAACGATTTCTTCTCCAGGTGAATTCGGCATCTTAACTCGTCGGGCTAAACTAAAACTTTTCCAAAAGGCTTTTATTTGTCATCTATTCCACAGCAGATGTAAACTTCACCACTCTCGTTTGTTGGTAACAAAAACATTCGACCGCAGTCGGGTGGATTTGAGTTCGTCTCGCTTTTTACCTTCATGGTCTGATGCAGAATAACATACAGTGATCAAACAGAAGCGAGTCTCCTCCAATCTTAGCTACATACCACGGCACGCAAACAGCTCCAATATTCGTGAATGTGTTCAAACGTAAGTATACCTCTGATAGAAATATCTAATATATACTTGATGTTTTATGACTTTTCTATCGACAAAGGATGGTCTTTCGCGTTGTATCCAAGTCGGATGTAGGCCGTTACCGCATATGCGAGTCAAATTAATATTATATCGACTCGACTTAACACCGACATGAATTATGATATCAATCGTTTTTACAATCAATATTCGTAAACAAAAGGTATATTCATGTATACATACACACATTTATGTGTGTGTGTGTAACATTCTTCCTGATACCTGTCAATATATGTGTATAGTTTATAGTCATATGATAGATACAGTTATAGCCATATAACAAATATTTAATTGCACTTACTGACTATATATATGTGTGTCTATATAGTTACATATACAGTAATATGTACTTAGTATGAAGTTGTAGTCATGTAACAGAGAGGTATAGTCACGCTCGCAAACTATGAATACAAATGTCATTAGAAAAACGTTAAAAGAGTTACAGTAGAGCCTAGGGGAGTTAGCATTCTTAGATCGATCATTTCATCTGGATCAAAGCTCGCACACAGCTGACACCCAACATCGACAGCGTATAACAATGTATGCCTATGTCAAGGCGTTGTTTGTTGTCTTTGCCCGATAAATAAATGGTTTGTTGGAACCAAGGGAACAGAGAGATCCAAAACACTGGAGATGTTTTAATTTTTTCAGTGTCTTATGTCCTATACCGACCATTATCATGCCCCAATACAGAGTAACGCTTTTTTCACGATTAAAAGTCACAATACGATATGTTACACATTGTCTCGTTCATATACCTTGTTGCTATAGGCAGAATCAGAGGGCTTATGGAAAAAAGATTTCTTATGTTTGTTGCCCAGCAATAAGATGTTAAATCCTTTAATTATCTATCTTTCATTGTGTGTAAAGCCCGAAACAAAATTGGTACAGCTAAGCTAAGCTAAACAAATTTAATTATTTTGGATTAATTTATTTTCGGTAGGTTTAGGGCTCAAACTGTTGTTTGTTTTGTTGTCTGACATTTTGCCTGAACTGCATAAAGTACTCCCACTGTCATTAGATAATGAGTCAGCTAAACTACATGTATTATCGAGTTTGTGAAAGACTGTACCATACTGTGCATTGTCTTATCTCGTCATTATTCTCACATTGACTAAACTTCCTGGTTGTCGAGTTTCCCGTTCCGACTCCTCCGTTTAAAAAAATAATAATTTCATACTTCGGTTGTTATTTGCACAAAATTTTACCACACCTTAGAAAGAGTGGAAATTGAATTAATGTCGACCGCTTGGGAGGAATTTATGGTGTTTTCATTAACTTAAAAGGTTTCATTCGGTATTGTTAATGTACATACACAACCTCTCGATCTTGTATTACAAAAACGTGTATTCTATTTTATACATTGTTTGGAAAATTTATTCTGCCGCTGTCTGACTGTCGTATTACCTGCTGCCTGTTTGTCCACCAATGTCTTAGCCTATTTCTGTTTGAAACTGCCGTATTCCGACCCCCTGTCTTTGTCCCTCTTTGTCAACGTTAAATTCTCCACGTCAGTATAAAAGTGTTGCATCTGCTTATTTTTCTCTTTTTCTGTCTTTCAAACTTTGTACGAAATGTCTAGCTTTCCTCTAAATGCTTTCTGTGCTCTCTCTCTCTCTCTCTCTCTCTCTCTCTCTCTCTCTCTCTCTCTCTCTCTCTTACATAACCTTTGACAAAGTGGCTTCAAGCCAAGAAGATCAATGTCAGTGCCGTTTAATCTCCCATTCGTCAATGTAAGTCCGTAAATCACAGATGACGTAAGAGTGAGTGGATAATCCGACCCTTTACAGAAACAAAAACTGAAGCCCCACCCTCCGTTAGCCTGACACCAACGAAGAAAAGCAGGCAGAGAGAAAAGAAAGGAAAATTAACAAGTTCTTTTAATCATGTTATTGTGCTTATAAGAATCACATACAATCATTGTTATCGTAACTGTTGTTGGCGCTTTGAGATTGTCAAGCTGAGCGGATAAGTAAGTAACGGAGTTTCTAATAGGCTTGGAAAGTGTCCACTGATGTGAGTTATCCAATCACTGACGGCTGCATGTACGGCATGATACCAGACTCTGCTGCCTTGTATACTATGTCAGCTTGGTCGCGGTTACCGTGGCTTGGTCGATGGCCACGTAATATACCAGTTAATCGGTATTAAGGTAGAATGTAACTCGGTGACAGACATTTGGACTCTAAAATGTTTACAATTTTTGTGCTCTACCACTTGTGGGGGCTCATTTTGAAGCTCTTGGAGTAAGAAAAGAATTTGCCATCTTAAAGTCGAAAAGTTTTCTCTAAAGAGTTAAGACAGGGATGGAGGCAATTTTCAATTCCAAGTATCAGTAAATGTTTGGTAATTTGTTTCTCTTTACAAAACTTTGTACGGTGACCCCTGATTTTCATTCTTGATTTGGTAAGAGAATGACTGAAACTGTCAAATTGTGGAAAGTTTGAGCCAAAATTTAGGCTTTCACTTTTGAGTCATGTACCCCCTTAAGAACGCGCCTCGGAGACACATATTCGGACTATCAAACTTTTTCAATTCTTTTCTGATATATCACTTGTGGAGGTTCATTTTAAAGCTCTTGGTGTGAGAAAAATTTTCACTGGCTTAGCTTTTCGAAAATCGAAAATTTTTTTTTGCATAGAGTCAGCATAGGAATGGTGGCCATTTTAAATTTCAAATATCGGTAAATCTTGGGAAATTTGTTTCTCTAGTTCCAAAATTTGCACGGTGACCCTCGATTTTCATTCTTTATTTTGAAAGAGAACGATTGAAATCTTCTTTGAGGAAAGCCTTTGAGTAAAAGTTTAAGTCTTTCACTTTCGAGGCACACACTACCTTAACGCGTCCAATTCTGAAGGCCCCTATATATACGTAGCAGCCACGTAGTATAGATGACTGAGGTGACCGACAATATAGAATAATTTTTCAGGCTCTTTCCGGTGATAAAAACTTGGAAAGCTCATCACTTCGACACGTGTGATCACGTGAGTTCGATCCCTGAAATTTACCATTTTATGCATGTGTCACAATTTTGACAAAAAACGAAAGCTACGACAGCAGTAGCACAACAACAACAACAACAATAATAACAACAACGACGACGTCGACAACGACAATCATAATCGTCGCCGTCGTCATCATCATCATCACATCATCGTTATAAAACTACGATTACAGCAACAGCTGCCAAAAACGATGATTAATTGTGGAATAAGGAATTAATAACGGAAAAATTAATCCCTTTAATTTTGGTGAGCTATAAATGCTGTCAATACTCATAAATTTTATCCCTACGATTGTTGACATATGAGAGGATTTCATTTTGTGATACCGCGATCTTCAGTATTGTTGCTTAGTTACTGAGATTACGTATATATAATAATATTGCGTCTCGGCAAAGTTTATTGTTCAGGCCAGGCGTTATAGTATAACACTCACCATAGCAACAGTTTGGTAACGTTTATGATGGCTTGGTTAAGCGTAGGGATGGGAGTAACGCACCGACCTTGCACATTGTATGGAGACAGTGGGCCCCGACAATGGCAAGTTACGCATGTTTATTCTGTGCCATCACCGGTGTCCCGACTGCAATAGCGTCGTCTGACAAATATGTAAAGCGTTTTATTTACACACGCACCCTCGCCCGATAATGACACCGTGCTCAACAAAGGCGCAAAACTGCCCGACAAAATAGTCATGAATAGCGGACTCCGTGTAATGACTGAATTCATCAAGCTCCTGGTGTGGTTAGCTCTGTATTGCATTGTTGCACCGCATATTTTTTTTCAGCATCGAGATTGCAAAAACGGATTCAATCTCCAGTTCACGCCACTATACGGATTCAGTTAGATATTCTACCTTCTTTCTTATAAAAAACCTCAATTTAATACTATAGCAAGATAAGGCCATAAGGGGTAAATTCGTTTTCCGAGTAACCCAAAGAAAGGAATTATCGATAGTCGTTTGAACGCTTCATATAAGGTTTGTCGCCTCGATTGTATCCTCTCGCGGGGATTCGTTTTTCGTTTTCTAATGACCAAAAAAGAAAAAAAATGACGAATACATGAAGTTGAGAGAGAAACAAATGGAATTTTGAAGACCTCAAATAACATTAACTGTTTTCAATTTATCGGAAAAAAATGAGAGCAATGTAGCTTTTTCTTGTTGCGGCCTAATGTCGCGTGCTTTAGCATACTTTCTGGCGATCTTATGTGTGTTTACAGCTCGCTGAAATTCGTGTTATTCACGCTTCTACGACACTGGGTCAACATTGAAAAACATTGGGTAATCTAAGTTTGTGAAGAGTAAACTTAGCCGGGGTTTCGATGACAAAGGCCATGTCAAGCACGTAATTGAATGAAACGGAAAACCTCACCTGCAAACATTTCATATCAGATCTAGAAGACGTTTTCTATTGAAAGCGATGATGTGATGCATGATAGGGTTGTCCATAGATGTGTTTGTGTGACAGACAGACAGACAGAAACAGAGACAGAGATAGACAGACCCAGAAAAAGGACGAACGGATGGACAGACAAACAGGGTAGACATGCTCAGAGAGAGAGAGAGAGAGAGAGAGAGAGAGAGAGAGAGAGAGAGAGAGAGAGAGTGTGTGAAAGACATCGCAACACGGAGCACTGCATGAACCGGGCAAATGCACAGGCGGTCGTATATAGTGACACATAGAGAAATACATAGATAGGTACACTGAAGTACAGAGACGTGGAGAGTGGCAGATATCATGAGAGAGCCACTGAGACTGGTAGAAAGGAGGGAGCCACTACACGCGAGAGTAAAACCTCACCATATGCCTAGAATAAATATGCAAGATGCAAGTTTGAGGCAATGTCACGTGCATAGATACAAAAAGAAAAAGACAAGTAAACAGGAAAGATTTGAACATGAGTGAAAAATAGTGTCTCTAGTACGTATGATTGCAAATTTTATTTGAAACATAACTATTAGTTTATGAAATCCAAACTACATGCAATATTCTCGCAAAATGTCACGGTACAAGACCAATGTTTTCATTAAAGAAAGGCTGTCGTCGGAACTCAGCTCAGATGTTGCCAGGCCCCCGACCAATTTAAACACTGTAACTCGTATTTAGGGTACTTTGGCGATTGACGAAAGTTAAAAGATGTTTGTTAACAATGAATATCGTAAAATTTAAATGTTGCAGCTATGTTGACGCGATGCATCTAGATATCATGCATGAAATACATTGTTTGTAAACAAGAAAGTCGCACACGCGCAGTTCTGACGACAGCTTTTCTTTAATGTCTTTCCTTGCATTTTATTTGTTAGAATTTAGATTGCCCTTCTTTCTTGATTGTATCACTCCCTTTCAAAATTTCTCTCTGTTTCTTTGTGCACATATCTCTTCTTTTCTACCGACCCTCTTGCCTTCGTTTCATTCTCCCTCTATTCTCAATGTGTAGTCATATGTTTACAGATTGTGTGTATCTTTTGTGAAATCCGTTTTTCTCTCTTCGCCAGTAAACCGATACGTGGGTAAATAACATGGTAGAAATTCTAGACCATACCGTTTCTTAAGGTCTATGACGTGATCCAGGTAGGATTCTCGCATTACATGTGACAAGAGGCGACGATGCTTCTGCTAATGGCACAACACAGTTTTCATTTCGCGTTAGATAATTATTTGTAAATGATAACCTGTAGTGGAAACTAAACTCCGCAGTCCGTTACCATGGTTTGTTGTGTAAACACCAGCGTGAAATAGCGCTCTAATTGGCTTTGCGTGTTTGTTCTGTTCGCAGAGGTCGGGGGTCACCGTAAGTCGATAGAAGACTTCGCTTGCCTTGAAATTGAGAGGACTACCACTTGCAGTGTTTTGTCAAAGCGAGTGAAATTTCGCCTTGAGGTTTTGCATCTAAGGGAGGTTGACAACAGACAGCAGGGGCACAGCTAGCGTCGGACTTCAGACTAAGGACGGCAAACTGTTTACCAGCCCAGTGGAGCGTTCGTCCACCGATTATTCCGGATTGGTCATATACATTTATTCATTGTCTGCTATTTAAAGAACCTCGATATTGATCAAGCCCTATCTGTTGCTTATGACCAGATAACTGCAAAAGAACAGCACGGTCTTCTTACAAACTCTCTCTATGGACGCTCGGTTGAGGACTGGTGTATGCAACGCTGAAAACCTGTGCTCGACTCTGTTGGAACAATTACGCGCATTGGGGGATTGATTTTAGTGGAACTTGAAGCTACCCGTGGAGTAACCTTGGAAACACCAATTGCTGGACGGCAGAAGCGCGCGACGATCATGAGAGGAAGTTGGTAACCTGAAATGGATGACGTGTAAATGTGTGTTTAATGTCTGGTGGTACCTCTACTCGTACTTAATCGGTTCAGCAAATCAAAGGACATAACTGTGCGTGCACAGTGACATTTTGGCGTTGAACAAGGTCAAAAGACCAACCGTAAAGCATAGCTTGGAGACACAAATCATAGGTTAACCCTCGCTTAAATGTGAATTTGTGAGATAATAGGGAACTTTGGACAAAAACACAACCTTTGCGAATTGGACAACGAGCGCCCAACCTGACAAGGAAACTCTTAAGCCTGCATCGCGTGTGTGGGAAAATAAGTTCCGCCTGTTCATAAATTTCGAAACAGTCTCATTGAACTTCAACAAGATCCTCATTAATTGCTGATGATTTTTATTCTTGAAAACCTTCAAGCGTGTCGAGCTGCTGAGATTTGACCCGGGGGAGGGAGTTACTTCTCCGACAAGAATTACCCCGCCAGTGACGCAGGTTCAGGAGATTGGCTATCCTAGCACCAGCTCCACAAAGTCAACAACTCCGTTAAAAGAAACAGCTCGGTTGAATTTGTTGTTGTTTGAAACCCTTCACAGCAAATAAAGGGTAGCCCAGGATTACCAACAAGCGAAAATCAATCCACATTTTTGTCGAGGTTATCGATTTCGCGTTTCGTGGCATCAACATTTGAATGCGCGGACTCATATATTATTGAACCCCTCACACAGAAAGGGCCAAGCCAGCGCGTTCGAACGTTATACTGATCACAGTAAAGTTTAAAACTGGTGGGTGAGTTAACGCTTAGGAACAAGATATGGGAGAAGAATTTTCCGAAGAAAAATCGATATCTTTGTGCGCGTTTGTCGAAAACCTGACCAGGAGTTCAGATCTGAGCGTATAGCTGCACCGCGGTGTTCACCAGACTCAGGTACAACAACCTGTTGATCGCGTCACGTTCCACTGTGGGGGACATTGTAACGCTGTGATCGGCTCAAACGGCGAAAGACAGGACGAAGTCCACGGTAATCGGTGGAGGCCGGCATTTTAGACTTTAAGTGGTCAACATAACTGTCCATTAGCCACTTGAGATTCAAGAAATACCACTGACGGATTACCGAGCGAGTATAGGGCGAGATACCTTTGGAATTATGGCCAAAGACCTGGGTCTATACATAAGTTTCATTTAGCGACAAGTGATTGAAGGCTGTTACAACTCGCAAGTAGACTGGTCTTATGCATTTGCACCTCAGCAAAGCTGACTGTGTGGTAATTGAGGGTAAGAAGAACTGGTCTGACATTTAAACACCCGTTCTGTGCAGTGATCACCTCTGAGAGACACCGTGTGTTTACAGGAATCTGGCAGCCAACAGCACAGCAAATACTCCGACCGCCGACTGCCAAATACAAGCGGTAGCAACGACAAACAAAGTCGGTGTTTAATTAACTTACACCCTCACGGAACGCTGAATGGAAGCGGCTGACGAGTCAATCCCCACGCCACAAAGTAAATCTGACCTGTACATCGAGTCACAAAGGCTGGGATTTGTATCGAAGGCGACGCACGGTTTGTCAAGTATTGACATTTGTTTGTCGTGCTGAAAGAACATGCAGTCATGTGGACAGACATTTTAGACTGTTTTCGACGATTTTTTGTTCTATCCCAGAGATGAGAAGAACTTTGACCAAGTGCGAACAATAATTAAACAAGGGCAGGAGAATACAAGTTCAGTGTGACACGTTCATAGCGCAACTACATACAGCTTTAAGTAGCTTGGAAAATTGAGTACACTACGCTTGCTTGATAGACAGTCGTGGGCCAACAAATTATGAGCCTTCCGCAAGTAAGCAATGGCGCACCTGCGCACACCGTGACAGGTGTATCAGCGTCGTTAAGTGATGGAATGCATGTCAATAATAATAACTACAAGCCCACGGACTGTGCGCATTTCCCGTCAATTCAGGATCTAGACTCCGGCTCGAAGCCGCGCAGGGCGAAACGGACCGGCTACGTCAAGAAACGCCTGCGTCTGCCGAGGCTCCGGAAAGTCGACCTGGCGACAGACCGATCGAACGGTAGCGACACGGCCAGTGTGATTTCTTCTATTCTTGACGGCAGCGAGCGACTGTCCCGACTGCTGTCGATTCCCAATGAACTGTATGACGTCCGCGACTCGACGGCAAAAGATGGGGCCATATCCATGCCCAGAGATACCCTGTACTTGTATGGACGCAATGGTTTGGATATAACTCCCAAGAGACACGACAGTAAGGTGAGGTTGGTCTTTCACACGAAACCATTTACCGATATAAACTTACTATTGCCTGACCGAATATACGACGGCAATTATCGCCCGCCAGTGAAAATGAACAAAGCGAAATATCTTCCTTCGTTGGAGAAACCGGCAAAGTCAAAAGACACGCCGAGACAAAAATGCAGTGAGCAGTATAACCACCAACATTACATTATTGGAGAGAGCTCAGGGACAAAATTTATATCTGAGAAGTCTGTCACCTCGATGAAGTTCTCTCAGCCTGTGTTCAGGGATATATCGTCGATACCGCTCTGCGATGTCTTCAGGTACAAGGAGAGCATGCGACGGGCTTTGGCGCACGGTCGACCGTTGGGGAAATCTCGTGAAACGCTCGGGGAGAAGATGTTGTCGTCCTCGCAGGACGCGCAGCAAGAACTCGAAACGGACGGCAATGAAGGCAAGTCCGTGGTTTTCCCGATTCTCGTAAATTACAACGAGGTCACGTCCGACGAGATTGAAGAGGAGTGGTATTTTCGAAAGATGAAGGCGTCGACGCTTGGGCGGCCGATATTGCGACAGCTGGAAGAGAACCAGTCCAGCGTATTGAAGCACAGACCAGGCGAAGAGGACGAGCGGCGAAAATTTCACAGACGGAAGGTTGGTGTCCTGCGGGTGAAAGGCAGAAAATCCGTCCACGAGGTCGAGAGTGGCTACGAAACAGAACCGGAGAACGTGCGAGTTCCAAGCGAGACTTCCATGCGAGAATTAGCTCACTTGGAAGAGGATGATGACGTCACTGTAACCAGCGAAAAATCATCTGTGACGAACTTATCCGCGGGCGATGCAGACGCCGAGACAGAACTGGATAATAATAACATGGGTACTCAATACAATGAAAATGATTACCAACAAGACAACAATACAGAAACGGATATTAACGGAAGTGGCCATGAGAACGACAAGTCCCCGGATGTCGAAATATATGAAAAACCTTCGGACATCAAAAGCAAAGATGGAGATATTCCCGTGCCTGAATCTCCAACAGAAGTAATACACAGTCCAACTTTGGAAGATTATCAGGACAAAACAGGAGAGGGGGACGATAAAGAAATTTCTAATGACAGTAACAACTCTCGGAGCTCATCAAAGTGTGGACAGTTGAGATTAGAGTCTGTGACGTCATCGACAAAAGATGACGAAAACTTGAGCGTGTGGAAGGCGATGACGCCCTCAGCGAGGTTGTCCCCAGTTTGTCCCGATGATGTTGCTCTTTCCGAAGCAGGTAGCAAAACGGAAGGTCAAGGTGATGTTGGAAGCGTTGCCTCAGAAAATAAAGATGCAGAAGTGAAACACAATCATGATTGTGATAAGCATATTGAACCTGAAGACGTTACAAAAGTTCAAGGTGATAACGACCGACTCAAGGAAGACGAACAAAGTACGAAGAAAGGCAGAGAAAATAGCAAAGAACGCCATTCCAAGAATCAGCAACGAAATGATACGCCACAGCGACCCCACAGTCTTCCAAATATTCAACAGAACTCATCATCGGACGACACCGCAGCAAAGTCAAAGTCTTCTGGAACGACGAGCGTTACACCAAGAAAAGTCACTCCCAACAGGACAAATGACGCCACTCTGATGAACGGACCTTTCGTCTTTCTACCCGTGACTTTGAAATCGATAGGGAACATAAATGAACTGGCCAAACGTGTGACAGTTATAGACACTGAACAGTACGACAAATTCAGGAACGAGCGCGTGTACCATGAGCGCGAAAACGGCGAGACCTCGGACGAGGATGGGGAGGACGAGGATGGTGACAGTGCCCAAATCCATCGTGCACGAGCGCAAGTCGTCAACGATGAGAGCACGAAAACACCGAAGAGGGAAGTGAGAACAATCACAGACAGTAAGAAGATTTTGAAAAACACACTTGGTGACCGTCCCAGAGCAGCAAGAGCACGGGGTGTTGATCAAAAATAGTAGTCTAACGCAGTTTCTCGTTCTACACCACAAACCTCGTGTTCGGGTTCTCTTCCCGCGTTATTGAAAACGGAAACATTCAGTTATACATGGGTGTCGGGCCATCTCCGACCCTCTAATCTGGTTTTGAGCACAGTCACCCGTTTTCTAAAATTTCGTTCTGCGCCTACGCACCCCATATGCCTGAATAGGGACATATGTACACACGTCTATGGGGAGCGTAGGCGCAGAGCGAAATTTTAGAAAACAGGTGACTGTGTTTAGGGGCGGAGATAGCGTAACACCTATACACGATTGATATTTGTTCAGACTAGTATTTATTCGTGAACAATAATATTATAGAAAATACTCTTTTTGCAAAAGAAGATATTACTAGTTTTCAAGAACAAATATGGTGAGAATATTATCAAAAGTTATGTGTCCGTTTAATAACATGGGATCAGCAAGAGTCAGTGTGGCGGGCTGGCGGCAAATGTTTCTTTAAAGGGATATAGTCGTCGGAACTGCGCCTGTGCGAGTTTCTTGTTTACAAACAATGTATTTCGTGCACGATATCTAGATACACCTCATCATTATAGCTGCAACATTTAAATTATACGATGATAGAGTATGACAGACATGTTTTAACTGTCGACGTCATCAATCACCATTGTGCCTTGGATACATTGTTGCCATGGGTCGTATGGGTCCCATACGACCTTTGAGCGCAGTTCCGACGACTATATCCCTTTAAGAGAATTTGAAAATTTCCTGCTTATTTTGATGAAATTAGGATAGTCTAGGTCTTGGAGTCCCCACACAGGTTCTCTCCAAAATATAGAAACAAAATGACCATGTGAATAGTGCTGTAGCTCGGACTGAGTCAGCAATAGCTTAGGTATAACAAACGCCCTCACTTAATTTTTTATGATATCACGGTCCCTCCATAAATACAACATTGATCTTGAAACCAGTACACAACTGGTCGCACGAGACTCAATCATGCATATGCTCAACAGATCACGACCTACGGTCATGACACGGCCCGGCCGCCAAAATACCAAGAAAAACGTCGAGGGGCTGTGATTTGTAGTACATAGTTTGTGCACAGTTCATATGTGTATACTGGAGGTCACTGACAGGCAGCATTCGGTCTGGTTCGGATGCTCCTGCAGTGACCGTGCAAATTTTGTAATGTATCATCAAACGGTCGTCTATGAAATACGCGCCATAAGTAGACCGTTCAGTTTACATAAGGGTTGTGTACGTATTCAGATCCGATATAAATAATAACTTATCAAAACGTTGAAACAACGACAATATTCCGAATATCTTTGCGAATATTTGACCAAAGCCTTGTAGTTTGTATCCAACTTTCCATAAATCGCCATTGCCTGATGGTTATTGAATCAACAAGACTCGTGCTATGCGCACGCCCAAATATACAGTGTTTACAATTTTTCTTTAGGTTGGAGTTTACACTCATTTACAACAGTGTCTTTAAGTTGGATAAATTTACACATGTAAACAAGAAATATTTCACAATATCAGTCCGAGAGTTATTTTTGCACGTGAGTATATTGTAATTAAAGGCTCGTTCGCTCTAACTTTTTACCTTAGTATTTTTTCCTGTATTTCTTCCCCGTATCTCATAAAAATGTCCATAGGTTAACTTGTCAATGCAGCCTGTATGTGTTTAATGCCAGATATTTATTGCTTTTAACTTAATTGAAATGCCAGAATACAATCCATTGGTTCAACAATTACGGTGTGATGGCAAAGTAAAATACTTGGTATTTCAACACACTTTAATGCGAAGAAGAAAATGTGTCTGCTTTAATTATTATAGAAAAAATGGCAATTATATTGTCACACGTTACAACTATTGCGCGTTGAACGCTTTTAGATAGTTTTCTGGTGTCCATCCGTTCTTTTGAGGAGTACAGATTTCCGCCCTCTACTGTCTGAGCGTGTGAAGAACTCACGGAAAGGAGAAATTCTGCGATCATTATGACGTGTACATGCGTGCATGAAAACATACATTTACCTCTTATACAGATTTTGTGGTTGACGTTGAAGTCGGACAGAGATGATGACGAAAACAAAGTCCAAGGTTAAAGCCATGACTCGTAGGCAATGTAGTATATTCGCCATGCTCCATGAAAGACGTACTTGATGAAGTGTCTGTCAGATAATTTTAAATCAAATATTGTAACTGAGACAGTCACAGTTGTCCACTTTTAGAGTTGTTGTAAGTTCATTGATATGAAATGATCTGATTAAACTATTTTCAACACGGTAAGAAATTTCTCAGGAAATCATTTGTCATTATATTAATACCTTCTGTCCACTACCCATTGTCTTTCCCTTCTAGCTATGGTTATCATGGTCATCACAATTAGCCATCTTCGCCCAAGGGGATAGCGTTTTTCGCAGATTTAAGGTAGATCGCGCCTCGGGGACAGATATTTGGGCTTTTAAGTTTATCAATTCTTTTCTGATCTACAACTTGTGGGGGCTCATTTTAAACCTCTTGGGGTAAGAAACGTTTTTACCGTCTTAGTTTTTTGAAAATCGTAAATTTTATTTTAGCCCATAGAGTTAACACAGGGATGGCGGCCATTTTGAATTTTAAATATCGGTAAATCTTCAGGTAATTTGTCTCTCATTGTACCAAACTTTGCACGGTGATCCCTGATTTATATTCTTGATTTGGTAAGAGAATGGTCGAAAGTTTCATTGAGAAAAGTTTCATCAAAACTGAAAATCTTTCACTTTCGAGGCGCGTGCTACCTTAATGTTTCACAAAACTTTCTGGCCTGCCGATGCGTTGATTTATTTTGAAGCTTGTGAGGTAAAGAGGGTTTTCACCGCCTTGCTTTTTGCTGTCATTATGTGCTTACGTAACTCATATCATTCATTAACTATGACGTCATTGAGGACAGAGAAGAATCTCGGGGACTTTGTGACGAAATACTGGTCTAATGCCTCATATATTCGAAATCAATTAGGGACATGAGGTAAAGAGCGCCTCCAAACAGTAAGTGCTTGAACCGTTGCCCAATCTTTTCTAAAAAAATAAAACATTAAAAAAATCCTTCCATACGTTAAAGATTGAAAATCAGGGGTCTCCATTGGATCAGGAAAACAAAGAGTATTATCAAATATATATCATGATACCGAGGATAACATTACAGATTATTGAACGGATTGGTGCTCGTGACAGTAATATTGACAATGCCCCAGCAGGAAGCGAAAATTGCAGATATTGACGATAATAATAACACGATTGGAACTTATTTGAATATTTGGATCTTCATATTTTTCAAATTTCTCAACACCGTTAAGTGCCCTATAGCTGAATGTTGCAATTAATTAAACGAGTTACTGATAAAAACAAGTGTATAACTTAAAAGGGAAAGCAGATGATCTTACATTTGCAGATCAGACAGACATTACTTCATCATCCAATTATCCCAAATTAGTTCCAATTGTGTTTTATGATCAACGGATATTCAGAGATACGTAGACATACTCACATCAAAGTACATGTATTCGATAAAACATGGCATGCGGGCCTACCTCTTTCTTGTTTTCCCCTCTGATAGCTAGGTCCCGGTTGAAAAGCTGAACATACTGAATTCAACACCACGGAGTATCAGAACACAACCTGTAGAATAACCACTGTGTGAGTTCCAAATGCCACAGTATTGTTATCCTGCAGAAATGCATCGAGCATTATACATTACCGGCATTGACGACCAAAACAACAAAAATTTCCCCTATATTTATAACGCTCTGCTTTTAGCATTGAACACTGTAATTTCCCATCTGTAAACTTATATATATATATATATATATATATATATATATATATATATATATATATATATATATATATATATACAGTATACTTTATATGTACATATATGTACACACTCATCTATATATCTATATGTATATATATATATATATACAGTATACTGTATATGTACATATATATGTACACACACTCGATCTATCTATCTATATGTGTGTGTATGTATGTACATATACAGTATACTGTATATATAAAATATCTGTAAATACACACACACACACACACACACACATACACACACACACACATATATATATATATATATATATATATATATATATATATATATATATATATATATATATAATATATGACTGTGGTAATACTGAACTAGAAGGCACGAACAAGTTTTATGGAGATTAATAAATATTGCACTACGTATTTATTATTTTGCTATGAAATAGTGATGTCAATTCTTTGAGCGTAATGTACTTTTTACGACCATAAATGACGGGCCAGGAAGTAAGCTATGCTTTAATAGTGGTTGGTGCTATTTATGGAATTCTAATCAGGCGTTGGCCGTTAATGAATGAACGATGTTGAACGCTCATGCAGTTGCCGTGATTTCCATGTTATAAATATCCGCTCAATTTCCACTGGTTGATTTTGTACATGGGATCTGCTCTGAGAAATTGGGTTAGATTCTAATGTTGCTCGATTATGGTACAGAATAAATAGAAAAGAAATATCCGAGTCGGACATCTGCTGTAAGCTACCGCTGAAATGGCCGCACGGTGGCGCACTTTGGTAAAATAGCGTCAACGATTTCCTTCAGCATAATACTTATTTTTGACACGTACATGTAAGAACAACATGATAAGACTGTCCTATTTTTTTTATATTAAAGCAGCAAGAATTGGCGAAATCAGCCGCGATTGTTGAAAACACGAAAAAAGCTAAGGGTCAGGGGATTTATTAGCGTAAATCGTGTTACCGGAAACATGTTTTGTAATTCAGTCTAGGCCCGGTTTTTGGTGATCAGTTTTAGGATAAAATATGAGCTTGCTGGATTGAGTGGTAGAAGTTAATGTTTATTATCCGTTCAGGCTTGGAATATTTTTTGACCTTGTCGCCAAAACACACTCCGAGCAGTAATTAAAGGTGGCGCTCCACTCGCCTCTCCCTCACGTGAATCAGGAACGTATAGTAGATCTCCGGAGGGGTTTGTCAAAAAACGGAAAACATTTTCACAGCAAAACTTCCAGGACATTTTTGAAGCCATGTTGAATTTTTGAAGAAAAATATGAACATGAGGGCGGTCAATAAAAAAGTGTGTAATTTATGTCATTGATGGGATGAGGGAAAATAGACATCAAATTTTCGGACGGAAACAAAAAAAATCACAATGTCTGTATCCTGACCACAATGTGCCTGGAATATTACAGTGCTTTTCATGTTAGAACATTTATGTCCACGATATTTTGCCAAATCTTAATGTATATCAAGCTAAAATGATCTCTGCGTGATATTCTCTGACCTGAGTACAAGCACTGTACCCCTGAGGGCTGTGGCGTCAGGCAGGTCATTCGCTTGGTACGAACCTAGCTCCGAGTGAAAATATTGCTGACCTGATGCTTGTTTGGTGAAAACATGTTTATAAACATCATGATATTTTCTGCTTCAAACCACTGTGGTCATGGTGATGTACCCACTTACATGTAAATCTTGGTTGGGCATGGTCGCGGCAGCCGCTATATAGATCAGCAGCTCAAAATTCCACTCGTGATGTTGCCTATGGCTCGGAATCAAGGCCAAAATTAAGTCTCCGCAGTCGGTTTGAGTCACAGCACTTTTGGGTAGAAATTTCTATCCTTATTCTTTGAGTTAGAGGACTTTCGTTTTAAAGAGTTGCATATTCGTTTAAAATTGAGACGATTTCAATTTGAAGAGAGGTAAATTCGTTTTGAGTTCAGGCACACGCCATTTGAAGAATCGACATGTTAGTAGAAAGCACCCCTAGGACACTGATTTTGATTTCTTGTCAAAGGCTATAATGTTCGTGATTTGCATGAAGTTTTTTTGAATAAGGGCTCAACCAAATTCGTGGGGCTCATGAGCAGTGCATGGAAAGACTGACCCTGAAGTAAACATACGCAATGTGTGTGTCCAGGTTACAAAGGGTGAGTATTCAGAGAGAGTGATGGACACACAGGAATGCTTACTCCCCATGGCAACGGAGGGGTATGATTTGTTTTATATGTGGGATTGTGTAGAAACTTTCTAAAGTATCATTTATTGACTATACTTGTAAACAAACAACCAAACGAACAAACAAACACCGTTCTTTATTGACAAATAAACACATATCTTTATTGATTCTGTATTGTACACGGAAATAATCATACGAAACAAATAAACAAACAAGCACGAACAAACAACCAAACAAACAAGGAGCCAGAGTTCCTGTGGCCATACTGCTGTCAAAGATCAGGATTAAAACTGGTCGAATGATGAAGACCCTTAGTACAATCAGGTAAATCACACATGGACACTGCTAACGTAAACATACATAGCATGACGCGTTGTGACGGTATGTGGTAGGGGCCGATCGATTCACAGCAAGTAGGCTAGGCTTGCCACATGAGCCAGGTCGAATGGCTTCATTATTATGGCATTCCATGGTGTAGTGCAAGGTCAGAGCGCCCCCAATTGCATTGAGTGAGCTGTCCATACTCGGTTGCACAGCGCACGTGATTCGAAGGGCCCTTACCAAGTCTTGATGAAGAAAATTCTCAAAATCAATTATTAAACTTGTGAAAACTTGTTCAGTATCAATCGACGCTATGGAAATTTTCCCAAATTTTATAGTGTGAGGTTTTTTTCGAAAATACCACATATATAATAGGATGCACTGACGAAGACAATTTGCGAAGCATATTCGTGCTAATGTTCGGGTACATGCATAGTATTTTCGCAATAACCTTATCATTATGCCTCTTAAATTAGTGATCAGTGACAGAGACGTCAAATGGGTCGAGTATTGACCGTTTTCGCGCAATATCAACAATTTTCTTCCGATTTATGGTACACAAGTATGGAACACTGATGTCTTGAACGCGCTTTAGGATAACTTGCTAGTGAACAACATCACAGACAAACATGGACAGACTGGTAACGCGGCATGCCTTTTGTTCCATGGTCGTCTCGGTAGACTATTGGCTTTTCATATTAAAATGAGCTTCAAAGGTGTTAAACTTTTTGGAGGCTTTGTTTGTGGTTGATAATTGCACGAGATTATGCGAAAAATACGACGAGATGGCATCGTACTGCCAGTCGCGTAGCAACCATAGTTACTTTGTGAGCTCTCAGGCCAGAAACACTGCTTCACGCCAATCAAAACATAACACGCCAACAGTTTCATAAACATGTCCTTCCTTGACGCACGTGTAAAATACGGTATCACTTACCGTAAACCATTGAGTAAAACCAGACAGTATCGATAAAAGACTTTAAAATTTGGCTCAAACACACTCATTATATATTCATAAAAATATGAGAGCAATTTTAAAACGGTAAAACTCACTTTCCCGAAGCTCAAAACACTCCCCTTTTCGCCAGCACGTCAATTCTGCTCCGCACCACACGACAACAACAACACAAACTTTGCCGAACATACTTTCGCTTAACAATTGGTGAAAATCCGAAAATTACCGAAGGATACATGGTCGGCACTCTTAGGAAAAGGGAGGCAAGAGCAACCTGAGGCGAGGCGAACATGGATGGGTTACATAACCGCTTCACGCCTTAGACGATACCCGTTACGAGTCTGTCCATGTTTGTCTGTGACAACATGTACGGAGAGCCCGCACATGATAACGTGCGCTTTAATGATATACACTACCGTGCACTGTGACTTCCGATTTGAAAATTATTGACTTGAAAAACGCTTTTAATCACATTTTTACAAGCGTTTCTGCATGTTTTTTTGATTTAAAACCATCTAGCTGGGAAAAAAATCGCGCAAATAGATACAGTTGGTACAACTTGTTATTTCGGATTAGCGCCCTCCATGGTTAACCAAAGAACAGTTTCACGTCTCACCATCGTCCCTCCTCACGACTATAATACACGGCTGACCTTTTTGACCTAACGAACTTTGCAGATCTGCAGTCGTGTCTTTCAAAGAGCGAAGGACGTCTTAGCACACGCCTCACGGTTATTATAGCAGATGTTTTGTACATCATAGTACAGTCGTGCTTTAAGGCATAACCTTTACACACGCATCTGCCCGTTCTATAATCACAGCTTACCTCTTTGCCCCCCGAGCTTTGCGGATCTGAAGTCCTGTCTTCAAAGTGCACAGGGAGTCTTTACACACCTACGTAGAGAAAAACTAGTTTCCTAATTTTATTTTCTTGATACATCGCACAGAAATGGTACCTGTACCCCTTATCTTACTCTATCCTGATAACACTTGTACTTGGGTGGGAAAGTGCCACTGTAAAAGTTGAAGTCTCTGTTAATTTCTCTGTTTTTTTTAAGTTTTTGTATAGTTTTGTTATTGTTATATTTTTGAATTTATCTTAAATCATTTGTCTTTTCTGTTTTTAATTTGTATGTGTAACTTGTAAAATTTGTTCATTTGTGGAGGGTTGCTTTTTTATAGGTGTCAGTCACCTGTGCGACTCATCCTGACTTCATGTCAAAGCTGAATAAGTAATAAATAAACAAACAAATAAATAAAAAATAAATAAATAAATAAATAAATAAATGAAAATAAATGGCAAATCTGAAAGACTTTAACTTTTGTTCACACTATTCTTAAGGACTTGAAATTGAAACAACTCGATCCATTTCGAACTCAAGAATAAAAAAAGGGGTCATTGTGCAAAATGTGGTACTAAGGGAAAAATACTCAATATTGACCGTCACTTGAAATTCAAAATGACCAATAACCCAGTGTTTACTCTATGGAAGAAAGAAAATTTTCATTTTCACAGAAATCAAGCGGTGAAAACTTTTTTAATTTTAATGAGATTCAAAATGAGCCCCCACAAGTTGTAGACCAAAAAGTTGTATTTGCACATAATTACGCATACGCCTGATGGTGCGCGGTGGCGTTCATGTATCCGTGCTAACGTGCGAATTTTTTAAACTTAGTTTTGCGCTCCGGATAATTATTACGGAAACGCCAAAAAACTACACTACAACTACACGTAATTATGACTATGTGTGGAAGTATTGTTTGACGTTCCGAACGTCTGTACTACACGTAGCCGTCTAGTTATCACGTGACAACTCGGACGCTGCGCGTACTGATGGAATAAAAGTAAATTATACCAACCTACACACGGAGATTGAAGCGCGATGTATCTGCATTGCAGCACGGATATCCTAACCAAACTTGAGTAAGGCTACTAGTCCTTAGACCCTCTGGCTAGGCTACTAGTCCTGAGACCCTCTAGCAAGGCTATAATTATACACGCCTCCTTAAAATCTCCATACGGAGACACGTTTGCGGGTGCTAATAATAAATGTCCGAGAGGAGCATTACTTTGAATAAGTAGGCGAGTGCTTAAAGTCTCGTTAGCTACAACTCTTTGTAATTTATTGACCTTAACATGTCATACAATTTACCAAGCTATTCTTATACTTCTAACTATTGTTAAACGTTCATTTTTTCTTTTCATCAATGTCCTGAAACAACGATGGCCAGGTCATGTTGCGTCCAAATCATATACAAATACATGTAGAGTTCAAATGAATGCTTGACCAGAAAAAAACTACCTTTTAACTTTAATCGCTCATTGTTCACTTGTTCGCCTGCTTACGTTATTGTGTACTTCCATTTTCCATGGAGGGAGGTAGACATATGGATAGTAGTCGGAGAGATTTTGTGGAGTGAACATGTAGAAAATGTATACTATTTTCTTTTGGAACGTCCGTCGTATGGAAATGTAAGAAATAATACTCAAAGTAAAGAAGTCATTATAGTTCTTCACTTCTAGAAATATATGATTATCAAGCTCTGTAACTTTCATTTACAAATAATGATATGACTCTCATCAAGATGTGAAATATCGAAACTCGTTACGTCTCTTCCTTTACGATTTCTGAGGTGAGGTACCGGTCTGGGATTGTAATGCTTTCAGTAACTGAAGCTGACATAACTTGGTAGGCACCACTTTAGATCTTTATAACTAAACAGCATGGGTGAAGACTGGAGTTTTGAATCTCCAGCGCTCAGCTCAGCTCTACTCTAGAAAGTGTACAACGTAAATAGTTTCAAAATCTGCATACAAGAATGTGCGATCGACATAGCATATAGGTCCACTTAAATACAGATACGTCGGAAAATAATAAAGGACAGAAAATATTGTCAGAACAGGATCAGATGATCTTTCGACTTGAAGCTTGGATCGACCTTCACCTTCGGTCATTTCTGATGACTTTAGCATATGTAAACAATACATCACTCAATGCAATGAAGACAGACGGTTACTTCAAGATTATTACAGACTTGTAAGTCACAGGAAACTACGTCTGCTGGCAATTATTACAATCGGTCAAGTTGATTACTATAGGTCAGTTTTAAAAGTCCGAAATCATGGAAGGGGAAGGCGTTACCCTCTCCTGCCTCTTTCATAACCAGCGCCCTCACTAAGGAAGCCAGGAATGAATGGCAGCAATATAAGAAAATGCTGCCTGTGGGAAGATAACTTGCGGCTTGGTATATTCTAAGATTTAAACCACTAAACTTCTTCGTGCATTCACTAGCATGAATAGCGTGTGACTTCTGCGATCGATAAATCATGACCCGAATGTTGTATTTCGACCAAAGAAGGAGAAGGCTACAGGGCGTGCAGGTCTTATCTCAATTATAGTTCTCTTAAAGGACCTGCGCAGTGGGGTCGAGAAACACGTCGGTTTACTGTGTACACTGTAGTCCTGGTTACAGAACAATTATGATTATGTCACTACCACATAACTTCAAAGGAACCACGCCCTTGATCTTTGATTTGCACTCTAAATGTGTTTTGATGCCATGGCAACACTCCGATTGAAACAAGGCCATGACCTTCGCACATGAACTCTCGATGCCTTTGTCACCCCAAACACTTCTGCGCTAATTCTGGACGTAGCACAATGGAAAGTTACATACCCTCAATTATATGAATAATATGATGATCAACTTAAGGTAGTATGCGCCTCGAATTGAAAGACTTATCTTTGCTCAATTTTTCTGCAAGTAAACTTTAAGGCATTCCACCGTTTCGAAAGATCGAGGGGCACTGTTGAAATTTGGTAATAGAGAACATTACCTAATATTCAACGACTGTTGAAATTTAAAATGCCTGCATTCTTGTGGTAACTCTACAGGGTGGAATAAATTATCGATTTTCACAAAGATAAGCAGGTAAAAAATGTAACTTTCCACGAGCCTCAAAACGAACGAGTAATAAGTGGTAGACTAAACAAGTTCCGGGAGTAACGTACGCTGGCGTGCTCTGTGACTTCCGATTTGAAAATTATTGACTTGGAAAACGCTTGTAATCACATTCTTGTAAGCGTTTCTACATATGTTGATTTTGATTTCAAACCATCTTATCGAAAAAAGTGCAAAAAGATACAGACAATGTGACTTTATAGGCCAAAGGTACAACTAGATACATTGGTTCTTGTACAGGTCTTAGAGTGAATGTTGATACAACTTGTTATTTCGGATTAGCGCCCTCCATGGTTAATCAAAGAACAGTGTCACGTCTCATCACCGTCCATACTCACGACTATAATACACGGCTGACCTTTTTGACCTAACGAACTTTGCAGATCTGCAGTCGTGTCTTTCAAAGA
Source organism: Ptychodera flava (assembly GCF_041260155.1). Lineage (NCBI taxonomy): Eukaryota > Metazoa > Hemichordata > Enteropneusta > Ptychoderidae > Ptychodera > Ptychodera flava. Next base: position 31,013,703 of record NC_091929.1, read on the forward strand.
GCGAAGGACACCTTAGCACACACCTCACTGTTATTATAGCAGATGTTTTGTAGATCATAGTACAGTCGTGCTTTAAGGCATAACCTTTACACACGCATCTGCCCGTTCTATAATCACAGCTTACCTCTTTGCCACCACGAGCTTTGCGGATCTGAAGTCCTGTCTTCAAAGTGCACAGGGAGTCTTTACACACGTACGTAGAGAAAAACTAGTTTCCTAATTTTATTTTCTTGATACATCGCACAGAAATGCTACCTATAGTAGTAGTAGTAGTAGTATTTTATTGCATTATAAGGCCTCCGGCCCATATGCAAAGGAGTTACAAGTCAAAATTTACAAATCAAACAGAAGTTAATAATTTAAAGTGAATTAATTAGATACAATTTGAAATTTCTCACACAGGATTGTTGACATTTAAATTACAAAGAAAATCTTTTCGAATTTGGCAAGCCTTTAAAGAAAGATGCCCAATTTACGTATAGTTCTCTCATCACGAGAGCGTAATAACTGCTGAAACTTACAAAGGTTTAGATGAATGAAAATATCTTCAGGTATATAAATTGACCTAAACTCATGATACGCAGGGCATTCCAGCAGAAAATGAAATTCGTCTTCAACTTTACCAGAATTGCACACTTCGCAAAACCTTTCAGTTGAGATAATCCCATCATGTCTGCCCTTTTTCTATATTTAAAGGAAGGCAAGAACATCGGAAACAAGCGATTGTTTGGCGAATTTTAAAATTCAAATTTAAAATTAAGTATTTTTCTGGTTCAATAGCACTTTTAAACCCTATATACGTACGCATATATAGAAATGCTACCTATACCGTTTTATCTTACCGGGCAAATCTGAAAGACTTCAACTTTTGTTCACACTTTCCTCAAAGAAATTTAAACAATTCCATTTCGGACTCAAGAATAACAATCAGGGGTCATTGTTCAAAATGCGGTACTAGGGGAAAAATACTCAATATTTACCGTCACTTGAAATTCAAAATGACCGATAACCCAATGTCTCCTCTATGGAAGAAACAAAATTTTTCATTTTTCACAAAAATCAAGCGGTGAAAACTTTATTAATTCTAATGAGATTCGAAATGAGCCCCCACAAGTTGTAGACCAAAAAGGTGTATTTGCACATAATTACGCATACGTCTGATGGCGCGCGCAGGCGTTAGTGTATCCTTGCTAATCCGCGAAATGTTTACTTAGTTTTGCGTTCCTAATGATTATTGCGGCATTTTTTCTCAGAAACATGCGAACCAAGTGTAAAACAATTGTAATATTCATGAAAAATTGATTTCTTTTTTTTTTTGGCGGCTACACTTATACCTCTTTCTTCCGTCGAATTAAATCTATCGATTTTCTCAAATGTGATACAGTTATTGATGGAATTTAAAGAAAATTTTGTCGAGGCGTCAGATAAAAAGTGGAATGAGACTTCAACATTTTGTTCATGTCGCGAAATCATTGCAGGTACTTCTTGCACTGGTGCAAACTCTGTAGGCAATATCTGATATCAAAAATGTTTGCTAATTTACAATGATACTTTTACGAGGTTGCTTGTCTAAATTCACGGGAACGCCAAGAGAATCTAAAAACACTACACGTAATTATGACTACGTGTAGAAGTGTCGTTTGACGTTCCGAACATCTGTGCTTCACGTACGCGACGTTCGGTTATGACGTGACAAAGACGCTGCGCTTACTGATGGAACGAAAATAAATATATACCAATCTCCACACGGAGATTGAAACGCGGTGTGGCAGCAGTGCGGCATGGGTAATTCTAACCGACCTAGAGTGAGGCTACTAGTCCCGAGACCCTCTAGGTCGTCTATAGTCATCCACGCCTCCTTACAATCTCTTTATGGAGATTGAGTAAATAGGTGTAACCCTCTCTATTGTACACGTTTGAGGGTGATAATAATTGTCCGCGAGGCGCATTACTCTGAATAATCAAGTAAATGCTTAAAGTCCCATTAGCTACAACTCTTTGTAATTTATTGACCTCAACATGACATACAATTCGCCAAGCTATTCTTAAACTTCTAACTATTGTTAAACGTTCACTTCTTTCTTTTCATCAATGTCCTGAAACAACGATGGCCAGGTCATGTTGCGTCCAAACCATATACATATACATATAGAGTTCAAATCAATGCTTGAACCAGAAAATATCTTTCTTCTAACTTTAATCGCCCATTATTCACTTGTTTGTCTGCTTACGTTGTTATGTTGTATACTTCCATTATCCGTGGAGGGAGGTAGACATGTGGATAGAAGTCGGGGAGATTTTGTGGACTGAACATGTAGAAAATGTATACTATTTTCTTTTGGAACGTCCGTTGTATAGAAATTTGAGAAAATAATTCTCACAGTGAAGAAGCCATTATAGCCCCTCACTTCTATAAATACATAATAGAATTATCAAGCTCTGTAACTTTTATTTACAAATCAGCATGTGACTTTCATCAAGATGTGAAATATTGAAACTTGTTAGTCGCTTCCTTAACAGTTTTTAAGGTGAGGTACAGGTCTGGGATCATAATGCTTTCAGTAACTGAAGCTGACACACCAAGTTGTCGCTTCTAAGCACCACTTTAGATCTTTGTAACTAAACAGCAAGGGTGAAGACTGAAATTCTAAATCTCCCACGCTCAGCTCTACTTTAGAAAGTCTTAAAATCTACATACAAAAATGAGTGATTGACAAAGCATATATGACTACTTAAAGATACGTCGGAAAATAATAAACGACAGCAAATATTGTCAAAACAATATGAGATGGTCTTTCAACTTGAAGCTTGAATCACCGTCAATGTCACGTCATTTCTAATAAGTTTAGCATCTATTAAAACAATACATCACTCAAAGCAAGTGAATAAAGAATGGTTACTTGAAGTTTAAGAGTATAAAGAGGCTTGTAAATCACATGAAGCTACGTCTGCAGGCAGTCTTTACTGTCGTTCAAATTGATTACTATAGGTGAACTTTAAACATCCGAAATCATGGGAGGGGATGAGGAAGGCGTTACACTCTCCTGCCTCTTTCATAACCAGCGCCCTCATAGGTCATACCCTAAGGAAGCCAGGAAAGATGGCAGTAATATAAGACAATGCTGCCGGTGGCAAGATAACCTACGGCAAGGTATATTCAAAGATTTAAACCACTAAACTTCTTCATGAAGTCACATGCATGAATAGCGTGTGACCTCTGCCATCAATAAATCATGACCCGCATGCTGTCGTTCACCCTACATGTAAGTAGAAGAAGGCTACAGGGCGTTTAGTTCTTATCTCAATTATAGTTCTCTTAAAGGACCAGCGCAGTGGGGTCGAGAAACACGTCGGTTTACTGTGTACACTGTAGCCCTGGTTACAGAATAATTATGATTATGTCACTACCAAATAACTTCAAAGGCATCACGCCCTTGATCCTTGATTTGCACTCCAAATGTGTTTTTTTTTGCCATGGCAACACTCCGATTGAAACAAGGCAATGACCTTCGCACATGAACTCTCGATGCCTTTGACACCCCAAACACTTCTGCCCTAATTCTGGACGTAGCACAATGGAAAGTTACATACTCACCCTCATTTGAATAATATGATGATCAACTTAAGGTGGTATATGCGCCTCGAAATTGAAAGACTTATCTTTGCTCAAACTTTCCGCAAGGAAACTTTAAGGCATTCAGCCGTTTCGAAAAATCGAGAGTCACCGTTGAATTTTGGAACTAAAGAACATTACCCGATTTTCAATGACACTTGAAATTTAAAATGCCTGTACTCTTGTGGTAACTCTACAGGGAGGAATAAATTTTCGATTTTTACAAAGATAAGCAGGTGGAAAGTTTAATATTCCACGAGCCTAAAAATGAATGAGTAACAAGTGGTGGACTGAACAAGTTCTGGGAATAACGTACGATGGCGTGCTCTGTGACTTCCAATTTGAAAATTATTGACTTGAGAAAAGCTTGTAATCACATTCTTGTAAGCGTTTCTACATATTTTGTTTTTGATTTCAAACCCTCTTATCGAAAAAAGTGCAAAAAGATACAGCAAATGAGGTTTTGTTGGTCAAAGGTATAACTGATGGACAGAATTGTCCCAGGGCTATCTTTCGCCCAGTTTAAGCAATGTATGTATGATTGCTTCGATAAAGTTTGTGTGCGATGTGTGCTAGTAGAGTGTGTCAAATTTTATCAATAAAGTTGAAAAAAATGTGAAATTAGAAAATAGAGGGAAATAACTGCCTGCAGGCATAGGTCTCACTAGACTGGATGAAATTTCACAGTTAACAAATGGATAGGGTGAAGGATTTTTAAGTTTTTGTTTACTGAAATCATAGGCGAGATACAACTGGTATTACGGTGAGTGGGACATTAAAAAATCTATCAGGTACTACTTTCATGTACCCACTGCGTTTTGTTGTTAACGACAGAATGTATATTCTGCCAAACTATATCATACAAGGTAAACCCCGTTTAGATTTGAATGTCAAAGCAAAATTGGAATACTCCATTATGCTCTAATGTGTCTGAATGAATAATACTGTTTACAGGAAGTCACCCGTATTCATTAGCCAAAGACCTTCCCAAATGTTTGGGGGCTTTTGTGAGGTGTACGACCTATGTATTCACTTTCTGTTTCCGGTGTTGCATCACGCTGGGACTTTTGTCTGGTTTACAGTTGTTACCATGGTGACATAGTAAACATCACTGACACGCAACAAAGGTAAGTGACTGGCGTCGAAACAACGACCAGTGGACATAGTATATGAGTTTGTGTAACTGTTATGTACAAGAGAAATGTCTATACAGTGATACGCTTATTAAACTATACAGCAGTAATAGCCATTGCTACTCACTGTGTTCATAAACTACATTAATATTGGTACTCATTGCATTGACTGTAATTTTGTCCAAATTTTGGTGGTGTAAGGGTATCAAACTCAATTCTACCGCCCCACGTACAAATACAGCCGTAAGATAATGGTCATCATTCTGTCCTTCAGTATGTTCGAATCAATTTTCTGATTTTCTCGACGCCGACCATTACTGCTCGATAGGAAACCTAAAGATATTAAGACTGTGAATGATTGCGAACGCTTACATTTTATGTTGTGAGTTGGAACCCTTACCGTATTTTCTACCCAGGGTTGTAGCTCTGCTGGTGAATAGAATTCTTCCTGAGGCTGTCTTTCGCCCAGTTTAAGCAATTATTTATTGCTTCGATAAAGTTTGTGTGCGATGTTTGGTAGTGAGCGTACGAGCGTGATTGCGAACTCTACAGCGTGTGGAGGGGTCGCAGTCAGAAAAATTGTAACAATAGAGCTCGGTTGTTGAACCACTCTGTTTTGAGAGTGGGGAGTTGGCCGAGCGGTTCTGTCTGTGGCTTCTCCGCTAGGTGACTGGCTGCTGTATGTTGTCAGTTCAAATCCCATCGAAAAAATTGCCGTATTTGTGTTTTGGCGAAGAAAAAGGTGGACTTTTCTCTGAAATGTCGTATGTGGATTCTAATAACTTGTATATCGTTGTTATTTGCTTGCCTGTCATTGTATCTGCATGAATCCGATCACCAAAAACAGACAGTAGTTCCTGACGGCTTGGTTACCCTACACATCAAGGATATCCGACTTACATGACCTTGAGACGTCAATTCATAGAGTAAACATACACTGAATGTTGACCTTAATATTTACGTCTTATCGTTCTACTGAACAAAATGAACATCACTGACACACAAACGGTCTGATTGAGCCTGGTAATTATACAACGGATTGTTATAGAAGAATGACACAAATTTGCAATGCCAAAATGCTTCGGGTATTTTGTATCCATTGGCGACGAAAATATAGGTCAGGGTGTAACCTGCCATAGAGTTCTATGAGTACGGCTAATCTAGTTCTAGATTAGTCATGTAACCATCAGCGACGAAAATGTAGGTCAGGGTGTAACCTGCAATAGCGTTCTATGAGTACGGCTAAACAAGTTCTAGGGGTAACGTACCCTTTGTATACACTGGCGCGCACTGCAACTTCCGATTTGAAAATTATATTACTTGAAAAACGCTCTGTGGCCAATTCTTGTAAGCATTTCTACATAAGTTGCTTTTTATTTCAAACCATCTTACCGAAAAAAAAACGCGCAAAAAGATACAGACAATGTGGCTTTATTGTCCAAAGGTACAACTAGATACAATGGTTATTGTACATGTCTTAGAGTGAATTTTGAAAATCATAAAAAATTACAGCGAAAGCCCCTTCATGGTCAAGTTGCGTATAATCACATAAAGTATCTACAAATATGAAAAAAATATGAATTTAGGTAAGGTTCTTGTTTTGGTTTGCTATATTTAACTCTTTCCGCATTCAGGTTTCAATGGCAATTATTATAGGGCGATCAAATAAACACTTTCCAGTTTTTGTTAAATTTTATCAATAAACTTGAAAAAAATGTAAAATTAGAATAGGGAGGGAAATAACTGCCTGCAGGTCTTGTTGACGGGGTGAAATTTCACAGTAAGCAAATGGATAGGCTAGGGGATTTTTTAAATTTTGTTTGCCAAGATCATAGGCGAGAAACATCTGGTTTTACAGTGAGCGAGGCAGAATCATCAATATAGTAGGTACTACATTTTATGCACCCACTGTGTTTTGTTGTTAACGACAGAATGTTTATTTGGCCAAACTATATCATACAAGGTAAACCCCGTTTAGATTTGAATGTCTGAGCAAATTGGGAATACCCCATTCTGTGTATGCCGTAACGTGTCCGAATTAACAATACTGTTTGCAGGAAGTCACCCGTAGAGCAAAGAAGACAAATGTTGTCCCCCAAGCAATGTTTGGGTTTTTGAGCCGTACGACCTATATCCAATTTCTGTTTCCGGCGTTGCATCACATCGGGACTTGTGTCCTGTTTACATTGGTTACCATGGTGACATAGTAAACAACACTGACACGCAACAAAGGTAAGTGACCTGCGCCGAAACAAAGACCACTGGAAGTAGTATATGAGGATTTGTAACTGTTCTCTATAAGGTGAAATCCTATACTGTGATCCGTTTATCACAACGCAAGGCAATAATTACAGCCATGATTGCTACTTATTGTGGTTATAAACTACTTCAATATTACTCATTGCATTGACTGTATTTTTGTCCAAAGTTTGGTGGTGCATGGGTATCAATCACTCAATTCTACCGCCCAACGTACAAATACAATTATAAGATAATGCTTATAATTCTGTCCTGCAGCATGTTCGAATCATTTTCTGATTTTCTCGACACCGACCATTACTACACGATAGGAAACCTGAAGATATCAACACTGCGAATGATTCAAAATGGGTACATTTTATGTTTGGGCGAGTGATATAGGTGGACTTTTCTCGGAAATGTCGTAAGTGGATTCTAATGACTTGTTTATCGCGCCAATATTCCTGTCTACCATTGTATCAGCTAGAATCACGAAAAAATAGGTAATAGTTCTTGACGGTTTAGTTACCCTATACGTCAAGGTTACATGACAGTGCCAAGGTGGTTTTTACAACTTACTTGACCCTGAGACGTCAATTCATAGAGTGAGCATACACTGAATGTTGACCTAGAAATATTACGTCTTATCGTTGTACTGATATGGCAGTTTACGTTGTCTTATTTGTTTGTATCGTTTTAGCGATTTCGTATTTTGCTGAATTCATAAACAGTTCGAGGAGCAATTGAAAGTTCGATTTCAAAGTAAGACTCTATCAATACCCAGCTACTGTTTCATTCCTTGTGGAAGCCTCCATTTGTTTCGTTTTTATTAATTTTGTCAAAAATTTGGGATCGTTCAGAATTAGGGAATACTGCAACCGGTCGTATGTTATACAGGTCATATTCTTGTTTATAACCATTCTCAGTCAGTCTGCTCATTGCTCATTAATTCATGTTTCATAATGTTGCTAAGGGTCGCGGTTGTCATCGCGATGTATTGATGTGATTGCGCATGCCTAATGTCTACCCACACATAGGAAGGGGACAAATTGCAAATGACAGTCTGCTTAGCGACAGAAAGAAAATATTGTGTAACAAACATGAGGCTCAGAGAAGCGACTCGTTGCACAGTATCGTTCTGGGTCAATTCATACAACATCTGCGCATGTCCGTTTTGTCACCAATAGTACCAGTGTTTACAATATCAAAACAAAATACCAGAAACTTCTGAGACCCTTTAGATATTTCACAGATTGATCTTAAAATGGAGGCTATTAAATGGTAAGAAATAATTTATCGACAGTTTTAAATTTATTTCGATAATCATTCTTTTAAGGTTGTATGCGCGTCGAATGTGAAAGACTTAAACTTTTCCTCAAAGTTTCATCAATGAAATTTTTAACCATATTATTTCCAAATCACGAGCAAAAATCAGGGATTACTGTGCAAAGTTTGAGAAATACATTACCTCCCATTTACCGATGTCTGTCACTATTTGTTAACTATATTAGGGAAAAATGTATTTTTTTGTTTTCGAATAACTTAAACGGCAATTTTCTTTCCTACTCCAAAAGCTACAAAACCAGCCTCCCACGAACAAAGATCATAATACATTTGTGAAAAATAGAATCTGAATGTCCGTCTCCGATGCGCATTCTACCTTAAGGGTGATAACAAAGTGCATTTCCAATCGCAGTATGGGTTCGTTTACAGACTTGATTTACATTGGTGTTGTGCTTCAACAAGCTAGTCAGTAAATAGTGTTTAACAATAGCTGGAGTACGCGCCTCCGTGAATTGTGACACCAGCGAAATGTGTACACACTAACGTGATATATGATCGCTATCATTTGCAGCAGAATTCTAAACCTGACACGGGATTTACTATTGCCTTGACCTGTACCATACTCTGTGTCGGGAATATTATGACTTTACAAAGACATGGGGCACGTTTGATAGCGATGGATCCAAACTTTGGGTCCAAACGCCCTGCATACATAATGTAAAACACAGCCAATAATGCATCCAAATTCTGAAAACATTATGAAGGGAAAACTAATTTTCTTGAAACATAATATTTGAAATAGAAAGCAACTCTTGGATAAGTTATTATTTCTGATAACTTTATTGTCTACATGCAACAATTTGATGTTAAGTTTTGTCTAAACCCTCACTGGCTTGACAAAGACCATACAAACGATATCGTGTTTTCCCCGTTCCCAGTAACAGGTTTAGTCACACATAAGGAAATTGGTTATCTAGAGGTGAGTCTCGGACAAGAGACCAGAGCACTATACTTATTCTGAGGTCAGTTCATGAGAGATCTGCGCATGTTCGCTTTTGCACCATTCTCTACATAAATTATAAGTGACAGTTGCTTTGTTCACTTAAAGAAAGTGGTCCGTCCACAGGTGAGACTCGGACAGGCGACCGGAGCACTACAGTTATTCTGGGTCAGTTCATGAGAGATCTGCGCATGTTCGTGCTTGTGTTTCTACTATATGTTTACATCAACACAACGAAATGCTGGAAACTTGCCGACGAGCTTTTAATATTAGTTCATAGAATGATCATAATTGGATCTTATAAAATGTAAGAACTATCATTTATTCACAGGCTGAGCTTCAAATTGTTTTTACGATATTTCATGTTCCAGGTTGATAAAATGAGAAATGCCTCTACTGTCACAAGAGGCGTTCAACACAGACATTCTGAACACTGGTGTTTTCCTCCATCTTAGAATTTTCGGTCAGTAGAGAGTCTAACCATGGCTGTAGTGCAATCCGGCGTGCTTTTATGAATTGTTTTGCAATGTCATTAGTGAAAAGTCTTTCTAATAGTATGTCAGTATCGTTTATGGTCAGGCTGTGCGAGAAATGCGCATGTTGGTCCAAGTATAGCATGCTACAAATGTTTACATCAACAAACCAAGGTCTGAAAAGTTCTGACTTGTTCTGAAGAGAATGCTTGTGTGATGATGGGGAACTTATTCAGTGAGAGCTAACATTTTTTAGGGGGGAGGTCGTGTTCATCAGAGACATTCTCCACACGCGATGTTTTCCTTACTTTGTTTTTTGTTTTTCGTTTTGGTCAGAAGAGTTTGTGATCCGGGCTGAGAACGCTTCGGCCTGCTTTCCTACATACATTGTTAATGTGTAATTTCATTTATTAACAGCTACAGAAACAAACTTTATAATCTTGACGATAAAACGCTAATTAAAGGAAAACGTCAACTTTTCTTTAAATCTTCCGTGTGCATGAAAAACAATGCAAGTAGATTCATTCCAGTCTATGCTGAAGGAAACAAAATAATTACCTGGTACTTTTTATGTAGGGGTTTTCTCGGCGGGACCCCAATAAGGTCATACCAGGATGCTAGTGAACCTTTCAATGCTTGTATAAAGTGGTTCATACCAAGGTGAGACGCAGACACACGACTCGCACGACTCGTTGTTCAGTATCGTTGTGGGTCAGTGCACGCAAGTGACTGCGTTCTTTTTTCCCAACTACAGATGTTTGGGTCAACAAAAACCAAATACCCGGAACTTGTAGGCGGTCATACAAACTTGTTGTACATAATGATCGGAAGATCATACCTATGAAATGGTAAGAGCTGATCATTTACTGTCAGACTTCCAAATGTCTTTCGAGAATCAAGTACTGGAATCCGGTCCACTTTTATGGGAAATGCAGATAATCACCTGTGTAGATAGATAACACACTGACTTAGACTTTGCCTAGGTTTGTGGGCTTATTCAACTCTTACCTGAATGAAAAATCATAAAAATCGTTTAAGTTCATGACATGAGTAGATACGTTAATAATACTATGTCGTCTTATTGGTATTGGTGAACGTGTACTCGCAACGTACATTAATTACCAGGACAGATAGCACAGCGACAGAGAAACAAACGTAGTATTCAAGTTGTTCTGCCCCAGTTTACACGCAAAAACTGCGCATGCTCGTTCCTTTCATCTCGACACTGCCAATGTTTACATCAACAGAGACATATACTAGACAACATTATTGCACATCAAGCTAAGATCACGCTAATAAGACATGGGACAGTAAGAGATGATTATTAATTGTTAGTTCAAATTTCTTTCGAAAGCCACCATTTTACGGTGATAAAATAAAACAAAATATGCATCTCCAATCACACTGCAAATTCTTCTCGCATCCTGGCAAGATTAATTCAAGCCAAAATCATATCGGCTTTATTGGTGCTAAACGAATTGTTTCATTGCCTCAAAATTGGCTTACTTTTGGCTCATTTTCAGCCAGCCTGCGAACCCCTTTGTAGAATAGGCTGGCAAATTGACACACAATGCTGAGTTAACAACTTGATTTGCAGACAGTCCACTTTGTGTAAATATTGGTAAAACATTGGTTTGTGTGTATATATATTGGTTTTTCTGGTAAGCCACTTCTTTGTTAGACTGGCATGAATGCTGTTGGCTTGCACACCACCCATGATCAGTTATTAGAGTCCGTTCAAAATGACTCCAGTCTTCATGCACACATGTAGTACACAATGTGCTGTGAGAAACTGTAAAGAGGTTTCTTTTGAATGGTTGTTTATCCACTGACAGGGAAAGAGGCATGGAAGTAACCTGTCAAAGAGATCTCAAAAATAAATGTGTTTTTGATGTGTTATTGTGATGATTATTAACAAAATGAAAACAATTTGACAAAGCTGTACAAGTCTAGTAATCAAAAAGGCTTAAACACGATTAGAACTAATTTGGGATAATTGGATGGTGAAGTGATGTCGATTTAATCTGCTAATGTAATCCCATCTACTTTTCTTTTTACATTACACACTTCTTTTTATGAGTAATTTGCAATATTGCAACATTCAGCTTTACGGCACCCAACACTTTTGTGAAATTTGAAAAATATGAAAATCTAATTATCCCAAATTAGTTCCAGTCGTGTTCTTAAGAAACCACACATGCTAAGATTGTAATACTGATTAAAATAAATCTGCAGAAGTAAATAATAAGTATAACTTGATGACAAATAAAATTAGATAAAACCTGTGTTATATGAATTTTGCCTAAAATAGAAGACTTAAAAGTTTCTCTGTCTATTGCCCATTGGCTTAATTACGATTTTTCCTCAATATACCAAACAACCTTTCTAAGAAAGTTTCCTGCCCAAGTGGAGGATAAAAGTGAAGTTATAAAAATAAAGGCCTCTAAAGCGAGAAAGTACTGATGAAGACAGAAAGAATTACATGCCTATTGATCAAGTGAATAGCATAAATAGCATCTAATATGACAGATAGTGTCACTATTAGTGAAGATCCAACATAGTTTGCAACACACGCTTTAAATGTGTATGATAGTTATACTTACAAAATTTGCAGGTCATGTACATTTCTTACATTTACTACATTGTAGACATCTCACAATACGCAATAATCTAATCTAGGCCATTCTTAGTCACTGAAATACATAGCTTCAAAGCTGTCACACGAGTAGTTCTGAAGAATAGACTTAGAATAGTACCAAAAGAACTTGCCCCCAAAATACAAATAAGCATTTTTACCACATTATGAAAATAACGTGACTGATGCCAACCCTTGGAACCTCAAAACCAAGTTTCAGACCAAACGGATGAGCGCATTTTGAGAAAAAGATTGTGACCAAAAAACTGTTAAAATTGCCTAAAATAAAGAAACAGGAAAATTTTATCACAATTTAAACAAATTTGAGTTAGTTCACCCCCTCAGAATCTCAATACAACGTTCCAAACGAATCGTACTTGTGGATTTAAAACAAGACTTCCTACCAAACACTGGAAAAATGCTCCAAAATGCAAAGTTCACCACAATTGGAAGAAACCTGATAGAAAGCACTCGTAGAATCCTTGATACTAAGTTTCAAAGCAATCAGGCAGTGGGTTTTGGAGAAAAGGATTTTTAACAAAGCCCTGGAAAAATTGCCATAAAAAGCAAATATTCAAATTTCACCAGGATTTAAAGACACCTTAGGTCGCCCAGAGGAACCTCAATACCAAGTTGCAAACCAATAGCTTGAGGGGACCCACATTTTGACCAGAAGTGGGAAAATTACACAAAACGTGTTAAATTACACTATAATTTACTGGTAAAGGTGCAATAATTTCCAATGTATAGTCATAGTATAACATAACGATCAATGACAGTTTCGATAAAAAGTCATTATCCCGGGATACTGAAATCGAATGCATTTCTGTTCACAGCCAGCCTTTGCAGAGAATACGTGCGCACACTTGCTTTGTTTTGTTTGTTTATTTGTTTGTTGTGTTAGTGCTGGGACATGTCATCATGGCGTAGTAATTCTCAAATTTTGCCCGCCGCTTGCCTGAAATTTTAATTTAGGTAGATTTGATCTATCACTGGTTGGGGCCGCTTCGAAGGTGTTCGAGCAAATACAATTCTCACCGCTTTATCTTTTTGAAAATCGTAAAAATCAGATATTCCCTAACTAAGTAAATATGATACTTTTTATGCGATGATAATTGTATTCGTGGAGTGTCCAAAAAGACCAGCCTAGCAACAGGATAGGGAGGGCTGCTTTCTCCTAGCTACCGAAATGAATACCTTGAAAAGGTGGGTTCATTTCCATGATGGTCCAAATTTAGAAAACTACGTAAGTCAAGCAAGGGTGTGTCAAAATAGGAGCAAATTGTATAAAATCCCAAAGTTTGAAAGTCATCGATACAGATGCTAACTGTTGAGACATCGGAACCAAAATGATTGCTGGAAAACGTGTAAACGTATGGCTACTCTTATGGTACGTCGGCTACCTGTATATGCAAGAGTTACAAGCTGAGACAGCCGGAGAGGGCAAGACACACATCTCACATTTCCCAGTTCCTGAGCGAGAAGAAGAAGAAGAAGAAGACCATCGCAACTTCGAAGTGAGCTTTGGCGAGCATGATGTTGGCTCTAGAGAAATCGCAACGGACCCAAAAGCTAACTTTTCGCTAATCAAAATTATTCAAAGCGACACCAAACGTCCAGCTCTGTGTTGTCGTCTGCGCCGCGCTAACAAGAAGACTCGCCGATTTCTCCTGTATCATTTGCAAAGCTCGTGCGATGCACAGAAAACGCGAAAGATAGCCCTCCAGGGCCAAGCAGTTGGATGCGAAATTGATGGTCGTTTGAGAGAAGGACAATGCAGCTTTATTGGTCGTAATATTATTGAAGAATATCATATTGGTAAGCAATTCATCAGTTTTAAACTTTCAAATTTTTTCACTTGAGGGGAGTCCACAATGTGTCTGTTTGTCTGTATGTCCCGATACCAATTCATTACTTTTTAAATGCCCTCGAAAGTGAAAATCTTAATCTTTTGCTCAAGTTTTCCTCAGGAAAACTTTCAACCATTCTCTTTGGCGTTCAAGAATTCAAGGGGGAGGGGTGTCACGTTAATACACGTTGGTACTGGACAGGTTTTGGTACACGTTTTATGTGGACTTGAACGAGTAATTACGAATATCTGCGATGACGTAATCAACTTGTGCGTTCTCGACGTACACGGAGCCGGCGCCATGTATTTCCTTGGAGACAGCTGGTTTCACGTAAATTGTAAACGTGTAAATTTATTCTCATCTTTAGGTAGCAAAACTTCATAAAGACTGTGAATTATGCATGCATGTTTTTAGTTGGATATGTGATAGTGACATACTTAAAAATGTTCATGTAGTTTTGTTATTTTTCTGTGGAATTTCTTCGTCGATTCGCATAGTCGTCCCGGTGAGACAGCCTATTGGGTAACCATTGAGTTATTTCTGTGATGCAGAAACAGAATACGGGTACCCGTTCCATATCAATTTTTTGACAGTATTGTGCTGCATTTGTGCTCATTGCACTATTACAGTACTACCAATGATAATCTAAAAATATGCAGTGAATTAATAAAAAAATATTTCTTTAATTTGGTTGCATTTTATGACCGCAACGACACTGCTGACTGTGGTACAGGCAGATGATACCGATTGCACGTGCCACAATTTACATTTTGATTTCGTTTTCTCATTTTGTTTGCATTTTTATTCATCATGTTTACATTTTGATTTCGTTTTCTCATTGTTTGCATTTTTTCGTTTTTCTTTGCATTTTTATGTCATTATGTTTGCATTTTTATTCCATTGTTTGCATTTTTATTTCAAAATGATAACATTGTTATCTATCTCATTATCATAATTTATGTATCTCTCAAGCCTAGCGCCTAAAGTTGGCTTTATGCTAACATTTTGGTTTCATTTTCTCAGTTTGTTTGCATTTTTAATTCATTGCTACATTTTTTCGTTTTTCTTTGCATTTTTATGTCATTATGTTTGCAGTTTTACTCCATTGTTTGCATTTTTTTCAAAATGATAACATTTTATCTATCTCATTATCACAATTATATATCCACCCAGCCTAGCGCTTAAATTTGGCTTTCCTGTTAGTGTGAAAGACTGGAATTCTATATGAAATATATACTTTCGCTATGATTTTATAGTTTGTTAGCTAGATTGTGAAGTTGGTGATATATGAACTTGAGAGCAAATCCTTTGATATAGAGTCACGTTTTGTAAAACTTTTCAATAATCTGATAACGTGTTCTCCGTAGAATAATGTAGTAAATTAGGGGCATAAGTTTCCTTTGTAAAATGTCGACTGACTTGGCTGGGACGTTGGTCACTTTAACTACTTCTGGTACATGTGGCTTTGCTTTTCTGAACAGTGCTATTATAACTAGGCATGTCAGGCATGGAGTGAGGCCAGCAGCTTGCTTGAGAAGAATTCGGAGAAGGAATGCTGCAATCGAACGCGAATTGAACGTTGAGGACTCTCCACACCATGCTCAAAATCGACACCACCAATGTCTACATCTACACCAACATCAATGACGCAACCGTCACAAATAGAGACACGTAATGAGTGGGTGTCTTCGATTAAATGCACGAAGTCGTACTCGTCATGGCAGGTCCGCAAATGCGAGAGAATCCGTCACCGCACCCTGTATTCGGAGTCGCCCAACTTGGCCACACCCTTAGGGAGCTTTCGGTAATTACAGGGGGTGGCCCGGGGGAATTGGGGGGAAGGTCACTTTTTAGAAAACTGTCCCAGGGGGGGGAGGGTCACATTTAATAAACCTATCATAGGGGGGTCACTTTTTACAGAAGGTGATTTTACGGCCAAACCTTTGATAGAACGCGAACGTTGAGGACTCTCCACACCATGCTCAAAATCGACACCACCAATGTCTACATCTACACCAACATCAATGACGCAACCGTCACAAATAGAGACACGTAATGAGTGGGTGTCTTCGATTAAATGCACGAAGTCGTACTCGTCATGGAAGGTCCGCAAGTGCGAGAGAATCCGTCACAGCGTCCTGCATTCGGAGTTGCCCAACTTGGCCACACCCTTAGGGAGCTTTCGGTAATTACAGGGGGTGGCCCGGGGGAATTGGGGGGAAGGCCACTTTTTAGAAAACTGTCCCGGGGGGGGGGGAGGGTAACATTTTATAAACCTATCATAGGGGAGGGTCACTTTTTACAGAAGATGATTGTTCGGCCAAACCTTTGAATGTCCATTTGATATTTCCTGAATAGCAAATTGCTGACGAAATACATTGATTCTTTTAAATCATACACATTATCGACAAGTTAAAACTTATGAAAGGCAAGAGACAAAAACATATGAGACAGATGACAAAGTGTATATCAATTATCAAATGTCTATAAATGCACAGATATGGTTAGTTTATGTTTTATATTGGCAAAAAATTGATCATAGTTCCCTTAAAGACTACCATGTATAGTAAATCAACATTTCGGTGAAATTCCGAAATCCCATTTCTTGTACACATATCCATTTGTAACCACGCTAGTCTAATCAAGTACATTAATAGGAATAATAAAGAGTACATAAATACACAGATTTATCTATATTTGTGTTGGAAAAACATATTCATAGTTTCGTCATTGACTACCTTGTATGGTAAATCAACATTTCTGTGAAATTCCAAAATCCAATTTCTTGCACACATATCGGTTTGTAACCACGCTAGTCTAATCAAGTACATTAATATGAATAATCAATTATACATAAGTACACAGATTTACCTATTTTATCTTGTATTGGAAATGCCATGAGGGGAAATGCCAAGAGGATTTGACCGGTTTAGAAGGGCTTGACTACGCAGTTTCTGCATAGTGAAGCGTCATTACGTGTTCATGGTGACCCCTGGCCAGCTGTCAATATCTTTGGGGGCTTTTGTCTTTTGGCCTGCTTTGCATATGCGTCGTTAGACACGACCTGCCAATCACCCAGGTAGTCAATTAAACTATTAATTGACTGTTTACCGACCCAATTAACACTATCCAGCATTATCAGTCATATTTAATCGCGTGGCCCGGGTGGGCACAACGTAGGAAACGCGTGTATTTCTATGTGTACGTTTCACTTGTGGTGTTGTTTGTACCATCGTGCGTTTGAAGTCCCTGTTTTACCTACAGCATTACCTTCAAGGTGACAGGCTTACTATTAATGTTCAGTATCATTGCACCGAGTTCTGCCCACGGTGAAAACCACCTGTTTTGCCTACTAATTACTGCCCGTCGCTGCCCGTCCTGAATGTAGCCTATCATAGCTACAGTAATCAGTCAATATATAATACCCCGCGCATTATACTTTTATAGAAACTTGTAAAATGATAGTCCGAGCCGTAAAATTTTGTGAACCCATGTGAAAACATAAATCATTTATCAGTTTTGATATATACTCCTAAATTGTAAGTTTGATTGTAAAATCGAGACCACATTCAAGGGCTATGCAGACCGTCCATGTACGCACACACAGTGACAAGAAGGCGGAAACACCTACTCACCAAGCACATCGAATCGGCGAAAAGAAGCATAAAAAAGCTAGGCTTATCGCCAAAACAAACGCGCCAAGCGCTAACAAAAACCCATACCAAGCGGCCCTTTCCAGGACCACCAAATACTCCAAAAAGAGAACTACCAAAAAAAACCATAAAATGACATAGAACACACAAACACTTAAAAGAAATAACAAAAATCGTACACATAACAAACAACTGAAACACAACATTAAATACAAAATAAACAATCACCGTAACGTAACAGAAAAAATGGCCGTGGAAATAAATCAGCTATTTCCAAAGAAAAGCCGACAGCAACATGAAATTCAACAACAACCTATCATCGCTCAAACTATGAAACTCCGTAAAATATAGTACTAGGCAAAAGCCTTAAAATTAATTCGGACACCAACAAAACAAAACAGAATAAAACAACCTCAGGAATCAACAAATAAAGTCGTAAAATGTGACTACTCTACATCGTGAGACACAAACAATCGCAACAACACCAATTCAAAGAAAAGTCAAATTGGGCTCCACGAACAACAAAAAACAACAACTTGAAAGCTATCTGAAGCTGCTAAACTCGCACTTCTAGAGATACCCTTTCAAACAAGGAAACAAAACATGTCGCGTGCTAAAAGAATCGCGATAAACCAGCTTGCAAACAATAGACAAATTCGGGAAAAAAACCTTCGACAAGGGTCGGGTTTTCGTCATTGTCAACACAAACGATTACGTACTAGAATGCGAAAGGCAATTACGCAACACTCAGTATTATACACAACAAGCCAGAACAAACAGTAAACAAAGTAAACGAACTATTAATCAAATCCAAAATGTACGAGAACAAGCACATCAACCAGGATACTTGTAAGTATCTTGATCCAATAAACATAAAATCCGTACCCCGCAGTGGTACTTATTGCCTAAAAATTCACAAACCTCCGCAAAAATCTAAAAGACACACCAGTCAAAACAAAATTTACCGAACTAAAGAACATAGAACAAACAAACCGAACCACCAAACGGACTCACAACGTGACCAAAAATTAATATACTTGCCTCGCTAATCGAAAACCAAGACCACTAAAATGCATTAAAAAAATTTTCACATACACAACTAAGGCATGAATCCACACTGCGACTGATGAGAAACCACACTCGGGTTTCGAAACGCAAACGTCAAAGGGCGACTCTATCAACTTTTGTAACAACATAGGTCCGGCTGCGTCTCGCCATAAGCTTTCCCCACACAAACAAAACATTACCGTACACACTAATCCAAACTTCTTTACAAATATCCAAAGCGAAACAAACATTTTTATTAACACACACACAATCGGATAAGAATGTAGGAACACATTTTCGAAACGAATCAAACACGAACTCGACACAAAAACATTTAGGATAGTTACGTGGGGAGCCTCTTTCACATTTTTTACATCTCGCTATACTGTCTATGATTCTAAAAATAAAGTCATCTGCCACTTTTTCTGTATACGCGGTTTGGCAAAACTCATCTCTTCAATCGAAAGTCGGGTGATTCCATGGTTCTTTGGGGCACTTAAGTGTACGTCAAGCTTAGGGAATGTGGTTACATTCGCGATGTTTTATTCGAAATTAAAATTTTCTTCTAGGGCAAATGCACGTAATTCATGCTGTTAGAAATACTGGCCGCTCATAAATAAGACAATAAACTGAATATCTGTGCATCTTTACTTTTATTGTCAAAGTACCACCGACACCCACAAAAAACCAAATGGTTCAGTCCAGGTATTTGCAACTCTGCCATCCGACTGGTCAACAGGAAATCAACCATAGGTGTCTTTTGGCATGCGTATACGCCAGTCACCTAGGCGACGGTAATCTGCACCACTTATCACCATCGGGAAGGTACTCCTCCCCCTATACCACTGGCGATCCCACCCTCAAGGCACTGCGTCATTCGACCAAGCATTGTTATTGTAATTTCCTGTATAAAATTAACAGCGAGGTCAACGGTCAAATCGTCTTGGATTTCCTGGCATGCATGCTACAAATGTTTACATCAACAAACCAAGGTCTGAAAAGTTCTGACTTGTTCTGAAGAGAATGCTTGTGTGATGATGGGGAACTTATTCAGTGAGAGCTAACATTTTTTAGGGGGGAGGTCGTGTTCATCAGAGACATTCTCCACACGCGATGTTTTCCTTACTTTGTTTTTTGTTTTTCGTTTTGGTCAGAAGAGTTTGTGATCCGGGCTGAGAACGCTTCGGCCTGCTTTCCTACATACATTGTTAATGTGTAATTTCATTTATTAACAGCTACAGAAACAAACTTTATAATCTTGACGATAAAACGCTAATTAAAGGAAAACGTCAACTTTTCTTTAAATCTTCCGTGTGCATGAAAAACAATGCAAGTAGATTCATTCCAGTCTATGCTGAAGGAAAAAAAAATAATTAGCGGGTACTTTTTATGTAGGGGTTTTCTCTTCGGGACCCCAATTAGGTCATACCAGGATGCTAGTGAACCTTTCAATGCTTGTATAAAGTGGTTCATACTAAAGGTGAGACGTAGACACACGACTCACACAACTCGTTGTTCAGTATCGTTCTGGGTCAGTGCACGCAAGTGACTGCGTTCTTTCTTCCCAACTACAGATGTTTGGGTCAACAAAAACCAAATACCTGGAACTTGTAGGCGGTCATACAGATTTGTTGTACATAATGATCGGAAGATCATACCTATGAAATGGTAAGAGCTGATCATTTACTGCCAGACTTTCAAATGTCTTTCGAGAATCAAATACTGGAATCCGGCCCACTTTGATGGGAAATGCCGATAATCACCTGTGTAGATAGATAACACACTGAGTAAGACTTTGCCTAGGTTTGTGGGCTTAGTTAACTCTAACCTGAATGACAAATCATAAAAATCGTTTAAGTTCATAACATGAGTCGATACGTTGATAATACGAGATAGCACATGTAGGTTCTCATTTTATTGGTATTGGTGAACGTGTACTCGCAACGTACATTAATTACCAGGACAGATAGCACAGCGACAGAGAAACAAACGTAGTATTCAAGTTGTTCTGCCCCAGTTTACACGCAAAAACTGCGCATGCTCGTTCCTTTCATCTCGACACTGCCAATGTTTACATCAACAGAGACATATACTAGACAACATTATTGCACATCAAGCTAAGATCACGCTAATAAGACATGGGACAGTAAGAGATGATTATTAATTGTTAGTTCAAATTTCTTTCGAAAGCCACCATTTTACGGTGATAAAATAAAACAAAATATGCATCTCCAATCACACTGCAAATTCTTCTCGCATCCTGGCAAAATTAATTCAAGCCAAAATCATATCGGCTTTATTGGTGCTAAACGAATTGTTTCATTGCCTCAAAATTGGCTTACTTTTGGCTCATTTTCAGCCAGCCTGCGAACCCCTTTGTAGAATAGGCTGGCAAATTGACACACAACGCTGAGTTAACAACTTGATTTGCAGACAGTCCACTTTGTGTAAATATTGGTAAAACATTGGTTTGTGTGTATATATATTGGTTTTTCTGGTAAGCCACTTCTTTGTTAGACTGGCATGAATGCTGTTGGCTTGCACACCACCCATGATCAGTTATTAGAGTCCGTTCAAAATGACTCCAGTCTTCATGCACACATGTAGTACACAATGTGCTGTGAGAAACTGTAAAGAGGTTTCTTTTGAATGGTTGTTTATCCACTGACAGGGAAAGAGGCATGGAAGTAACCTGTCAAAGAGATCTCAAAAATAAATGTGTTTTTGATGTGTTATTGTGATGATTATTAACAAAATGAAAACAATTTGACAAAGCGGTACAAGTCTAGTAATCAAATATGACTTAAACACGATTAGAATTAATTTGGGATAATTGGATGGTGAAGTGATGTCGATTTAATCTGCTAATGTAATCCCATCTACTTTTCTTTTTACATTACACACTTCTTTTTATGAGTAATTTGCAATATTGCAACATTCAGCTTTACGGCACCCAACACTTTTGTGAAATTTGAAAAATATGAAAATCTAATTATCCCAAATTAGTTCCAGTCGTGTTCTTAAGAAACCACACATGCTAAGATTGTAATACTGATTAAAATAAATCTGCAGAAGTAAATAATAAGTATAACTTGATGACAAATAAAATTAGATAAAACCTGTGTTATATGAATTTTGCCTAAAATAGAAGACTTAAAAGTTTCTCTGTCTATTGCCCATTGGCTTAATTACGATCGGTTTTCCTCAATATGCAAAACAACCTGTGTAAGAAAGTTTCCTGTCCAAGTGGAGGATCAAAGTGAAGTTATAAAAATAAAGGACTCTAAAGTGAGAAAGTACTGATGAAGACAGAAAGAATTACATGCCTATTGATCAAGTGAATAGCATAAATAGCATCTAATATGACAGATAGTGTCACTATTAGTGAAGATCCAACATAGTTTGCAACACACGCTTTAAATGTGTATGATAGTTATACTTACAAAATTTGCAGGTCATGTACATTTCTTACATTTACTACATTGTAGACATCTCACAATACGCAATAATCTAATCTAGGCCATTCTTAGTCACTGAAATACATAGCTTCAAAGCTGTCACACGAGTAGTTCTGAAGAATAGACTTAGAATAGTACCAAAAGAACTTGCCCCCAAAATACAAATAAGCATTTTTACCACATTATGAAAATAACGTGACTGATGCCAACCCTTGGAACCTCAAAACCAAGTTTCAGACCAAACGGATGAGCGCATTTTGAGAAAAAGATTGTGACCAAAAAACTGTTAAAATTGCCTAAAATAAAGAAACAGGAAAATTTTATCACAATTTAAACAAATTTGAGTTAGTTCACCCCCTCAGAATCTCAATACAACGTTCCAAACGAATCGGACAGGTGGATTCAAAACAAGACTTCCTACCAAACACTGGAAAAATGCTCCAAAATGCAAAGTTCACCACAATTGGAAGAAACCTGATAGAAAGCACTCGTAGAATCCTCGATACTAAGTTTCAAAGCAATCAGGCAATGGTTTTTGGAGAACAGGATTTTTAACAAAGCCCTGGAAAAATTGCCATAAAAAGCAAATATTCAAATTTCACCAGGATTTAAAGACACCTTAGGTCGCCCAGAGGAACCGCAATACCAAGTTGCAAACCAATAGCTTGAGGGGACACACATTTTGACCAAAAATGGGAAAAATTACACCAAACGTGTTACATTTCACTGTAATTTGAAGAAATCTGTTAAAGGCATTTGCAATAATTTCCAATGTATAGTCATAGTATAACATAACGATCAATTGACAGTTTCGATAAAAAGTCATTATCCCGGGATACTGAAATCGAATGCATTTCTGTTCACAGCCAGCCTTTGCAGAGAATACGTGCGCACACTTGCTTTGTTTTGTTTGTTTATTTGTTTGTTGTGTTAGTGCTGGGACATGTCATCATGGCGTAGTAATTCTCAAATTTTGCCCGCCGCTTGCCTGAAATTTTAATTTAGGTAGATTTGATCTATCACTGGTTGGGGCCGCTTCGAAGGTGTTCGAGCAAATACAATTCTCACCGCTTTATCTTTTTGAAAATCGTAAAAATCCGATATTCCTAACTAAGTAAATATGATACTGTTACGTGCAGGAAAACGAACAAAAGGGTGAACTCAGCAGTTTCCGTTTAAACAAAATTTATTACGAAAACAAAACTAATTGCTAAGTTAGGGACAGAGTACAAGCTTTAAAAGTGTACAGACTACTTATCTCAGCTGGGACGGCAAAGCTCCAGTCTCAGAGTTGTAACAGTCAGTCGGATGAATGAACAGTCCTTTGGCTTGCAGGCTTGAAGCTGCACAAAGTCCACAGTATAAATCCAGCGTTGGCAGTGAAGGTCTTGAAAAGTCTTGAGAATGACTACTGCTGGAGTTTAGTAACACACAAGAGACACGATCCCAAAAGTCTGACTGGAAGCTGAGCACGTCCCTTTTATAAAGGCATATAAGAACAATCTAGAACTTTTATTGACATGCTAATTACTGTTCTAAAATTATCTCCCTTACACAACTAATCAACTTTCCAGAACATTCCAAACATGACTAATTGAATTCAAGGTTGTGAGGTCATCAAGGGCAGTGACCTTGAGAATGTTCTAGACTAATTGAACTCAGGTCATGATGAGTGTGGGGGAAATGACCTACATAACACACCCCTCTTCAAAAAAGAAAATTTTCAAAGAAAAATCTTTCTTTTACAAATGTAATCTTGAAAAGGATTTAAGTACTCAAATTTTGTTTTACTCTAAAGTAAAGTTTCTTGAAAGTGAACAACAATAAACTCTAAATACGAGAGAGACAGTCTGCAATTAAATTGTCTCTGCCTTTGATATGTCTAATATCAAGATTAAACTCCTGTAACATTAAACTCCATCTTAGCAATCTCTGATTTTTGCCTTTAAATTTCTGCAGAAAAACAAGAGGGTTGTGATCAATATAAACCACTATTGGCTGATTTGAAGAAGTAACATAAACTTCAAAATGCTGTAAAGCTAATATCAAAGATAAACACTCTTTTTCAATTGTAGAGTAGTTTCTCTGGGATTTGTTAAATTTGCGTGAAAAATAGCAAACAGGATGATCTACACCATGACTATCCTCTTGCAATAAAACAGCACCAGCAGCCGTATCACTAGCATCTACAGCTAATTTGAATGGCAAAGTGAAATCTGGTGCAGACAACACTGGGGCACTTTGCAGTATGGCTTTAAGTGTATCAAATGCCTGTTGGCATTGCTCTGACCAAACAAACTTTACTTTCTTTTTAAGTAAGTTAGTCAAAGGCTCAGTAATTGTGGAGAAATTTGGACAGAATTTTCTGTAGTAACCAGCCATACCGAGAAAGCGCATCAGTTGTCGTTTGCAGTTTGGTATGGGAAAACTTGAAATGGCACTGATTTTGGCATCAACAGGTTTTACCTCACCCTGTCCTACAGTATGTCCGAGGTAAGTTACCCTTGCCCAACCAAACTCAGATTTGGCAAGGTTGACAGTCAACATTGCTTTACTCAGTCTCTCAAAGAACTTCCGCATGAGCTTGATGTGTTCCTCCCAGGTGTCACTATACAGAATGACGTCGTCAACGTAAGCTGCACACCCGTCTAGCCCGGATATGACGTCGTTGATCATCCGTTGGAACGTTGCCGGAGAGTTCTTCATTCCGAATGGCATCACCTTGTACTGGAACAATCCGTCTGGTGTAACAAAGGCGGATATTTCACGAGCACGATCCGTCAGAGGGACTTGCCAAAATCCCTTCAGTAGGTCAAATTTCGTCACATACTTGGCTTTTCCCACTCGGTCGATGCAGTCATCAATCCTCGGGATTGGGAAAGTGTCTGTCTTTGTTAAAGTGTTGACCTTCCTAAAGTCCGTGCACATACGATAACTGTGATCTGATTTGGGAACAAGTATACACGGCGAACTCCAGTTACTTTTACTGGGTTCAATAAAGTCATTGTCCAGCAGGTATTTGACTTCTTCCTGGAGATATTTCGCTTTTGTTGGATTCA
This sequence comes from Ptychodera flava, assembly GCF_041260155.1. Lineage (NCBI taxonomy): Eukaryota > Metazoa > Hemichordata > Enteropneusta > Ptychoderidae > Ptychodera > Ptychodera flava. Next base: position 31,039,146 of record NC_091929.1, read on the forward strand.
GTCTGTATGGATGTTGTTTTACAGGCTTACTGTCCCCAACATCAACGTCGTGATAGATGACGTTTGTCCTCGTTGGAACATCTTGAAACAGGTGTTTATATTCATGGAGCAGTTCTTTCACCTGTTGTTGTTGTTCTGGCTGGAGGTGTGCCAACTTTGTAGACTCCAGCTTCTCCAGGATTTCTGAGTTCTGAAGCTTGACCGAGCCCAGCTTTGAGTTTAGAGTATTTTCACTCAAGTCAGTTTCAGTATCACTATCTTCATAATGGTTTGAACTGACTGCACTGACAGGCTGAGTTATAGTAGGATTATCCCTATCCAAATATGGCTTAAGCATATTTATGTGACATAGCTGTTTTTGTTTTCGCCTGTCAGGTGTTATTATGATGTAATTTAAATCACTCAATTTCTTATCAATTAGGTATGGCCCAAAGTAACGAGCATGGAGTGGTTTGCCAGGAATGAATTGCCAGGAATTGGAAGTAGAACAAGAACTTTTTGACCTGGTTCAAACTTCCTTTTTGAGGTGCTTTTATCGTATTTGATTTTCATTGACTGCTGAGATGACTCAAGATTTTCTCTGGCTAATTCACATGCTTTAGAGAGTTTTGTACGAAAATCTGACACATATTGCAAAATATTCAGACAATCATCATCGTCTGATAGGAATTTCTCTTTAACGAGCTTAAGTGGGCCACGGACTGTATGTCCAAATACAAGCTCAAATGGGCTAAAACCAAGAGACTCCTGAATTGACTCTCTAACAGCAAAGAGCAGAAAATGAATTCCTTCATCCCACTGCTTCTCTGTGTCAAAACAGTAGGTCCTAATCATGTTTTTCAAAGTTTGATGAAATCGCTCAAGAGCACCCTGACTTTCTGGATGATAGGCGGATGACCTATACTGTTTAATGCCTAGCTGATCCATTACTTGTTGAAAAATTCCAGACATAAAGTTGGAGCCTTGATCGGACTGGACACATTTAGGGAGGCCAAATAAAGTGAAAAATTTGACTAAAGCTCTCACTATAGTCTTTGTCTTTATATTCTCAGTGGTATGGCTTCTGGGAACCGAGTTGATGTACACATTATTGTCAGAATGTACTCATTTCCTGATCTTGTTTTTGGTAGTGGCCCAACACAGTCTATTAGTATCCTACTAAATGGTTCTTGAAATGCAGGAATTGGCTGTAAAGGGGCCTTTGGAATGGTCTGATTTGGCTTTCCTACCATTTGACATGTGTGACAAGTTTTACAGAAATGTGCTACATCCTGCCTGAGATTAGGCCAATAAAAGTGACTGAGAATTTTATGATAAGTTTTCCTTACACCTTAATGACCAGCCCAGGGCGTTTCATGGGCTAGGCGCAATATTTCAGCACGATAGGGCTTTGGAACCACAATTTGATGTTTTATAGCCCAATCGTCATCAACCAAAACATCTGGAGGTCTCCATTTACGCATGAGAATACCAGATTTTGTATAATAGGAAACAGAGCTATCTGAAGTTTTACCTTCATCATCTACCCTGTCAAACAAAGACAAAATATTTGGGTCTTTGTGTTGTTCTGCAATGAGATTTGATCTAGAAAATGTCTGACTTTGGTCAGCAGAAGTTTTACTGGAAGTTTCAAATCCACGAGGGATAACGGAATGATCCGTGTCAAACACCTGACTGAGAAAGGTGTCATTTAAGTCAACATCTGTGACATTATTTTTGAGAGTATTTTGATTCTCAGAAGTTTTCTTTGACATGGCTCGAGTAATGAAGGCACATGATGGGAAAGGCCGGGAATGTCTTCCTCTATTGGCTCTGGATTTTGATCTAAACTAGGATTATCAGTCACAAGTGGATTAGTAATGACCTTGTCCCCAGCAAGGTCGTTTCCAAGAAGAAGGTGAATCCCTTCAAAAGGCAAAAAAGGCCTAATACCTAAAGTCACAGGTCCAGAAACAAAGTCCGAAGACAAATAGACATTATGGAGAGGAACAGGAATGTAGTCATTACAATCTACCCCCTTAATAAGAACTTTAGAACCTGAAAATGACTTTTCAGAAAACGGCAGGGTATCTGCCAACAAAGAGACTGGGAAGCCCCGGTATCTCTTAAAATTTTGACAGGGGTAGCGGAAGAGAAATCACTAGAAAGTGATATAAAACCATTATGAATAAATGGTCGAAAATACCCATAATGCTATCTTGAGAAGAATGACCTTGACCTCATTAATTGGGGATAAGAGGGGTTTAACCTCAGAAAATGTGTTGCAACATTATAGACTCTAATTGAGTTGATGAAGAAATAAAGCCGGTGGGCTTAGATCCACTTTGACCACTTTGACCTTCACGTTTTCTTTTCAATTTGAAACACTCTGACATTAAATGGCCGTCTTTCTTACAATAATTACAAGAAAGTGTACCAAACTGTTTGTCAGAAGGAGATTGAGACTTGGGATCTGATGATGTGGAGTGTTACTTGAACTCTGTGAACTGTTGTCATTTGATTTTCTACTCTCCTTTGAAAAATTCTTGGATGAAAAGGAGGAGTTAAATTTACCTGCATTGTTTCTGTAGGAAAAGGACTGGGATGGTTTGCTGAGAAATGAAGATTTGTGGGTCAATGAATAATCATCGGCCAAACGTGCAGCAACCTCTAATGTATCTGCCTTTTGTTCATTGATAAACGTCTTGATGTCACTCCGGATGCACCTTTTAAATTCCTCAATCAAAACAAGTTGTCGTAATTTGTCATAATTCTGACTGACCTTTTCAGAAGAGCACCAACGATCAAACAGTTGTTCTTTTGTTCGAGCAAATTCAACATAAGTTTGATCTTTCACCTTCTCACAATCCCTAAATTTCTGACGGTAAGCTTCAGGCACCAATTCATAGCCCTTGAGAATTAATTCCTTCACAGAATCATAATCTGAAGCCTGCTCTACTGACAACTGAATGTAAATTTCTCTGGCTTTACCCACCAAAGCACTCTGCAAAAGCATAGACCAGGACTCCTTAGGCCAATCCAGACTCTGAGCAATTTTCTCAAAATGAAGGAAATATTTATCAACATCCTTTTCTTGGAAAGGGGGAACTAACCTGAAATGCTTAGTGATGTCAAAACCGTGTGAAGGGAAGGATTTTCCTGACTGTCCAAGCTCTAAACGTTTCATTTCTAATCTTTCCTGCCTATCTTTCTCTCTCTGTCTTTCTTCCATTTCTAATTGCATTTGTATTTTTTCTTTTTCTAATGCCTGTCTCTCTTTTTCCATTTGTAATTCTAGTTTCTTGATCTCCAAATTTGTCTGCATTTCTAATTCTAATTTTCTGAGTCAGAGGTAGACTCGGGCTCATAATCTTTCAGGGTGGATTCCTCAAATTGGCCTAAATCAACTAGATGTTTGGCAATACGGTACTGTATTTCCCTCTTGCGCATAGATCTTTTGACTTCTACTTTAAGGAAATTGGCCAGTGCAATGAGGTCGTCTTTTCTGAGGGAATCAAATGTGTCCTGATCAAGGTCATCCATTTCCTCTGGTTTAAATTCCGCCATGATTAAATTTCGCTGAGTTCAAAGTATACAGTAGTTTTGAAAAGGCTGTCAAAATGTTGTCAAACGGCTCAAAATATTCGTATCCCGGACGAGCCCCCAATTTGTTACGTGCAGAGAAAACGAACAAAAGGGTGAACTCAGCAGTTCCGTTTAAACAAAATTATTACGAAAACAAAACTAATTGCTAAGTTAGGGACAGAGTACAAGCTTTAAAGTGTACAGACTACTTATCTCAGCTGGGACGGCAAAGCTCCAGTCTCAGAGTTGTAACAGTCAGTCGGATGAATGAACAGTCCTTTGGCTTGCAGGCTTGAAGCTGCACAAAGTCCACAGTATAAATCCAGCGTTGGCAGTGAAGGTCTTGAAAAGTCTTGAGAATGACTACTGCTGGAGTTAGTAACACACAAGAGACACGATCCCAAAAGTCTGACTGGAAGCTGAGCACGTCCCTTTTATAAAGGCATATAAGAACAATCTAGAACTTTTATTGACATGCTAATTACTGTTCTAAAATTATCTCCCTTACACAACTAATCAACTTTCCAGAACATTCCAAACATGACTAATTGAATTCAAGGTTGTGAGGTCATCAAGGGCAGTGACCTTGAGAATGTTCTAGACTAATTGAACTCAGGTCATGATGAGTGTGGGGAAATGACCTACATAACAATACTGTTTATGCGATGATAATTGTATCCGTGGAGTGCCAAAAAGACCCCTAGCACAAGACAGGGAGGCTGCTTTCTCCTAGTTACCGAAATAAATACCTGGAAAAGGTGAGTTCATTCCATGATGGTCCAAATTTAGAAAACTACGTAAGTCAAGCATGGGTGTGTCAAAATAGGAGCAAATTGTATAAAATCCCAAAGTTTGAAAGTCATCGATACAGATGCTAACTGTTGAGACATCGGAACCAAAATGATTGCTGGAAAACGTGTAAACGTATGGCTACTCTTATGGTACGTCGGCTACCTGTATATGCAAGAGTTACAAGCTGAGACAGCCGGAGAGGGCAAGACACACATCTCACATTTCCCAGTTCCTGAGCGAGAAGAAGAAGAAGAAGAAGACCATCGCAACTTCGAAGTGAGCTTTGGCGAGCATGATGTTGGCTCTAGAGAAATCGCAACGGACCCAAAAGCTAACTTTTCGCTAATCAAAATTATTCAAAGCGACACCAAACGTCCAGCTCTGTGTTGTCGTCTGCGCCGCGCTAACAAGAAGACTCGCCGATTTCTCCTGTATCATTTGCAAAGCTCGTGCGATGCACAGAAAACGCGAAAGATAGCCCTCCAGGGCCAAGCAGTTGGATGCGAAATTGATGGTCGTTTGAGAGAAGGACAATGCAGCTTTATTGGTCGTAATATTATTGAAGAATATCATATTGGTAAGCAATTCATCAGTTTTAAACTTTCAAATTTTTTCACTTGAGGGGAGTCCACAATGTGTCTGTTTGTCTGTATGTCCCGATACCAATTCATTACTTTTTAAATGCCCTCGAAAGTGAAAATCTTAATCTTTTGCTCAAGTTTTCCTCAGGAAAACTTTCAACCATTCTCTTTGGCGTTCAAGAATTCAAGGGGGAGGGGTGTCACGTTAATACATGTTGGTACTGGACAGGTTTTGGTACACGTTTTATGTGGACTTGAACGAGTAATTACGAATATCTGCGATGACGTAATCGACTTGTGCGTTCTCGACGTACACGGAGCCGGCGCCATGTATTTACTTAGAGACAGCTGATTTCACGTGTAAATTGATTCTCATCTTTAGGTAGCAAAACTTCATATAGACTGTGAATTATGCATGCATGTTTTTAGTTGGATATGTGATAGTGACATACTTAAAAATATTCATGTAGTTTTGTTATTTTTCTGTGGAATTTCTTCGTCGATTCGCATAGTCGTCCCGGTGAGACAGCCTATTGGGTAACCATTGAGTTATTTCTGTGATGCAGAAACAGAATACGGGTACCCGTTCCATATCAATTTTTTGACAGTATTGTGCTGCATTTGTGCTCATTGCACTATTACAGTACTACCAATGATAATCTAAAAATATGCAGTGAATTAATAAAAAAATATTTCTTTGATTTGGTTGCATTTTATGACCGCAATGACAGTGCTGACTGTGGTACAGGCAGATGATACCGATTGCACGTGCCACAATTTACATTTTGATTTCGTTTTCTCATTTTGTTTGCATTTTTATTCATCATGTTTACATTTTGATTTCGTTTTCTCATTGTTTGCATTTTTATTTCATTGTTTGCATTTTTTCGTTTTTCTTTGCATTTTTATGTCATTATGTTTGCATTTTTATTCCATTGTTTGCATTTTTATTTCAAAATGATAACATTGTTATCTATCTCATTATCATAATTTATGTATCTCTCAAGCCTAGCGCCTAAAGTTGGCTTTATGCTAACATTTTGGTTTCATTTTCTCAGTTTGTTTGCATTTTTAATTCATTGCTACATTTTTTCGTTTTTCTTTGCATTTTTATGTCATTATGTTTGCAGTTTTACTCCATTGTTTGCATTTTTTTCAAAATGATAACATTTTATCTATCTCATTATCACAATTTATATATCCACCCAGCCTAGCGCTCAAAGTTGGCTTTCCTGTTAGTGTGAAAGACTGGAATTCTATATGAAATATATACTTTCGCTATGATTTTATAGTTTGTTAGCTAGATTGTGAAGTTGGTGATATATGAACTTGAGAGCAAATCCTTTGATATAGAGTCACGTTTTTGTAAAACTTTTCAATAATCTGATAACGTGTTCTCCGTAGAATAATGTAGTAAATTAGGGGCACAAGTTTCCTTTGTAAAATGTCGACTGACTTGGCTGGGACGTTGGTCACTTTAACTACTTCTGGTACATGTGGCTTTGCTTTTCTGAACAGTGCTATTATAACTAGGCATGTCAGGCATGGAGTGAGGCCAGCAGCTTGCTTGGAGAAGAATTCGGAGAAGGAATGCTGCAATCGAACGCGAATTGAACGTTGAGGACTCTCCACACCATGCTCAAAATCGACACCACCAATGTCTACATCTACACCAACATCAATGACGCAACCGTCACAAATAGAGACACGTAATGAGTGGGTGTCTTCGATTAAATGCACGAAGTCGTACTCGTCATGGCAGGTCCGCAAATGCGAGAGAATCCGTCACCGCACCCTGTATTCGGAGTCGCCCAACTTGGCCACACCCTTAGGGAGCTTTCGGTAATTACAGGGGGTGGCCCGGGGGAATTGGGGGGAAGGTCACTTTTTAGAAAACTGTCCCAGGGGGGGGAGGGTCACATTTAATAAACCTATCATAGGGGGGTCACTTTTTACAGAAGGTGATTTTACGGCCAAACCTTTGATAGAACGCGAACGTTGAGGACTCTCCACACCATGCTCAAAATCGACACCACCAATGTCTACATCTACACCAACATCAAGACGCAACCGTCACAAATAGAGACACGTAATGAGTGGGTGTCTTCGATTAAATGCACGAAGTCGTACTCGTCATGGAAGGTCCGCAAGTGCGAGAGAATCCGTCACAGCGTCCTGCATTCGGAGTTGCCCAACTTGGCCACACCCTTAGGGAGCTTTCGGTAATTACAGGGGGTGGCCCGGGGGAATTGGGGGGAAGGCCACTTTTTAGAAAACTGTCCCGGGGGGGGGGGAGGGTAACATTTTATAAACCTATCATAGGGGAGGGTCACTTTTTACAGAAGATGATTGTTCGGCCAAACCTTTGAATGTCCATTTGATATTTCCTGAATAGCAAATTGCTGACGAAATACATTGATTCTTTTAAATCATACACATTATCGACAAGTTAAAACTTATGAAAGGCAAGAGACAAAAACATATGAGACAGATGACAAAGTGTATATCAATTATCAAATGTCTATAAATGCACAGATATGGTTAGTTTATGTTTTATATTGGCAAAAAATTGATCATAGTTCCCTTAAAGACTACCATGTATAGTAAATCAACATTTCGGTGAAATTCCGAAATCCCATTTCTTGTACACATATCCATTTGTAACCACGCTAGTCTAATCAAGTACATTAATAGGAATAATAAAGAGTACATAAATACACAGATTTATCTATATTTGTGTTGGAAAAACATATTCATAGTTTCGTCATTGACTACCTTGTATGGTAAATCAACATTTCTGTGAAATTCCAAAATCCAATTTCTTGCACACATATCGGTTTGTAACCACGCTAGTCTAATCAAGTACATTAATATGAATAATCAATTATACATAAGTACACAGATTTACCTATTTTAATCTTGTATTGGAAAAAAATGTAGTTTCGTCATAGACTACCATGTATTGTGAATCAACATGAAATAAAATTGTAAACTTAATAAAATTAAAAATGAACGAATAAATTGCATACATAATGAAATAAAAAATGCAAACGAAATAAGAGAAGGAAATGAAAATGTAAACATAATTAAATTAACTTGAACGCCATGATGGAAGCCATGGGACGCGGTACAACGCCGTGAACACACAGCATCGTACGCAGGGCTAGTGGCGATTGAGCATGGCGCGGAGAATAAATGTTAGATATGTTGGAGTGACGGTAGAGGATGCGATGGAAGGTGGTAGCGTCATTTTTACTCTGGAATGAACTTGTGTAAGCAAGCTGCTGGCCTCACTCAATGCCTGACAGCCTCAAACATCATAGCTCTGTTCAGAGAAGCGAGTCTCCCTGTACAAGAAGTAGTTGTGGTGGCCGGCGGCCATGACGGTGACCATCGACTAGTCTTGTGCTTCTTTCACCGCTTATACCTAGGCCCTTTAACTTGGTACATTTTTATACTACGAACGCATTATTAGGTTAAAAAGGTTGAAAAACGTTACATTAGATCAATGGACTTGCTTTTAACTACAAGTACAGCAAATTTCACAATCTGGAAAGTGAACTTTAGGCGTTAGGCTAGGGAGATACACAATGATAGTGAGGTACTAAATAAAAATACAATTACAATCATATAAAAGTTAACAAACTGAGTGATAAAAAAAATGCTGTCACAATTGCCTATGGAATAAAAATGCAAGCAAAATGAGTGCACGAAAGCGAACATAAATTTCATAGAAATTCAAGCAAAATGCGAAACGAAAACTAAATAGAAATGTTAAAATAATGAAATAAAAATGCGAACATAATGAAATATATAAGCAAACAAAATGGGAAAACAAAATAAAATGAAGTAAAAATATGCAAATAATGAAATAAAAATGCAAAACAGTAAAAAATGAGAACAAAATGAAATAAAAATGCAAAAAATGAGAAAACAAAATAAAAATGTAAACATAATGAAAGAAAGCCAAAAGAACCAATCACAAATGCAAACACAATGAAATAAAAATTTAAACAAAATGAGAGAATGAAAATAAATTTACGAAAACAATGAGAACATAAGACAATTAATTAGGAATGTAAACAAAACGAAAACATTACAGTAAAATCAAATAATGTTAACTCAAATGTTTTGGCACTAATATCTCACCCAATAGTATTCAAGTAATTGTATTGACTATCCAAAAATAATGATCTTCTACTCTTTTTCATTCTTTCGCTAAACTGCCTGTGGCGCCATTTTAGTATTTCCACTTCAGCAGATTACATATTTGAATACTTAATGACTTTTCGAATCAATCTAGGGTGAATATTGATCACGGTGATGATCATAACTATTTCAATTACATAACAAACTTGTGGAAAAAGGTGCAATTTACAAACAACTGCAATATATACTGAAACACCGGGAGCATTTTCTGTTCATATCTGGTAGTGTCTGTGATCGATTGGGGAGGGAAAGAAGAGAATATTGTCCGCGTCACACAAATAACGTTCAGAGATAGACTTTACGTGTGTTTGATGGCATATTAGTATCTTAACTGAACGTCTGACCACGTGACAGCTCGCGTTCCTAAACGGTTGACACGCTCAGCGTTCGCACCCGTTTTTGAACCTGTGAACTGGGAACAGAAACACTTTGGCTATCATTTTTTCTCAAATGCAGCTCTAACTCTATGTCTAACTCTATGTCTATGTCTTACCAAAAGAAATTAGGTTGTCACCGTCTGTTGCTTCTTTTAAAACATCTCTTAAACATACCTCCTCAGAAAGCACTGTGACTACTATGTACAAGTCGCGGGTTTGATCTTGTCTATTCTTATTTTAAATTTTCAGCATGTAGTATTGTCGAGTTTGTCTTTTTATCAGTGCATTTTTACTATACTTTTAAAATTGTTGTAAATTTTTATGATCTTTGTAATTTTATTGCAAAGCGGTTTGATATTTTATCGATGAAAATATCTCTAAAAATAAATCATATTATTATTATTATTATTATTATTATTATTATTATTATGAATTAACTGAAGGAATTTATGTTACCAAAATCCCCAAATATGTCAGGAATACGCTGACAATGCTGAATAGTATACTTGGTGTTATCATGTTGTTGTAACGGTGTGGTTAAGTGTGCCAATGGTGTACTGTGATTGTGCAAGGTACACAAATCACAACGAAGTCATTCATTTAGAGGTTGACATGCGCTGTTGTCATTCTTGGCCAGTTCATGAGTGATCTGCGCACATTCGTCATCGCAACCATACCACCAATGTTGCAGCAACAAAATCCAATACTGTAAACTGTGTTTTCTCAAGATTTTAGCTCCAAATCATTTGCAACAATTCTCAATGTAGCTATGTGTGGCATAACGATAAATTGACAGTTTTGATAAAAAGTCATTATCTCGGGAGACTGAATTCGAATGCATCTCTGTTCACAGCAAGCCCTTGCAGAGACTAGCACACACTTACATTTTTGTTTGTTTTCTTTTGTTTTGGTCAGTGCTAGGACATATTACCATGGCTCGGTAGTTCCAAAATCGTGCTCCCCGCTTTCCTGAAATTTTATTTTAGGCAGATTGCGCCTCGGGGGTAAATATTTGGGACTCTCAATTTTTACAATACTGTTTTCATTATACCACTGGTGGTAGCCGCTTTGAAGGTGTTGGAGTAAATAATACAATTTTCATAGCTTTATAATTTTGAAACTTGGAAAATCGGTTATTCCCTGAGAGCTAACACAGATGTGTTGGCCTTTCGAATTTAAGTTTCGGTTAACGTTAAGCAATTTGTTCCTCTGATAATGAAATGTGCGAGCTGATTCCCGATTTGTATTCTTGATTTTGAAAGAAAATCAAAAGTTTGAAAGTTGGTATGAGGAAATGTTTAAGTTATTCAGGTTTGAGGCGAGTCTATGTTAATGTAATAGCTCAACGGCTGTCGAAGCATGTGTCCCGGGGCTAATGTAACAAATCAAAATCTTAGTGAGATCGCACATAGAATCGTCCAATCCAACGCACATTATCTGATTAAGTGTTGATGAATAAATCCATTCATTCATTCATTCATTCATTCATTCATCCATTTGTCCTTTCCTCTCTACTTTCCTGGGCGGTGACAGGTTCATTCTTTCAGTATCTTTAAAGCAGTAGAAGATTAACAATAGATACTTGTCACATGGTCTTTAATACCCCTGAAATACAACTCCGACTTAAATAATCCCATACTGGAAACGGTGTTTACGTGTACCCAGTGTTTGCGTGTAACATAACAATCCTACAGAGAATCAGACATGTTTGCTAGTGAAAGTTATCATCAAGTCTGTGATTAAACAATCCACTCGATAATCACATAGAAATTGCATATCCGTCAGTTAAAATCAAAATAAGACAGGAGGGTGAAACTATCTCTGAAATCTTTGGCAAGGAAACAATTCTACAACAAGCTGTCAACTTTCCCTCTCTGAAGACTCGGGCATTTTAGTATTTTCATTTCAGCTGATTGACTATTTGTATACTTATTGACTTTTGAATTAATCTATGGTGAATATGGATCATGATGTTGATCATAACAATTTCAATAACGCTTCAAACTTCTGGTAAAAAGTGCAATTTAAAGACAACTGCAAAATATACTGAAACACGGAAGCACTTCTGTTCATATCTAGTTTAGAGTTTGTGATCGATTGAGGATTGAAACGTTACGAATTTTCTCCGCGTCACACAAGTAACGTTCAGAGATAGACTTTACCTAAGAACACGATTGGAACTAATTTGGGATAATTGGATGGTTAAGGTGGTTGGAAAGGCTAGAGCGTCAGTTATAAATTTCAATAAAACTATTGAAATATAAGATTAGTCAACATTCTCTGTGGAATAAAAAAAACTAGACATTTGGGTCAAAGGCATTGCAGAGTAGCTGTTAAACTTCTGAAAAACTGACCAAATAAGAGGAAGTTGGGGAGTCCTTAGTGTATTAACTATGGTAGAGGTCCCCTAGCTTCTAAAAAATATTTGAAAAAGGAAAGTCATTTTTTGCTGTTTTTAAGGAAAGTTTGACAAGGCAGTGCTTGCATTCAGAGTGGGTGACTGCTATTGTAAATGCGTTTTTAGATTCTTTGAGTGTCAAAGAGGTGTCAAAAGTGAGATTAACCAAAAAAACTGCTCTGTGACTTCAAAAGAGGGGTGCAAATATCCCTTTTTTCAACATTTTTGACAGAATAAAGTTTTCCTACATAATTGTATGCCAATTTAATCCAACTTTGAAATGAGATATGGACATGGAATTTTCACAGCCTATTAACAAGGTTACAGACAAGATTTGTACGGCACAATTTTCCTGTATTTGAAGTACTTTTTGAAAAATCACATTTTGAAATTTGAAACAATTTTTAATAATTTTTGATATAAACCCATGTAAAATTATAAAAACAAATTTTATTTACAAATCCTGCCGTACAAATCTTACAATAAATAGTGTCAATATATTTATAACTAATTTGGTAGTATTAAGTACTATCCAATTATTATTAAATTCAAATATGTAAAAAAATATGAGAAATTAAATTTTAATATTTACTGGTGTCATATTTCAAAATCATGGCTGCAAATATACAATTTTTATATTCTTTGGAGAAAGTATAATAAGGAGTTATCCTGAAAATTTGAACTTAAATATCTTGATTCTAACACTTGAAACTTGACGTTAACTCTGAGAAAAGAATTGGTGCAAAAATAGCCTTTACCGCTACCTTAAATTAGTTCTAGTGCTGCCACACATCAAGTATTGTAAAGTGACAAAACTCTTTTAAAATAATAGTCTTCAAAGCATTAACCTTAGGGGCAGTCGATAATAAAAGCTGACGCACGACAAACGTAATTCTTTCGTTTAGGGGGAGGGGGTTAAAGCCCATTGCGTTTTGTGTGCGTCAAAATCGCATAAGGATTTTCGTCTATTGTTTTCGAGGTACGACTTTGCAGCGAGAACGCAATACTACCTTCGCGTTCATCGAGAACAAAATGACCACAAAATACGGAGACAGAAAAGACAACAAAAAGATATAAATGTGAAATAAAACTTGTATGCTTTTTCAACGTGAAACATGTACGTGAAACATTTTCTTACGTGCGAAATACATTAAAATGTTCTGTGTCTTAAAAGTGATACGCGTAAAGTGGAGGTTTATTAATTAATGTGCACTTCCGGTATTTTTTCATGGGCGTGCGGATAGGAGAGGTGTGAGTGGGTTTGTCAGAAATGGCATCATAATACGAAATTGTATTCACATAAGAACTTTCGTTTTGAGGGGGGAGGGAGGGGGTTTCAAGTAAATCGAAGGAATTACGTTTCTCGTGCGTCAGCTTTTATTATCGACGGCCCCTTATAGGATTGCAACGTCCAGCTATAGGGCACCTCACGCTTTTCAGAAATTTGACAAATATTAAGATCCAATTACCCCAAATTAGTTACAATCGTGTTTAAGTTTGATGGCTTATCTTAAATGGCCAGCAATGCTAACTTTTGATAATTTTTCCTCATTATTGTTTTGAATGTCAACCATAATTCGTTGTTTTACTCCCCAAGGCTTGTTGATATACACAATGTTTAGCTTGTCAACTCAGCCTGTACTTGTGTAAACTGCATTGTTATTGTTAAAAAGTGACTTCTGGTCCAGACTAGAATTCAAATATAAACAATAACAATGCATTTTAAACATAGAGACGCTAAGTTTACAAGCTATATAGTGGGTGTTTCAACATTCATTTGGAAGTATAATAAAAAGTTTCAAATGATATGCAAAATAAAAAAAATATATTAAAAGTTAGCATTACTGGCCCTTTAACTGAATTAACTTAAATAATGTGCGTTACAAAAATCCGCAAAATCATGACACAAATGGAGTTGAGGGAATATGCTGCCAATTCTGAATAGTATACTTGGTGTTATCATGTTTTTGTAACGGTGTGGTTAAGGGTGCCAATGGTGTACTGTGATTGTACAAGGTAAATAAATTACAACGGAGTACAATTCATTGAGGGGTTGGACTCAGACAAGCATCGCATGCGCTGATGTCGTTCCAGGTCAGTTCATGAGCAATCTGGGCATGTTCGTGCTCGCAACCATACTACCAATGTTTACATCAATAAAATCGAATTCTGTAAACTTATGACCGTGTTTTTTTCTCAAAACTGTTGCAACCAAGCGTTGGCAATAATTCTCAATATATAGTATTTGTATGGCATAACGATCAGTTGACAGTTTGGATAAAAAGTCATTGTGTCGGGATACTGAATTCGAATGCATCTCTGTTCACAGCAAGAGCTTTTAGAGACTACCACATACTTACTTTGTTTTGTTTGTTTTCTTGTGTTTGGTCAAACATTGGACATATTACCATGGCTCGGTAGTTCTAAAATCGTGCTCCCCGCTTTCCTGAAACTTTATTTTAGGCAGATTGCGCCTCGGGGAGGGGGTTTAATATTCGGACTCTCAAACTTTTACAACACCGTTTTGATCTACCACAGGCTGGGACCACTTTGAAGGCGTTGGAGTTCATACAATTTTCGCAGCTTTAAATTTTTTGAAAATCGTTAAAGCAGTGATGCCCCTGAGAACTAACTCAGGGTTGGCGGCCATTTCGAATTAAAGTATCGGCAAATGTTAGGCCAGATTGTTGCTGTGATAAAGATCTGTTCATGGTGATCCCCAATTTGTATTCTACATCGCGAACGAGTTGAAAGTTGCCAGGAGGAAAGTTTCTGTCATTCAAGTTCGAGGCGTATCTGTACCGAAGCATTTGCTGAGAAGTAGCTATATTCAGCAGCTCGTCTGGAAATTGACTGATCGAGGCCTCAGTGAAGTATCAGAAATCACACATCAACTTCAACACATTATCTGATTAAATGTTGATGATTATATCAATTCATTCATTCATTCATTCATTCATTCATTCATTCATTCATTCATTCATTCATTCATTCATTCATTCATTCATTCATTCAATCATTTATTTATCCCTTTCTCTCGGGTATCCTAAGTGGTGACGGGGCCAACCTTTTAGCAAGTTTAATATAGCAGAAGATTAACAATAGATACCAGTCACTGATCTTTAATCCCCTGAAATACAACTCCGAGGTAAATAATCCCACCCTGGAAACGGTGTTTACATGTATCCAGTGTTGGCATAGTAACATTACAATCCTACAGCGACATCAGATATGGTTGCCGGTGGAAGTTATCATCAAGTCTGTGTCTAATAAATCCACTCGATCATCACATTGAAATTGCGTATCCGTCTGCTAAAATCACCATAAGACAGGAGGGTGAAATACCCTATCTCTAATCTTTGGCGAGGACACAATTCTACAACACGCTGTCAACTTTCTCCCTCTGAAGTCTCGGATAATTTGCCTCAAATGAGCACTTTGACTTTGGACTTGGATAAAATCTCACTCTTAACCTCTAATTTGACGCGATACTTTGCTAGTCAAGTCATTCTGAGAGAAGCGCGCAACAGTGTCGATCCGACAACGACGATAGTGAAAGCACTGAAGTAAGCTCCTTTACGTAAAGAGATTAGCGAGAAATCAGTCAATCGGGCAATAGCACTTAAACATGATTCTTTTAATTCCATGATAATTGTATTCGTGGAGTGTCCAAAAAGACCAGCCTAGCAACAAGGCTGGGGAGGTCGCTTTCTCCAAGTCATAATTACCTGGAACGCTAGGTAATTTCCACCATGGCCCAAATTTAGAAAGCCACGTAAGTCAAGCGTGGGTGTATGGAAAAAAGGGCGCAAAAGGTATAAAATCCCGAAGTTTGGAAGTCGTCGGTACAGAGTCGACTGTTAAGACATCAAGACCAACATGATTGCTAGACAATGTGTAAAGTTAGGGCAACTCTTGTGGTGCGTCGGCTACCTGTATATGCAGGTGTTACAAGTTGAGACAGCGGGAGAGGGAGAGACACACATCTCACATTTTCCATTTCCTGAGTAAGAAGGAGAAGAAGATCATCACAACTTTCAACTGAGCAATGGCGAGTTTGATGTTGGCTCGGGAGAACTCCCAACGGACCCTAACGCTAACTTTTCGCCGTTCACAGATGTTAAAAGCGCCTTCAAAAGTTCAGCTCTGTCGTGTCGTCTGCGCCGGGCTGACAAGAAGACTCGCCGATTTCTCCTGCATCATTTGCAAAGCTCACGCGATGCACAGAACACGCGAGCGATGGCCCTCCGAGACAAAGAAGACAGATTCTCAAACTCTTACGAAATTGATGATCATTTGAAAGAAGATCACTGCAAATTTATGGGTCGAAAAATTATCAAAGAACATCATATTGGTAAGCAATTCATTAATTTTTAAGCAGTCAAATTTCTCAAGGCGGATGAAGTCCATCAAATATGTGTCTGTTTGCCTTTATTTCCCTGACCGTTTACTTGTCTTTGAGGTTGTACACTGCTCGAAATTTTATCGTGTGTAATAATACTTATTCATTGTAGTTTAAATTGGGCTAGTTCGAGGCTGTGTGTTTGATTATCATGGAACGAGGCTATTCCTGGGTATACCATTGTTAGCATTGACCTTCGAGCGTTCCTCCGCCCTCCCACCCAAACCATCTGCTAGCGTCCCTTACTATTTTTCTCTTTGCTCCTTTCTCTGCGCTGCATGTATGTTTATCATACTACCTTGCTCTGTAATTCATCCGACCCGAGTGGCGGACTGTGGCTTACAGCTTGTCAACTTGTATTAAAGTAGTTGACCTTGACCCCCAACACTGTGTGTCTCTCACATTACTATTACTTGTTGTTGTTGCTTTTGTTTACTGGAGTAGCCAACATTAAGTTAAACATTTGCTCAAAGTTTCCTTCAGGGAAATTACAGTCACTCTCTTTCAAATTAAAAATACAAATGGGGAGATCATATTAAAGTTGTTGTACTATTGAAACATGTTTAGGGAAAATTACACGAAATTTGGTTGATATTCGAGAGATGTGTCCGTATTTTGACGAGTTGCCTAGCAACTAGTAAAAATACTGTCAAATCACAAGAATAAGTCGCGATATCGATCAAACTTTGTGTAGTTACACCATTATTATGCAGTTGGTTATGACTGTTTTCCCAGCCACGTTTTGAAATTAGCGACGAAATCGAAACCTTGCTCTCTCCTCGCTGTACTCATAGAAAGTTCATTACAAAGGAGTGACAGCAGCCGTACCACTTGTATCACTTGTTGATATTGAACCGCTCTTTTGCCATCCCCCCTTGATGGAAGGGGTGTTTGGCACATGTTCATAGCAAATAATTTAAATTTATATTAAGATGTCGACACAGGTTTTCACAATTTGAAGAACGTTGATATGTAAGTTCAAATAGATGTAGATGTAACATAGGCTAAAGTTTGTAAAATGAGTTTTTTTCCGTGATTTGAAAACTGCGAAGTGCATTGAGTGAGTGGCTCTACAACATCCATGAATGCAAAGTGGATATATCAGCCGTACTAGTTAGTTCTTCCAAGAATTATACGTGTCTTTAGACGTCCCATATGCCAGATTTGCAAATTTAAAATGAAGTTATGAGCGGATTGGGGAAAAAACTTGTAGTTACCAAAGTTTCGACTAGCTACATAGGGCCATCCTTCGCGATATTAATGAGACATGTTATGTGCAGTCAGAGGGAGAATTTTATAACAAACACAAGTTTATCAAACTGTGCAGAGTGCTACTGACTGCTTGTTTAAAATCCACAGTCAGTGATACTATTGATTCTATCTCAAAGTGCGGTGTAACTGTAAGACTTCTAGTATCCTGATAATGTCGCAAGAATTTAGTAGTAATTGGACAAGGAAATCATTTACGACAAAGTGTCTTGAACCTCTGAACCGAACAACCAGAAATTTGAAGTACGGAATCGGATGTTCTTTGTTTAGAACACGGAGAGAGAAGTGAATCAATCTTTCCAATCAGATTTGGAGCTGTATAAACACTTCAATCTAGTCGACCACTCCATTTGTAGGGCGTGTCCGCAATCTTGAAAAAACTATACCATTACAACAACAGCTCAACACTTAGTGCACTATTCAGCAGTCTACGCGCACTACATTGGGTTAAACAACTTTGTACCTCAGTGCATTATGGTTGTAACGACAACATCAAATACATAGTTAAGCTCTGAAGCCCTGACTGTTATGAAGTCAATGTCATGGACACAGGCATTACAGTCGGGCTCCAATGTCCGTGACAAATTTAATGAACTGCTTCCATTATTGCAGAAAACTTTTGGTCTCTATGACATTCGCACTCGACTGTTTGCTCTTTAGTTGAGGGACTTGAGAACATTAAAAACCTATGCATTGGATTGCCTGTGACAGATCCGAACACTCGGCAGTATAGACTGGTTAGTACCATTACTGATATTGTAAAGTACAGGCTTTATAAGCCTGTTTGTGCAGGACCCCTGACTGACGAGACTTGTCACTTTATGCATATTCCATTTGCCAACAAAGGAATCATAGACGGCATCAATATCAGCAATATACACAACACTCGTGTGGAGAATCTTGGCTCAACGCTTTAGTACATCGAAATTTGTCCAATAATATAAGATTATAAAATACCGGAATTTATGGACGACTACATCAAGCAAACGAGGTATCGTCCGAGACGAAAATACCGAATTTTTAGTCCCATTTTACCAAAAAAGTCGATATTATTGCGTTTTGAGGAAGTCCGTCGTGCACTGCGTCGGGCAATCAGAGCAGACTGGGGACTTGTTCAGCGCGTCCGCTAAGAAAACAGAACGATACTTCAATCCTTGCAGCGCTTTGCACATGATGGTAGGAATTGTAGTTCAGCAGCATAATTTCACTCAAAGTCACAGGTTTTGGACTGACCATTATTCACTGCATATCGAACTGAATGTTTAGATGTATATTTTGTAAAAAATGTAAAATATTCTCGTCTTTTGCCCTGAGTCGACGTAAAAAATGCCATGAGGTCAAAGGTCAAATAACGTCCAATATTACCTTGAGTTATTGTACTCCTTGTTTAACTTGAGAGACTTTGTGTCCTCTGATAACGAAACTTACTGTACAACGAAAGTCCATAGGTTAAGTGTATAATTATAATAGTTTCTATTGATTTAATATAATGCAAACTCCATTTAATATATGCGACAGTATGGTGGGACTATCCTGGACCCCATACGAAGCAAACAAATTTTATTATGCCAATGCGACAAAGCAAAAAAGTCAGGCTAAATGGAAAATGGTTTTTCTCTTAACTAGCTAGCATCGAGCGAGATTAGCCGCTTCAATCCGTTTTCTTCGATCGCTCATGGAAGTACATGTACTTATATATCTCTTTAGAATTTTTTAGCATTACGAACCAGATTGTGTAACCCCACATATAATAAAACAGAGTCTATCAGCTTAGTTGAAGATCCATTAGCTGTAACTTTGGTCATTTCTTTAATTTTTTTGCTTCTGTGTATCATCTGCAATTTCTGGTTTGAATCCCTGAACCATGAAGAAATTCCTAATAAGTAGCTCATAAATATACCCTATGAGTATAATCTGCATTGTTATTGTTTAAATTTTGTATTCAGGTCAGGACTAGAATACATTTATCAACAATACAATGGTCATTTCACATATACAGGCTGTGTTGGCCAGCAGGACAACTGGCATTGATCATGATGATCGGATTATATAGTAAAATTAGTAGTGAAAATTTAGTCAATAGCTACAGCTAATGTCTCTTTAAGGTTGTGCGTGTCTCAAAATTGCTTTTCCGCAAACTTCTGTTCAGAAACTTTAAATCATTGCCTTTCAGAATCAAGATTTAAAATCAGAGGTCACTAGAGAGTGAAATTATCAAATGTGTACCGATAGATAAAATTCAAAATGGCCTCTATCCTTAGAAAATTCTATGTCGACAAATTCATTTTCGATTTACACAAAATAAGATAGTAAAACTTCAAAATGAGCCCCCACTACTGGTTGGCCAATGAAGTGTTGTAAATGTTTGAGAGTCCAAATATCTGTCGACTCTACCTCATGGCGTAATATAAGCACCATTATAGAATTATAGCTTTGTCAATACCAGTGAATTTTGTGACGTCATATCCATACATTATTACTGATAATGTATTCCATTATTCAGCATTGCGGTCCCACAGCGAGCAAGTTTTTTTTGGAAAACGTAAAAAGAACTGCGCATTTAAAAGGAGGGGAAATATCGGATCAACCATGTAATACACAAAACTATAAATCTTGACAATGGTTCACAATATTGATAATAATGTCTTACTGTACGATTTATTACATTTTTTGAGTCCTCACGCATGCACTTGTCGTCTGTCTGGCGGGCGCTCAGCATGCAGTCCCCGTCCGATACGCTGGTTGTAGTACTACGTTTGTTTACAACATGGTTCGCTTCGTTGCCGTACAGGTGAAACAGAACTCAGTACGTTTGCAAACTGCTAGACGATACTGGGTTTGACACATGGCATATTATGTATGTCAGTGGCCATGTAAACGATGCAAGCGTGAAAGGCTACTCGAACCAGCCGTAAACGGGCCAACAACGGCAGCTTGCTGTCATCAACCTTGACCGGAAATTACTACGGAGCCATTCAAAGTCTCGGTCCAAGGTCAGCTACTACCAACAATCATGACGGCCGTGGACTCTCCGTTGATCTAACATCTCGGCCACCTAATTCTGATGCACTGACTGTAATCGGAGACAACTTTCATTCATCGTTTTTTTCTCCATGTCTGTGATTTTACCTTGCCTTGTTCTCGATATCGCGACGGTACCGAAACCCTGTAGTATGTTTGTCAACTGTACCTTTCAAGCACCCGTTTACGTCAAGTTCTGTCGTTCGCCGAAATAAAATAGCTCTTCTCAAGGAGCCATCGAAAATTAAATTTATAGACACAATTATTATTGAAATATAAACATTTGAATAACAATGTTGAACTCTGTTGATATCGTTTGCAATGAATGCTGTACTACTAGCGACATAATAATGATCGTATTGATCAGCTGATACCATGGCATGCAGCTCGCTGATCATGCTGATGTGGATGCATGAACATTCCGTTTTCTTCATCTCTGGCATTTCAACGTGTCGGCTTTTTGAATGGCATGATATTTAAAGGTGATGTTTCAAGTTTGATATAGACGGTAGGGATGCAGTTACTTTTCATTTCCTTCGAAAATACATCGTTTTTCAATTCAAAATGAACCGTGAAAGTGCTGGTCATTTTTTGTGCTGAACGCGTGTTCAGTGCAGTGCACTGTGCAAGTGTGGAGTGCATGTAATATGTACAGAGTCAGGGCCGATCATGCTGGACGACGCTCACTGGCTTCAAACTCGGTTAAAATTTCCTTTTTTATTCGTTTTCTACAACTACAAATTCACTGGCATTGCCAAAACTATAAAATAATAGCAATAATGCACCCCCTCCCGGCTCATAATGGACTCAAGCAAACTTTGCACTCCATAATGTACTCGGCTTCGCCTCGTACATTATGTCGTGCAAAGTTTGCTTTCGTCCATTATGAGCCGGGAGGGGGTGCATTATTGCTTAATATAGAATTGGCGCTGCCATAACAATATCTACGTGTGAATCATCAGAGGTAGAATGCCTCGGGGACAGATATTCAGACTCTCAAATTTTATAATTCTTTCCTGATCAAACACTTGTGAGGGTCATTTTAAAACTCTAAGTGTAGAAAAACTTTTAACCGGCTTTGTTTTTCGAAATTCAAAATTTTATTTATTTCCATAGAGTTAACACAAGGATGGTGGCCATTTTGAATTTTAAATATCGGTAAATCTTGGGTTATTTGTTTCTCTAGTACCAAAATTTACACGGTGACCCCCCGATTTTTATTCTTGATTTTGAAAGTGAATGGTTGAAAGATTCTTTAAGGAAAATTTGAGCAAAAGTTTAAGTCTTTCACATTTTAGGCAGATTCTACCTTAATTGGCAACATAATCACCTTGCTCCTCCAAGGTCACTGATACGGAACCTAAAAAGAAGAGGTAAAATCATACCCCGTTATCGAAGAGAATATTAACTATTCTATATACCCGCTTATTCCGGTGACATTAAAGGGACATTAGCTGTAACTTTTGACTATTTTGCAATGTATCAACTACAGAAGTTGACTATAATCCGATCATCATGGCCAATGCCCGGTATCCTGCTTGCCAACACAGCCTGTGCATGTGAAATGACCATTGTTATTGTTGATAAATGTATTCTAGTCCGGACCTGAATACAAAATTTAAACAATAACAATGCAGATTATACTCATATAGGGTATATTTATGAGCTAAATATTAGGAATTTCTCCATAGTTCAAGGATTCAAACTTGAAACTGCTGATGATACACAGAACAAACAAAATTAGAAGAATGACCAAAGTTACAGCTAATGGATCTTTAAGATTTAGCTGATTTCGAATGCCCTTGTGCTCTCACAAACACCAAGCTTTGCAATTCTAAACATAATCTTGGTCAAATCGGGGCAAACTTAAATGATACGAAATAAACGAAACTTTTCAACCAAAATGAAAAACACTATAGTATGTATGCCAATGGTTATAGATGTCCTCTAGCGAACACAGACGCATTTACAGATACACTTTAGAAGCGCAGAAGAGTGAGTCATTAAAATGAGAAGTTTTCCCGGGTTAAAAAAAATAACAATTAGCAAGAGATAACAAAATTATTATTCTTTATCATATGTAGATCGCGACATCTTCAAAGGTCACAAAGCCACAATCAATTTCTCTGCTGACTTCGGCAAACATGAGAGGAAGGGGCGTTTTTATTTACAACTTGCTGTGAAAATTGCCGATACGGTGAGAACGGTCGACGTTGAAATACAGACACACGACGCTGAAGAAACAAGAGACAACAGGGACAAGAGATCTCGCCGAACGTTTGACATACATCCGGGAACTCTGCACGACGGTTGGTGGGTCACCGACCTCTACGACGAAATGAGACATAACCATTGCGATGGGAAGAGAAACGTCACTGTCAAAATCTATGTCAGTAGTACTAGTGATCCATTCAATGAAGGAAGTACAACCATACACGATGGAAAGGTGAGTATTTCAATGATGGCAGAATCGACACATTTAGAAAAATACAGTTTTTTTTTGCTCTGGCTTCATTCCATGCTAAACAATAAATTTGTATGTCTGTAAGGGAAAGTATGAACAGGTGTAGGCCTAGATAAACACCAATGTTCCTAAAAGCTTTCATTCTTTTTATTTGCTCGTTGTTTTCAAATTGAAACATTCAGATATAAAGTTATTTACGAAGTACCAATGTGTGCGATATACGAGGACATAAATCTCGATATTTTGAAAATAACCCTTTTAGTCCAACCCTTTTTAACTCGAATTTTACGAGAAATGTATCAAGTATGGTGTTTTCGAAAAGCCCTGTCAATCGCATGCGAACTGGGAACACCGTCCGCCAAGCGCAGAGAATGAAAATTTAACGCGCGCACTGCGGTGCACAAGCAGAAATTGTAATTCAGCAGGATTATTTCGCATAGCGAAGGATTTCGACTGACCCTAAATTAAATTCTCTGATCTTAGCAATTTGCCTATCAACAAAATAGAAGTACTGATGATGCAATTCTGATCGTGTTACAAAAGATTTATTCACATCTGGATAAAACTGGCAATTAAGTTTGAATAATGTTCTTTGATTTTTCAAATGCTTTTAACCATAGACAAATAGAGAAACAGACTTGCAACGCGGCATGGCTTTTGTTCCATGGTCGCCTCGGTAGACTCTGGCCTTTTCATATTAAAATGAGCTTCAAAGGTGTTAAACTTTTTGGAGACTTTGTTTGTGCTTGATAATTGCACGAGATTATGCGAAAAATACGACGAGATGGCATCTTGCTGCCAGTCGCGTAGCAACCATAGTTACTTTGTGAGCTCTCAGGGCAGAAACACTGCCTCATGCCAATCAAAACGTAACACGCCAGCAGTTTCATAAACATGTCCTTCCTTGATGAACGAGTAAAAGACGGTACGACTGACCGTAAACCATTGAGTAAAACCAGACGGTATCGATAAAAGACTTTCAAATTTGGTTCAAACACACTCATTATATGTTCATAAAAATATCAGAGGAATTTTGAAAATGGTAAAACTCACTTTCCTGAACCTCAAAACTTTCCCGTTTTCGCCAGCACGCAAATTCCGCTCAGCGCCACACGACAACAACAACACAAACTTTGCCGAACATACTTTCGCTTGACAATTGGCGAAATTCCGAAAATTACCGAAGGATGCATGGTCGGCACTCTTCGGAAAAGAGAGGCGAGAGCAACCTAAGGCGAGGCCAACATTGATGGGTTACGTAACCGCTTCACGCCTTGAACAATACCCGTTGCAAGTCTGTCTCTCTATTTGTCTGTGTTTTAACACAATCAAGCCACACGTCCTATTAGCAAGAAAATTAATGTCAGTGAAAATTCCAAGTGCAATGATATCGTGGTTAACCTTACCAATCGGGCACAGTATGTCAAATTGGGTTCTGTGTCATCAGGAATTACATATTCAAGTACAGGTGCGTCACAGGGTACTGTGCTTGCTCCCTTTCTATTTACCTTGCATACTGCCAATTGTAGAGTGACAGAAATGACATGTCCTTTAGTTAAGTTTGTAGATGACCCTGCAATGTTGGGTTTGATTAGTAGTGATGACTACTCAAGTTACTTACCTGAAATTAAGCGTTTTGTCAACTATTGTGATAGAAATTACTTGGTTTTGAATGTTAAGAAGACCAAGGAAATGTTAATTTATTTTCGTAAGCAGCCAATTGAGCCCAACCCAGTTGACTGAGTTGTTATAAAAGGTGAAAATATTTGCAGAAGTGTGACTCACGAATACTTGGACATCACTATTGACAGTACACTGTGCTGGCGTTTTCATGTTGAAATTAAAAGCTGAATTCCCGTGTGAATTGTCTTCGAAAATTAAGATCTTTTAATGTAAGGAAAGAGATCCTTTCTTCATTTTACAATGCCGTTATCAGCAGTGTATTGAGTTTTTGTATTGTCTGTTTGGGTGGTAAAATCTCGAAGCAAGAGAAAGCAAGGCTTGACAAAATCATAAAGGCGGCGGAAACAGTCATCGGAAATTCACAGCGACAAGTTGACCTTATCTACCATGATCGACGTGATAACAAAGTACGACAAGACTCATCCTCGAATTGGTCGACAAACGCATTGTCAGAAGTGGCAGACTTAGGCCACGGTAGCTCGTACAAAGCGCTACGCAAACTCTTTCATTCAACAAGCTGTCAAGTCAGTCCTTTTAACGCAAATTTTAGTCGTAGAAATAAACAACCATGTTCATTTTTGTTTTTTTACTTCTATTGCCTTGTGCTTTTTGCGCATTTTGACTTTTGAATCTTTTGTTTGTATCGTTCGTCAAGCAGGCATTCAAATTGCCCTTTTAGGGATTTAATAAAGTTTTATCTTATCTTATCTTATCGCTCAGAGCGTGACCTAGTGATGGTTAGATTATATTAAAAAAAGAATAGTGAATCTTGTCCTGTTTTCCTTGTGTTTACATACTATTAGAACTGAATGATATGACATCACAGTCAAATAGCGCCCAAGAACACCCAAAGTTAGTGGAATCCTCGTCGCCAGTGTTACTGTCCCCTATACCCAAATTCACATACGATTAAACTCCATAGATTACAAACGTAGGTGTGTTGTAAAAGTTATGTTATTAATAATGAGGCATATAATATGAATCACCTTTTCAAGAGGCAAACTAAGGTATACTTCTTGATGCAATTTAGGTTGTATTCTACAATCTGAACCCACTTTCTCGATCAATATAGGATATAAATACTAGCGCTTTGACGTTGTAAACTAATGATATTTTTTGGGAACATAGATACATATATAGATACATACAGATGTACATAGATACATACATAGATACATACATAGATACATACAAAGATACATACATACATACATACATACATACAAACATACATACATACATACATACATACATACATACATACATACATACATACATACATACATACATACATACATACATACATACATACATACATACAAAAATACATACATGAACATGTTTATTCACTCATTCGTTTCTTAAAATGGATATGGATATACACATGGATAAATATTGATCCTTGCAATCTTTGTTATCTTGTGTTACAGGTGATGTTTATCGAAAGGTGTGCCAAGCCTAACAGTACGTCACCAACTGAAAGCGTTCGGAGGGAGATACCTAACCAGTGTATTTGTCACACTAGTCCACCTGTGATCATTGACACGGCAACCGTCTTTCCTAGTCAACTTGGCAAGGTACTACACCCTGACACTTTTGAAACAAGGTTTTGTTACGTCATTGCTGTGCTCAGTAACTCCCCTCACAGCCAGGCAAATTGTGAAGACAAAATGTGCCTTCCAAGCGAAAATGATGATCTGGTTATACGTTTTGAGCCTGCGAATATAACTCAGTCCTATCATATGACCCTTGGTGGTGTTATCGTCAAATCGTGTGTGCTTCGTGACGGTGGACACCAGCAATAATACTTGTGACGGTGCAAGTCAAACCACCCCTCTGAAGCTGATTACAAATATTCAATTTTAACACGATTGGAACTGATTTGGGATAATTGGATTTTCATAATTTGCAAATTTCTCAAAAGTGTTAGGTACCGTATAGCTGAATGTTGCAATATCGCATATTACTCATAAAAACAAGTGTGTAATATAAAAAGAAACGTAGATGAGATAACATTTGTAGATTAAATCGACATTACTTCACGATCCAATTATTCCAAATTAGTTCCAATCGTGTTTTTTTGCATTTGAAGCTTTAAAAAGCATCTTCATGACAAACTCCCTGACCAAGTTAATCATTCACGAGTAAGGACTACTTGCGACTGTCATACCAGTGACCAGCTATAACTATTTTTCCGAATTTTTACAAGCAAAATCATTCTTACCTTGACGTTTAAATGATGTTATTATACTTCTGGTGCCATGTCATCGAAGCGGAAATATTGTGAACCCCTAGCAGCGCCTTTAGACCGGACCATCGTATTACGTATTATTATTTCAATCCTGACTGGGGTGAAAAGTTCATTTTAAACGTCTTCAACGTCATATCATTTGTTTTGTTTTAAAATTCAAACAATCAGAATGGGTGATTGCATAAACTTGGACGAATCAACGGTCAAGTCACCGTGGGTTTATATTCGATATATTTTTTTTATTTCTTTGAATGAAAGTTCATATGTCTTTTTTTCTGTCTGCCCTTCTCGGTCATTAACATACCAATACGCTTCGAGCTCCACGGAAGCCAGAATGTCAATTCGCCCTCCCCTGAGGATTTTATATGGTCACTGGTATGCAATTATAACATTAATTCTAGACACATCAATCTATCAATCTAGAATTATTGATGACAAATTATGATCTAACTTTGCATCTTCTTAATTTTTGCTCTATGAAATTGAAGTAACCCTGCCTGTTTCTTTATTATTCGTTAACTTATTTACACTTTTGAAGTTATTTATTTTGGCGCAAAAAGGATAATATAAATTTACCTGAGTATCTACATCAACATTCCTTCAGTCACTATTCACTCATTTAAATTTGATTAAGGTAATATGCGCCTCGGAAGTGAAAAACTTAAACTTTTGCTCAAATTTTCCTTAAGGAATCTTTCAACCATTCTCTTTCAAAATCAAGAATAAAAAACGGGCGTCAAATTTTAGAGTAGAGAAACAAATAACCCAAGATTTACCGATATTCAAAATTCAAAATGGCAGGCATCCCCGTGTTAACTTTATGGAGAAAAATACTATTTTCGAATTTCGAAAAAACAAAGCCGATGAAAAGTTTTCATACACGAAGAACTTTAAAATGAACCCCCACAAGTGGTATATCAGAAAAGAATTGTAGACGTTTGAGGGTCCAAATATCTGTCCCGGAGGCGCTTTCTACCTGAAAAGCAGATTCCGTAAGAATATCAACTTGATTGTCCACTTGTAAAACATGATGGTGCCCAGTCGTCCATAAATCGATCGCATACTATAAACTCAGAGTGCTCGATTGTCAGCTTATTACAACCAGTTGTTGGTGAGGCAGAATGCGCCTCCTGGATAGATATTCTGAGTCCCTAATTTTTACAGTGCTTTCAGATTTACCTTTTCTGTCGATTCATCACGAGATTTTGGACAAAATCGAAAATGTTGAATTTTCTTATTGTGTATACAAAAAGAGTTTGGCCATTTTCAATTACAAATGTTGGTAAATTTAAGTTGTTTTGTCGGTTCCTAAATCTGACCTGTGACCCCTGATTTGTGTTCTTGATTGTGAAAGAGAATGGATGAGAGTGTCCTTGAGAAAAGTTTGAGCAAAAGCTGAAATACTTCACTTTCCAGGCGCATATTGCCCAAATCTCAAGAATGTACATAGGAATCTAAATACATGAATTTAATATTGACTTGCTCCGACGGCATTTGCACCATCGTGCCATTTTGTGAATTCTTGCATTGACAATTTCTGTGAAGAGTTGAAACTAAAAGGGTGCGAAGCAATTTGTTAGTTGCATTGTTTGCAGCATTGTAAAATGACATGCCAGATTTAAACAATGAAAGGATATTTAATTAATAGTTATTTGAATGTTTTAAGTGTCGCACTAATAATAGCGTTAGACAAGCAAATTTCTATGAGTGGTGTTTATTTACCGTTTTCATTTGTACTGTTTTGAATTTTGTTGATCTAGACTAACATTTTGTATTTTGTATATTATTGTGACGATTGAAAATAATATTTGGATATTTGTTTTCGTTATCCCCTGATATCAGCGTTTCCATCGTTTACTTACCTGTTTGTACATATTATTTGTGTGACTCCAAATGTATCGATCGCAAATCCCATTGTATATTTGCATACGTGTATTGTTTTGCAGTGTACATGATAAAGAAATTTATTTTTGTATGTCAATTAACTATTGTAATTTTGTTTTGTGCGACAGGGTTTTTTTTGTAGTAGTCGCCCATTTGTACCTCTATTTATGTGTCAGTGGAATAAATGGTTGCATATTGGAATTATTGTGAGAAGTCTTTCCTTGGAGAGACGTGTGGAATGTAAGCTACCGTCATGGTAGTTACATGGTGGTTACATTATAAATAAAATACGGTAATATGTCATGATGGCGATCTTGTCACTGAAGAGGTCTATGACTTACACCTGGGCAAATAAGCGTTTGTTTATCATATACTTTTGAAGAACATTGCATTGACGTTGGTTAAACTGTGTGCCACATTCATCGTATTATGTACGGTACATTTTTGACCCTTTGAGCGCCAACGTCAATTTTTGTCGCCTTTATAAAATATACTCCAGTCAATTTTGTGGGAAAAATTACAGCACTCAAAGGGTTAAAACGGAAACTTTATCCATGATTGGCTGCCTGCGTCATTCGTGTACAATGCTCCTAGGGAGAGATATTTTGACTCATTTGTTATAATTCTTTAATAATCAACGTCTTTCCAAGGCATATTTTATAACCCTATAGGAAAAAATTCCATATCCTTGGTTTTTCAAAAAAATCTGAAATTTTATTTTGCCGCATAGAGTTAACATATAGATTGGGGTCGTTTTGAATTTCAAATATCAGTAAATGTTGGGTAATTTGTTTGTTTGTTTGTTTGTTTATTTATTTATTTATTTATTTATTTATTTATTTGTTTGTTTGTTTGTTTGTTTGAGAGAGAGAGAGAGAGAGAGAGAGAGAGAGAGAGAGAGAGAGAGAGAGAGAGAGAGAGAGAGAGAGAGAGAGAGAGAGATTCATTCATTTGAGCAAAAGTTTGTGTTCCACTTTCGAGGGGTATAATAAACAGCTCATAAAGGTCAGGATTAATATGGAACCATTTACTTTTAATCTTTCCTCATTTTCTTTTGATTTAAAAAACGACCATCCACATCAAAGAATGATTGCCACTTCGAACGGTAGAGAAAATACATCCATCAAAATCTTAGTTCCTCAACTTTCAACACGTCAATTAGATGGTCTAATATACATACAACTGCAACCATTGTACCGTATGATTCCATAAATAGAAATAAAATTTCACCGAAGACTTAACGGTATCCACGATACACCAATTTATTGTCAAACGATTACACTTGCGCGTGTAAAAGCAACAGAAAAGTTGGAAAGCTGAACAATGTTATTTTCTTATGGTATGAGAAAAATCCCGCATTTTCATTCAAATGATCCGACAACTGATCAAAATAAAACTATAAAAACGGTTGGAATGTTGGTACATCTGACACTCGACACGATAAGAACATTAAGTTCACATCTGTTTAGAACAGCAGTGACATATCGGTCGCGAGTGGCGCCCTGTCAACATTATCAATTTTTCTGTATGAGTAAAATAATTAGTTTACAAATTTGAAAACATTGTCAAGGTTTTAAGTGAAATACACAACACGCATGGATGTACACATATGCACAAACGTACCTATAATGCCAAATGTACATGTAACCTTCAGGGAGCCTTCAGTAATTACAGGGGGTGGGCCGGGGAATGGGGAGGAGGGTCACTCTTTAGAAAACTGTCCGAAGGGGAGGGTCAATTTTTATAAATCTATCTTGGGGGGATTAGTTTAAACAGAAAATGATTTTACGGCCAAACCTTAGAATGTCCATTGATATTTCCTGAATATGAAATTACTGACGAAATACCTTGATTCTTTTAAATACATGAACATTATCGACAAGCTTCACAAGCAATAAAGAAGATACAGTGGCATCCTAGAACAGTTAAAGATGATGAAAGACAAGAGACAAAACCACATGGGACAGATGGCAAAATGTATATCAATCATCAAGTGTCTATAAATGCACATATATTTTTAGTTGTTTGTTTTATATTGGCAAAAAATTGATCACAGTTCTCTCGTGGACTACCATGTATAGTGTGAATCAACATTTCTATGAAATTCCAAAATCAAACTTCTCGCACACACATCCATTTGTAACCATCCTAGTCCTATCAAGTACATTAATATGTATAATCATGAGTACATAAATACACAGATTTGCCCATTTTTGTATTTAAAAAATTATTCATAGTTTCCTCATAGACTACCATGTATAGAAAATCAACATTTTCAATGAAATCCAAAATCAAATTTCTTGTACAACATGCACGTTTTACTTTCCACTTCAAGCAAAGTACATTATCATATATTATTAAACATATATAAATGTACAGATATAGCTTGTTGTGTGGGGGAAATTGTTCATAGTTTGCCTGATAGACTCCCATGTGTTATGATTTGATATTTTTTGGTAAAGCACTATATCAGCCACATCTTGTCTCGTTATATTTGCACAAAATATGGTGACCCTCCCGCAAATGCATGACCCTTCAAAAATGCTTCGGTGATGAATTGCAACACTCCCTCCTAAAACACCAGCCCTCCTCCCTGTAATTTCTGTCCGCAGCTTTATTAACAATTAAACTAAGTGTTATGTAAATGGTTCTACTCCGGAATAAAAAGGACGCGATGCGTACGACGTTCTACATACTCAGTACGCCCAAATAATCACGTGATGCCGGTACAAACAAACCCACATGTGTACTGAACGCGTATGGAAATACACGTACGTCTATGCGCGTTTGCGCACATGGCTTTGTTTGTACCGTGGTCGATTCGAATTCCGGGTTTGGCCTATTAGCTGATACTGTTTTAGTTATTCCTTGGGAGAAAACTGCAGTGATCGGGGGGTCAATTTTAGAATGCCGGACAAGGGAGGGGGGTCACATTTTATATACAAGGATAGGGGAGGGTCACATTTTAACAGTACAGGTGAGCGAAAAATTCCCCAGGCCTACCCCCTGTAATTAATGAAGGCTCCCTTACATTTAATTGTACACGTACATTGACGTACATAACAGACCCTCCGCTTTGAAGGATAGATTGATAGATAGATAGATAGATAGATAGATAGATAGATAGATACAGACATACAGACAGGCATACAGGCAGGCAGACAGGCAGGCAGACAGACAGACCCCTATACCAAGTTTCAAAATCAAGGTAACCTCCACCTACAATGTAAAAAAATATAGTGTAATCTGTGTTTGACACAGATGTGTTTTATGGACTTCGCACACTACTTCTTCCGGCCTCCAGACACTATCAGATGTAGCATGTCCCTCTCTCTTGGGGCCACTTCGGTCTTTCTTTTCTCGCTTGGGCATTTAATTCCTTCTTGCCCCCGTTCCTCGGGAATTCTGCAATTTCCCTCACTATTTATCTGGCATGATGGATCCAAACTTTGGGCAGATGCCTAACCTTAGCTCTAAGTCATCAACAGCCTCTCCTTTTCACTCCTCTTGCTTGAATTCATGGTCCCTCGCCAAATTTGTAGTGTTACTATTTACACTTTATTTATTTTGCTATATATATAACAGAGTTGAGAGAAGTTTTTGAAGTTTTACATGTACATGTAGTTTTCCGTCGATGTTCTTTGTATTTTGCAATGAACACTATTAGTTTATCACAATGCAGTTGTGGTGTGTTCACACATGGGATATTTCTCAAACAAATGCAAATATATATCATCTTCATTTTGAAATGAAAAATGCTTTGATATTAATTGATATTCAGAGATACTCGGCTTGGATACATAGATACATATATAGATACATACATACGTACATAAATACACATACATATCTATATAAACTTATATAACATGTGCGCACATGAACCTACAGATATACCTGCTTACGTACATTCGTCATACATACATACATGCATACATGCATATCGACAAGCAGACAGACAAAACAAGGTGACCTTTACCTATTTGAAAACAATACATAGGAAATTTCTCTCAAAATGTACATACGTATATCATCTTTATTAGGAAACGAAAAATGCTTAGATATTAATTGATATTCGGAGATACAGTAATTTCAAACTATGTAAAGTTACTTTAATTACAATTTTTTGCAAAAGGCGATTGGAAGTGCGCCATCATCATCCATGAAACAAACATATGAGTGTGCATGATGGCATACAATTTGAATCTCGATACACGTGAACAAAGTGAGGTAGATTAGTCATCATATATCGGTCTGCATACTTTGCAATGTATTGATGTATAATTCCTGAATTGAAGATTCGCTTAGCAGTTAGTAATATCCTAAAGCCGTTCGGGTATCAATTAAAATGCCACGCATGTTTTGGTTTAGACTAGATTCCGTATTGTAAGTTAGTTTTGTAAGTTGAACCATATTAAAAAATTAGTCAATTTTTCTGAAAAATATTTGCTATCACCTTACTAATTAACCCGACAATTTTAGAATTCTCTTTATTTTTTTCCAAATTACAGTATTTAAACTTTGTCTTTTTCTACTGTCTATATTCATATAGGAGCATGTCATTGATTTAAATGAAAGATAGAAACGTTCTTTCGCACGGGCAGTCATCAAACAAGATTATCTTATTGCGAAGAAGTGCGATAGATTGCCCGTTATCTTTCTGTATGAAAACACACAGCTTTACATTGTACTTGCAACAAATAAGTTCACTTATGAAAAAGGCCCGAGTTGGTATGTTGACATTTTAATGGTTTTCATGTACAGTCAAAATGTTCTTTTCTGAAGAAGGGCTCACAGGTCGAGAACTTGTGTCTCATTAAATCCACATCGCTTCACGATCGCACCTAGAAAGACGATCTGATAGGTATAGCCTATCTGTTTATTGTAGAAAGTCGCGACGAAGTCTTCCCTTTCGATAGGAAGACAACTGCCGGCCAGTTGATCGTTGCAGTCGTTTGCCGAGTCACCAGACTTTCCAACAGCGTAACAGAAACTGGTGTTGAAAGTGAGGGGATCAATCACCTTTCCAAATCGCCTTGGGAAGGCAGATGACGTTTTAATGGTCACTGGTCGACTTGTGCGACATGTGCACAGAGCCTCGTCACTTCTCCTGATTCTTTCGTTCGTCAGTTTTTCAATAACCGCCACCTGAAATGTGAAATTACAAGTGAATTCTAAATAATTATAGCATGCCTAACCTAACCTTATACAACACTACTTGGAACTGCTCATTTTTAGTTTTTTAGTGGTGACAGATGAAATAAATTTATGCGTTTTCTTCCGTCGTTCTGTTTTGTTACAATTTATATCTTTATGGAGATTGCGTTAAAGGTAGTATGCGCCTCGAAAGTGAAAGACTTAAACTTTTGCCCAAACTTTTCTAAAGGAATATTTCAACTATTCTCTTGCGAAATCAAGAATAAAAGTCATGGGTCACCGTGCAACTTGTGGTACGCCAGGAGCTTTAAAATGAACCCCAACCTCAAGTGGTAGAGCAGAAAAAGAATTGTTGAAGTTTGAAAGTCTGAATATCTGTCCCCGAGGTGCGTTCTGAGTTGGTTTCAAAGTTTTGCATGCACACATAAATGCACACGTTCATACCAGTATTGTATATATGTTTCTTTGCTACGCCATAATTTGGGGAGGAATTCCGTTTCAGTGTCGATGAAAAGAATCTTGCAAACAAAACGCTGAATTGCTTAATCGAACCTTAACTCTTCTAAATGATTTGTGTTCTAATTAATTACCTTTACATATTAATTTCTGGTCACTGTAAATTGAACTAAGGTAGTTAACGCTCGTCAACCAGAAACACACCGTGACCGCAGTACCATTGAGAGATACAGTGATTAAAACTGAAGCGTATAGTTGGGGAGTTTCTGTCATCCACGAAAGACAATGCAAGGTATCACCTACCTTCCCGGCATTGATCAGTGTAGCGTTGTTTGAAATGTCGCCATCATTAACGTAAATGGTGATATCTACGTCTGTCGCCTTATCACATGGCATTTTTCCCATTTCAGCCGACAGATCTGTAACCAACCAACCGCCATGTAGAGTTTCCTGCCATACTTCTATGAACTTAAGCAACATCTTGCCCTTGTCGTAATGGTCAGGATGACCTTTCTGGACTTCAATTTGCAGGTCCGTTGCTGTTTTTGCAACATTCACTGCGAGCTGTAGTGACAGATCTCTGCCATGGCCAATTCGACTGAAGTCCACAGTGAAATGGAAATGTGCCTTGTCGCTTCTGATGACATCATTAACTGTCAACAGATAAGATGAGAGAGAGAGAGAGAGAGAGAGAGAGAGAGAGAGAGAGAGAGAGAGAGAGAGAGAGAGAATAAAAATACGTTTCGCAATATGCAACTGCCCAGTCTCAAGTCCAAGTGATTCAACATTTCCTCTAATACAGTGTACTTTGTCATTTTTGCGCCTCGAGCTCTGTTCTCAGAGATTAGGCACATTACAAATGTACTTTATTATTATTATTATTATTATTATTATTATTATTATTAGTAATATTATTATCATTATAATTGGAGCGCAAAAACTTCACAAAGTTTAAAGAATGTGGGGCTTTAAAGATGCTACCCAATCCGACGCTCTTTGTTTAAGCAGTGAAATCGGTGTTGTTAGTTTTATACATGGTCGTTTTTGAATTATTAATTAAATATGCAAAACAACATGTAATTAGCATGTTGTGCCTGCCAAACCCTGTTAATTGCAAAATTTAATGTGTCCTTCAAGCTTCGTCGAATTATGTGTAATCAGTTTTAATATCGTCTTTTGGGAGTAAATGAACTTAAACGAATAAAATGCCGAGTTAGCTATATGTGCGAAATCCAAGCAATATTAAACTTTCAAAAGGAAAATATAACCGAAAGATGACCAAATCTGATAGAGTCAGTTCTGATATAAGTTCTTAAGGTAAAACGCGCCTCGGAGATAGATATTCGGACTCTCAAACTTTTACAATTCTTTTCTGATATACAACTTATATGGGTTCAGTTTTAATCTCTCGGTGTAAAAAAACTTTTTACCGGCAATTTTTCTTGAAATTCGAAAATTTCAGTTTTCCCCATAGAATTAACACAGGATGGCAGCCATTTTAAATTTCAAATATCGGTATATCTTGGGTTATTTGTTTCTCTAGTACAAAATATTGCACGGTGAACCCTGATTTTTATTCTTGATTTTGAAAGAGATCGGTTGAAAGATTCCTTGAGGAAAGTTTGAGCAAAAGTTTAAGACTTTCACTGTCGAGGCGCGAACTACCTTAGAACAGAAAACAAGCGATTCTTTGTCAAGGAAAACGATGGTGAGCGTCTTCAATAGTGTTACAACATAGCGCCACTAACGTCCCTTTCACTGAGGGTAGATGGTCACTGGAGCAGTTGATAGCTAATGTAAAATAATGGGCAAGGTCTCTGAGCTCTATTTGTTTTGAAGAGAAGAATGCATCCAAGCACAAATGATGTATTTTTAGAATGAGTCAACAGATGGACACTGAGTTTGTTATTTAAATAATTTACACGGTATCGGAAACAGGAGAAGACTACCACAAAGTTTAAAATTGGACTATTCTTCCGATGTTAAACGATCTCAGAGTTGAATTTATTAAAACCAAGGCACAAATCAAAATACGTTGCCTGTACATGTACTTTCCTGTTATACTCTAGGCCAAATAAAGCTAAAGCAACTTTTTGTTACTCTTAATTGTTCAGAGATTCGGAGGGCAGGTCACGGCACTGTCACAACACTTGCGATGGCCAACTATGCTCGGTGCTTGTGAACATTGTGTTGAAATGATTTCTTCTGGCAAACGAGCGATGCCGTCTCTTTTCAGCCAATGGTGAACATGTACACACAGGCAAATTTCGAAATCAATGTGCGAGGAACTTGCAGTGGACAACTTTAACAGCTTTTTCGTGTGGAAGCGGAAATTTAAGCTGATACATTGCCTCTAAGGAGGTCACGCCCAGTCAACATCTACACGCTTTCTGCCCGGAAGGTATTAAGTTTGCAAATATTCTTTTTGTGGTGTTGCTTCAACTACTACTGACCTCCTTCTGGAGACTTTTCGGAGAGTTGATTTCTTTGTGATATTATTGCTAGGCGATAGTTACAGTTGACAGTTTTGGCAACACAAAAATTTAGACAGTATGTCTAGTTTTCGTGTTGCCAACAAGGTCTAAGGAATGTTTGCCACTTTAAACTGGTGGATTATAAATTATATAGAGTCGGTGAAGAAGATGCTAGAAAACGGCGTACGATAAAATTCTCTTCCTAAACTTACCAAGTTCCGACGCCTGAATAAATCGAAAACCACTCCTGTGGGTTTCGCTCGCATTACTGCTACAGTTTTGTAAAGTCGCACAATTTTCAGACACTTTTGACATATTCATATCGTCTCTTGGCCATGCATCCTCGGAATGAGCCAATTGGGTCAGCAGATGTGTGCTGGCTTCTTCATCTTTATCTTGAAATCCACAAGATCTTGCATCACCCATCATACGGAGACTGAGCGGCCTTGTCGATGCTATCGCGTCACCACCAGTTTCATCATCACTGATCTTCGTCTGCTTGTCAGTTGAGTACGAGTGCTCATCAATGCACCCGCTTTCAACTGAGCATGAGTTGAGACATTCGGTGAGATTTTCACCTGTGCCTTGGGATGAAGCATGCGTGTCGGCTTTAAATAAATGCAGCGCCATGCCTGAACAAACGCTGTTGCTAGTTAAGAGAACCAAGCAGACCAGCAGTTGTACAGTCGTCATGTCTTCTGCAAACTTACGAGGCTTCATATTTGGTTCAAGAGGTTGAAATATCGGGTTTACCGTTAACTATCTGGCAGTGAATCTTGATGGTATACAGATCCAACAGCGCAACCACCATATTTATACTTTCAGAAAAGTATGCAAACAAGATGATTTGACGTGATCGATATGAAAGAAGTGTGGATGTAAGTTTTTGTTTCCTAGAAGGAAACAAATGCGCAAAACTGGTAATTAGTCTAACCGGAAGAGGTCTATAAACGTGTCACTGTGCGAATCTTAATACTGTCAGGCCGTCTCCTAGGTCTTCCTTTCGATGACATCATCGTGTATTTTTACATGTATTAATTCATACTGCTTTTGCATTTCGGGGCAATGACCAACATACCCACCATGCGGCCATAAGAATCCTTAAAAGACTTTAATATCGTTACAAAATTATGTGGCCGTCTACCATACTGCGGTGTACCGTGCAGTGACCCTTATCCAATGACCAATCGTACAAATACCTTGGCCATTATCTGGGGTATATGCATAGAAGAGCAACATCAATCTATCTTCCTTACTCTGTTGGCCTTAATTTGTCTCTATGTCGTCTAAATGTAAGGTCTGCAACTCTCTGAAAGTCTGTCCAGATCATGTTCTAATATGGGTTCTAGTACTATTCATCTGTACTAAATTAGCCCTTTACCAGATTTGCCACCTTGCACATGACTCAATGCAATTTGCAGCCGGGCTGCGTAGAAGCAGCGTTGCTGTTGAGCAAACGCCACAATATTTAACAGTTAACAGAAACAAGTCGAGCAGGACGATTGACGCAGACACTCATAGATTAGATAACGCACGCACATAACATGAACCATAAACATCGGATCACTGCGTTTTTCCCCTCCATAGTGTAAAGCTGGTCACTACAGTTTGTTGACTTTTCTGTTTGTATCGCCTTACAACTGATTATTATAGGTGAATGCTCTAGGGATTATGGGCAAATCCCTTTCCGGGTCTCCATTGCAAGGCAAGTCAAGAAAATAGGAAGACGCTCAATATGAGTTCCAAATAATATTTGTTGCTTAAGCATACTGTAAAGCAGGTCACCACAGTTTGTTGACATTTCTGTTTGTATCGCCTTACAACTGATTATTATAGGTGAATGCTCTAGGGATTATGGGCAAATCCCTTTCTGGGTCTCCATTGCAAGGCAAGTCAAGAAAGTAGGAAGACGCGCAATATGGGTTCCAAATAATATTTGTTGCTTAAGCTTCAAATTTGACATTTCTACGCATAAACAACAATGACAAAACTGAAAGCTTTGAGGGGCATCAACAAAGCTTTAATCATCAATTATGTGTATGTCTCAATTCACAGTGAACGACCAGTAAGACAGGCCCACGCAGGACAATAACCTTCATTTAATTAAGCTTAGGCAACTTGGTCGAATTTGGGTCATGCCATATCAATTGATCAAAACGTTTCGTAATGTTATCATACGCTAGTATAGCTTTATGTCGTCGACACTTTTGGCTGAATTTGTGCCTGGTTGGGCCTAGCTGTGGGTCTGACCATTTTATCATTCCTTGAAGCATATGGTGGTCAAGCACAAGTCTTACTGGACGTTCTCATACCTAAGTCAGACAGAAAACATAGCTGACGGCCTAATGATGCCTAATCACTACAGGGCTTTATTCTAGACATATGGCAATACATCATGTAACTTTGGTTCTTATTCTTCTCCAGACGTTTCCTTTATCATTAAGCACGAGACTCGCCTACCGAGGTGTGCAATGTTCAAAGTTGCTTTGTTATGATTGAATTCTGAGAGAGAGAGAGAGAGAGAGAGAGAGAGAGAGAGAGAGAGAGAGAGAGAGAGAGAGAGAGAGAGAGAGAGAGAGAGAGAGAGAAGTTGCATGGATTAGCAAATTGAGAGGTAGGTATTTGAATTTTTTCATTTCCAAAGGAGGTTAAAATAAACTTAAGAAATAACCCTAGCTACAGCAAGTCAACGGAAATGCCATCTCATATATGTATATATATATATATATATATATATATATATATATATATATATATATATATATATATATATATATATATATATATATATATGTGTGTGTGTGTGTGTATATATAATATATATATATATATATATATATATATATATATATATATATGTGTGTGTGTGTGTGTGTGTGTGTGTGTTTAATATAATCATATTAATTAACATAACAACGAAGAAAAAAGAAGGAAACAAAATGTTATCCTGCGCATGCCCCAATGCCCCACTTTCAAAAGATTCATCAAAGGACCCTTGAATAGTACCCACATGGCAATGACCAAGCGAACGTATTTGCCATTCAAAGGAAG
The DNA here is from genome assembly GCF_041260155.1 of Ptychodera flava. Taxonomy (NCBI): domain Eukaryota; kingdom Metazoa; phylum Hemichordata; class Enteropneusta; family Ptychoderidae; genus Ptychodera; species Ptychodera flava. The sequence continues at coordinate 31,079,179 of NC_091929.1, forward strand.
ATTAATGTCTTCTTTCTTAATACAATGGTTAGAAGTGCATAAGAGAAGGGCTTTGACATATTTCATGTAGCGTCTGTTCCATTTTTTGGTGCAATACGTTAAAGCACACCTGAATCTTTCACAGTCCTGTTGATATGAATACGGACGGCTATTGTTCTGAACACTTGTCAGCCGATGGTATTTTGACCGTCGCCCGCGGAGATAGACGTAAATTATTTTTGTTCGTCGTTCAGAAAAATAGTCGACGATACAGCAACGATAACGTTATGTGTTCTACGGTATTGCAAAGAGCCTCAGCTGAGCTCAACACTATCAATGAATAAGACGTATTATAAATAAAGTTGTTGTGTTTTCAGTCAAGGGCAGTTAAATTTCTTTAGCACTGTTCGTGCAAAAAAAAACTTGATAGACGCATTTCAATCGGCTTAAACTTTACAAGTCAAAGGTACATTTGTGTAAGAGTTCGACCTTGCTTGTATATTACTCTGGTGCTAAAATCAAGATCAAGAGTACTTATCGGCGGCAAGTTTGTGCTTTGGAAACAAATTAGCTTCAATTTACGGCTATTAGAAATGTAACATGACCGATATTCCCAGGTTAATTATAGGAGGGGGGATAAAATGTTCGAAACTCACGCAAAAACAAACATTAGATACTCACATGAGCTTGAAAATAACCCCAACAAGTGGAGACCAAAACGGTGTTTGAATAGTTTGTAAGTCCAAATATTTGTCCCTGAGGCACAATCTACCTCAATTGTTAATGTATTCGCCTAGCATTCATGTTTAATCATGTTAAGATAGCATACTAGCCGTTCAAAAAAGACACATTTCTCTAAAATTTCCTTTTATGTAGGAGTTTCAGAAAGATTCAGCTCAATTGCTACGCACAGTATTTAACCCTTTCACCCCCAGTTCCCTGTATACAAGTCCAACTTTACCATAGAAAACAATGGATTTGGGACAAACCATGGTGGTGAAAGGGTTAAAGTAGCCATTCTATTAATCATCCTCCGAGTTCACAACGTGTCGTATGTCAATGGATAACGTTCATCAGATATGAAATATTAGCTGTAAGTTATATACTGGAACTACGTAAGATAATAGACGAATACTTGGCGACGTGAGTATAGCGACAGATAAAAGATAAAATTACACTCAATCACAAGCTTTTAATTGTCCATCCGTGACATCATGACACCATAGGATGAACTGATCCATCCTTACTTATGATTAAGGTGCTCTTCAAAGTGGTCAGAAGTAGTGGAATACACCATAAACGCGAGTTGATCATTGTAACTCTGTAATTTCATTGGAGTCAATATTCTCTTAAAGCCCGGCTCGAAATGGACCGGGATCAGGATTAGTGCCAAGTTTGTGTGGGCGTTTTGGGGCATGGCTCTGCATAATGAGTCTGTTGGCAACGGTTGCGATCGTTCCCATTATCTGCGAAATCTGTTTGCTCTCAAATCACGTGGCACTCAGGCTTTGGTACGTACACTGTAGCCTTCGTTTCCCGGTTCGTTTCAGTTATGCCATGGCAATACTCGAAAGAAAAAAGAAAGAAAGAAAAACTAGGAAGGAAAAGGAACACGTCAGGAATATGGTAGGAAATAGGTAAACGGCGACGTCATGACCGATCGCAAAAAATAAAGGAAATTCACGGAAGGGTCGAGACTTCCTTGAATCTCGTGTATCACGATATCTGTAATAGCGATCGCGGTCAGTTGCTCGGTTGCTTGGCGGCGGGATGATATCGAAAAATTATCACGAGTTATGTTTTTTTTCGGAGCAATTGCAAGTTTTGCTTGAAACGTTTGTTAACCTTCGACTGGAATCAATGACAGACTGGGTTCCTCTCCGTCTTTCTTTCTACCTCCATGGTTATTGAAGGAATTAAAGTCCAGCTTTTTGCCGAAATATTATTACGATGTAGCGCGGAATCAATGAGCTGTCCCCAGACACGCGTATCCTAAAGCGTTTACAAGATTGGGTGATGGCGCTTACTTGCTCATCTTGAACTGAAAGATTGAATGTTTCAACTGTTCAAATATCTTACAATTTTTGTTAAATTCTCATCACAGAAGTCCAAATGTAACTGGGATAATCGGTATGTCAAAACCTTACTAGTACCAGCCCTCCGAACACGACATGTCATTTCCACGTGTAAAAACACGTGTACATAGTACGGCCGTTTTCGGGGCCAGCATATATGACCAAAACAACTGTTCAGTACCGTCACGTTCGGCCGTAGATTTGGAAGGGGGAAGTTGTTAAAAACGTGGATCTCTTCGACTGACAATAATCAAATTGATCATGGAGGCTACCGCCATGTTTTGATGGTTATTTTCGATGCCTTTCTCAGTGCAAACTGCGGACTCTGCTTACGCGCTTTTCGCTAGAAAACATCGTACTACGGGTAAGCTTACGGACTAGTCCTCTTGCTAAGTCGCGTCTGAAAATGGTTCACTTTCGTGATGTCATTGCACCATAAACGCTAGCAAAAGAGTTGATGGCAACACAAAGTTTTCATCCTTCGCCCGCTGATATAAGTCTAAGTTTACATATAGTTTGTTTACATCGTAATTGTTCTCGTATGCACAGCAAATGTTTGACCAGTTTACGCCTCTGTGTGTCACCGAATGATTGACAATTGTTTGAATCGTGGAACGACTGTCTCCTGAAGGCCATTCCCTTTGTTCAGAAAGCGATTTTTTCCCTAATCGTCGTAGTTTTAAAAAACTTTGTAAAACTTTGCAGATACCTGTATGGCCTAGGTATTTATGAAACAGTCTATGTTCATGGTATGCCAATAATATATGTTTGAGAATCGTTTAGGCCGATTTTCACTGATCGGTCTACCCAGCTATTGCCAGTTGTCACTCAAGCGCCATTATGAATTTTCAATAAGTTAGGGGCCTTTTATATCCCGCACACCGGTTTAAGAACAATTATTAACGGACACCCAAAGCCAATACAATCCTATACCACTGAGAGAAAAGTAATGCGAGAGAGTTTGCAGCTTTAGTCAGTCGTAGTGTCTTACACATTCTTGTTGTTCAAATTGGTTGCAGATATAAAAACTCGCGAATTTTGACTTAAATCTCTTCTAATCATCACCATACATACACTACGGCCACTACAAACTGAGCATGGATCACACACCGCCCCGCCCTTCTGTTACAGCAGTAATGACAAATTGGGCTATTGATTTTAATCACAAAAATGAATTTTGTGACACCTTCTTGGACTAGTTTTATGATTTCTACAAACTGAGTCTTATGTTTGTCCTAAGACCCAGAAATCATGATGTACAACACGAAAACACTAGTTAATTATTATCATTTCATAGTTATACCACTGTAAAATTTACTATGTATCTGTTACAATTCAAAGAACAGAACCTCGAACATGAAGTTGCTACACGGAGCTTAACCAGAGACATTTCTTTATAAATGGGTCAAGACACTGCAATCAATGACTGACTATAGAGAACTGTAAAGCTTCACCTTTGTTTCAAGCACTGCAGCCTGCAACCATCGTTACTAATAAAACCCGCTTTAATAGGAAAGAACGTAAGCAGGTTAGAACAGAGAATGAGAGAGAATGAGAGAGAGAGAGAGAGAGAGAGAGAGAGAGAGAGAGAGAGTGAGAGAGAGAGAGAGAGAGAGAGAGAGAGAAGAGAGAGAGAGAGAGAGAGAGAGAGAGAGAATGAGAGAGAATGAGAGAGAGAGAGAGAGAGAGAGAGAGAGAGAGAGAGAGATTGTTGTGGAAGTAAGTGTAGAATGTGGCTATAGGGTATATCGACCCTGAACCACTGTAGAGATGTGGCACTTGCGGAACAAAAGCCGTGAAACAATTTTCAACTATTACGTCACGGGTCACACATACTTTGTATACTTTTTCGAGACTTCCTTATCTTTGAACAGAGTGCGGAGATGAGTCATAGCAATGCTACGGGTATAAAAATGTCTGCCGAGTGACATATATACAATATTATACAAGTGACTGACGATGGTGGGGAATTGTTGATAAAGGGGACCCTCAAAGGACCACGTAAAAAGACTGTAAAATGGTTTACCATTTAAAATCACTGATGTGACCACCAAACTCCAACATTAAGAAACCACAGGCAAGTCGTAAGAGATGTGTGTAGCATTATGGGTATTAGGATGGCTACCGCCACAACGCAGGAGGTTTGCGGTGATAATGGGTTATTATCCAGGTATATTCTATAACGAGCCTTTAGAATATCTCATGGCACGGCGGTGTTTTTTGGTATATATATCGAATTATTGTTATACAATTTTTATTTTTATTTTAAATATCTTTATTCAGGGTATCTCAATAAGCCTCGCAAACTAGTTGATCAGCTTCTTTCCATTGAGGCCCTCTACGGCGCGCCAAATGTTTCATAAATATTTATAGATTCAGTGCAAAAATAAACTGTCTTTCTCGATTGAAATAAAAATTCGGTGTCATTAAGGAAGGAAATAAGTAAGAAAAGTATAATTAAAAAACAAAGATAGAAATGTCATTTAATACTTTATTTTAACTTGAGAAAAAATCTTTTAAGCGTAATTAGGAAATAAACAATTTTCAACGATTTGAAAAAGTCATACATCCATACTTATCGACATACATACACGTATAATAGTATAATGATTTTACAAAAGAAAGAAAAATATGTTATACAGTGGTACGTCCACAAAATTCACAAGAAAATCACTAAAAATCACTACTACCACTCGGAAAAAATAGTACAAAAAATAAAAATGTGAACTACATATAGAAAATCATTATAAAAGAATCAGACAAAAAACGCCATGCATATTAAAAATATTTATGTACTTAAGAAAATTAAAAAGCACTACGTCTCATAATAAACGTATTATAGATAATCTAAAATATAATATGAACCACCAGACGCTTTGACAGTAAAGAGAGAAAATCGGAGAAAAAATTCGGCAGTGATGGCTCTAGACAAAAGTGGATCTCATCTACAAAAAAATAAAATAAAATAAAATAAAAACGAAAAAAATAAAAAATGCCATGAACAGAGATACAAAAAAAAAACGCGTGGGCCTGTGGAAAGAAAAAACAAATGAGGACTCGCCACACCAAAAAAAAAGAAAAAAAGAAAAAAAAAAGAAAAAAACGAGCACTCGCCACAGAAAAAAAACAAGCCCGAAATTACAATTATTTTATTAAAAAAATTCATGGTTCACGTTTCCTTCGATCGATGAATCCCCAACAGCGGGGAATCCGATCACCACATACTCCAATGTTTGACGAAATATTAATTGAGCATTTCAGTGATAACGTGACAATAAACCTAGCTCTGTTTGGCTGGGCCCTGCTCTACTTGAAACCATACTTGATGAAATGAAGTGGGCAATATCACCTAAAGAACGTCCAAGTTAACACTGTTAACAGTGAATAGTTCCAGAGAGTCAAGTTAACTGAGCAGTCCACAGGTCAGATCACGAGCGAGACGTACAACCCATGATCCTTCATAGCAACACTGCGAACATATCGATGCCTTAGGCGCGGTATGGCAGGGAGCCCACTGCAGGCCTTCCACCGAGCCGCACTGTCATCGCCGTTTGGCCTACGTGATTTCTACACAGTTTTATACGTGTGTTCGATACATCGGGTTCAAATACCATGATAATATACCACCTCGTTGTTTGGTAATTCCTCGTCTATCCTCAAAGATCACCCAAATCATGATAAAATGAACAGTTTTGAAGAAATCTGCCGCGTGTTGAGAGAACGTCCATCGTTTTCCGTGTTCGACAAGACGAGCGACGCAACTGTACAAGCATGAAGCCTTACCACTACGAGTAGGACTATGGCGAGAGTGTCCGGCCTTCGCAACGCCATATACTCTCACTATACTCGCAGGGCTAGACCGGCACATACACGACATATCGATCCCCATTGCAGAAATCTTTATATCCACACAGTCCAATATATGGAGCTACGATATTTGTGCAGTAGCCTATACATAGCTCTGGGTGGCAGGTCTGTGAGTTACCGGCGTTATATGGCCTGGCCGTGTAACGCCGGTACCTCACACCCTGGACCTCACAGCCGTTCGCGTTCTACATGTACTAGTGAAGACGTTGCCTTGAATTTAAACCGGGAGTTTCAGCCCGAGTATTTTTGCCTTTGCCACACTCCGTTTAGAGGCTAAACCCACGGGATACGTGTGTGGTTCGATACATAGCGGCCGCTGCTAGCTCTGCATGGCAGGGCTGTGTGTTACCGGCGTTATACGGGAGGCCGTACAGTCACGCCGGTAACACACAGCCCTGCCATGCAGAACTGGGCCGCTGTGCGCTGCGTGGTATGCAATTTTGCTATGCATACCCACACGGCGGCCGCTGTGTATCGAACCACACGTAACCGTGGGCTAGCGGCTAGCCATCGTTTTGTTCGGGTTTGGGCACAGACTGTCTATGGTTTGGGAGAGGCGGCCCTACACTTTACAGCGAGGGGATCGCTGGTTGCCGGCGTGTAGGCCTACTGTACTAGCGACGGGACCGCCGGCCGCTGGCTTACCACCTCGAGTGTACATTGGAGCGAGGGGACCGCTGGCAGCCGACGAACCACCACGAGTGTTTTGTCCACTTTTAACCAAAACTGGTAACTGTTTAATATAGAATGGGACGTGTCGGTAACTTGGACGTCCATGAGATGATATTGAAGACTAGAAGCTGAGAGTTATTGCTGAAATACCCCAAATATCTTGTACAACATCCGAGTGTAATGATCCAAAACCCTCTGGCATTAAACTGTAACAATCAATTATTCAATTTTCATGTTGGGCTTTTTCTGCGGGGTGTCCCACTCTGTTTTCTTTTCTCGAACGGGCCTCTTTTTTTTCTACTGAGTTTTTTTTTTTTTTTTTTTTTTGGTAACCTCTTTTCTTTTTTTGGTAACCTCGCTTGGTTTTTTTTTTTCCAAAGCTGACCTCGTTTTGGTTTCTTTACAGCCTCAACGCCGGCGCGATCTAGGTCGACTTTTCAATTGTGATTCTCTTTCTTTTTTAGTCAGACCTGATTGTGGTTCGTTTTGTTTTTTGGTAGTAGTGCAAGTACTATTTGTGGTTTTGTTTTTAATCATTTCAATAGTTTTTGTGTGTGTGCTTGATTTTTTTTTCTTTTTTTCCCTTTTAATCAGCATTCATTGCACCTTTATATCAAATACACGTGTATGTACGTCAATAAGTATTGGATTGTGGTATTTTCAAATTTTTGCAAACAGTTTATCTTCTCATTACGGTTTAAAGGGTATTTTACAATTAAGTATTGCATAACATTCTCCCCTTTTTTGCAATAATACTTGTCTCGTTTATTTTCTTCCGTAATTCCATCGAATTTTTATTTCAATCGAGAACGACGGTTGCACGTCATCTTTATCTGTACAGACACATTCAAATATTTAATGACACATATTTTCAAATGAATGTTATTTTTGCGAAAAAGTACATTATTAAAATACAATATGGACGAAAGAAATTTTTTCTTTATTATTCATACACGTTTAATACTTTATTTAGAAAGAAAATTTAACAGTTTATTTTTACTCTGTGACGATAAATATTTTTGAAACATTTGGCGCGCCGTACGCCCTCACTCAGTATAAAAAAAAACAGCAAACACTCAATAAATATACATAGAATCACAAGGACAATAAATTACAGAACTGTGACAAAAATCACATACTATACAGTAACTTTACATAATGATCTTTATACAGTGATTTGAAGTGATTAAAAGTATTTGCCTGCTTTACGTGATCAGGTAATGAATTCCATAGCTTTCCACCTCTATGAGTAAACTTACGTGTTGCAAAATTATTGTGAGCTGGTTTAATGTAAACAGTGCTAGCATAACTGAAACGTGTATTGTATTTATGTGTATTGGAGACTCGTGTGAAGCATTCTAACAAATAGTGTGGAGCTATACCATGGTAACATTTAAACATCAATGAGCAAATATGAAAATTCTGTCTTTCTAGTAGCGAGTACCAGTTTAAAGTTTGCCTTACTTGACATGACGGGGTGTAAGGGTGGCAATTTAGTATTAATTTACCAGCTCTATTATGTAATATTTGGAGTTTAGACAGTAACTTACTAGTACAGTTTGACCAAACGACATCCCCATAATCAAAAATTGGCAAAACCATAGATGTAACTAACATTTTGACAGTTTTCTGCGGTAAAGCAGACCTGATTCTACGAATTATACCAAGCCTCGGTGAAATTTTTGCACTTATTTTGGCAATATGTGAGTCCCAGGTGAGAAGTTTGTCGAACCACAAATCCAAATATTTGAAAGTATCAACTTGTTCCAAAGATTCATTACTAACTTTGATATTTAAATTAGTTGAATCGCCGCGCAGTTTTCTACGCGGTCCAAACATCATACACTTTGTTTTCTTAACATTCAGTGTCAACTTGTTTTCGCTTAACCAATCATTGATTGACATCATATCTTCTTGCAGTTTAGTTTCAATTTCTTTAGTATCCTTTGATACTGTATCCTGATAACACTTGTACTTGGGTGGGAAAGTGCCACTGTAAAAGTTGCCGTCTCTGTTAATTTCTCTGGTTTTTTGAAATTTTTTTTGTATAATTTTGTTATTGTTACATTTTTGAATTTATCTTAAATCATTTGTCTTTTCTGTTTTACTTTGTATGTGTAACTTGAAATTTTTTTTGAGGGTCGCTTTATAGGTGTCAGTCACTTGTGCGACTCATCCTGACTTCATGTCAAAGCTGAATAAATAAATAAATAAATAAATAAATAAATAAATAAATAAATAAATAAATAAATAAATAAATAAAATTAAATGGCAAATCTGAAGGCTACGACTTTTGTTCACACTTTCCTCAAGGACTTGAAATTTAAACAATTGCATGTCGAACTCAAGAATAAAAAAATCAGGGTTGGTTGTGCAAACTGTGGTACTAAAGGAAAATACTCAATGTTTACCGTCACTTGAAATTCAAAATGACATATACATATAGAGTTCAAATGAATGAATGCTTGAACCAGAAAAAAACTACATTTTTACTTTAATCTCTCATTGTTCACTTGTTCGCCTGCTTACGTTGCTGTGTACTTCCATTTTCCATGGAGGAATGTAGACATGTGGATAAAAGTCGGAGAGATTTTGTAAAATTTCCTCGAGCGAACGTGTAGAAAATGTATATTATTTTCTTTTGGTACGTCCGTTGTATGGATATGTGAGAAAATAAAGTGCAGAAGTCATAGTTCTTCACTTCAAGGAATACATATGCGACTATCAAGCTCTGTAATTTTTATTTACAAATAATGATACGACTCGCATCAAGATGTGAAATATTGAAACTCGTTACGTCACGATTTCTGATGTGAGGTACCGGTCTGGGATTGTAATGCTTTCAGGAACTGAAGCTGACACCACTTAGTAAGCACCACTTTAGATCTTTATAACTAAACAGCAAGGGTGAAGTACGGCGCGCCAAATGTTTCAAAAATATTTATCGATTCAGTGCAAAAATATACTGTCTTTCTCAATTGAAATAAAAATTCGGTCTCATTAGGAAGGAAATAAGTAAGAAAAGTATAATTAAAAAACAAAAGACAGAAATGTCATTTAATACTTCATTTTAACTTGAGAAAAAATCTTTCAAGCGTAATTAGGAAATAAACAATTTTCAACGATTTAAAAAGTCATACATACACTTATCGACATATATACACGTATAATAGTTAGCGTAGAAGGTGCAATGAGTGCTGATTTTACAAAAAAAAAGAAAGAAAAATATGTTATACAGTGGTACGTCCACAAAAATTCACAAGAAAATCACTAAAAATCACTACTACCACTCGGAAAGAATAGTACAAAAAATAAAAATGTGAACCACATACAGAAAATCATTATAAAAGAATCAGACAAAAAAAGTCATGCATACATAAAATTATTTATGTACTTAAGAAAATTAAAAAGCACTACGTCTCAATAAACGTATTATAGATAATCAAAATAAAATATGAATCACCAGTCGCTTTGACACTAAAGAGAGAAAATCGGAGAAAAAATTCGGCAGTGATGGCTCTAGACAAAAGTGGATCTCATCTACAAAAAATAAAATAAAATAAAATAAAAACGAAAAAAATTAGAAAACGCCATGAACAGAGATACAAAAAAACGCGTGGGCCTGTGGAAAGAAAAAAACAAATGAGGACTCGCCACAGCAAAAGAAAAAAAGAAAAAAAGAAAAAAAAAGAAAAAAAACGAGCACTCGCCACAGAAAAAAAACCAACAAGCCCGAAATTACAATTATTTTATTCAAAAAACTCATGGTTCACGTTTCCTTCGATCGATGAATCCCCAACAGCGGGGAATCCGATCACCACATACTCCAATGTTTGACGAAATATTAATTGAGCATTTCAGTGATAACGTGACATTTTGAAACCTAGCTCTGTTTGGCTGGGCCCTGTTCTACTTGAAACCATACTTGATGAAATGAAGTGGGCAATATCACCTAAAGAACGTCCAAGTTAACAGTGAATAGTTCCAGAGATCACGAGCGAGACGTACAACCCATGACCCTCCATAGCAACACTGCGAACATATCGATGCCTTAGGCGCGGTATGGCAGGGAGCCCACTGCAGGCCTTCCACCGAGCCGCACTGTCATCGCCGTTTGGCCCACATGATTTCTACACAGTTTTATACGTGTGGTTCGATACATCGGGTTCAAATACCATGATAATAAACCACCTCGTTGTTTGGTAATTCCTCGTCTATCCTCAAAGATCACCCAAATCATGATAAAATGAATAGTTTTGAAGAAATCTGCCGCTTGTTGAGAGAACGTCCATCGTTTTCCGTGTTCGACAAGACGAGCAACGCAACTGTACAAGCCTTACGACTACGAGTATGGCGCGAGTGTCCGGCCTTCGCAACGCCAGACACTCTCACTATGTGATACTCGCAGGGCTAGACCGGCACATACACGACATGTCGATCCCCATTGCAGAAATCTTTATATCCACACAGTCCAATATATGGAGCTACAATATTTGTGCAGTAGCCTATACATAGCTCTGTGTGGCAGGGCTGTGAGTTACCGGCGTTATACGGCCTGGCCGTATAACGCCGGTAACTCACAGCCTAGCCCTGCCACCCAGAGCTAAATTTAAACGGAGTGTTTCAGCCCGAGTATTTTTGCCTTTGCCACACTCCGTTTAAAGGCTAAACCCACGGGATATGTGTGTGGTTCGATACATAGCGGCCGCTGCTAGCTCTGCATGGCAGGGCTGTGTGTTACCGGCGTTATACGGGAGGCCGTGTCACGCCGGTAACACACAGCCCTGCCATGCAGAACAAGGCCGCTGCGCGCTGCGTGGTATGGAATTTTACCATGCATACCCACACGGCGGCCGCTGTGTATCGAACGACACGTAACCGTGGGCTAGCGGCTAGCCATCGTTTTGTTGGGGTTTGAGCACAGACTGTCTATGGTTTGGGAGAGGCGGCCCTACACTTTACAGCGCGCAGCGAGGGGATCGCTGGTTGCCAGCGTGTAGGCCTACTGTACTAGTGACGGGACCGCCGGCCGCTGGCTTACCATCACGAGTGTACATTGGAGCGAGGTGACCGCTCGCAGCCGACGAACCACCACGAGTGTTTTGTCCACTTTTAACTAAAACTGGTAACTGTTTAATATAGAATAGGACGTGTCGGTAACTTGAACGTCCATGAGATGATATTGAAGACTAGAAGATAAGAGTAATCGCTGAAATACCCCAAATATCTTGTCCAACATCCGAGTGTGATAATCCCAAACCCTCTGGCATTAAACTGTAACAATCATGACGTTGACAATTATTCAATTTTCATGTTGGGCTTTTTCTGCGGGGTGTCCCACTCTGTTTTCTTTTCTCGAACGGGCCTCTTTTTTTTCTACTGAGTTTTTTTTTTGGTAACCTCTTTTTTTTTTTTTTTTTTTTAACCTCGCTTTGGTTTTTTCCCAAGCTGACCTCGTTTTGGTTTCTTTACAGCCTCAACGCCGGCGCGATCTCGTCGACTTTTCAATTGTGATTCTCTTTCTTTTTTAGGTGAGACCTGATGGTGATTCATTTTGTGTTTTGGTAGTAGTGCAAGTACTATTTGTGCATGGTTTTGATTCTAATCATTTCAATATTTTTTGTGTGTGTGTGCTTAATTTTTTTTTCGTTTTCCCCTTATAATCAGCATTCATTGCACCATTATTTCAAATACACATGTATGTGTACGTCAATAAGTATGGGAGTGTGGTATTTCCAAATTTTTGAAAAGTTTATCTTCTCATTACGGTATCTTCTCATTACGGTTTAAAGAATATTTTACAATTAAGCATTACATAATATTCTGCCCTTTTTTGCAATAATACTTTTCTCATTTATTTTCTTCCGTATTCCATCGATTCGTATTCATCATTTTTGTTTCAATCAAGAAAGGCGGTTGCACGTCATCTTTATCTGTACAGACACATTCAAATATTTAATGACACGTATTTTCAAATGAATGCTATTTTTATGAAAAGGTACATTAATAAAATGCAATGATATGGACGAAAGAACTTTTTCTTTATTATTCATACACGTTTAAGACTTTTTTTAGAAAGAAAATTTGACAGTTTATTTTTACTCAATGACGATAAATATTTTTGAAACAATTGGCGCGCCGTAGGTGAAGACTGAAGTATTGAATATCCAACGACCGGCTCAGCTCTCTACTCCAGAAAGTGTGCAGCTTAAATAGTTTCAAAACCTGCATACAAGAATGTGCGATCGACATAGCATATAGGTCCACTTAAATACAGATACGTCGGAAAATAATAAAGGACAGAAAATATTGTCAAACAGGATCAGATGATCTTTCGAATTGAAGCTTGGATCGACCTTAACCTTTGGTCATTTCTGATTACGTGAGCATATGTAAAACAGTACATCACTCAACGCAAGTGGAGACAGACGGTTACTTCAAGATTATTACAGACTTGTAAGTCACAGGAAACTACGTCTGCGTGCAATTATTACAATCGGTCAAGTTGATTACTATAGGTCAGCTTTAAAAGTCTGAAATCATGGAAGGGGAAGGCGTTACACTCTCCTGCCTATTTCATAACCAGCGCCCTCAATAAGGAAGCCAGGAGTAAGTGACAGCAATATAAGACAATGCTGCCTGTGGTATAGTTGCACGTAAGCGTTTATGTATCCGTGATAACGTGCGAAATTTTTACCTAGTTTCCTAATGATTATTGCGGCATTTTTTCTCAGAAACATTCGAACCAAGTGTCAAATGATTGTAATATTAAGGACAAATTAATTCCTCTTTTTGACGGCCACACTTATACCTCTTTCTTCCGTCGAATTATACAGTTATTGATGGAATTTAAAGAAATTTTGTCGAGGCGTCAGATAAAAAGTGGAATGAGACTTCAACATTTCGTTCGTTTCGCGAAATCATAGCAGGTACTTCTTGTACTGGTGCAAACTCTGTAGGAAATATCTGACATCAAAAATGCTTGCTACTTTACCATGATACTTTTACGAGGTTGCTTGTCTAAATTCATGGAAACGCCAAGAGAATCTAAAACCACTACACGTGATTATGACTACGTGTAGAAGTGTCATTTGACGTTCCGAACGTATGTGCTACACGTACGCGACGTCTGGTTATCACATGACTGACATGACATAGACGCTGCGCTTACTGATGGAACGAAAGTAAATACCAATCTCAACACACAGATTGAAATGCGGTGTAGCAGCAGTGCGGTATGGGTAATTCTAACCGAGCTAGAGTGAGGCTACTATCCCGAGACCCTCTAGGTCGTCTATAATCATCCATCTCTTTACGGAGATTGAGTAAATAGGTGTAACCCTCTCTATTGTACACATTTGAGGGTGCTAATAACTGCCCGCGAGGCGCATTACTCTGAATAATTAAGTAAAAGCTTAAAGTCCTATTAGCTACAACTCTTTGTAATCTATTGAACTCAACATATCATACAATTCGCCAAGCTATTCTTTGTCTTCTAACTATTGTTAAACGTTCACTTTTTTCTCTTCATCAATGTCCTGAAACAACGATGGCCAGGTCATGTTGACTATATACATATACATATAGAGTTCAAATCAGTGCTTGAACCAGAAAATATCTTTCTTTTAACTTTAATCGCTCATTATTCACTTGTTTGCCTGCTTACGTTGTTGTGTACTTCCATTATCCGTGGAGGAAGGTAGACATGTGGATAGAAGTCGGAGAGATTTTGTGGAGTGAACATGTAGAAAATGTGTATTATTTTCTTTTGGAACGTCCGTTGTATGGAAATTTGAGAAAATAATTCTCACAACTAAGAAGTTATTATAGCCCCTCACTTTCATATATAATATAATTATCAAGCTCTGTAACTTTTATTTACAAATCAGCATGTGACTTTCATCAAACATGTGAAATATTGAAACTTTTTACGTCTCTTTCTAAGGTGAGGTACCGGTCTGGGATCATAATGCTTTCAGTAACTGAAGCTCACACGCCAATTTGTCGCTTCTAAGCACCACTTTAGATCTTTATAACTAAACAGCAAGGGTAAAGACTGAAGTTCTAAATCTCCCACGCTCAACTCTACTCTAGACAGTTTTAAAATTCTACATACAAGAATGTGTGATTCACATAGCATATAGGTCTACTTAAATGCAGATACGTCGGAATATAATAAAGGACAGGAAATATTGTCAAAGCAGGATGAGATAATCTTTCAACTTGAAGCTTCAGTCAACGCCAATGTCAGGTCATTTCTAATAAGTTTAGCATCTATTAAAACAATACATCACTCAAAGCAAGTGAATAAGAATGGTTACTTGAAGTTTAAGAGTATAAACAGGCTTGTAAATCACATGAAGCTACGTCTGCAGGCAGTCTTTACTGTCGGTTAAACTGATTACTATAGGTGAACTTTAAACATCCGAAATCATGGGAGGGGATGAGGAAGGCGTTACACTCTCCTGCCTCTTTCATAACCAGCGCCTTCACAGGTCATTCACTTACGAAGCCAGGAAAGAATGGCAGCAATATAAGACAATGCTGCCAGTGGCAAGATAACTTGCTGCTTTGTATATTGTAAGAATTAAACCATTAAACTTCTTCATGAAGTCACAAACATGAATAGCGTGTGATCACGTTGCCATCAATAAATCATGACCCGCATACTGTCGTTCAACCTAAGTAGAAGAAGGCTACAGGGCGTATAGTTCTTATCTCAATTATAGTTCTCTTAAAGGACCTGCGCAGTGGGGTCGAGAAACACGTCGGTTTACTGTGTACACTGTAGCCCTCGTGACAGAATAATTATGATTATGTCACGACCAAATAACTTCGAAGGCACCACGCCCTTGATCCTTGATCTGCACACAAAATATGTTTTGTTGCCATGGTAACACTCCGATTGAAACAAGGCAATGACCTTCACACATATTCTCTCGATGCTTTTGACACCCTAAACACTTCTGCGCTTATTCTTGACAGGTACAACTAGATACATTGGTTATTGTACAGGTCTTAGAGTTGGTAAACTTGTTATTTCTGATTAGCGCCCTCCATTGTTAATCAAAGAACAGTGTCACGTCTCACCATCTTCCCTCCCCACGACTATAATACACGGTTGACCTTTTGACCTAACGAACTTTGCCGATCTGCAGTCGAGTCTTTCAAAGAGCGAAGGACGTCTTAGCACATACTGCACTGATATTATAGCAGATGTTTTGTAGATCATAGTACAGTCGTGCTTTAAGCCATAACCTTTACACACGTATCTGACCGTTCTATAATCAAAGCTTACCTCTTTGCCCCAAGAGCTTTGTGGATCTGAAGTCCTATCTTCAAAGTGCACAGGGAGTCTTAACACACATACCTAGAGAAAAACTAGCTTCCTAATTTCATTTTCTTGATACATCTCACAGAAATGCTTCCTATACCCTTTTATCTTACTGTATCCTGATAACACTTGTACTTGGGTGGGAAAGTGCCACTGTAAAAGTTGCCGTCTCTGTTAATTTCTCTGTTTTTTTAAATTTTTTTGTATAGTTTTGTTATTGTTACATTTTTGAATTTATCTTAAATCATTTGTCTTTTCTGTTTTACTTTGTATGTGTAACTTGAAAATTTTTTTTTTTTTTTGAGGGTTGCTTAATAGGTGTCAGTCACTTGTGCGACTCATCCTGACTTTATGTCAAAGCTGAATAAATAAATAAATAAATAAATAATTAAATAAATAAATAAATAAATAAAATTAAATGGCAAATTTGAAAGACTACGACTTTTGTTCACACTTTCCTCAAGGACTTGAAATTTAAACAATTGCATTTCGAACTCAAGAATAAAACATGGGGCCCGGGGGCACCGACGTCCTTTGTACCTCCTTACTGTTTATTAATTGCCATAAATGTGAAATTTGGCAAAATGTCAAATTGTTTTGACATAAATGAAAGTTATTTGAACTGGTTGGTTACCGCTCCTGCATAAGTTCAAGTGTGGATTCTAAGTATCAACAACCTTGATATGAACCATTGACTAAAAACATTTGCTTGTTACACTCACCACACTTGTACTTAGTATTTTGAGTGTACACCTATCTACAATACAATGATAAAAAGTTTGGACTCTGAAGGTCAACAATGCATCCTTAATGTATGAGACTAATAAGCTTACCCCTCAAGTATGTATAGGCCAAAAACAATATTTAATTTTGAATTATGTATAATGTAGTGCAGGAAAGGACATACAATCAGGGTTAGCGGTAGGATTTTCAAGTTAGTAGCCACACTTACTCAGTGTGGCTAATTTGGTCCTAATTGGACAAAATGGTAATGACTTCTTAACAAAGGACATCAGCAAGGAACAAAGAAAATGGTTTCCTACATTGCTGTGCTCCACTGACAGCAGATTGTAAATGCGGAGGGATTGTCACTTAATTGGTAAACAGAAAATTACCAACAATGATAGTAAATAAATTTTGCAATAATTTTGACTTTACAACCTAATTATAAATATTCATCTATAACTCTTAACATAAAAGGCGAGCATATACAAATCAGTAAAATTGGGAGTCAATCGAAACATTACAAGTATAAAGATAGATGTCAGCAAAAGCAAAAAAAAACCCATCATCTTATCGACAAAACATTTGTAGTATTACGACGTTTGCATACACTGCACTCTATTTTCAGAGCCATAAAACTAACTGACCCTCCAAATGTTTCACACAAGATGTTTTCAAGTAATTGTATTCACTACCACAATGCAATGATCTTGTACACTTTTTCGTTCTTCCGCTTGTACTTTCTGTGGCGACATGTTAGTATGTTCGTTTCAGCTGATTTTCTGTTTGTATACTTAATGGCTATTTGAATTTATCTATGGTGAATATGGATCATGATGTTGATCATAACAATTTCAATGAAGCTGCAAAAATGTGGTAGAAGGTGCACTTTACAGACAACTACAAGGCATACTGAAACACGTGAGCACTTTCCATTCATATCTAGTTTAGAGTCTAGCGACTGTTCTCCGCATCACACAAATAACGTTAAGAGAGAAACTTTACCTGGGTTTGATGGCTTATTAGTATCTTAACTGGATTTCCGACCTTGTGACAGCTCGCGTTGCTAAACGGGACCGTAGACACGCTCAGCGTGAAGGCCTATCTTAACTGAATTAAATGAAGGAATTTGCGTTACAAAAATCTGCAAATTCTTGGCAAAAACGTAGCTGAGGGAATATGCTTTCAACGCTGAATACTATACTTGGTGTTATCATGTTGTTGTAACGGCGTGTTTGAGTGTGCCAATGGTGTACTGTGATTCTACAAGGTGCACAACAAAGTCATTCATTGAGAGGTTAGACTCAGACAATCATCGCATACGCTATTGGGTCAGTTCTTGAGCGATCTGCGCATGCTCGTCCTCGCAACCATACTACCAATGTTTACATCAACAAAATCGAATGCTGTAAACTTATGAACGTGTTTTTTCTCAAAACGGTTAAAACCAAGCATTTGCAATAATTAGTCATAGTATAACATAGCGATCAAGTCACAGTTTGGATATTGAAATCGAATGCATCTCTATTCACAGCCAGCCTTTGCAGAGGCTGCGTGCAAACACTTACTTTGTTTTGTTTGTTTATTTATTTGTTTTTTCAGTGCTAGGATATGTATCCTTGGCTAGGTAGTTCTAAAATCTTGTTCGCCGCTTGCCTTAAATTTTATTTTAGGTGCGGCCGCTTCGAAGGTGTTCGAGCAAATACAATGGTCACCGCTTTATTGTTTTTGAAAATCGTAAAAATCAGCTATTCCCTGAATAAGTACTTTTTATGCGATGATAATTGTATCCGTGGAGGGTCCAAAAAGACCAGCCTATCAACAAGACAAGGAGGCTTGCTTTCTCCTAGTTACCAAAAATCAATACCTGGAAAAGTAGGGCAATTTCCATGATGGTCCAAATTTAGACAACTACGTAAGTCAAGCGCGGGTGTGTCAAAATTAGAGCAAATGGTATAAAATCCCAAAGTTTGAAAGTCATCGATACAGATGCAACTGTTGAGATATCAAAACCAACATGACTGCTAGAAAACGTTTAAACGTATGGCTACTCTTATGGTACGTCGGATACCTGTATATACAGGCGTTACAGGCTGAGTCAGCGGGAGAAGGAAAGACACACAGTGTTCCTGAGCAAGAAGAAAAAGACCATCACAACTTCGAAGTCAGCTTTGGCGAACGTGATGTTGGCTCTACAGAAATCGCAACGGACCCAAAAGCTAATTTTTCGCTTATCAAAATTGTTCGAAGCGACTCAAAACGTTCAGCTCGGTCGTGTCGTCTGCGTCGCGCTGAAAAGAAGACTCGCCGATTTCTCCTGCATCATTTGCAAAGCTCGTGCGATGCACAGAAAAGGCGAAAGATAGCCCTCCAGGGCCAAGCAGATGGATGCCCTAGGTCGTATGAAATCGAAGGTCGTTTAAAAGAAGGTCAATGCAGCTTTATTGGTCGTAATATTATTAAAGAATATCATATCGGTAAGCAATACATCAATTTTAAACTTTCAAATATTTACAATTGAGGTGAGTCCACCATGTGTCTGTTTGTCTGTATGTCCCGTTACCAGTTCATTACTTTTAAATGCCCTCGAAATTGAAAATCTTAATCTTTTGCTCAAGTTTTCCTAAGGGAAACTTTCAACAATTATCTTTGACGTTCAAGAATAAAAGGGGGAGGGGTGTCACGTTAATACATGTTGGTACTGGACAGGTTAGGGTACACGTTTTATGGGGACATGAACGCGTAACGTCACGAATATCTATGATGACGTAATCGACTTGTGCGTTCTTGACGAACACGGAGCCGGCGCCATGTATTTAGTTGGAGACAGCTGGTTTCACGTAAATTGTATACGTGTAAATTTATTCTCATCTTTAGGTAGCAAAACTTAATGTAGACTGTGAATTATGCATGCATGTTTTTAGTTTGATATGTGATAGTGACATACTCAAAGAAAGTTATGTAGTTTTGTTATTTTTCTCTGCAATTTCTTCGTCGATTCGCATAGTCGTCCAGTGAAACGGCCTATTGGGTAACCATTGAGTTATTCCTGTGATGCAGAAACAGAATACGGGAACCCGTTACATATCAATTTTTTGACATTATTGCGCTGCATTTGTGCTCACTGTACTGCTACAGTACTACCAATGATAATCTAAAAATACACAGTGAATTAAATAAAAAAATATTTCTTTAATTTGGTTGCATTTTATGACCGTAATGACAGTGCTGACTGTGGTATAGGCAGACGATACCGATTGCACGTGCTACAATGTACATTTTTATTTCGTTTTCTCATTTTGTTTGCATTTTTATTCATTAGGTTTACATTTTGATTTCTTTTTCTCATTGCCTGCATTTATATTTCATTGTTTGCATTTTCATTTCATTATGCTAACATTTTTGTTTCATTTTCTAAGTGTGTGTTCATTTTCATTTCATTGCTACATTTTTCGTTTTTCTTTGCATTTTTATATCATTATGTTTGCAATTGTATTCCATTGCTTGCATTTTTATTTCAAAATGATAACATTCTTATCTATCTCATTATCATAATTTATGTATCTCTCCAGCCAAGCGCCTAAAGTTGGTTTTCCTGTTAGAGTGAAAGACTGCAATTTTATATGAAATATATACTTTCGCTGTGATTTATAGTTTTTAGGTAGATTGTGAAGTTATCGATACATGTACTGTAGAGCAAATCCCTTGATATAGTGTCACGTTTTTGTAAAATTTTTCAATAATCTGATAGCATGTTCTCAGTAGAATAATTTAGTAAGTTAGGGGGTATACGTTTCCGAAGTAAAATGTCGACTGACTGGACTGAGACGTTGGTCGTTTCGACTACTTCTGGTACAGGTGGATTTGCTTCTCTGAAAAGTACCATTATATCTAGGTATGTCAGGCATGCAGTGAGGCCAGCAGCATGCTTGGAGAAGAATTCGGAGAAGGAATTCCGCTACCTCCTTCGATCGCTTTATCCATCACAATAGAACGCGAACGTTGAGGACTCTCCACACCACCCTCACAATCGACACCTTCAATGTCTACATTAACACCAACATTAACCGTCGCAAATAGAGACACGTTATGAGTATGTGTGTTCGCTTAAACGCAACGATTCGTACTCGTCATGGCAGGTCTGCAATTGAGAGAGAATCCGTCACAGCATCCTTCATTCGGAGTTGCCAAACTTGGCCACACCCTTAGGGAGCCCTCGGTAATTATAGAGGGAGGGGGAATGGGGGAAGGTCACTTTTTAGAAAACTGTCTGGGGAGGGGGTACTTTTTATATTCCTATCATAGGGGAGGGTCACTTTTGACAGAAGATTATTTTATGGCCAAACCATTTGATATTTCCTGAATAGGAAATTGCCGACATGCACATTATCGACAACCTTCACAAGCAAAGAAGATTCACTGGTATCCTACATTAATCACCTTGAACAGTTCAAACTCATGAAAGACAAGAGACAAAAACATATGGGACAGATGGCAAAGTGTATATTAATTATCAAATGTCTATAAAAGCACAGATATGGTTAGTTTTATGTTTTATTTCGGCCAAAAATTGATCATAATTCTCTCATAGACTACCTTGTATCGTGAATTCAACATTTCGGTGAGAGTACATAAATACACAGATTTACCTTTATTTGTTTTGGAAAAAATATTCATAGTTTCATCATAGACTACCATCATAGACTACCATCAACATTTCATTGAAATTCCAAAATTCAATTTCTTGCATACATATCCATTTGTAACCACGCTAGTCTAATCAAGTACATTAATATGAATAAGCAAGCATACATAAATGTACAGATTTACCTATTCATAGTTTCGTCGTAGACTACCATGTATAGTTAATCAACATTGTAAGCTTAATAAAATTAAAATTGAACGAATAAAATGCATACATAATGAAATAAAAATGTGAACCAAGCGAGAGAAGGAAATCAAAATGTAAACATAACGAAATAAAAACGTCATGAATGAGACCATAGGAGGCGGTACAACGCCGTGAACACACAGCATCATACGCAGGGTTAGTGGCGATTGTGAGCATGGAGCAGTCAGCCTTAAATGTGAGAGCGACAGTAGATGAGGAGTCGAAGGTGGTAGCGTCGTTTCTTCTCCAGAAAGACTTGTCTAAGCAAGCTGCTGGTGTTACTTAATGTCTGACATACCTCAGACATCATGGCTCTGTTCAGAGAAGCGAATCTACCTGTACAAGAAGTAGTAGTGGTGGCCGACCAGTCTTCTTGTGCTTGTGATTCTTTTACCGCGTATACTTATGCCCTTTACCTTGGTACATTTTTATACTACGAACTTTTACCGCGTATACTTATGCCCTTTAACTTGGTACATTTTTATACTACGAACTTTTACCGCGTATACCTATGCCCTTTAACTTGGTACATTTTTATACTACGAACTTTTACCGCGTATACCTATGCCCTTTAACTTGGTACATTTTTATACTACGAACTTTTACCGCCTATACCTATGCTCTTTAACTTGGTACATTTTTATACTACGAACTTTTACAGAGTATACTAACATGAGTTATTACGTGTTAAATATTAGCCGCCTCCGATGACTACATTTTGTCGTCTGCCACACAGTACGTGTGGTTCGCCGCGCGCGGGGTATGCGCCTATGCATACCACTCGGTGGCCGCTATGTATCAACCGCACGTAACTGGGCTAGTCACCTATGCGAATTCTGGTGGAATCAGCAAGAATTGTTTTTCGTTTTATCACCAAGTCAGTTACAAAGACTCAGCTTTCTCCCACGGGGCATGACCGATCACCGAGGCAAGTGGTACTGTAGCGTACAGCAGCGTCAGTGTAGACTCGTACTCCATAGCTTAGTTGACAATGGCCCCACTGCCGAACATTCAATGTTCGGAAGCTAAATTTAGGTGGGCCACCGGAATTAAAACTTTTACTTTTTTGAAGGCATGTTTTATCGATATCTCGCGATTCGCGCGCAGTCGCCGCGTCAAATATCGACCGTTGGCACTAAAAAAATGTGTTTTAAAAATGTTACCAAGTGGGAGTGCCACTTTAAATACAACTGCAATATGTACTGAAACACGGGAGCACTTCTGTTCATATCTAGTTTAGAGTCTGTGATAGATTTGGGATTGAAGCGTAGCTAATTTTCTCCGCGTCACACAAATAACGTTCAGAGATAGACTTTATCTAAGAACACGATTGGAGCTAATTTGGGATAATTGGACGGTTAAGTATTGTCGGTTTAATCTACAAATGCAAGCTCGTCTGCTTTTCTCTTTAAGTTACACTCTTGTTTTTATGAGTAATCTGTAATGCTGCAACGTTCAGCTATAGGGCACCTAACACTTTCAGAAATTTGACAAATATGAAGATCTAATTATCCCAATTAGTTACAATCGTGTTTAAGTTTGATGGCTTATCTTAAATGGCAAGTGTTGCTAACTTTTGATAATTTTTTGTTTTGAATTCAACCATAATTCGTTGTTCTACTCCCCAAGGCATGTTGATATACACATTGTCCAGCTTGTCAACTCAGCACATACGTTTGAAAACTGTATTGTTATTGTTGACAAGTGACTTCAGGGCCGGACTAGAATTCAAATGTAAACAATAACAATGCATTTTACACATATAGACGCTAGGTTGACAAGTTAAATAGTGGGCATTTCAACATTCTTTTGGAAGTAGAATAAAAAGTTGCAAATGATATGCAAAATTAAAAAAACATTAAAAGTTAAAATAACTGGTCCTTTAACTGAATTAACTGAAGGAATTTGCATTTCAAAAATCCGCAAATTCCTGACACAAATGGAGCTGAGGGAATATGCTGACAATGCTGAATGCTATACTTGGTGTTATCATGTTGTTGTAATTGTGTGGTTAAGTGTGCCAAGGGTGATTGTACGAGGTAAATAAATCACAACGGAGTAATTCATTGAGGGGTTGGAGTCAGACAAGCATCGCGTGCGCTGACGTCGTTCCGGGTCAGTTCATGAGCGATCTGCTCATGCTCGTCCTCGCAACTTGTACTACCAATGTTTACATCGACAAAATCGAATGCTGTAAACTTATGACCATGTTTTTTCTCAAAACTGTTGCAGCCAAGCGTTGGCAATAATATTCAATCTATAGTCTTTGTATGGCATGACGATCAAGTCACAGTTAGGATAAAAAGTCATTGTCTCGGGATACTGAAATCGAATGCATCTCTGTTCACAGCAAGCCCTTGCAGACTACTAAATACTTACTTAGTTTTGTTTGATTTCTCTCTTTGGTCAGTGCTATTACATGTTACCATGGCTCGGTAGTTCTAAAATCGTGCTACCCGCTTTTCTGAAATTTTATTTTAGGTAGATTGCTCCTCGGGGCAAATATCCGGACTCCCAAACTTTTACAACACCGTCTTGATCTACCACTTGTTGTGTCGGCTTTTGAGGCGTTGGAGTAAATACAATTTTCACAGCTTTATATTTTTGATAATTGGAAAAATCAGTGATTCCCCTGAGAACCAACTCACGGCCTTTCGAATTAAAGTGTTGGTAAATGTTAAACATTTTGTTGAAGTAATAAAGATCTGTTCATGGTGATCCCCGATTTGTATTCTAGATTGCGAAAGAGAATAGAAAGTTGCTTGGAGGAAAGTTTCAGTCATTCAAGTTCAGGCGTATCTGTACTGAAGCATTTGCTGAGAAGTCTTTTGCAGCTCGTCTGAAAATTGACTGATCAAGACCTCAGTGAAGTTACAGAAATCGCAAATCAGCTTCAACACATATTATCTGATTACATATTGATGAATATATCAATTCATTCATTCATTCATTCATTCATTCATTCATTCATTCATTCATTCATTCATTCATTCATTCATTCATTCATCATTTCCTCTCGGGTATCCTAAGCGGTGACGGGCCCACCCTTTTAGCAAGTTTAATGCAATAGAAGATTAACAATAGATACCGGTCACTGGTCTTTAATCCCCTAAAATACAACTCCGACGTAAATAATCCCACGCTGGAAACGGTGTTTACATGAATCCAGTGTTGGCGTAGTAACATTACAATCCTACAGCTACATCAGATATGGTTGCCGGTGGAAGTTATCATCAAGTCTGTGTCTAATAAATCCACTTGATCATCACATTGAAATTTGCATATCCGTCTGCTAAAATCACCATAAGACACGAGGGTGAAATACCCTATATCTAGTCTTTGGCAAGGAAACAATTCTACAATACACTGTCAACTTTCTCCTTCTTAAGTCCCGGATAACTTGCCTCAAGTGAGCACTTTGACTTTGGACTTGGATAAAATATCACTCTTAACCTCTATTGTGACTCGATACTTTGCTAGTCAAGTCATTCTGAGAGAAGCGCGCAATAGTGTCGGTCTGACAGCGACGATAGTGAAAGCACTGAAGTAAGCTCCTTTACGTAAAGAGATTAGCAAGAAACCAGTCAATCGGGCAATAGCACTTAAACATGATTCTTTTAATTCCATGATAATTGTATTCGTGGAGTGTCCAAAAAGACCAGCCTAGCAACAAGGCTGGGGAGGCCGCTTTCTCCTAATGATAATTACCTGGAAAGTGAGGTAATTTCCTCCGTGGCCCAAATTTAGAAAACTACGTAAGTCAAGCGTAGGTGTATGGAAAAAAGGTGGCAAAAGGTATAAAATCCCGAAGTTTGGAAGTCGTCGGTACAGAGTCGACTGCTAAGACATCAAAATCAACATGATTGCTAGAAAATGTGTAAACGTACGGCTACTCTTATGGTGCGTCAGCTACCTGTATATACAGGTGTTACAAGTTGAGACAGCCGGAGAGGGCAAGGCACACATTTCACATTTTCCATTTCCTGAGCAAGAAGGAGAAGAAGATCATCACAAGTTTCAACTGAGCAATGGTGAGTTTGATGTTGGCTCGGGAGAACTCTCAACGGACCCCAACGCTAACTTTTCGCCGTTCAGAGATGTTGAAAGCGCCTTCAAAAGTTCAGCTCTGTCGTGTCGTCTGCGCCGCGCCGACAAGAAGACTCGCCGATTTCTCCTGCATCATTTGCAAAGCTCACGCGATGCACAGAACACGCGAACGATTGCCCTCCGAGACAAAGAAGACAGATTCTCAAACTCTTACGAAATTGATGATCATTTGAAAGAAGATCAATGCAAATTTATGGGTCGAAAAATTATCAAAGAACATCATATTGGTGAGCAATTCATTAATTTTTAAGCTGTCAAATTTCTTAAGGTGGATGAAGCCCATCAAATATGTGTCTGTTTGCCTTTATTTCCTGACCGTTTACTTGTCTTTAAGGTTGTACACCGCTCGAAATTTTATCGTGTGCAATAATACTTGTTTATTGTAGTTTAAATTGGGCTGGTTCGAGGCTGTGTGTGGGATTATCATGGAACGAGACTATCCTTGGGTATACCATTGTTAGCATTGACCTTCGAGGCTTCCTCCGCCCTCCCACCAAAACCTTCGACCAGCGTCATTTTTAATATTTTTTCTCTTTGCTCTTTCTCTTCACTACATGCACGTTTATAATACTACCTTGCTCTGTAATTCATCCGACCCGAGTTGCGAACTTTGGCTTACAGCTTGTCAACTTGTATTAAAGTAGATGACCTTGACCCCAACACTGAGTGTCTCTCACATTACTCTTTCTTGTTGTTGTTGCTTTGTTTACTGGAGTAGCCAACATTTAATTGAACTTTTGCTCAAGCTTTCCTCAGGGAAATTACAGCCACTCTCTTTCAAATTAAAGAATACAAATGGCGGGTACAAATGGTGTCGGTACAGTGGAAAGATGTTAAGGGGAAATTACGCGAAATTTGGTTGATATTCGAGAGATGTGTCCGTATTTTTACGAGTTGCCTAGCAACTAGTAAAAATACTGTCAAATCACAAGAATAAGTCGCGATATCGATCAAACTTTGTGTAGTTACACCATTATTATGCATTTGGTTATGACTGTTTTCCCAGCCACGTTTTGAAATTAGCGACGAAATCGAAACCTTGCTCTCTCCTCGCTGTACTCATAGAAAGTTCATTACAAAGGAGTGACAGCAGCCGTACCACTTGTATCACTTGATATTGTTCCGCTGTTTTGCCATTCATTTGATGGAAGGGGTTTTGACACACATGCATAGCAAATAATTTAAATATTAAGATGTCGACACAGGTTTTCACAATATCAAGAACCTTGATATGTAAGTTTAAATTGACGTAGATGTAACAAAGGCTAAAGTTTGTAAAATGAGTGTTGCTTTTTCGTGTTGTGAAAACTCCGAAGTGCACAGAGTGAGTGGCTCAACAACATCCATGAATGCAAAGTGGATATATCAGCCGTACCAGTCAGTTCTTCAAAGAATTATACGTGAACTTAGACGTCCCATATGCGAGACTTTCAATCTTAAAAGTAATTTTTGAGTGGATTAAGGAAAAACTTCCAGTTACCAAAGTTTTGATTACCTACACAGGGCCATCCTTCGCGATATTAATGAGACATATTATGTACGGTCAGAGGGCGATTTTTATAACAGATACAAGATTATCAAACTGTGCAGAGTGCTACTGACTGCTTGTTTAAAATCCACAGTCAGTGATACTATTGATTCTATCTCAAAGTGCGGTGTAACTGTAAGACTTCTAGTATCCTGATAATGTCGCAAGAATTTAGTAGTAATTGGACAAGGAAATCATTTACGACAAAGTGTCTTGAACCTCTGAACCGAACAACCAGAAATTTGAAGTACGGAATCGGATGTTCTTTGTTTAGAACACGGAGAGAGAAGTGAATCAATCTTTCCAATCAGATTTGGAGCTGTATAAACACTTCAATCTAGTCGACCACTCCATTTGTAGGGCGTGTCCGCAATCTTGAAAAAACTATACCATTACAACAACAGCTCAACACTTAGTGCACTATTCAGCAGTCTACGCGCACTACATTGGGTTAAACAACTTTGTACCTCAGTGCATTATGGTTGTAACGACAACATCAAATACATAGTTAAGCTCTGAAGCCCTGACTGTTATGAAGTCAATGTCATGGACACAGGCATTACAGTCGGGCTCCAATGTCCGTGACAAATTTAATGAACTGCTTCCATTATTGCAGAAAACTTTTGGTCTCTATGACATTCGCACTCGACTGTTTGCTCTTTAGTTGAGGGACTTCAGAACATTAAAAACCTATGCATTGGGATTGCCTGTGACAGATCCAAACACTCGGCAGTATTGACTGGTTAGTATTATTACTGGTGTTGTAAAGTACAGACTTTTTAAGTCTGTTTGTGCAGGACCCCTGACTCACGAGACTTGTTACTTTATGCATATTCCATTTGCCAACAAAGTAATCATAGATGGCAATATCAGCAATATGCACAACAATCGTGTGGAGAATCTTGGCTCAACGCTTTAGTACATCGAAATTTGTCTGATAATAATACTGAAATGTATGGACGACTACATCAAGCAAACGAGGTATTGTCCGAGACGAAAATACCTAATTTTTTAGTACAATTTTACCAAAAAGTCGATATTATTGCGTTTTGACGATGCCCGTCGAGCACTGCGTCGGGCGATCAGAGCAGATTGTGGACTTGTTCAGCGCTTCCGCTAAGCAAACAGAACGATACTTCAATCCTTACAGCGCTTTGCACATAATGGTAGGAATTGTATAGTTCAGCAGCATAATTTCACTCAAAGTCACTGGTTTTGGACTGACCATTATTCACTGCATTCACTGAATGTTTAGATGTATATTTTGTAAAAAATGTAAAATATTCTCGTCTCTTGCCCTGAGTCGACGTAAAAAATGTCATGAAATCAAAGGTCAAATAACGTCCAATATTACCTACGTTATTGCACTCCTTGTTTAACTTGAGAGACTTTGTGTCCTTTGATAACGAAACTTACTGTACAACGAAAGCCCATAGGTTAAGTGTATAATTATAATACACTGCATAAAAACCCTATAATACTTATTGTATTAACATGGATTATTGCCTGTATTTTAGCTGAAGAGTGCATATACAGATGAATACAGTCAAGAATCCATTTTTTGTATTCAGCAATCCTGTATTCATGTGGATTCATGTGAATTCACGTGTATTATACTATAATACAGGCACTCATTAATGTGAATTTATCTGAATTATTGGGTTTTCGTGCAGTTATAGTTTCTATTGATTTAAGATAATGCAAACTTTTAATATATGCGACAGTATGGTGGGACTATCCTGGACCACACAAGAAGCAAACAAAACTTGTCATTCCAATGCCGACAAAGCAAAAAAGTCGGGCGAAAGAGAAAATTGTTTCTCTTTAAACTCGCTAGTATCGGTCGAGATCAGCCGCTTCAACCTATTTTCTTCGATCGCTCATGGAAGTACTTGTACTTATATATCTCTTCAGAAATTTTTAGCATTACGAACCAGATTGTGTAACCCCACATATAATAAAACAGAGTCTATCAGCTTAGTTGAAGATCTATTAGCTGGAACTTTGGTCATTTTTTAATTTTATTTGCTTCTGTGTATCATCTGCAATTTCTGGTTTGAATCCCTGAACCATGAAGAAATTCCTAATATTTAGCTCATAAATATACCCTATATGAGTATAATCTGCATTGTTATTGTTTAAATTTTGTATTCAGGTCAGGACTAGAATACATTTATCAACAATACAATGGTCATTTCACATATACAGGCTGTGTTTGGGAACTTTGCAATTCTAAACATAATCTGGGTCAAATCGGGGCAAACTTAAATGATACTGACAGTGAAGGTAAATAAACGAAACTTTTCAACCAAAATAAAAATCACTATAGTATGTATGCCAATGGTTATAGATGTCCTCTAGCGAACACAGACGCATACTTTATAAGCGCAAAGGTATGAGTAATTAAAATGAGAAGTTTTTTCCGGGTTAAAAAAGAAATAACAATGAGCAAGAGATAACAAAGTTATAATTCTTTTTCATCATGTGTAGATCGCGACATCTTCAAAGGTCACAAAGCCACAGTCAATTTCTCTGCTGACTTCGGCAAACATGAGAGGAAGGGACGTCTTTATTTACAACTTGCTGTGAAAATTGCCGATACTGTGAGAAAGGTCGACGTTGAAATACAGACACACGAAGCTGGAGAAGCAAGAGACAACAGGGATAAGAGATCTCGCCGACGTTTTGACGTACATTCGGGAACTCTGCACGACGGTTGGTGGGTCAGCGACCTCTACGACGAAATGAGACATAACCATTGCGATGGGAAGAGAAACGTCACTGTCAAAATCTATGTTAATAGTACTAGTGCTCGATTCACTGAAAGAAGTACATTTATATACGATGGAAAGGTGAGTATTTCAATGATGGCAGAATCGACACATTTAGAAAAATACAGTATTCTTTGTTCTGGCTTCATTCCATGCTTAAATTGTATGTCTGCAAGAGAAGGTATGAACAGGCGTAGGCCTAGATAAACACCAATGTTCCTAAAAGCTTTCATTCTTTTTATTTGCTAGTTGCTTTAAAACATTCAGATATAAAGTTATTTACGAAGTCCCAACGTGTGCGATGTACTAGGCCATAAATCTAGATATTTTGTGAATAACTCTTTTGGTACAGTTTACAAGAAATGTTTCAAGTATGGCCTTTTCGAAAATGCCCTGTCGATCGCATGCGAACTTGGAACACCGTCCGCCAAGCGCAGGAAATAGAAATTCAACGCGCGCACTGCGGTGCATAAGCAGAAATTGTAATTCAGCGGGATTATTTCACATAGCAAAGGATTTGGACTGGCCCTAAATTAAATTCTCTGATCCTTAGCAATTTGCCTATCAACAAAATAGAAGTACTGATGATGCAATTGTGTTCGTGTTACAAAAGATGTATTCACATTTGGATAAAACTGGCAATTCAGTTTGAATAATGTTTTGGTGGGTTCGATGAGTAGTGATGACTACTCAAGTTACTTGAAATTGAACGCTTTGTCAACTATTGTGATAGAAATTACTTGGTTTTGAATGTTAAGAAGACCAAGAAAATGTTAATTTATTTTCGTAAGCAGCTAATTGAGCGCAACCCAGTTGACTGAGTTATATTTTGCAGATTTCTCAAAAGTGTTAGTTGCCATATAGCTGAATGTTGCAATATCGCAAATTAGTCATAAAAACAAGCGTGTAATATAAAAAGAAACGCAGATGAGATAACATTTGTAGATGAAATCGACATCACTTCACCATCCAAGTATCCCAAATTAGTTCCAATTGTGTTTTTGAATTTGACGCTTTATAAAGCATCTTCATGACAAACTCCCTGTCCAAATTAATCATTTACGAGTAAGGACTACTTGCGACTGTCATACCAGTGACCAGCTTTAACTATTCTCCGAATTACAAGCAAAATCAGTCTGACCTTGACGTTTAAATGATGTTATTATACTTCTGGTGCCATGTCATCGAAGCGGAAATATTGTGAACTTCTAGCAGCGCCATAAGACCGGAACATCGTATGACGTATTACTATTTCAATCTCGCCTTGGATGAAAAGTTCATTTTCAACGTCTTCAACATCATATCATTTGTTTTGTTTTAAAATGCAAACAATCAGAATGGGTGATTGCATAAACTTGGACGAATCAACTGTCAAGACACCATGGGTTTATATTCGATATATTTGTTATTTCTTTGAATGAAAGTTCATAAGTATTTTTTACTGTCTGCCCTTCTCGTTAATTAACATACCAATACACTTCGAGCTCCATGGAAGCCAGAATGTCAATACGCCCTCCCCTGAGGAATATATATGGTCACTGGTATGCAATTATAACATTAATTCTAGACACATGAATCTATCAATATAGAATTATTGATGACAAATTATGATCTAACTTTGCATCTTCTTAATTTTTGCTCTATGCAAATGAAGCAACCCTGCCTGTTTCTTTCTTTATTAATTAACTTATTTTCATTTTTGTACTAATTATTTATTTTTGCCCAACAAGGATAATATAAATTTACCTGAGTACCTACATCAAGGTCCTTTCAGTCACTATTCACTCATTTAAATTTGAATTTGATTGAGGTAGTATGCGCCTCGAAAGTGAAAAACTTAAACTTTTGCTTAAACTTTGCCTAAGGAATCTTTCAACCACTCTCTTTCAAAAGCAAGAATAAAAATCGGGGGTCACCTCGCACATTTTGGTAGTAGAGAATCAAATAACCCAAGATTTACAGATATTTAAAATTCAAAGTAACCGCCATCCCTTTTTAACTCTATGGAGAAAAAACAGTTTTCGAATTTCGAAAAACAAAGCCGATAGAAAGCTTTCTTTCACCAAGAGCTTTAAAATGAACAAACATAAGTGGTAGATCATTGTAAATGTTTGAGGGTCCAAATATCTGTCCCCGAGGAACGTTCTACTTAAAAGCAGATTTCATAAGAATATCAACTGCATTGTCCACTTGGAAAACATGATGCTGTTCGGTCGTCTATAAATCGATCGCATACTATAAACTAAGGATACTCGACTGTCAGCTTATTGCAACCTGCTGTTGAGGTAGAATGTGCCTCATGGATGAATATTCTGAGTCTCTGATTTTTACAGTGCTTTCAAATCTACCGCTCCTGTTGGCTCATCACGAGATTTAGGACAAAATCGAACATGTCGAATTTTCTTATTGAGTACACAAAGAGAGTTAGGCCATTTTCACTTTGAAATGCTGGTAATTATGTTGTTTTGTCTGTTCCCAAATCTGACCAATGACCCCTGATTTTGTTCTTGATTGTGAAAGGAATGGTTGAAAGTGTCCTTGATAAAAGTTTGAGCAGAATCTGAAATACTTCACTTTCCAGGCGCATATTGCCCAAATCACGAGAATGTACAAAATAATTTAATATTGACTTGCTTCGACGGCATTTTTACCACTGTGCCGACTTTGGAATTTTCGCATTGACAATTTGTGAAGAGTTGAAACTAAAAGGGTGCGAAGCGATTTGTTAGTCGCATTGTTTGCAGTACTGTTAAATGACATGCAAGGTTTAGACAATGAAAGAATATCTAATTTATAGATATTTGAATGTTTTAAGTGTCGAACTAATAACAGCGTTAGACTAGCAAATTTCTATGAGTGGTGTTTATCTTACCGTTTTCATTTGTACTGTTTTGAATTTTGTTGATCTAGACTAACATTGTATATTGTGTATATTATAAATAAAATGCGGTAATATGTCGTGATGACGAACTTGTCACTGATAAGGTCTTTGAGTTACACCTAGGCAAATAAGCGTTTGTTCATCATATATTTTTGAAGAAAATTGCATTGACGTTGGTCAAAGTGTGTGCCAATTTCATCGTATTATGTACGGTACATTTTTAACCCTTTGAGCGCCAACGTCAATTTTTGTCGCCTTTATCTGGTCAATTTTTCTAAGATTTTTGCCAAAATTTTGATAGAAAACCGTAGCCAATAAAAAATGATGTCCATTTGGACCAGAATTATCAAAAAATTTCAGAAAAATGAATAAATATTGGTAAAATGTGGCAGCGAAATTTTAGTGGGAAAAATTACAGCAATCAAAAGGTTAAAACGGAAAATTAATTCATTATTGGCTACTTGCGTCTTTCGTGTACATTGCTCCTAGTCGGAAATATTTTGACTCTCAATTCGTTATAATTGTTTAATAATCAACGTCTTTCGAAGGCTCACTTTATAACCTTAGGAGTAGAAAAAAAATGCCATGGCCTTGGTTTTTCCAAAACAAATCGAAAATTTTATTTTTCCGCATAGAGTTAACATATGGATCGGGGTCGTTTTGAATTACAAATATCTGTAAATGTTGGGTAATTTGTTTTTTCTCTTGCCAAACATTGTACAGTGACCTCTGATATTAATTCTTGTTTGATTGTTTGTTTTTCTTTTTTTTGAGAAAGAGTTCGAGAGAGTTCGAGAGAGAGTTCGAGAGAGTGAGAGGGATCGAGAGTTCGAGAGTTCGAGAGTTCAAGAGTTCGAGTTCGAGAGGTCGAGAGTTTGAGAGTTCGAGAGAGTTCGAGAGAGTTCGAGAGAGTGAGAGAGAGAGTGAGAGAGAGAGAGAGAGAGAGAGAGAGAGAGAGAGAATGAGAGAGAGAATGAGGGAGAGAGATAGAGAGAGTACATTTTAGCAAAAATTTAAGTCTTCCACTTTCGAGGTGCATACTACCTTCTTCAATGGAAGTTGCCATGTTCTAATGTAAACCGCGCATACAGTTAAAGGTCAAGATTTACATGGAACCATTTATTTTAATTCTTTTCTCATTTTCTTTTTATTGATAAAAACACGAGCATCCGCCTCAAAGAATGATTACCATTTCGAACGTTAGAGAAAATAAATTAATCAAAGTCCTACAGTTCCTCAATTTTCATCACATCAATGAGATCGTCTAATATACATATAACTGCTGTGTCGTGTGATTCCATAAGAAGAAATTAAATTTCACCTATGATTTAACGGCGTCCATGATACACCAATTTATTGTCAAACGATTATACTTGCGCGGGTAAAAGCAATAGAAAAAAGCTGAAAAACGTTATTTTTCTTATGGTATGAGAAAAATTCCGCATTTACATTCAAACGATCCGACAACTGATCAAAATAAAAACTATAAAAACTGCTGAAATGTGTATACATCTGACACTCAACACGATAAGAACATTAAGTTCACATCTGTTGAGAACTACAGTGACTTTTCTGCCGTGAGTGGCGCCCTTTCAACATTATCAACTTTTTTGTAAGCGTATGAGGCGCCGTATTTAAAATAATTAGTTTACAAATTTGAAAACGTTGTTACGTGCAATACACATGTAAATACAACACGCATGGATGTACACGTATGCACGAACGTACCTTTAATGTCAAATGTACACGTGTACTGTACAGGAAATGGGCCGGGGGAACTTGGGGAGGAGGGTCACTTTTTAGAAAACTGTCCAAAGGGGAGGGTCACCTATTACAAACCTTTCTTGGGAAGGATTACTTTCAACAGAAGCTTATTTTACGGTCAAACCTTTGAATATCAAATTGATATTTCCTGAATAGGAAATTGCCGACGAAATACAATGATTCTTTGAACTACGCATATACATTATCAACAATCTTCTCTAGCGAAAAAAGATAACACAGTGGTATCGTACAATAAACACATTGAACAGTTAAAACCGATGAAAGACAAAAGACGAAACATATGGGACACATGGCAAAGTGTATATCGATTATCAAATGTCTATAAATGCACAGATATTGTTAGTTTTTTGTTTTATATTGGCAAAAAATTTATCATAGTTCTCTCATAGACTACGCAGTATAGTGTGAATCAATATTTCAGTGACATTCCAAAATTCAATTTCTTGCACACACTTCCACTTGTAACCACCCTTGTCTAAACAAGTACATTAATATGAATAATCATGCATATATAAATACACAGATTTACCTACTTTTGTATTGGAAAAACATTTTGAGGTTATCCCTCGATATCACCTCTTGGTGGGGTCGTATTGCTGCGAGTGCGGTTGTGGGCCGCATCACACGAGTCAGCTTGCTGAAGACGAGTCGCACGAGCAGCAATACGACCCTACCAAGAGGTGATATCGAGGGATAACCTCTTTATCATATACCTATACCCACGTTATAAATGAATAAATCTCGTATATTAAAATATGATACGTTTCACTGTGGTTTTTCTTGATGGACTACATTTGTTGGCGTCATCTTGCTAGGGCGGATTGATATACTAGCGTCTGACGTAATCTATCAGCTTGCTCATTGACAATTATTTTACGGTTTAGCAGAGAAATGCTCGAACTCTGTCATCAAATATGTAGGATATCTACCGAATCCGTACGGTACATGCAAGTGTTGTGTTTGGTATTATTTTCAAGAACGCATTTACCATGAATACATGATATTTTTGAAAGTTATGCTTTTGAATTTGCCGGTCCTCCGACATGTCCGATAGCACTTTTGCTTGTCGTCTGCGCGTCTGTGCTTATACACGGACGGAACAGCTGGTCTGTTATCGATCTGTCAATGCCCGTACGGTACGCGGTGTGATGCTCTGCTCTTTAATTTGTTCAAATTGGTAGCACTACTAGCAGGTTAATCCGATATCGACACATGTGTTTTATTTAGTTACCCCGCATTTCCCTATGCTTCAAAACCCTGCCACTTTTGGAGATCGGACATGATAATCGTAGTCAAAATCATAGACGGGCACCATGGTTTGTTTTGATTAGGGCGCCACCATGTAAGTAGTCCGGTATGCAAATCAACAGGCCGTATCAGGCTTTGTTATGTAAATCAACAGGTCGTATCACTTTTTCATATGCAAATATTCAATTGAATGAAAGAAAGACGCACTGATCATTCCTTTCATATGCAAATCAACAAGGCGTATCACTTTATTGACATGCAAATCAACATGATAAATCATGTCACTGAACTCAGTACAGACACAATACAGGGCATAGGTATATGATAATACTCATTGTTTCCTCATAGACTACCATGTATAGTGAATTAACATTTTCAATGAAATCCAAAAATCCGAGTTCTTGTACAAACATGCAGGTTTTACTTTCCACTTACACCAACGTACATTTAAATATATCATCAAACATATATAAATGTACGAAGATAGCTGTTTGTGTTGGAGAAAATTGTCAATAGTTTACCTGATAGACTCCCTTCTACTATGATTTCATATTTTTGGGTGAAACACCGTATCAACCACATCTTGCCACCTTATATTTGCGCAAATTATGGTGACCCTCCCGCAAATGTATGACCCTTCAAAAATGCTTGTGTGATGAAATGCAAAACTCCCTCCTAAAACACCATCCCTCCCCTCTGTAATTTCTGTCCGTAACTTACACACAGTATTAGAGATTTCCCACAATACATCACGATTTGTACCAACGTAGATTCCCCTGTGAAGTCTACCATGTCTCCCATGTGTAGACAAATTCCTGGACCACTTGTAAAAATTCTGATAACGTACTTTAAAAAACACCTTTCTTCTCAATTCCCATCTTAAAGGACTAATTAAATTGTGCTTGATTGAGAGAAGTAAATTTTCCATTGATCGTGTCCTCAGCCATACAGAATAAAGTGATGGAAAGTAGGGAGACTAGTTGCACCTGTTTTATGAAACAAAAGGATATTGATTTTTTCGCAATAGAAAAGATAAAAGAAATTTACATGCTAACTATTTTCAGAGAATGACCCCTTCAGTTGGTAATAACTTGCTTCCCAAAACTGTGACATTTGTAGTACCTCATGAATGTGACTTTTATGGTTATTTAATGATTTCTTTGAAATTTATACTACAATATTTCAACGTACTTTTAATAAATATAATTAATCAATTATCGTTAGACTTCACATTATTGCTTTCATAAAGAACTGAAAAAGTTATAACAAAACTAACGTCGTTGGTACAAATCGAACAGCATTGTTGGTAATTTATTGTACTGTGTTACATAACAAGTAAACTAAGTGTTATGTAAATTAGCCGATACTGTTTCAGTTATTCCTAGGAAGAATACTGCAGTGCTTTTTTTTTTTGGGGGGGGGGTAAGTTTTAGACTGCCGGAAATGGCAGAGGGTCACATCTTAGATACAAGGATTACAGAAGGGTCATATTTCACAGTACTGGCGCGAGTGTAATCCCCCCGGCCTACCCCTTGTAATTAATGAAGGCTCCCTTACATTGAATTGCACACGTACATAGACGTACATCACAGACCCTCCGCTGGGATACATACATACATACATACATACATACATACATACATACATACATACATACATACATACATACATACATACATACATACATACATACATACACACACACACACATACATACATACATACATACATACATACATACACACACACACACACATACATACATACATACATACATACATACATACATACATACATACATACATACATACACACACACACACACATACATACATACATACATACATACATACATACATACATACATACATACATACATACATACATACATACATACATACATACAAACATACATACATACATACATACATACATACATACATACATACATACATACATACATACATACATACATACATACATACATACATACATACATACATACCGACAGACAGACAGACAGGCAGACAGACACACAGACAAATCCCTATACTAAGTTTAAAAAACAAGGTGACCTCTACCTAATATTTGAAAACAATACATAGGAAATTTCTCTCAAAATGTACATGCATATCTTTATTTGGAAACGAAAAATGGTTAAATATTAATTGATATTCAGAATTTATGTAATTTCAAAAGAGCGAAAGGCAATTGGAAGTGCGCCAACATCATCCGTGAAATTAACATATGTGTGTGCACGACGTCACAAAATTTGAACCTCTCGATACACGTGAACAAAATGGATGTAACATTAGTCATCATATATCGGTCTGCATAGTTTGCCAGGTATTGATGTATAATTTTTGAATTGAGGATTCACTTAGTAGTTAGTAATCTCCTAAAGCCGTTCAGGTATCAATTAATATGCCACGCATGTTTTGTTTAGTCTAGTTTCCGTATTGTACGTTAGTTTTTTTAGTTGAACCATATCAAAAAAAATTCTGAAAAAATGTTTTTTATCTCCTTACTAATAAACCTGAAAATTTTAGAATTATGTCTATTTTTTTTTCCAAATTGCAGTATTTAAACTATGTCGTCTTCTATTGTTTATATCCATACAGGAGCATGTCATTGATTTAAATGAAGGATAGAAACGTTCTTTCGCACAGGCAATCATCAAACGAGGTTATCTTATTGCGAAAAGGTGCGATTGATTGCCTGTTATCTTTCTCGATGAAACCAAACAGCTTTACAATGTACTTGCAACAAATTAAGTTCACTTATGAAAAAGGCCTGAGTGGGTACGTTGACATTTTAACAGTTTTCATGTATAGTCAAAATGGGCTCACAGGTCGAGAACTTGTGTCTCATTAAATCCACATCGCTTCACAACCGCATCTAGAAAGACGATCTGATAGGTATAGCCTATCTGTTTATTGTAGAAAGTCGCGACGAAGTCTTCCTTTTCAATAGGAAGACAACGGCCGGCCAGTTGATCGTTGCAGTCGTTTTCGGAATCACCAGAACCTCCAACAGCGTAACAGAAACTGGTGTTGAAAGTGAGGGGATCAATCACTTTTCCAAATCGCCTTGGGAAGGCAGATGACGTTTTAATGGTCACTGGTCGACTTGTACGACATGTACACAGAGCCTCATCACTTCTCTTGATTCTTTCGTTCGTCAATTTTTCAATAACCACCACCTGAAATGTGAAATTACAAGTGAATTCTCAATAATTATAGCATGCCTACGCTTACCTTACAAAACACCACTTGGAACTGCTCTTTTATAGTTTTTTAGTGGTGACGGATGAAAGAAATCTATGCGTTCTTTTCCCTCGTTCAGTTTTGTTACAATTTATAGATTTATGGAGATTGCGTTTAAGGTAGTATGCGCCTCGTAAGTGAAAGAGTTAAACTTTTGCCCGAACTTTTCTCAAGGTATATTTCAACTAAGGCTATGACCTATAAACTAAAATCTCATAAAACACGATTGGAACTAATTTGGGATAATTGGATTTTAATATTTTTCAAATTTCTCAAAAATGTTAGGTGCCCTTTAGTTGAATGTTGCAATATTGCAAATTATCCATAAAAACAAGTGTGTAACGTAAAACGAACAGCAGATGAGGTTACATTTGTAGATGAAATCGACATTACTTCACCATCTTATTATCCCAAATTAGTTCCAACCGTGTTATAATAAGACAGTAATCGCGGGAAAACACCATCGACAAGCTGTTGGTAATAGGCCCGTCAAACAGTGACCGTCAAGCCAGAAGTGTTACATACAAGGCTAAAGTCCCAGCCGGAGTAAAAAAGGCGAAGGTTTGTATAAGCCTCACTGATAACACCTTCAAGACACACTTCGCAAATCACATGCAATCGTTCCGTGACACGAAGTATGTGAACAGAAGTAACCTAGCAATTGTATTCGGTTTCTTAAGACTTTGACGTATCATGGACAATTATTGGCAAAGCATCGAATTACTCTTGCATAAGCAAACGATTTTGGCCTAATCGTTGTCGACCAGAAGATACACAGATGTTTAAAATATAAAACGGCCGCCATCCCTGTGTTTATTTTCGAATTTCGAAAAACTAAGCTGGTGAAAAGTTTTATTACGCCAAGAACTATAAAACGGACCTTCACAAGGGGTAGATCAGAAAAGAATTGTAAAAGTTTGAGAGTCAGAATATTTGTCCCCGAGGTGCGTTTTACCTTAATCAAATGCTCTGAATTGGATTCAAAATGTTGCATGCACACATAAATGCGCACGTTCTCACCCGTATTGCACATATGTATCTTTACTACGCTATAATTTTTGGGAGGAGTTCTGTTTCAGTATCGACGGAAAGAATCTTGCAAACATTTATTACAAAACGCTGAATTGTTTAATCGAACCTTAACTCTCCTAAATGATTTGCGTTCTAGTTAATTACCTTTACATATTGTAGATTCCATTTCTTTAATTTCCGGTCACTGTAAATCGAATAAAGTTTGTTGACGCTCGTCAACCAGAAACACACCGTGACCGCAGTACCATGGAGAGATACAGTGATTAAAACTGACGCGTAATCATAGTTGGGGAGTTTCTGTTATCCACGAAAGACAAGGTATCACTTACCTGACCGGCATAGATCAGTGTAGCGTTGTTTGAAATGTCACCAGTATTAACAAAAATGGTGATATCCACGTCTGTCTCCTTATCACATGGCATTTTTCCCATTTCAGCCGAAAGATTTATGACCAACCAACCGCCATGTAGAGTTTCCTGTCGTATTTCTATGAACTTGAGCAACATCTTGCCCTTGTCGTAATCGTCAGGATGACCTTTCTGGACTTCGATTTGCAGGTTCGTTGCTGTATTTGCAACATTCACTGCGAGCTGTAGTGACAGGTCTCTACCATGGCCAAGTCGACTGAAGTCCACAGTGAAATGGAAATGTGCCTTGTCGCTTCTGATGACATCATTAACTGTCAAGTTGACAGAGAAGATGAGAGAGAGAGAGAGAGAGAGAGAGAGAGAGAGAGAGAGAGAGAGAGAGAATAAGAATGCATTTCGCAATATGCAACTGCCCAGTCTCCAGTCCAAGTGATTAAACATATCCTCTAATACAGTGTAGTTCGTCATTTGTGCGCCTCAAGCTCTGTTCTCAGAGATTAGGCGCACTACAAATGTAGTTTAATAGTAGTAGTAGTAGTAGTAGTAGTAGTAGTAGTAGTAGTAGTAGTATAATCGGAGCGCAAAAACTTCACAAAGTTTAAAGATTGTGGGGCTTCAAAGATGCTACCCAATCCGACTCTCTTTGTTTAAGCAGTGAATTTTGTATTTTGTTTTCGACAAGTTCCAAAATTTTGAGAAATCGGTTTTGCTAGTTTTTATACATGGTCGTTTTTGAATTATTAATTAAATATGCAAAACAACATGTAATTAGCATGTTGTGCCTGCCAAACCCTGTTTATTGCAAAATTTAATGTGAGTCTTTCAAGTCTTGTCGAATTATGTGTAATCATTTTAATATCGCCTTTTTGGAGTAAATTAGGATGCGCCTCGAAAGTGAAAGACTTAAACTTTTGCTCAAACTTTCCTGAATGAAACTTTCGTCCATTCTCTTACCAAATCAACAATAAAAATCGGGGTCACCGTACAAAGTTTGGAACTAGCGAAATAAATTACCCAACATTTTGCCATATTTGAAATTCAAAATGGCCGCCATTCCTGTCTTAACTCTATGGGCGAAAAATTAAATTTTTGATTTTCGAAAAACTAAGATGGTGAAAGTTTTTCTTTCTCTAAGAGCTTTAAAATGACCCCCCCCCCCACAAGTGGTAGATCAGAAAAGAACTATAGAAATTTGAGGGTCAGAGTATCTGTCCCCGAGGCGCGTTCTACCTTAAACGAATAAAATGCGGAGCTAGTTATATGTGCGAAATCCCAGCATGATTAAACTTTCGAAAGGAAAATATAACCGAAAGTTGACCAAATCTGATAGAGTCAGTTCTGATATAAGTTCTTAAAACAGAAAACAGAAGCGATTCTTTGTCAAGGAAAACGACGGTAAGCGTCTTCGATAGTGTTACAAAAGACCGCCACTAACGTCCCTTTCACTGAGGGTAGATGGTCACTGGAGCGGTTCACAGCTGATGTAAAATAATGGGCA
This sequence comes from Ptychodera flava, assembly GCF_041260155.1. Lineage (NCBI taxonomy): Eukaryota > Metazoa > Hemichordata > Enteropneusta > Ptychoderidae > Ptychodera > Ptychodera flava. The sequence continues at coordinate 31,121,204 of NC_091929.1, forward strand.
AGGTCTCTGAGCTCTGTTTGTTTTGAAGAGAAGAATACACCCAAGCATAAATGATGTATTTTTAGAATGAGTCAAAAGATGGACACTGAGTTTGTTATTTAAATAATTTACACGGTAGCGGAAACAGGAGAAGACTACCACAAAGTTTAAAATTGGACTATTCTTCCGATGTTAAACGATCTCAGAGTTTAATTTATTAAACAAGGCACAATCAAAATACTTTGCCTGTACATGTACTTTCCCGTTATACTCCAGGCCAAATAAAGCTAAAGCAGCTTTTTTTTACTATAACTTGTAAGAGACTCGGAGGGCAAGTCACGGCACTTTCACAACACTTGCGATGGCCAACTATGCTCGGTGCTTGTGAACATTGTGTTTGAAGTGATTTCTTCTGGCAAACGAGCAATACCGTCTCTTTTCAGCCAATGGTGAACGTGTACACACAGGCAAATTTCGAAATCAGTGTGCAAGGAACTTGCAGTTGGCAACTTCAACAGCTTTTAAGTGTGGAGGTGGAAATTTAAGCTGATACATTGCCTCTAAGGAGGTCACGCCCAGTCAACATCTACACGCTGTCTGCCCGGAAGGTATTAAGTTTGCAAATATTCTTTTTGTGGAACTTGTGGTGTTGCTTCAACTACTACTGACCTCCTTCCCGACAGTTTTCGGAGAGTTGATTTCTTTGTGATATGATTGCTAAGCGATAGTTACAGTTGACAGTTTTGGCAACTCAAAAATTGAGAAAGTATGTCTAGTTTTCGTGTTGCCAACACGGTCTAAGGAATGTTTGCCACTTTAAACATGTGAATTATAAATTATATAGAGTCGGTGAAGAAGATGCTAGAAAACGGTGTACGAAAAAATTCTCACCCTAAACTTACCGAGTTCCGACGCCTGAATAAATCGAAAACCACTCCTGGGGGTTTCGCTAGCATTACTGCTACAGTTTTGTAAAGTCGCACAATTTTCAGACACTTTTGACATATTCATATCGTCTCTTGGCCATGCATCCTCGGAATGAGCCAATTGGGTCAGCAGATGTGTGCTGGCTTCTTCATCTTTATCTTGAAATCCACAAGATCTTGCATCCTCCATCATACGGAGACTGAGCGGCCTCGTCGATGCTATCGTGTCACCACCACTTTCATCATAACTGATCTTCGTCTGCTTGTCAGTTGAGTGCAAGCGCTCATCACTGCACCTGCTTTCAACCGAGCATGAGTTAAGACCTTCGGTAAGATTTTCACCTGTGCCTTCGGATGAAGCATGCGTGTCAGCTTTAAATGAACGCAGCGGTGTGCCTGAACAAACACTGTTGCTAGTCAAGAGGACCACGAAGACCACCAGTTGTACCGTCGTGATGTCTTCTGCAGACTTACCAGGCTTCATATTCGCTTCAAGAGGTTGGAATATCGGGTTTACTTTCAACTGTCTGGCAGTGAATCTTGCTGGTATACAGATCCAACAGCGCAACCACCGTATTTATACTTTCAGAAAAGTATGCAAACAAGATGATTTGACGTGATCGATATGAAAGAAATGTGGATGTAAGTTTTTGTTTCCTAGAAGGAAAAAATGCGCAAAACTGGTAATTACTCTAACCGGAAGAGGTCTATAGATATGTCACTGTGCGACCTTTAATACTGTCAGTCCGTTTCCTAGTTCATCCTTTCGATGACATCATCGTGTATTTTTTACATGTATTAATTCATACTGCTTTTGCATTTCGGGGCAATGACCAACATACCATCCAAGCGGCCAAAAGACTCCTTAAAACTTTACAATCGTTACAAAATTATGTGGCCGTCTACTATACTGCGGTGTACCGTGCAGTGACCCTTATCCAATGACCAACAGTACAAATACCCTGGTCATTGTCAGGGGTATATGCATAGAAGAGCAATATCGTTCTATCCTGCCTGCTCTGTTGGCCTTGATTTATCTCAATGTCGTCTAAATGTAGGATCTGTAACTCTCTGAAAGCCTGTCTAGATCATGTTCTAAAATGGGTTCTAGTATTGTTCATCTTTATTAGCCTTTTATCAGGTTTGCCACCTTGCACTTGACTCAATGCAACTTGCAGCCGGGCTGCGTAGAAGCAGCGTTGCTGTTGAGCTAACGCCACAATATTTAACAGTTAAGAGAAACAAGTTGAGCAGAACGATCGACGCAGACACTCATAGATTAGATAACGCACGTACATAATATGAACCACAAACATCGGATCACTGCGTTTTTCCCTCTACATAATGTAAAGCTGGTCACCACAGTTTGTTGACTTTTCTGTTTGTACCGCCTTACCACTGATTATTATAGGTGAATGCACTAGGGATTATGGGCAAATCCCTTTCCGGGTCTCTATTGTAAGTCAAGCCAAGAAAGTAGGAAGACGCTCAATATGGGTTCCAAATAATATTTGTTGCTTAAGCTTCAAATTCGACATTTCTGCGCATAAACAACAATGACAAAACTGAAGGCTTTGAGGAGCATCAACAAAGCTTTAATCATCAATTAAGCATGTGTTATGTGTATGCCTCAATTCACAGTGAACGACCAGTAAAACAGGCCCACGCAGGACAATAACCTTCATTTAAGTTTAGGCAACTTGGTCGCATTTGGGTCATGCCACATCAATTGATCAAACTTTTCGTAATGTTATCATACGCTAGTATAGCTTTATGTCGTCGACGCTTTTGGCTGAAATTTGTACTTGGTTGGGCCTGGCTGTGGGTCCGACCATTGTACTATTCCTTGAAGCATATGGTGGTCGAGTACAAGTCTTACTAGACGTTCTTGTATCAAAGTCAGACAGAAAACATAGCTGAAGGCCTAATCTATACAGGGCTTTATTCTAGACATATGGCAATACATTATGTACCTTTGGTTCTTATTCTTAAGTCATAAGTACAGTTGTATAAATTAACACAGAATGTCTAGTTCTCACCTGTATCACTTTGTTGTAACCCCTTGCTTATGGGCTGGTGGCCTCGAAAAGCAATAAACGTGCACATGCAAATTGGTTCTTATTCTTCTGCAAGACGTTTCCTTAATCATTAAGCACGAGACTCTCCTACCGAGGTGTGCAATGTTCAAAGTTAATTTGTTACGATTGAATTCTCACTTGAACTAAAATTCAGTACTTCCAAATAAAATTTGAGAAGAGAGAGAGAGAGAGAGAGAGAGAGAGAGAGAGAGAGAGAGAGAGAGAGAGAGAGAGAGAGAGAGAGAGAGGGAGAGGTTGCATGGATTAGCAAAGTGAGAGGCAGGTATTTGAGCATATTTGTTTGTTTTCATTGCCAAAGGAGGTTAAGATAAACTTAAGAAATAACCAAAGCTACAGCAATTCAACGGAAATGCCATCTCATATATATATATATATATATATATATATATATATATATATATATATATATATATATATATATATATATATATATATATGTGTGTGTGTATGTGTGAGTGTGTGTGTGTGTGTGTGTGTGTAATATAGATAACCATATTAATTAACATAAAAACGAAGAAAAAGAAGAAATCAAAATGTCTTCCTGCGCATGCCCCAATGCCCCACTTTAAAACAAATCATCAAAGGACCCTTCTAAATGCATAGTGCCCACATGGCAATAACCGCGCGAACGTATTTGCCATTCAAAGGAAGATTAATGTCGTTTTTCTTAATACAATGGTATGAAGTGCATTAAAGAAGGGATTTGACATATTTCATGTAGCATCTGTTCCATTTGGCGATTTGAGTATAGCGACAGATAAAAGATAAAATTACACTCAAGCACAAGCTTTTAATTGTCCATCCTTGACATCATGACATCATAGGATGAACTGATCCATCCTTACTTATAATTAAGGTTCTCTTCAAAGTGGTCAGAAATAGTGGAATACACCATAAACACGAGTTGATCATTGTAACTCTGTAATTTCATTGCAACCAATACTCTTTTAAGAACAATTATTAACTGACACCCAAAGCCAATACAATCCTATACCACACTGTAAAAATAGCGGACGCTAGACGCGTCTTTACGCGTTCAAAATGTACATGTCGGTGTTCAAATTTGAACGGCTAGTGTTCATATTGTTAACACCAGTGTTCATTATATTAACAATGATGTTCTAAACCTGAACACTATGTGTTAACAACGATCTCCTTCAAGTGTTCAAAAACTCAGCATCACAGAAATTTTACAATACTGTGAAACAATTAACAGTCTTTTGTGTTTTTTACTTTGCAATGGCTATATTAAATTTACTATTGCTTCACTGTGCGGTAAACGTACACGGATTTTGGTGTAACGAATTTCACACTAAGTAAAAAAATATTTCCGGCCAACAATTGCTGAAAGCATGTTTTTTCTAAAAAAGGAAGTATACAAAATAATTTTACACGTTTATTACGGGTTGAAAGTTTAAAAATTAGAAAAGAAAATCAGAAAACCACCCTGAACGTTTTAATTCTAACATCGGCGTTCAAGAGGCGTTCTACTTCTAAACACTTGGTGTTCAAGTTTGGTGTCTTTTCTATCCCATGATGCATCAAAACGGAAGTTGCGACATTTTTCTTGTAAGCACACCCTGAAGTCGTGATCGTGCTGAAGCAAGACCAGAAAGGGTTAGTTTCCTCTCCAAAATAGTAAAAGGTATTACATTTTTGAAGCATCTATATTATCGTCCTTTGAAATTAATTGTATTGTACCTTGAAATAGCTTAACTACGTGAAGAAACCTTTTTTTTCTTTCATGGCAGCTATACCAACAATAGCTGTGACTACGCAGTGGTACTTTTGGCCATAGCCTATCGATCGATCTCACTCGGGTCAAGGGTCATCAAAACACAACTGTAGCGATAACCCTTGACCTGAGCGCGATCGATACGCCTTGCATAGTACCGCTGTGTAATCACAGCTAACACATGTCTTTTAGTAGACACAATCGCATGTAAAACATCAGTTAAACATCGCAGAGTATACAATGTATTGTTTCAGCATATGAGAGTTTGGCTTTTTTATTTTAATCAGTTGATGACAAGAAGCAGCAAATATTTTGTAACAGTATTGAGGAAATGTACTGTATATGAAAGTCTCCCCTTTTCCTTAACCTAATCAGCCCCTTGTCTTTCATTTGAAGTTTCATCTCGCCATATTACCTATTGTTGCATTTTTTTCAGGATGTAAAACGTTTGATTACACAGGAATCGAAGAGTTGTTATAGAAGCTGGTGGTACTGATAACGAAGAAGATGAGTGTACAGGTAGCTGTCTGTAAACAAGCTTGAGAACCTCAGTTCATCTCTAATGTAGATTTAAACTTCCAAGTGTCAGTAACTGAATTTTGATAAATTTCTGTATTTTTGTTCTGAATTAATCCAAGCTTTGGTAGCATGCTATGATCAACTAAATGTTGTCGGAGAATTAGCTTTCACAGACGTGTAGTCTACCTTATTTAAATTAAAGCTGAAAGCGACAGACCATTCAGAGTAAAATGACCACTCTGAATTACTGATTTTTCTGAAATTTTCAGTCTGAATTTTCTGTCACTTTCTGCCTCAATTTTTCATCCCCTCCTTGCATCTGATGAAGGAGACTTCACGTCTTTGAAAGCTTATGCCCTTGAAACATTTACTTGATCATAGCCTGCTACCAAACCATAGATTATTTTATATTGTAGCTCAACACGTCTCTCGTACTTAGCAACTGGTATTTAGCTTTGCTGTCAGCTAAATAGGTGGATGTGTAGCATTGTCCTCAAATTTGTACATCCAAAGGTTTTTCTTCAAAACAGCCTGTACGAATCCTTTAATATTTGGATTACAGGTCCTAACTAAGGAATTACCCTAATCAGATATTGTTCAAATTATGATGAAATATGCACATTTATATTTTTGAGACTAATTTTGCTATTCTTTGGCAAAAATCTTCTTCTCTTTTACTGCCGTCTTCAATATTTGGTAAAAATGTTCCTTGAAATGACCTCAGTCAAATTTGTGCAAGTTGTGATGAAATATTCAAATTTTTATATTCCATGGCAATTTTTGTCATTTTTTGGTCAAAAAATCTTTAAAAAATATATGTCAAAACTGCTAATCGAACAGCTTTGATATTTAAGACATAGATATCTACTGATAGTCTTTTACAGATTGTTCAAATTATGCAGAAATTTGCAACTTTGTATTTTTATGGACATTAAAGACATTTCGGACATTTTTAAGACATTAGGTATTACCAGAATGTGATATATTAAAGTTACGATGAAATGTACAGTTTTTTCATTTTAAGGGTGATTTTTACCATTTTTGGTAAAAAAATTTGTGTAAAAATTGAGAGCAGGGTACACCAGAATTTGAAAGGTCTTTATGAATATGTTTTAAATTTCTAAGAAGTATATTTTTGAAATGTCACCCATTTATTTCAGGGTTTATTTAAAGATATTACAAACAACAAACCTTTTTGTTTATAAAGGACTTTGTTGGACAAGGAAATAGGTTTTACCCTGCCAAGGACCCACTTTCCCCACTTTCTGCATGTTGTGCCTTGCTGTGACACTTTGACAACTTGACATGTTGTGTTTACTTTAGTGTGGACAACTATATACCATGTGCATCAGAGAAGCCTTGACTAACTTCTTTTTTCTTCAAATTTACAATTGTCTATACTTGAGGAAATATCTTTAAGAAACCATCTTACAAAATGGAGTATGAATTTCATACATATACTTTTCAACACAATAAGTATGCCAAATTTTGAGCTTTTTCAGGTGACTTTTGTACATTTTAAACAAGTATGAACATAAAACGTCATCCACAATATGGTGATTTTTATTGCTTATGTTTTTGATAGGAAGGTGTTAACACTATTGAGTTTTTCCTCTGACAAACTTTACATACAAAGTTGCAATGTTTATTTGCCCATTTTACAGTAAATTGTCGCTCAACACGTCTCTTGTACTTAGCAACTGGTTTTTAGCTTTGCTGTCAGCTAAATAGGTGGATGTGTAGCATTGTCCTCAAATTTATACATCCAGAGGTTTTTCTTCAAAACAGCCTGTACGAATCCTTTAATATTTGGATTACAGGTCCCAAGGGATTACCCTAATCAGATATGTTCAAATTATGATGAAATATGCACATTTATATTTTTGAGACTAATTTTGCTATTCTTTGGCAAAAATCTTCTTCTCTTTTACTGCCGTCTTCAATATTTGGTAAAATGTTCCTTGAAATGACCTCAGTCAATTTGTGCAAGTTGTGATGAAATATTCAAATTTTTATATTCCATGGCAATTTTTGTCATTTTTTGGTCAAAAAATCTTTAAAAATATATGTCAAAACTGCTAATCGAACAGCTTTGATATTTAAGACATAGATATCTACTGATAGTCTTTTACAGATTGTTCAAATTATGCAGAAATTTGCAACTTTGTATTTTTATGGACATTAAAGACATTTCGGACATTTTTAAGACATTAGGTATTACCAGAATGTGATATATTAAAGTTACGATGAAATGTACAGTTTTTCATTTTAAGGGTGATTTTTACCATTTTTGGTAAAAAAATTTGTGTAAAATTGAGAGCAGGGTACACCAGAATTTGAAAGGTCTTTATGAATATGTTTTAAATTTCTAAGAAGTATATTTTTGAAATGTCACCCATTTATTTCAGGGTTTATTTAAAGATATTACAAACAAACAAACCTTTTTGTTTATGAAGGACTTTGTTGGACAAGGAAATAGGTTTTACCCTGCCAAGGACCCACTTTCCCCACTTTCTGCATGTTGTGCCTTGCTGTGACACTTTGACAACTTGACATGTTGTGTTTACTTTAGTGTGGACAACTATATACCATGTGCATCAGAGAAGCCTTGACTAACTTCTTTTTTCTTCAAAATTTACAATTGTCTATACTTGAGGAAATATCTTTAAGAAACCATCTTACAAAATGGAGTATGAATTTCATACATATACTTTTCAACACAATAAGTATGCCAAATTTTGAGCTTTTTCAGGTGACTTTTGTACATTTTAAACAAGTATGAACATAAAACGTCATCCACAATATGGTGATTTTTATTGCTTATGTTTTTGATAGGAAGGTGTTAACACTATTGAGTTTTTCCTCTGACAAACTTTACATACAAAGTTGCAATGTTTATTTGCCCATTTTACAGTAAATTGTAGCTCAACACGTCTCTTGTACTTAGCAATTGGTTTTTAGCTTTGCTGTCAGCTAAATAGATGGATGTGTAGCATTGTCCTCAAATTTATTCATCCAGAGGTTTTTCTTCAAAACAGCCTATACGAATCCTTTAATATTTGGATTACAGGTCCCAAGGGATTACCCTAATCAGATATGTTCAAATTATGATGAAATATGCACATTTATATTTTTGAGACTAATTTTGCTATTCTTTGGCAAAAATCTTCTTCTCTTTTACTGCCGTCTTCAATATTTGGTAAACATGTTCCTTGAAATGACCTCAGTCAAATTTGTGCAAGTTGTGATGAAATATTCAAATTTTTATATTCCATGGCAATTTTTGTCATTTTTTGGTCAAAAAATCTTTAAAAAATATATGTCAAAACTGCTAATCGAACAGCTTTGATATTTAAGACATAGATATCTACTGATAGTCTTTTACAGATTGTTCAAATTATGCAGAAATTTGCAACTTTGTATTTTTATGGACATTAAAGACATTTCGGACATTTTTAAGACATTAGGTATTACCAGAATGTGATATATTAAAGTTACGATGAAATGTACAGTTTTTCATTTTAAGGGTGATTTTTAACCATTTTTGGTAAAAAAATTTGTGTAAAAATTGAGAGCAGGGTACACCAGAATTTGAAAGGTCTTTATGAATATGTTTTAAATTTCTAAGAAGTATATTTTTGAAATGTCACCCATTTATTTCAGGGTTTATTTAAAGATATTACAAACAAACAAACCTTTTTGTTTATGAAGGACTTTGTTGGACAAGGAAATAGGTTTTACCCTGCCAAGGACCCACTTTCCCCACTTTCTGCATGTTGTGCCTTGCTGTGACACTTTGACAACTTGACATGTTGTGTTTACTTTAGTGTGGACAACTATATACCATGTGCATCAGAGAAGCCTTGACTAACTTCTTTTTTCTTCAAAATTTACAATTGTCTATACTTGAGGAAATATCTTTAAGAACCATCTTACAAAATGGAGTATGAATTTCATACATATACTTTTCAACACAATAAGTATGCCAAATTTTGAGCTTTTTCAGGTGACTTTGTACATTTTAAACAAGTATGAACATAAAACGTCATCCACAATATGGTGATTTTTATTGCTTATGTTTTTGATAGGAAGGTGTTAACACTATTGAGTTTTTCCTCTGACAAACTTTACATACAAAGTTGCAATGTTTATTTGCCCATTTTACAGTAAATTATTGTATTTTACTCTAGAAATGTTTCGTGTATTTTTAGAATAAATAATTTTACTGGATATCAATGTTTTGTAATGTTATTTCAAGGCTTGAACACCCCGTGAACGCCCAAAATTAAAGGTGTTCAACAAGCGCGCATCATGTGTTCTTGCCTTTAACACACTTATCGTTGAACGGCGTCCATGCGTTCAAAAAGTGTTGCAGCCCTTTGAACGCGTATAAGCGTTCAATTTTTTGAACACATTTCCTTTGCAACGTGTGTTCAGATATGGAACACCATGGTGTTCAATATAATGTCTGATGAACACGTAGTGTTCACAATCTGCACACGTATGTTCAAAAATTGAACGTTGGTTGAACACGTAGTGTTAACCTTCTGAACGTCTAGTGGCGTTCAAAAAGTGTTACAAAAAGGCGTTTAATTGGTGTTCTATCCTTGAACACTTAACTTTACAGTGCACTGAGAGAAAAGTAATGCGAGAGAGTTTGCAGCTTTAGTCAGCCTTAGTGTCTTACACATTCTTGTTATTCAAATTGGTTGCAGATATGAAAACTCGCGAATTCTGACTTAAATCTCTTCTAATCATTGCCATACATAAACTACGGTCTCTACAAAATGAGCATGGATCACACACCGCTCCGCTCTTCTGTTATAGCAGTAATGACAAATTGGGCTATTGATTTTAATCACAAAAATCAATTTTGTGACACCTTCTTGGACTAATTTTATGTTTTCTACAAACTGAGTCTTATGTTTGTCCTAAGACCCAGAAATCATGATGTACGACACGAAAACACAAGTTAATTATTATCATTTCATAGTTATACCACTATAAAATTTGCTATGTATCTGTTACAATTCAAAGAACAGAACCTCGAACATGAAGTTGCTACACAGAGCTTAACCAGAGACATATCGTTATAAATGGGTCAAGACACTGCAATAAATGACTGATTATAGAGAACTGTAAAGCTTCACCTTTGTTTCAAGCACTGCAGCCTGCAACCATCGTTACTAATAAAACCCGCTTTAATAGGAAAGAACGTAAGCAGGTTAGAACAGAGAGAGAGAGAGAGAGAGAGAGAGAGAGAGAGAGAGAGAGAGAGAGAGAGAGAGAGAGAGAGAGAGAGAGAGAGAGAGAGAGAGAGAGAGAGATTGTCAGGAGGTAAGTGTAGATAGAGTATATCGACCCTGAACCACTGTAGAGATGTGGCACTTGCGGAACAAAAGCCGTGAAACAATTTTCAACTATTTCGTCACGGGTCACACATACTTTGTATACTTTTTTGAGACTTCCTTATTTTTGAACGGAGTGTGGAGATGAGTCATAGCAATGCTACGGCTATAAAAATGTCTGCCGAGTGACATATATACAATATTATACAAGTGACTGACGATGGTGGGGAATTGTTGATAAAGGGGACCCTCAAAGGACCACGTAAAAAGACTGTAAAATGGTTTACCATTTAAAATCACTGATGTGACCACCAAACTCCAACATTAAGAAACTACAGGCAAGTCGTATTGAGATGTGTGTAGCATTATGGGTATTAGGATGGCTACCGCCACAACGCAGGAGGTTTGTGGTGATAATGGGTTATTATCCAGGTCTATTCTATAACGAGGCCTTAGAATATCTGATGGCACGGCGGTGTTTTTGGTATATATATCGAATTATTGTTATGTAATCCAACCAACCATTACTGAGACTGTCTCCTGAATGTTAGTTTGAGTTGTGTCACTGCATTTTGGACAGTCTCGAATGTGTAACTGCAGACAAGGAGACTGACGTCATCAAGTGGCTTAAAAACCTAAAGGTGTATGGCTTAATTTTTAACTGAGAACTGCTAGTCTACATAAGCTTGCGAAAAACAGCGTAATGACAAATCATAAATTTAAGGGAGCTCAGCTCAGCGCAGCACCTCCTGTTCAGTTATACACTCTCCATTTGACACCAGTTTGTTTGCTAGCAATAAAGTTGACAATATCTTACTGATTAGAGTAAAAGAATCTCAAACATTTGACTGTAACTGATTATAAAACTGACAAAAGTTTTCGAACTTGTGCATCTACTATAGTTTGTGATCCTGTAACTAATTGTGCGTATTGCCGATGATATTTCTTTATACTATATCTCGCACACAATGGCGTCTCATTCTCCTTATTGCAGGAATCATCGCTTGTCTAAGGACGCCGTTCATGGTTAACGAATACAAACATCCCCCCTAAGTTATGCTGAATTACACTTCTGTCTCGCTGCCTCCGTGCTCACACTTCGGTATCAGATACCATTTTCCTTCTCTTTCTATCCAACTTCGGGGATTTTCTCCTTTGATCCCCGATTTTCGCATGTTTTATGTACGGAAGTCATGACTTGTTTCTGAAGAAGGCAACTGTAGCAAGAAAGAAATGTAGACGCTTAATTTGCAAACAGTGGAGCTTTTCAGTCGCTATTACTTGAAAGGGCAGTGATGCAATGGATTGATTCATACAGGCCATGGTGGGTCTCGCACCCACAGCAGCAAAGGTTACTCTGTACATCCACGTCATCGGAGGGAGAGACTAGACCCAGTTTTTGGTCGCGCCCCAAATACAACCAATGTCCCCCAGACAATGCGAAATTTGTAGTGCTTAGCATTGTCATGCAAGAGTGATACTAGTATGTTAGCGTAGAGTTGGAAACAGATCGTGATTCAACCACTCACACAAACTGGTTCACTGCCCTCTCAGCAGTGTTACACACAATTTGAAATGTTTCTAATGCTTTTCTCAAGCCTCATTACGGTACATTTATCACTCATTTTAGAATATTTGTTTCGTGTCGGATGCTCCTCGGGAACAAATATACGGCCTCTCACATTTTACTATTCTTTGTTGGTATACTGTTTGAGTGGGCTCGTTGTAAAGCTGAAGCTCGTGCACTGAATAAAGTTCTTATTTTTGTGAAAATCAGAAATGTAATTTATTTTTAAAGGATGAGACGCAATTGTGCGCGAGACACACTGAATAGCATTGCTCGTGTATTAAGAAATATCATCGTCATTACGCACAGATAGTTACTGGATCACCAAGTACAGCAGATGCTAAGTTCGACAATAAATTATATTTCGTTTTATACTCTGTAACAGCTAAATGTTTGAGATTATTTTACTCTATTCAATACGATATCGTCAACAATATTGCTAACAAACAAATTGGTGTCAAATGGAGAGTATAACTGAACAGGATGTACTGTGCTGTGCTAAGTTCAGCTTTGTTAAATTTATCAAAGGCTTTATCTTGTTTTACGTAATCGTCTGTAGACCTTTTTTTCTCTTAAGAACCTTGTCGTAAGACTTTCTCTTGTTAGCTTTCGAATATTTTTTACACTATGACGCCACTCTGCATTATCTCATTGCAGACTGTCCTAAAATGCAGTGATACATCTCAAACTAACGTTCAGGAGTCAATCTCAGTAACGTTTGGTTGGTATATATAACAATCATCACACAAATATACTAGAAACACTGCCATTGTAACGCCCCTCTCTGTAGAGACTTTATCTCGAAGCGTCCCTCACGTGGCCAAGGCGTGTGAAGGTCATTGACTCAGATCGTACGAGAAGCAGATAAGAGATAGTGTGATAGTTTAATTAATTATCGGTTAAGATTTCAATGAGAACAATCGAGAACGGGATATTCCATGGTGTGATCTTATTTAATCTTAAGAAACAATCAAAGACTGGCGGGAAAATTACCACGTGATAACCATTGTAATTATGTAAGATTTAGAGATGTATTTAACTTTGTAGAGAACTTAGACTAGACACTTTAGATCAGACCTTAGACGGTGAACGACACGGTCGCCATCTTGTAATAAAGTATACGGTTTTGTTACAATCTACATCTTGGTGTGTCAGCTTCAGTTACTGAAAGCATTTCGATCCAGACTGGTACCTAAACTCGTAATTCCCCCAACTACGAGCGTGACAAATTTGTGAAGAATCCGGGTATACTGAAGCAGCACGAATATAGGATTCTGAGATTTAGTGGTGGAGTCAACGAGCGGCGTGTACGACACGACAGCTTTTTGCCATACGAATTTCTGCGAGACCTAATGGCAACTTAATGAGTTAGTAAGCGTGTGTGTCAATATGTACACACTGAATATAATGAATTTTAAATTTGACGCCTGAACCAAGCATGGCCAATGATTGGACAGAAACGCTGTTCAATTTATCAAGAACACCCCCACTGTAAGTAAAACCTCTTGTTTATCGGGTCCTGGACGCCACTTTTTGTACAACTTCAGACTTGAGTTGAGCACCTAAGATTTCTTAGCTAAGCAGATAGTTTAATCAATTGCGATTGAAATGGATGCCATCGACATTGGAGTGAACAGCAGAGTTGAAGCACTTGACGAAGTGAAGTGGTGGCGAAAAGCGAGAGTTTTAGAAGTCATCGAGGGAGATGAAACCAAGTACTTGGTATCTTTTGATGGATGGAGCCCAAGATTCAACAGAATTGTAATAACAAAGGAAATTCGATTTTGGGACTCTAATATCGATACTAGACGATACTACAATGACTTTCCTTTGGGCCTCAGCACGCCGGATCTGTGAAATCTCCGATTTTTATCGGCGATTTGGGGACTCTAATATTGTCGGGAATGGAAATCCGACAGAAATAATGCAGAACAGATGAAGTTTATTTCCTGTTAAATTATTATCCAGGGTTCTCTGTACGCAAACTAATGACGATTTCACAGCATCAGTTTATCTATTAGTTTATTTGTTACTGAAGCCATAATATGCAAATCTAACCTTTCCGTTGTTAATTTTATGCCAACTTTGACATTCAACTTTGGTGTAGGCCTATAGGCCTATGTGAACCACGGAATAAAGTGACGTGTGTTGCAGCAGAATTACAGAACACATCGTGTCTGCTTGTCTATCCATCCGTCACACAAAGCCGAATTTCCCCTCGCCACAAATTTTGATACTGGACGATACTAGAATAACTTCCCCTGTGCCTCGGCACGCCAGATCTGAGAAATCTGCGATATTTACCCGATATTTATCGGGAACTTAGGTGAATAAAGCTTCGATAATAGACGAGACTAGATTCTGTCAAATCGCAAGTAAATAGCCGATATAGGCCTATATCGGAGATTTCACCACCTCACAGTTCTGGTCAAACCAGATTTCCAAGGACTGACTCTATAGCTCGATACTAGACAGACTAGATTCTGTCAAATCGCAAATAAATATCCGATATATATCGGATATTTCAACACCTCACAGTTCTGGCCAAACCCGACTTTCAAGGACTGACTCTAGCTTCGATACTAGACGAGACTAGATTCTGTCAAATCGCAAGTAAATAGCGATATAGGCCTATATCGGAGATTTCAACACCTCACAGTTCTGGTCAAACCGACTTCCAGGACTGACTCTATAGCTTCGATAGACGAGAGTAGATTTTGTCAAATCGCAAGTAAATATCCGATAATATATATCGCAGATTTCACCACCTCACAGTTCTGGCCAAACCCGACTTCCAAGGACTGACTCTAGCTTCGATACTACACGATACTAGATTCTTTTAAATCGCAAGTAAATATCCGATATATATCAGAGATTTCAGCCCTTTTTAGATCTAGCAAGGCCAATCTAACTTCGATATTGTATTAGTCTAGTGGCCGTAAATATCGGATATCATATAAAATTAAAGTGCAATGTCGCGATGTCCTCCCAAGCACGGTACCTCTATACGTACGTGGGTGGAAGGACTGTGGCGCAGTCAGTGACAAAATACTGAGAGAAAAAAGAAAAGAAAACCAATGTTTCATCATGGAGGTACTACCTCCATGGGTTAATGGGCAGGCTGAATGGTATATGATATTCGTAGCAGTGTCCATCGGAAAATTTTCACTAGCGGTTTACACGTGTCGCATGACCATAAGTTTTCTTTCTCAAAGAAGCAGGTCTTTAGTCAAGATTTGAAAACTTCACTACTTGATACTGAACGAATATGTCTAGAAAATCTATTCCACAAGGAAGCAGAGGCCTTCATACGTGAAGACGTAGCTATCTTTGTTTTCCCCCAGGCGAATAGGGGTTGCAACGGAAAAACCCTGAGTCGTGCAACGACAAAAAGAGTCATTGTTTTTTCCTTCGCACGTACGAGAGGAATGGATGCTGCTATAGCGACATACAAGAAAGTCTTGTTCGTTTAGTTTTACATGTAAGAGAAACTTCGTCACTTGAACGGACATATGAAATCAAAACAATAGTATATGCGCTGCCCCGCATATAAACAAGACTGGTTTATAATATTGTACTACTGTGACCGTCTTGGGTTTAGGCCTATTGGAGGAAAATCTATTTGCATTTTTTGGCATTCTCTTTTATCGATTAGACTTTTCTGTGCAAGCAGCAAAAATACCGTAACATCAAAAATAAGCCACAAACTAGGAAAAATGCTTTTAGTAGGGTTGTGGATAGTTTCCCTCGCCTGAAGAGGCAGAATGAGCCTGATGGGCACTGCTAAAGCTGTGCCACTGTCAATCGCGACGTACTTGAAGTTCGCCGGCAATGTTAGCCGTGAGTTGGGTACAGCCTCCGTGTGTTCCCGGCGTTACACGGGTTAGCCGGCATGTGAGGGGTATGTGAGCATTTTTTTGTGTGTCTGTTAACATAATTAATAAGTCAGCATATCAAAATTAGACTACAATATATCATAATTGGACCACATCAATATCTTACATGGATATATTATACCTACATTAGATAAAAAAAGAAAAACCGTTTATAACCGCATGCTACGTATAGGGTTGGGAGAGAGTTGCCGCGGCCGGTGTACGGGCGGAGCAAATCTTTTTGTCCGGGAACGCTTGCGCTTACAAACAGGCGAAGTACGTCAATTTTTGTTTGAGTGTTTATCCCATCGACCGGAATGTTCTGCCCCTGTGTATGCAGGACACTTGTTCATAATAACGGAGAAAACATAAGTTTTATAGTCATTCAAGTAGCCTGATCATGAACATGACCATTGACACATGTCGTACCGATCGACATGATCGCAACCATAACAGTCGTCGCTGACGAGTAATGCCACGATACTACTGTCAGCTTAGAGCGGATGACAGCGAGCGCGTTCACGTATAGCCGTAGTTTTAAGGGACTTTAGAGGGGGTGTTAAATACTCAAAATTATCGTGTGTCTCAACGCATTTATTTTCATTTGCGACCATAAACATGGTGACTTACATATTTTACAACATAATATGCACTTTTGATGGTTTGCTAGTATCCGTTCGACTCCAATGACACAATGGACCATCGTTAGGTGAAACTACCGAAAATCTAGTTGTTGTGGACTTGTCAGGTGGGAGTGCAGAGATATACTTAGAAGAGCCAAGTGTAAATTAGGGATAAAGTCGAGATAATTTGTTTGCGTTCCTGCCAGCCTTATCCGAAACTGTCTTTGTAGTTTTATCGCCCTCGTTCACGCTGAATATTCATAGACGTGGGCACTATACGGTTTGTCAGGGCCTAGACCGTATAGTGCCCACGTCAAAATTCGTATGGCCAAAAGCTGGAATGGAGAGATTGCAGACCCAGCTGAAGGACCACTGAACCAGCAGCAAGAGCGACTGTATTGTGATATGTAGCGATTGATCGAAGATGGACTTCAGCGCGGACGGAGGTGAACTATGACCGGAGAGACGGTGGCGGTTTGCAGACATGGACGTCCGAGGTAGGCAATGTGACATTATTAATGTTGGTGCTAACATCATGCCTCGAAGATACACCATGCCTCGAAGATACACCGGACGAGAGTGTGGGTGTCTACAGAAATGGCTGAAGAAGTTTGAAATGTGTGTGAGTCTAGAACGACCAGTGAACGTCAGCGATGCTTGAGTTTCACCTTCTAGTCGGTTTTGTAATACACGGACTGATTACGTGACGAATGAACTGCCAATCATAAGAAGCGGAATTTTGGAATACACCCACCCATAAAGTAGGACGACAACGTCCAAGATGCATGACTTTTCACTTTTGCTGACTGTATTTTCTGGTATTTTGGAAACCACCCTTTTATTAGGATAATACTCTGGATATGTATGCAAACGAGGCGTCTTTCTTTCTTTGAAGTGTTGTTTTGTTTTGTTTGTTTTTGTTTTTGATGAAGTGTTGAAGTTGTATGTTGTTATTGATGAGGTACGTGCATAGGAGTTTTAGGTGTGTTGTTGTTACCTCCCTCAGTTGGTTAGGAATACCAGTGCTAGTGATCCGTAAGTGATACAATGGTCCTAAGATTTGACCGAATGGCCCGAGGAATTGAATTTTGGGAAATGAAGCGATATTGCGTTGAGATTTATCTCGTTTATTTTGGAGCTTTTGAAGTTGTTTCATGATGCTTATGTGTCGATGTTTTAATTTTGTTGTTTTATATTTTATGAAGACTTTTGGAAATAGAAAGAGCCCCGCATTTTGGCACAGAAGTTGCTATTTGCTACAGTCTAGTGATGCCTATCGATCGTTACTATGGTTACCCTAAACCTTTGACCATGATATCAGACTACACCAAGCTAAATCACGCCACCCTTCTCAATGTCTACCCCCTTCAAGTTCATTCCCCTTTCAACCTGCCAGCAAATTAAAGGAAAAATTATCATTGATATATGGCACCATTTTCGAATGATTTTCAGTCGATTTTCTTGTATTTTATGTAAAATAATTGAACTTTGAGTTTGTAATTTGATGTATATTAAGTGATTTTATTAGTGTTTCTGTAAATATTTTAGATGCGTTAATGTTGGTCTGTAATTTTCTAGGTGCACGAATGATGACACTTCATGCTAACTTGTAAAATATGTGATTTTTGCGTATTTTAACCACACTGCCTTACAATTGATGTGATTTTTTAAAATCTAAAGTAGATTGCAATTGTCAGCTATCGCCATGCTTCATCACTCGTTTTGACCACCGAGGACGCTGGTTATTAAAAAGGTGGGAGAGTGTAACGCCCCTCCCTGTAGAGATTTTATCTCGAAGCTTCCCTCACGTGGCCAAGGCGTGTGAAGGTCATTGACTCAGATACTGCGAGAAGCAGATAAGAGAAAGTGTGATAGTTTAATTAATTATCGGTTAAGATTTCAATGAAAACAATCGAGAACGGGATATTCTATGGTGTGATCTTATTTAATCTTAAGAATCAATTAAATGCTGGCGGGAAAATTATCACGTGGTAACTTTTGTAATTATGTAAAATTTGAACGACACGGTTGCCATCTTGTAATAAAGTATACGGTTGTGTTACAATCTACATCTTGGTGTGTCAGCTTCAGTCACTGAAAGCATTACGATCCAGACTGGTACCTCAACTCGTAATTCCCCTAACTACGAGCGTGACACCATGACCTGTAATGCGCTCAAAGCACAGTTGGAAGTGTTACACAGATGTACCTTTGACCTTTGAAGTTTCAGTCGGTTGAAATGCATTCGTAAAAACGTTTTGCATTACGAAGTCCTCTAGAAATAATTGCCCTTGACTCACAACACGACAACTTTATTTTATCATTCGTCTTATTCATTGATAATGTTTAGCTCAAGTGGGCCCTGTGCGAAACCGTGGAACACATAATCTTATCTTTGCCGGATCGTCGACAATTTTTCTGAACAAGATAATTAACGACCCATCTCCGCGGGTCACGTCAAAATACCTTCAGCTGACGTGTTTTGAACAATAGCCGAAATCTCGGCCACAGTAAACGCTTCGTGTTCATAGCTACCAGACTATCAAAGCTTCAGTGGTGCTTTAAGGTATCGCACCAAAAAATCAAACAGGCGACACATGAAGTATGTCAACCGCCCTCCTCTAATGCAGTATAACAATCGTATTGAAAAACCCCATATTAATCTCCATTTGGACAGCATATACGTTCATCATGATTCAGATGGGTCGTTCGATTTTCAAAGTGGGGCATGCGCAGAAAGGCTTTGGCCTTTTCAATGACACTCGGGACTTGACAGTAAACTTTCAAAGGACATAAACACTTATCACGATAATTACAGACAGCATGTCGGTATTTAAGCTGGTTTCCGGCCGTTACCCTCCTATTTTGTGATGTTTTTATACAGGCCATAATCGCTATGCAACTGTAACCCACTTTAATCGCGTTTATATTAAAGATTCCGTGTAGTTTAGAGATCCCTTTGGAAATTGTTGATTAAATAGTAAAAGGAATTTCTTGACGATGTTAGATCCACATTATAACTGAAAAAGAGGCTGGGATACCGCGTGATAATATATAATATATATATATATATATATATATATATATATATATATATATATATATATATATATATATATATATATATATATATATATATATATATATATATATATATATATATATATATATATATATATATATATATATATATATTACTTGCTACTCAACTTGTTACTTGATACAACCTCTTTGTGTGTCTCTGTGTAAACTCAAATTTTATTTTATACTACTTAATTTTAGTCCGAGCAAGAATTCAGTTGTAACACAGTGCACATTGCACACTTCGCTTAGCGAGCCTCATGCTTAATATTCAAGAAAACTTAAAAGAGACGAATAAGAATAGAATACTTTGTTTATAATAAAAATAATGACACATAGTAGTGTGATATTGTTTAGAATGAAGCGCTGTAGTGATTAGCCTTCAGCTGCGTTATTTGTCTGACTTTGGTATGCGAACATCTCGTAAGACTTGCACTGGACCACTGTATGCTACAAGGAGTTCAAGATATTCTACAATGGTTAGAACCTAAACTTGGCCAGACTTGGTACAAGTTTAGCCAAACGTGTCGATCACATAGAGCTAATAGCGTATTATAACATTACGAAAAGTTGGATTCATTGATTAATTAATTGTAACATGAACAAAATCCGACCAGGCTACCTCAACACAACTTAAATGCTGGTTATTGTCCTCAATTGGTCTGTCTTACAGGTCGTTCACTGCGAATCGAGGCAGACAAAAATACACATGCTTAAGCAATGATTCAATCTTTGTTGATGCTCCATATACACAGAAATGTCAAATTTGAAGCTTAAGCAACCAACAAGAATGTTTTAGAGCGTCCTCGTACTTTCTTGGCTTGACTGACAAAAGAGACGATGCACGTGAAAGAACTTTGTACATAGTCCCCAGAGCATATCAACAAACTGTAGTCACCAGCTTTACACTATGGAGAGAAAGTGCTTTAGCTCCATGATTGTGGTTCGGATCGTGGGCGTGTATTATCTAGATGGCGATTGTTTGCGTCGATCGTTCTGCTCTACTTGTTTCTACAAACGGATAAATATTGTACTTTTACTCAATAGCAACGCCAACTTTTACGCGGCAAAGCTGCAAGTTGCATTGAGTCAAGTGCAAGGTGGCAAGTCTGGTAAAAGGCTAGTACAGATTAATAATTCTAGAACCCATTTTAGATCATGACCTGGAAAGACTTTCAGAGAGTTGCACATCCTACATTTAAGATGACATTGAAATAAATCAAGGCCAACAGAGCAGGGAAGATAGAGCGATGTTGCTCTCCCTACAGGTGCAGCCAACGGAGCTATTTATCGAAAAAGCTATTCCAGGAGCAATTTTTGAGGGCAGGGAAATTTTATTTTGCTAGGGCAGGGGACATATTTTTAGGTGGTAGGGGAGCAAATTTTAGTTTTTTTTGTAGGGCAGGGCGGATATCTGTTGATTTTCCTGGGGACAGGGCTTGGCGAAAAACTTTTTGAGTGGAATTGTTTCCAGAGCAGGGAAATTGGCAAGTTTTTTTTTTCGCTACAGGGCGAGGGAGCTTCAAAATTCACAGTGGGGAGGGGAAACAGGCAAAAATAAGTGGGGAGTGGGTAAAAATGAAGTTTGAGTGTGGGAGGGTAAGTCAAAAAACTTTCTGTGGGAGGGCAAATTATGAACAGCTAATTAATTACCCTCTTGACTTAAAATTAGTCAGTTCACATTATTTGTCATCCACAATATATCTTATCATAGTAAGGACTTTTTAAAAGTGCATTGTTCGTTGGCTGCACCTGTCCCTATGCATATACCCCTGAAATGACCAAAGTATTTGTACTGTTGGTCATTGGATAAGGGTCATTGCATGGTTTTCACGAAAACTTCCATTCGATCCAATCACGTCGAATGATTTTGTGCATACTTTTCTATAAATATGGTGGTTGCGCTGTTGGATCTGAATACTAGCATAGTTTACAGCCAGACAGTCGACAGTAAGCCTGATATTCCAATTAACCCCTTGACTACCTATGGCGCCGGAAATATCCGGCGCCATATTGAATTACCATATACCTTGAGTGCCGGAAATATCCGGCACAGTTAAATAGGCGTATTTGCTTCGTTTTTGTTCCTAAAAATCCCGTAATTTCGGCGTCGGCACGCAGCGCTACTAAGATTGATGTATTCCGATCTGGCCTGAATGTGATTGCGCCCCTGTTCGTCCGAGTATGGCCAAAATCCGGAAGCAAATGTCGTGACCCATGACCTCGACCCTAAAAGGTCAGGCTGATCACAGTTTTCAGAAGTATTGACGATCTCGAAGATGTTTACGGTTTGTTTTTTTAATGAAATGAAATGATTATTTATTGAAAACAAATGATTTATATGTAAATACGTTCTATTTACAGCAATATTCGTGAATGAAACTAGAGGAAATACAATTCTTACTATAAGCCAGTGAAATTTTATAGCAGCCATATTATCAATATGACTGGTCACATGACTGGTCATGTGTTTGGTCATGTGATATGTTGTTCCCTAAAATGTATTTTTAAACATTGTGAATTATTTTTTGATAAATCATAACCATTTTCGATGCATGTTTCTGCAAGGAAGACATAAAGCAGGTGTTTACAATATAAAATGTGTTGATTTTCAATTACAGAATCATGTCAGATGCTGATGTTTGTGGTTCATTTACTCTGCCTTTTGTGAGAAAAATCTTAAATAGGTACATCTATAAATAAAGTAAAGGGTAGTTATAATTACATATATGTAAAAGACAATGCCATGAAAATTGCAACTGTATTCAAATTTGCGTCATTTTATGGATTCCAAACACGTCCTGATGCTTCAAATATTCATATTCTTTGCCGACGCTGGTCACATGATGTGTCATGTGATCAGTCACGTTACCTGGAAATACAAAACTATGTGTGAAAGAGTGGGAAATTTCATGCTGATTTAGAAAATATATGGTTTATAAGTACTTACTTAATATTTACTCTAAGCAGTGTTCATGCAATGACCACATCCAAGATTTTATCAATATTTACATAAGGGGCCTGGTATATAGGAATGCATTGGCCTTGGTGATATGTAACTAAGGGGTTAACATCTTGAAGCAAATACGAAGCCTCGTAAGTCTGCAGAACGGTACAATGGCTGGTCTTCGTGGTCCTCTTAACTAGCAAATACGTTTATTCAGGCACATGCATCATCCGAAGGCAAAAGTGAAAATCAGCCTGAAGCTCTCTTCAAAGGTCTGAATTTCGGCAAAACACCACTGAGGGCACTATTTTCATCGTGTGGACTTGCCCACACGAAAAATTCATCAGTAGTCAAGCTTACATTGGCCTAACACCTGTTAAGAGGATTCGTGCCGCATTCTCGCGAGCCAGAGCAATAATTTTCCGCTCCGCTGACCTACGCAAAAATCAAGCTCTGGCAAATTACGCCGGGAAACTGCGGAAGTATGAATGGGGGTTAATTAATTATTCATGAGAACATATCATCAGAATTAGCCAATCACAAATCCGTTTTAACAAAGTCATGTGGGGTCGTAAGCTCCTCATTGTCTGTGTGTACACAATCGAGCTTTCAGGGCCTGAGATCCTCTGGTTCTGTTGCATCTCTTCCGATATATGTTGCATTAAATCCGACAGCATTCAAAATTTTGACAGTTTTTCTGTCATGATCGAGAGCAACAGCGACACCATGTGAATACTATGGCTCCGGTATGCACACAGACTACGGCCAGCAACGAACCCGGCCGGTCTCACTGCAAGGTCGTCCCCGTACACTCAGGTGACTATTTTCGGACGATCTCAGTTCGGACATTTAAAGACATGCTGTTCGTTGTACTCACTTCGCTCCGAATTGATAGCGTTTTACAAGTCATGATACCGCATATTAAGTCAGGTGACGCTGCTGTCCCGTTTTGAATAGTTAGTTTTTTCGGTAGAAGCTATTTCGGGCGCTATAAAACTTCGCGAAGTTAACACACCGTACGACAACAAGGTGTCGAAAGCAACACACAGAGACAGCCCATGTCCGATGTAAGCACCATACACGTCGAAATATAGTTGCGTCGTCCATGGATTGAACGTAACTAATTTATCACAAAATTTTTACAAACAGTTTTCTAAACACATCGAAATTGAAAATCGAGGGTTTGAAGTTTCAAAATATCAATATTTAGCCCCTATAATCACATTCCAAATACGACGTCCGATTACTGCGATAGCAGTCCGATTACTACGCACTCACTATGGAGTCAACAATTTGGCAACTTTGACCCCCTAAATACCACTTCCGTCCTGTTAACAGTTTTAGGATAAACACAATAAAGTTTCGAAGGGTATGGTAATAAGATTTCGTACTGCTGCTCGTCATTTGTGAAACGGCTTTGGGCGAAATTCACTATACCCTGTCCGAAAATTGTCACCAGGTCACACTGAGCGAGTGTACGCATATACGTGGTCGCACCCGGGTGAACTGCAAACCCATGGAACAAACTAAACCTCTCTTGGTTTGATTCCGTTGTTAGCGTAACTTTTGTGATGAATTAATGAAACATAATCGGACTTGAACAACTACGCAATTTTCCGAGATCTGTGATTTCGGCAGTGTTGAGACGATCGGGAGCCTAGCGTACATTTGTGATTTGTATCGCGGAGCACCAGCTCGAATGAAAGGCCCTACACATGGGTAGAGTTGACTTTTCAGATCCTCAGATTCAGATCCTCAGATTCAGATCCTCAGATCTCAGATCTCAGATCCTATAACTTCAGACGCAGATTTGGAGTTAAAATTTCAAAACTTTCAAAGTTTGATGTAATATACTGATAAATAAAATATAATTTAGATTTGAAAAAAACTTTAAAAATTATTTTATTTCTATCTTGAATCTTGAAGTTAAAAACTTCGATCTCAGAATCAGAATGTCATCAGTCGAAGACAGGGTGCGCAATGATTCGACTTGTTACTAGTATGTCATCACGTGAACGTTCCCTCTTATAGTCAATACATAGAGCTAAGAGACAGAGATAAACACACCAGCGATCGAACGATCAAGACCGCGACGATCATGTAAATGCTGGCTATCGGCATGTCCGTATTTTACCATCGTTCGTAATATTGATGGCGAGGGGATGTAACTAATCCATGTTGGAGCCCAGTGACCCCGGGCGGGCTAAGAATTTCAGGGGTCGGAAGAAGCAAGTTAGCTAATCTGTAATTGTAGACCCGTGTTCGTTGAAACTTGTTAAGCGAAAATGTTTATGTAGACTATTTTGTTTCATAACTGCCTTGTATATGTCATATTCAAATTATTATTTTAATATTGCAATCATATTGTTAAGACGGGTATTGTAAAAGGCTTGTAAATTTGAATCTGCATCTGAAGTTAAAGGATCTGAAATCTGAGATCTGAGGATCTGAATCTGAGGCTCTGAGGATCTGAATCTGAGGATCTGAAAAGTCAACTGTACCCCTATATATGCTATATATCCTTCATACGTTTCTAGCTCCATGTATACCCACAGCACGATAAGAAAGCTTTCAGTGTGAACCTAAATGAAGAGATCGATACATAAACGTGTAGAAATAACTTGTGGTAAAGTAAATTTATGATCAATAGTTTTGACCAACGGTTTTACACAACGGTGTTGTTCTACGCCTGGGTCGGACAGCGAGGCGTGGGGCCAGCTGTTCCAGTTTATGCGATACCCTTCGATATAACGCTCGTGAAACACGATGGGCCGGGAGGGACGGTCTGCCATGCCTGGTAGCATACAGACTTGCCACCGCTGGTCCTCGTGCAAAGAAACCCATCTTTTCCTTGTAAAATAATTATCAATGGCATGGCGTCTTTTGGTGTGAATAGAGCGGTTGAGTCCAAAAACATTAAACATTTACACATTGCGCGCTCTTCGTCGACAGTGAACGCTGTGTGGTGGTGAGCACCAAGATCAGCCCAAGTCGTTGTGTATTGCTCATTACAATAATTTATGCGCGTTTATGAGACCTACTTTCTGATTGGCTCCATTCAGCCAGCGCTGGAAACCAGCGATAGATCTGCGAATCTCTGCGTAATCAACCACGGTCTCTTGACGGGTAGCGCTGAGCTGTTGCCGTAAAGAGGCGCGTGGTTTACGACGATGTCGTGCCGCTGAATGTTTTAAAATAGGAAAATTGAGTCTCAACGCTTCTGTTGTGGCCTATGGGAAATGAATTAAATTGGTTGTCTTGTGCCAGTATGTGTCTTTCGGATGATTGACTGCAATTGTTTCTCAGTTCTATGTCTGTGTGAGAGGACTGTTCCGTACCTGTGTGTGTACACATGTACATATGTTCGCGTGTGCGAATGTATGTTGGTGCAATGTAACACGTACGCATTTGAAATCATGACTACTTTCATACTTACTTGTAGATTCATGAGTGTTGTATTAACATGTCTACGTGCATACTCAACCCATCCTATTTCACTATAAATTAATTATATTAAATTTGAAACCTATTATTTTACATTCGGCGGCCCATACACCTCTCCCTAATATGAACACCAGTGATCATTTATTGATTACCTTCCACCAGCGCTACAACAATATTCTTTCTTGCTCACTGACTGTAAACTTTATACCAAGACTCGCAAGCTGTACCTGAGTGAAAAGTGTTGCTAAAGAAGTCCAATTACTCCGGCCACTTATTTAGTAGGGTAGGACTAAATTTGCGATGACCTTAGAAATCTCTCCTCTGCTAATAAAATGAAAAAGGCGATTTTGAACGCTTTCAAACGTTTTGCTCTTCTGTGCCAGGAAACAAAGTTCAAAGTCATCTCAGTGTAAGTCAACAGGATGAGGGCTTTTCAGCTTCATATTGATAATTCCTTTTAAATGCCTTTCCTCATAAGTTGCAAACACTTATTGATTGATTGATTGTTGGAATGCGGGAAGCAAGATAGAGTGATTCATTCTGCGAATACAGTGCATATGTTTGCAGTATCTTGACTTGATACCACCTGCAATCTTTATAATACACCGTTTTGCATTGTCGTCCTATCTGTGTCATTGTATAAAGGTAGAATGCGCATCGGGAAAGATATTCCAAAAGTTTGTAATTGTTTTCTGATATCCCACTAGTAGCGACTCATTTTAAATCTCTTATAGAGTGAAAAATCCCACTTTGTTTTTCGAAAATCGAAAATTCTGTTTTCCCCATAGAGTTAACAGTGGGATGGGGCCATTTTGAACCGTGCTTCTGTGGAACCAAAATTTGCATGGTGGCCCCTGATTATTTATTCCTGATTTCTTAAAATTTGCTGAAATATTCTTTGAGGAAAGTTTAAGCAAAAGTTTGAGTCTTTAACTTTAGAGGCGCGCACTACCTACGGTACACTAGACAACCAGCGGGTGATTTTTGTGCATTTTATTTTCGAACAGCACTGGTTACGGTTTATATTTTATTGATAGCGTTGACTGCCACAAACAAACAAATGAACAAACACTGGCAGATAGTGGATAAAATTTGAGCAGACGATGAAACAAAATTTACGACAAAAGGCTTGCCGTTTTTAGGTAGTTAGGTAGTGAACATTTTAACTAAAATTACTGTGAAAAGTAAGGAAAGTTGGAGAAGGAACGCGCTGTCCTGCGTAGCTGCACGACTGAACGGTAACACATCGGTAGCAGGTTCTGTCGTCGGCACGTATCTTTCCCAGTCGGTGATGTTGTACATGTCTAGCACTTTGTCCAGGAAAATCTGCCATTTTGCAGCCCACAGGTCCATACACAATTGTTCTTCATTACCTGTGAGGGAGCTATAACTGAAATAAAGGACCGAAAAATAACTATTTAAATTTTTGCTGTACCTTAAACACTCGAAGCTGAATAAGCAGATTTGTAACTTGGTGCATGGAAAATTCTGTGTGCTATATATGCCGCGCAAAACACATTGGTCATTCTTTCATTAACACTAAATGCTGTGCATAGCGGATGCTGGTCAATGCCATACTGGAGTTAATTCGCGGGCTACATACCGGAAAGCCCGCCCCCATTAGTTGCCAGTCTGTACAGCAGATTTTTTGTATCGGAGCACAGTAGACAGCCATGTTTGTGTGTATTTAGATAGGATGCGCCACGGGAACGTATAGTCGTCCTCTCTAATTTGCATAATCTTTTTACTAACCTAAGTTTTTTTGTCTCGGGTCAAATTAAATTTCAGAGTCTTGAAGTAAATAACATTTTCACCGTCTTAGTTAAGTGAAAATCTAAATTTTTCCGATAGAGTTAAATTAGGGATGGCAGCCATTTTGAATTTCAAATATTCGGAAATTTAAGGTAATTTGTTTTTGTTGTACCAAAGTTTGCACAGCAACGCCCGATTTTTAGTCTTGATTTTGAAAGATGTGGTTCAAAGTTACATTGTGGTAAGTGTGAGCAAAATTTCGAAACATATACTGTTTTGAATGCAGACTTCATATGCTTACACTAGACGTTGCGGTAAAGTCTGCCTTGAATTTGCAGCTGTGAGAGACACTGAAAGACTTGACACTTGTAATTGCGTCTTTTTCGTACCGTTAGACAATTTTAGCTTCTTATATTTTTAGCGCGCTCACGGAGATCAAGATAAATTCAGAAAGTCCATAGTCAAGCACGGGGCATTCTCGCAGGCCAGAGCAATAATTTCCGCTCCGCTGACCTTCGCAAAAATCAAGCTCTGGCAGATAACGCCGGGAAACTGCGGAAGTACGAATGGGGGTTAATTATTATTCATGAGAACATATCATCAGAATTAGCAAATCACGAATACGTTTTACAAATTCATGTCGGGTCGTAAGCTCCTCATTGTCTGTGTGTACACAATCGAGCTTTCAGGGCCTGAGATCATGGATGTAAAAATCATATTT
Source organism: Ptychodera flava (assembly GCF_041260155.1). Taxonomy (NCBI): domain Eukaryota; kingdom Metazoa; phylum Hemichordata; class Enteropneusta; family Ptychoderidae; genus Ptychodera; species Ptychodera flava. Next base: position 31,149,820 of record NC_091929.1, read on the forward strand.
TACATCCATGCTGAGATCCTCTGGTTCTGTTGCACCTCTTCCGATATATGTTGCATTAAATCCGACAGCTTTCAAAATTTTGACTGTTTTTTCTGTCATGATCGAGAGCAACGGCGACACCATGTGAATACTATGGCTTCGATAGGTACACAGACTACGGCCATCAACGAACCCTACCCGGTCCCACTGCAAGGTCGTCCCGGTACACTCAGTGTGACTATTTTCGGACGATCTCGGTTCGGACATTCAAAGACATGCTGTTCGTTTTACTCACTTTGCTCCGTATTGATAGCGTTTTACAATTCATGATACCGCATATTAAGTCAGGTGACGCTGCTGTCCCGTTTTGAATAGTTAGTTTTTTCGGTAGAAGCTATTTCGGGCGCTATAAAACTTCGCGAAGTTAACACACCTTACGATCTAAAGCAACACACAGAGACAGCCCATATCCGATGTAAGCACCATACACGTCGAAATATAGTTGCGTCGTCCATGGGTTGAACGTAACTAATTTATCACAAATCTTTACAAACAGTTTTCTCAACACATCGAAATTGAAAAACGAGGGTTTGAAGTTTCAAAATATCAATATTTAGCCCCTATAACCGCATTCCAATACGACGTCTGATTACTACGCACTCACTATGGAGTCAACAATTTGGCAACTTTGACCCCCCAAATACCACTTCCGTCCTGTTAACAGTTTTAGGATAAACACAATAAAGTTTCGAAGGGTATGGTAATAAGACTTCGTACTGCTCGTTATTTGTGAAACGGCTTTGGGCGAAATTCACTATACCCTGTCCGAAAATTGTCACCAGGTCACACTGAGCGAGTGTACGCATAAGCTTATACGTGTTCGTACCCCGCTGAACTGCAAACCCATGGAACAGACTAAACCTCTCTTGATTTGATTCCGTTGTAAGCGTAACTTTTGTGATGAATTAATGAAACATAATCGGACTTGAACAACTACGCAATTTCCCGAGATCTGTGATTTCGGCAGTGTTGAGACTATCGGGAGCCTAGCGTACATTTGTGATTTGTATCGCGGAGCACCAGCTCGAATGAAAGGGCCCAATATACCATTCATACGTTTCTAGCTCCATGTATACCCACAGCACGATAGAAAGCTTTCAGTGTGAACCTTAATGAAGAGATCGATACATAAACGTTTATACATAACTTGTGGTAAAGTAAATTTATGATCAATAGTTTTGACCAACGGGTTTTACACAGCGGTGTTGTTCTACGTCTGGGTCGGACACTGTGCATAGCGAGGCGTGGGGCCAGCTGCTCCAGTTATGCGATACCCTTCGATATAACGCCCGTGAAACACGATGGGCCGGACGGCCTGCCATGCCTGGTAGCATACAGACTTGCCACCGCTGGTCCTTGTGCAAAGAAACCCATCTTTTCCTTGTAAAATAATTATCAATGGCGTCTTTTTGGTGTGAATAGAGCGGTTGAGTCCAAAAACATTAAACATTTACACATTGCGCGCTCTTCGTCGACAGTGAACGCTGTGTGGTAAGCACCAAGATCAGCTCTGTAACGGGCAATCTGATTGGCTCGTAGGTTTTTCCTCGACTATCATAGAGCCTTGCAGCAATGCGTGAACGCTAAACGTGGCCAGTGATACCACGGCCTTTTCGGCGTTGGGTGATAAGACTCGCCGAAGAGGGCGTGGTGTACGACGATGGCACGGGGATAATCTAATAGTTCTTGTCGATGCTCAGTGTTACCAATTGGACGAAAACAAAATTAAGATACCTAATAGAGTCCATAGTTAGTTGTTTGAGGAGTCTCAAGTCAGATCTCGCACTGGCGACACCCATGAATACTTCATAATAGTCATGTGATATTGGGCTTGCTCCCCAAACGACAGGGTCATCTGAACCAATCACCACTGGATATCCCTCCGCGATCAAGTAAGCTGCAGGCATGTTCCTAATGTCATCGAAATGCTTTAAGACCTTTGAAATGATAAGAGTTTCAAATATATACCAAAATTCATCATCACTATCATTATCGTCTTCGTATTCATCATCATCATCATCATCATCATCATCATCATCATCATCATCATCATCATCGTTATCATCAAAACGATTTCTAGAGTGGGGTACGGTACTTTTGACATATATCCTGTTGAAATTTGTATTTTCCTAACAAAAAACGAATTAATTCTTCTATGGTACCAGTAAAATTTCGTTGACAAAAATAATTTGACGCATGGTACTTCGGCTTCTGGGTATGCAATCTACCTCCCTTCCTAACTTCAACCCTAACAATTACTTTTAGCTATGAATTTTATGCAAAACTTTCTACCTTCGCCAATATTCACTCTCGCCTCACATTTACAATACATACATTGCCTTATGGAGAGTAATACACGTATGGGCCAACAAAAGTAGTTTGTCGTGCATGGTGGCTAGTATAAAAATGTTTACCTGGGATGAGATGGGATTAACTTCGGTGGGAATATTTCTGTCTTTCATATTCTTCAAAACTGATGGATGCTTTATGGCTCCGTATCCGTGTCCTATTCTGGTAGTATTTAGCAACAGGGCGTCGATAAGATTTTCATCTGTGTGCACGCCTTGCCAATCTACACAAGGACAAATTACAGGTGACCTATCAACTTGAACTGATTTAATAGTTACCGTGTAAAGAATAATCTGCAGTCATTTTAGCTCCCAATATTTTGGAACATTTTGTCACGTCAATGTCTCTTCGTCTTTTTGTCTTTCCATCGATCCAGAATACCCGACTGGTGGAAATCTAATACAGTAAAGGAGCGCATTTTAAGGCTAGAAGTTTTTGTTAGTGTTGTTCACATAATTATGAAGCTGTGGAGACAATTATTTTGCGACAATGCTCCCTCGGAGCACCAAATATTGCACAACTCTTTCTATTGCACGTAAAAGAGTATTCGGTGCATAGCACCACTTACGGCACTTTATACTTTTACATTACTTTTGTTTTTGACGTTTCTGACAGCACACGAGTCGCTTTCATCAGAAAATGACTGCAGTATTCATGGGCTTTGAACATTTCACGTAGTTATCGGTATATAAATGCCCGAAAGGTGCCCATTTCTCCTTGTACATTTCCCATTACATCCTCCTTTAGTCAAGTAATGCAGATTTCCCTATCAAGACCTCATGCGCATATACGTCTATTCGACATCTAAACACCGATATTTGATCATGGAAACATCCTGAGCTATTTTCATCCACAGAGTTATTTTGTAAGATGTGAGCGAACAAACAATACTTTGCATTTGTATCGATCTTACATTTAAAGTACTTACTAGTCTCTCCAGCGTGAAAGTAGTAGGGCAAATCCTCTCCTTGTTCGGAGGGTATGAGCAATTCCTCCAGATAAAAAAGTAGAGGTTGACCAGTGTCTTCTTGCGCAACAAGGTCAAAGCCGACTAAAAAGTGTGGATGTGTTTTCCGCAGATATATTGCTGTGTTCACAACCGACTCTATCGTTGGTTTGTCCAGCAGCCTGGTGTTGAATGGAGCAGTTGACATTTAAAAGTTAGTGTTGCAAATTTCGCATTGATGATCGTGATCATTATCGTCATCGTCGTCGTTGTCGTCGTCCTAATCATCATTATTCTCATAATATTCATTCGTATAATCTTCATCATCATAGTCGTCGTCGTCTCCGTCATCATCATCATCATCATCATCATCATCATCATCATCATCTCGTGATTCTTAAAGTCCTTTGTTAATAACATTTATATTCAAGGATTAATTTGAAAGTCCATTTGTGTTCTAATGAGTATAATATCATACCAGTATATCGATGGCGCATATATGCACTCGATATCGCTCGTGCATATATGTCGTGTACTGGTCAAAATCTCGTGGTACACCGTCGCTGGGTGTGCTTTATTGCCTAAATAATGCATCCTTTTTCGGGGCACTTACCGAATTGAGGTGAAGATGATCTTTGACCCCATTGAATCTGGATTATCAGGAAGAAAATCTTTATTGGCGTCTTCGTATCTTTGCAGTGTGTACTCAGTATCGTATTGGCTGCCATCTAGTTCATAAATCTGTAAAATGGAGGATAATTGTAAAGTATAAAGTATATATTTGCATGACTTCAAAAAGAAATAAACCATGACGAGCTAAACAGCTATATATTAATCTAAATTTTCTGTTTGTATCTCTCCACATGTTCGTCTGTCAGTCAGCCTGGTTAACAATTATCTTCAGACTCTGTGTTCGTAAACATGCCATGTCTGCTCAAACCGTGTGTTATGCAGATGCGAGGAAAATGATATATAGTTGAAACGCATTTTTCATTCATGTGAACGCACGTTTACCCAACAGGCGGATACCCACGTGAATACTAATGATATTTTGTACGTGTACGAATGCAAAAGTGTGTAGACCTCCAGTATTCTAATTATTCTCTCTCTCTCTCTCTCTCTCTCTCTCTCTCTCTCTCTCTCTCTCACATACTGGTTGTAACAGGGCCCTGACTTCCGTGAACTGCACACCGTCTTCGTGAAATTCTTTCAAGCCTTCACGGTAGTAATCTTCAAAGACATCAGAATAGAACACCAAGCCGTCAGCTGTCACAAAGTATTCACCAAAATACGTCCACACTTCATTTTGACTTGTGTATTTTGCATACGGGTCATCGACAACTAAGGACATTGCATCGTACAGCCTGTAAAGGAGATATGGCGAGAAGTGTGAACACAGCTGTAGGGATCACAGACGTATGTGTATATGCACATGTGGAGAGAGAGAGAGAGAGAGAGAGAGAGAGAGAGAGAGAGAGAGAGAGAGAGAGAGAGAGAGAGAGATCCTAGTATTGAAGCAGGTCATTTCAAACTTCAACCGGAATTTCGAAGTTGTCAAGAGCCAGTTTGCGGCGATTAATTTATGATTTGTTTGTTTAACAACTTAACATGCACGAGGCTAAATAACAGACTGCGACAAAGTGAAACGGATTACAAGACATGCACTAAAATACATAACAAATATTACAATGTAAATTCTACTATAAAATATAGCGAAATTAATGACTCAGTTGATTATCTTCGGCAAAGTCAGGGGTTGAAAATGGACAAAAGATCAAATGTCGTAACCATGAGTACCATGGAAGATGTTATTACAGAAGCACGTACATTTTTTTATTTGGAAAGCAAAATGTGGAATTGCCCTTGTAAACAGAATTATTGATTTCTTGAGTCACAATCTATCAACAAATATGCTTTGCTCTTACTTATTATTTCTTTAAGAATGATTATTTTCATGCAAGAGCTCAGATTTAAGCCGTGGATACATACATATATGTAAATGTATATATATGTAAAGTAGTCACCTAGAAATTAAATGTTATCTCTGGTCACCCATAAAAACATGCACACACAATCATTATCCTTACATTTTATCGAAGGCATCAACGTCTCCAGAAGCAGCTCTTTCTGTTTCAACAAGTTTCCACTCACATATGCTGTTATCCGTTGGCTGGCTATCAGAGAATTGAAACTGCAACGCTCCTCGCTCATACGTGAAGCACATATAGCAATGTGGTCGGTAGGTGGCGTTCTTGATCAGCCAGTTTATGTCTGTGATTGCGTTGTCGTGAACATGCAATACCGCACCTACGCAATAATTAACGGTTATCAATGAAATATTATAATGAATTTCCAAATAGTTTGGAATTACAACGTGCTCTGGTGATAAGGAAAACGTTTCTGGCGATAGAAAATAGCGCTATCTGCATCCATTGCAAACGTTCTCCTTTGATAGATTTTGCAACAATTTTACCCAATGCGACGTCCACTGTTCTCACTTGCAGAACACGTTCAGTGTAGGAAATACCAACGTTACCGACCAGTGCACACTGCACCGAGAAAAACCTGTCGTTAGCGTTCTGTGCACTTTCATCGACGAGAAATGTGATAAAGGCAATATAAGACTGTTCAAGCAGTCAGTGTAGGGGTGAGTTTTCAATGGAAGCGTGGCAACACTGACGATGTTGACTGTGAACGTCGTATTGGACGAAATTGTTGCAAATTTATCGAAGGAGGACGTTTGTAATGAATGCAGGTGGCGTTGTTTTCTATCGCATGAAACGGTTTTCTTATCACCCAAGCACCGTTGTAATTCCAAACTATTTTGAAATTCACTGTAAATTGCATAGAATCGACAGCGGATGCAAGTATTTCGGAGCTGTTCATGCTAGAATCAAAAGGTATTTCTTTGCAGATACAGTAGCTGAGTAGCCACGTGAAAGTACCCTATTTTCGGAATTACATCAACAAATCCAACCTGTTCATATCCATTTGAAGGGAAATAATAAAAAGTATTTTTCTTTAATATAAAGAACTAACGTATGATATTGAAGGTAAAATTCCCTTTTATTGACTTTTTTCGTCGATAACAAGATAACGTCGGTAACAGTTCTCACTAATCTTGTAAGTGTAAAGTTGTAAAACAATAAGACCAATATTTAGCACGGCATATCACAATATTACACACAGTCAGCCGTTTTACTCCTATTTTACCGAGTGATTTCATAACGATGGTTATGAAATGAAAATGTCTGTCACGCAGCCCTATTGGATCGTATTGCGAAATATACCAGTATGGCCATGCGAGGAAATTGCGCTATTGTCTCTACAAGTTTCTGAAGCATGTCACTCTAGACGAGTAAGGGAGAAAAGTGTCCGCTTGACAGCTTTAAAAGATTGTATTCTAAAAGCAAGTGGCCAACATATATCCTGGTACGTGTGAATTAATGTGAAGTTTTAAAATATTTAGGTGTGTTGGTGTCAAGACCCTGGAAATGACAAAACCAGATGCCTCACTGCGGTACCAAATGGATCAATATACGTTACACATTGGTATAAATTTGTGCATAACATTGTATTGACCTTGTGGAAAGGAAAAGAAAGGAAAGGAAAGGCGGATTTATACGACCTAGAAACGTCCGGCAGACGCACGGACGGTGTACCGAATCCATAAATCTCCCGTCCCTGTATTGCCTCGTACTTTTACACCGAACAGAATGGACATTTGTACGCTCATTTATTAATGAGAATGCCGTCACCTGTTTTGAAGCTTTGTCGTAAAAATTATTGTTCTGTATCACACTTTGATAAAAATTATCAATATTTCTATACAATTTTACGTGATGTCACACATTCACACACGTCAGCTTACATCATATTATATGCAAAGCTCAACAAAATAACATATGTACATGTTGAATGTATAGTGCATGTCGATTATTTCAACGTTTACCACAGAACTGGCTTCCATCTCACTAAAAGTCCTATTCTGAGATCAAATGAAGAAGACCAAATCGATCTTTACATACGTTTAACTTTATATTTGACACATTCCAAGGTTTCCTGCTTTATTGAGTGTAAAGTGACGACTCTCACCCTTGTATAATTTTCTACATCCTGAACAGAAAGACGAGAAAGATTAGCAGAAGAAGTTAAATCGTTTTGACAGAGATTTTTAGTTTATTTGATGGTGTATCTATAAAAGGAACCTAAAATAACCGAACACGCCACTGTCCGCCATCTTCTCAAGGGCAAGTAAAGATTAACTTCTCTGTTTCTCTTTGAGTGTCTCTTTTCCTTGTCTCTTCGTCTGTCATTGTGCCAACCTGCCTGTCTGCCTAGCACCAGCCTCTCTCTCTCTCTCTCTCTCTCTCTCTCCTCTCTCTCTCTCTCTCTCTCTCACGCTCTCTCTCGTCAGATCTTTCGCACCAGATTGAAGAAAATAAAGAATAACAAACCTTTTGGCATCAGTTTTATGATCTCGAAGACTTGACTTTGGTCAATGAGTGGCTTAGCGTGGAAGAAGTGCATGGTGGAGGATAGACGCTACTTTCCCGCCCCTTTTCGATTTCTTCGTTTTTGAACTGCATCAGAACATCGTTGACTGCCCACTCCTTGCCCTCGAGGGGAGTGTTACTTCCAATGGCGGACGACAAGTCTTCCGTCATGAAATCATCTCGCAATGACAGATACGCCGGGTTACCTGCGGTGGTGTTGACTAATACAAGCAGAAATATCGGCAACAGCAACCGAGACATGTCCGCTGGTAGATCTATCCAACTTTAACGGCCCAACAATGTCTAAGGCACTTAGTAAAATAAAACATGACGTCATTTATGAAATTTTCAATCTGCAGATGGCAACATTCAGTTGGCTTATCGATAATGTTTTTAATCGCTAGATATATTGACAACGATAGTAATGTCATACAGTACGCATTAGACTCGGCGTCCCTGACAGAAGAAACGGCATGCAGGGTTTTTAATAACATAGATAGCTTTTGCCTAGACTCTAGACCTCGCTTGCCTCCGTGCCTCCGGCGGAGTGGGTCGGAGGCAAGGAGGCAAGCGAGGACTAGGGTCTAGGCAAATATAGCTTGGAAGGATAAAAGGTGCGCAAAGGCAATTTCATTTGGCAATGGTTTAGTGCGCCAACGATTAAGCTTGCCTATTGGCTGACGTAGATGGCGAGTTCGAGTTCTACGTAGGGGCGTCGTGTGGACCTAGTCATCCGATTGCTGAAACCTGTATTTCTGAACAAATCTCGTCTGTAAACTATCATTGACCCTGACATTCGGAGAGTTTAATTTTCATCTATTCACAAGATAATGTAAACCTACAGTCAAAGAGCTTGTTCTAGCACCGATATAGAGATAAAACATCATTGCTATCAGTGAGTAGTAAGAGACAGTGTTTACGAGATCTCAGATATGAATTTATTATACTTAATTACGGAATATATACATACAACAAGGCAAACGGATACATTGGTTAATATGACTGTTTTCCGCCACTCCAGAGAGAATGCCATGGACATTTTTTGATACTTTCATCGATTTATGCGTTTATTGTTTACTTTTATGAGACTACTTACTTATATTAATCTGAATATTCGAAGTGTTAAACAGCATCAGAACATGTAGACCGACCCTTGTACATACCAATATCTCAATATTGTTTTCATCAAATATGTGCTCGTGGCCGAAACACTGTCAATCGCTTCATTTGAATAAATTTGCATAGTGTTTTGGTATTTTGTTGTGTGTTTATTAGTTTTAACATTCCAAGAATTTTGTTTCGTGCTCGACAGTGCAGAAGGTACCCCAACAGATTCATTAACACTATCCATATTTGGGTAACAACGAGCCGAAATGTTTTCAATACGGGTCAATACTTGTGCCACTTTCGAGTAAACGGGTTAGCGTAAACATACAGGTGCCGAGCGGTTACGATCGTCGCATAAAACTTTGAAACAAGTGGATACGTGTTGATATCACCTGGCACTATCAGTGACGCCAAATGTCATGAAATAGGATTGTCAATCGGTACAAAGTTTTTAATTCATTCTGAAACTGTAACATCTAAGTAAAGAGGTCATATTTCCTTGAGGGTGCAGTTGGAATGTACGCGACCCACATCTAATGGGTATAGGGCGCATATGTGCACAGGAAGATAGCGGCCTCAGGCATCCCACAGATATCTGCAGTAGACGGAGAGCATTTTACCAAAGTTCAAAGTACCAAAGGTTATAGCCGGCTGCCTTCGACCAGAAGGTGCACAGAATAAGCCCTTCGACTCATCAAATTAGTGCTCAACAATAACTAATTAATTTTCGACAATTGGTTGCTGCCCTTTCTAAACAATCGTGAAAGGCGTACCACCAATCAACAGTTTCATCACCAGCATCATCGTTGACGTCGTCGTCCTCTCTCTCTCTCTCTCTCTCTCTCTCTCTCTCTCTCTCTCTCTCTCTCTCTCTCTCTCCTCTCTCTCTCTCTCTCTCTCATGTACACACGACGTAAACGCCATATTAATTTATAAATGTTCTTCAAGTGAACAATGTAAAACATTTACTTTAAAATGTTCGCCAAAACATCGAGATAGTAATAATTAATATAATTTATATGCCAGTGATTAACGGTTGACTTTCATCAAGGACTTTCTTTCAACATCTGTTGTTGATAGTGTTAGATTTACGGGCCTCGTCGCTTGGCTCTTCTTCTTGGTAGCAGTTATTGGCTGACGTAGGGCGCGCCATTGCGATCATGGCACCATACACGCAACAACCTACCACTAACACGACAGTCTGCTGTAGTTTATTCGTCAAGAGACTCTGTTTTGATATGGACCAAGTTTATGATAAACATGTGAAACTGTAGCTTTAACTTCTTCAAGTGTGAACAAATGTAGATGAAAATATACAGAGATAAAATCCCAGGTCTTAAATCATGCATAACCGTTCAACGGCATAGGTCAAGGATATTTTACACAAATCGAATGACATTGCAGAAATTCTTACTGACAAACATGTAATCATATATATATATATATATATATATATATATATATATATATATTGTTTCTGTGTTTTAAAATTTTACAGGGCATCATTATATTTCAGAAATTATGCAGATAAACCTTCTGAATAAAATTACATTAGATAAACAACAGAGAGTTGTAAAAGCTACTTGCTATAAATGATATTCAACGTAAAGATACAATATGTTTCGCTGATACTTTTAAGTTTCAATTTCGAAAGTTTTTAACACAGAATGCCCAATTTACGCTTGGATAAATATGTTAGCAAACAAAGAAGAAATGTGTCTTAAAACTCAATTCACTGTTACCTTTGATGTATTTTAAAGTTTTTTTTGAAATGCAGTTTCTTTTTCTGCTCCAAATACCATGAGTCAAGCATGCTTATGGCTTAAATTGTCAAGACAGCCAATGTTTGTTAAAATGTGTCAATTAATCTTATCAACTGCATTTTCAGCAATAATTTTGCAAGTTGTGCAGAGTGTTGTGTTGGCGAGACATTTACTTCATGTATCTAGGCAAGCTCTTCAGGATGAAGAATAAGAAAATGTATTTCCTTGTTTGAATGTCAGAAGATTTTGTCAAAAGTTATATTATTGTCCCTTCGAATGTGTCACTTAGGCCAAATAAAAATATGCGTCTTTCCGGTAACCCGAGTTACCCTATTTCAAACCCTAATACCCTGAACTCTTTTTTTCATTTTTAAAAGTCACGCATGGTTTTGCCGTTTTTTAATGGGTCACACTGGAATAAAATTACAAAAACAAAAACAGTTCCCGGGCGGCCTACCCTATTTCATGTGGGCCTGCTAACAGAAGCAAACAACTTTTTTTTATACCCTACGTGTCTACCTATAATCAGTTTTCAAAGGACTACTAAAAGTACCACCTTTAGGTAGTAGAACGCACCTCGAAAGTGAAAAGCTTAAATTTTTCCTCCCGCTTTCCTCAATGAAACTTTCATCCAATTTCTTACCAATCAAGATGATAAAAATCAAGGGTTACGGAGTAAAGTTTGCTACTAAAGAAAAAAAATTACCTAACATTTACAGATATTTGAAATTTAAAATGGCCGCCATTCCTGTTTTAACTCTGTGAGAAAAAATGAAATTTCGACTTTTGAAAAAACTAAGACGGTAAAATTTTCCTTGCTCCAAGAACTTTAGAATTAGCTCCCAAGAGTGGAAGATCAGAAAGCTACGATATACTGTTGCAGCATACCATTGTGTGCGATGGCGTTTGTTGAATTGACTGCGTCAGTTGATTGATCAGCGACATCCCAGTCAACGTACAACATGCCTGGAGAGAGAGAGAGAGAGAGAGAGAGAGAGAGAGAGAGAGAGAGAGAGAGAGAGAGAGAGAGAGAGAGAGAGAGAGAGAGGTGGTGTTAGGGGAGCTTCAACTGTAACATCTGATCGGAAAACGCTGTTTTGCATAACGGCAACCAGATGTAGAATGAAAATGCTCCCGTGTTCCGGTACGTGCTGCAGTTGTAGGTACATTGCATTAGGGAAAGACTGCATTAACTTGCATGGTACCTGAAACCCGGGTCCTTGCCTGACCAACTCGGGTGACAAACAGAAAACTTTTAAACCCCCCAAGGTGTGAATGTTCCATTGTTATGTTATCTTATCCAGCTGGTGCCATTGCAGTGCCATTTTAGGAAAGGCAGGTCTGTGAAATTGATCCTCAGATAACGAAGTAGGGAAGTACGGTATTCCTAAGTTTATGGAGCTTTCCCGTAATGGACACTCTTCAATTCAATTCAATTCAATTCAATTCAATTCAATTCAATTCAATTCAATTCAATTCAATTCAATTCAATTCAATTCAATTCAATTCAAATTACTTTATTGTTCATTAATTAAACGCACACGAATGTAAAATTTTCTCCAGGCACCTGACTTACAATAGAAACACACACATATTATACACAATCTTGAAAATGATCAATAAATTACGTATAAAATTTTGAGTTTAAAACTACCACAGCTGAAGACATAAACACTTTTCGTACTTTCTCTACCATAATAGCCATTAGTCTGCAACTTCATTTCATTGTTTGTGATGAACACAGCCAATAAAATTCATAATATATCGTTTAAATTGAAAGTCTCATTCAGTATACACATTAGTAACTATATGGAATAAAAATGTGAGATATACCAACCTGCCACACATCCTGTCATAAAACAGGTCACCGTTCCAGCAACGAGAGCTCGCGTTGCTACGGAAGCCAAGTCACGAATCCTCTTAGGCGCTAGTGCGGACAGTCCACCCAACAGTACCCCAACACTGCCTATGTTGTAAAATCCGCAAAGGATGTACGTTGATATAACTTCGGAACGGATCTTTGGTTTTCAAAAAATAAGGAAAACGTGTGAGCGTTTCCCAAAACTGGCAGTGTACTCAGGAAGAAATGCATCCAAGGAAACAATCTTTATAGAAAAGAAACCTCAAAAAGCCTTCCTTACCTGAACGATTTCGTCATTTGCAATATTTCGACAATAAGTCAGAATAAATTATCGCGAGCCCTATTTCATGAAAACAGCAAATATACGTTTTTTCTTCAGAGTCGATTATCTTTTCTCAGCACTTTGTGATTAACGTTTACGTCATGATGCAATATCAATGTATCTGCATGATTCTTGTAGAAAGTGGGCCAGTAGAGAATCTAGGCACAATCACCATCATTAAAGCATCATAAGAGGATAATTTATTATTATTATCATAAACATTCAGAGTTTATTGTTACATTATTACAATGCCTGGATAATATGGCACAATAAAGATACTCACAGACATATGTGGTTCTATATCATTTTCCCTGTTGCTTATTAACTCTGACAATTTCTCATAGGCAACGAATTCGTTGATGAATATCTTTATACCAATCAGCCCAGCGACTAATCGACAGTCGGCCCACTCAATTCCGATGAGAAAAGCAACTGGCATGAACACATAGGAACAAATCAGCTGAAATAATAATATGTAACATAATTTTGGTTTAATAAGTCACCTATAGGCCGATGCACCTTTTTAGTGATCTAAATGGTGTAGTTCTCTTATCATGTAAGGCTGAATAGATTAGATGAAGGGGTAGATTTTTTAGAATCGCTGATATTACATATGGTGGTTACAATAAGTGAATGGCTTATGAATATCTAAAATTTTGATGCTCATTGAGAAGGCTGCTTTCGATCAAAAATAGCCTAAACAACGGCCGCCACTATTTGATGCACTCTGTTATTCAAAACATGAAATACCTATGTCACGTGACTTAAAACGTTTCGAATTATCTTGAGACTCTTCTTTTGGGAGAAAAAATGGAATATTACCAAGTTTTCACAATTTATGAAAATTATTAGTTTAGTCTCACATTGTGATAATGACACTTTTGATAATGACACTTTTGATAATGACACTTTAACTGTATTGATCATGGCAGACGATCTTCGTTTCGTCAGAAATGCGAAGAAGTTGCGGATTTTTTATTAGCATTTTACCATACGGTAGCTTTCGACATGAGGTTTACTTGCTTTTAGGCTCATGCAATTGAGCTATCATATATAACGATACAAAGTTTACGGTACAGGGCAGATTCGATTGTATATTTCTATATCTCAGCTCGTAGCAAAAATAAATCGGCACCAGTTTTCCAAAATGACCACTAAGCCTGCTTGTGGTGATTTGTTCGTAATCTAAGCCCCCCTTGTTATCTTTATTTTACCAATTTTCAAACTAAAATGTATTGTAAAACGTTTCTATGTTTTGAGGGTGCATCTATCTGGCAGTAAACTATTGTTTTAGGCGGGGGATTTTTCCAAAGACAAACTTAATTGTGATATTTCTCCATTGCTACTAAAGCAAACTAAGATAAGGGATAAAAGAATACGTATCAATGACGCGGCTCTGAAACATTTCATCGTTACTAGACCCATCATCATTTTGCAAATTTTGACTCCTACCTCGAAGCTGAGATTCGGTATCCCCACCATCCACCCAATCCAACCAAGGAAGGCGTTCAGTAAAGCAATAAGCGACAAAAACGCGATGTGATTAGCGGCGATGTATCCAACAACTGTGGCAGGCCCCGTTAGCCGCCGCTTCGACCAGGTTTCGTTCAGGGCTGTGATAAAAGATAAGATACGATAGATTTAATACAGTTGCTTGGATCGTATTCATAGTCGTTGTTACTTACAACTATTGGTTAATCAATGCATAATATCACGATATATCTTTGCACCGAACTCTCTCAGGCAAAATTACATCCCTTTTCCCGTTATGTGTAGTATAAATATATTGTACACATGAATCTCAAAATCGCTCACAATGCAGAAACTTTTCTGAATCTTCAGTTGTATCGCTTGTCGATCAACTAAGTGAGTATGCCTCATTAAAATGAAGATTATGAAGGTAGTATGCGCCTCGACAGGTTTTGAAGTAGATAACATTTTAACTAGCTTATTTTTGTGAAAATCAAACATGTTACTATTCTCCATAGAGGTAATAGAGGGATGGCGGCCATTTTTAATTCCAAGTGTCCGTGAATGTATGGTTATTTGCTTTAGTACCAAATTTGTAACCACTGATTTTTCATCTTGTTTTCGGGAGGGACTGATTAAAATTTTCTTGAGTAAAGTTTTGGTAAATGTTTGTGGAGAGACCTTTCGAGGCGCGAAGTACCCAAACGTCTGAATGTGCCTGCACGAAATAAATAAAATATCAGTTTTCTTACGCATTTCCGATTAATTTTTCGATTTCCTCTCGTTTGATCACTGTTGCATGACTTGTCTCCGGGTAGAAAATTTTGGCGATGCCCAAGGCAGCGGGAGCTGATATCACCGACGCTGACACAAGATGGGAGGCACTGACACCGAAGGCAATGTATGCTGCCAAGACGCTGCCCACTATGGTAGCAAAGCCGCCAACCATCACGGCATGGAGTTCAGAACGTGTCATGTGGTTGAGAAATGGCCTAATTAGCATAGGTACTCCAGTCTAAAACGAATGTAGACTGTGTGTGAGCCATGATGAATATGTATGTCATTTTACTGTATTTCTGTTATTATTGTACACTTGACCACGGAAAAATGGTAAACTAATAAAAGACGAACGATAAAAAAACAAATAAAACATATCTCATCGCGTAATTTTCAGTGCAATGCACTGATTTTCATTCTGACTGAGTGACTTACCATTCCTATGAATATGTTGCCAGCCGCGTTCACGGATTCTGTTGCAGTCGTTGCCATGGTAACTTCAAACCACCAGGCTGTTTTCAGGATCACCCATTGCATTGCACCACAATAATACGCAATAGATATAAAGCTTGAGAAGTAGATTACAACTGGCAAAACCTGGATGATAAAAAAACACGATTACCATTATCAATCTATCTATCTATTATCTATTATCTATCTATCTATCTATCTAACAAACTGACTACCTACACACCATTCTATGTAAAGTACCAACCTACCCAACTGCCTACCTACCTACAAGATGGCCTGCTAGCCACCTCTCTCTCTCTCTCTCTCTCTCTCTCTCTCTCTCTCTCTCTCTCTCTCTCTCAATCTACCTATCTGTGTGTATATCTGTCTATGAGTGGAGGTCCATGATATGCTTACTCAGCATCGTTTCGAATTGTACAGATAGGGTGAAGAGTTCGAGAAACGCATTCATAATTTCAATAGCTCTCTTTTACGGCAGAAATAATCTTAAGATGATAGTTTCTTCAGCATAACGTCAATCTACCATGGTATCATATGGTTAAAGAAGACAATCTTATTTGCTCACCACAAAGGCGAAGTAATGATCCTTAAAATCCTCCCCGAAGACGAATTCGGCGCCATGGTCGGAAAACGACAGAAAGACTGCCATGAAGTCACCAATCCATTCATATAGTTTGTATCCAAAATATGTACGAAGGATGAAAACTGCCAATATAAACTGAAGTCCAACACCCCAAAACACCGCTCGCCAACTAACCTGAAAAGCAACACGTTAGGTAAATCATATAAAACACATGTTCATTATTGAAGTGTTTTGAATAAAAGTAAAGCTCATTTCTTTCCCATTGAAGTGGATGTGTTTACAACAAATTGCTGGCTTCGCGTCAACTGTAACAGAAAGATATAGATGCCGGATAATAAATATGTAGAGATTTTCAAAAACACATCTTCGACCTTACTCGCACTTTTTATTTCAACCAAAACAATGCTAAATATAACTGTACAAATATATGGGTAAGTTCCTTAAACGTTTACTGGCGTGCTCAATTCTGCCATTGACATGGTATAAATAAGCCTTGGTTTTATAATGACATAGAGTAGTAGATAAGCTTGAGATAATTGCAGAACACAGGGCCAATGAGTATCAGTGCGCAAAATTCAACAATGTCTCAATTAATGTCCAACATTATTTCCGTACTAACGACTACTGGCCAAACTGTACAAGATCGTTAGTAATATCATTTTACAGAAACGGTGAATTTTTTTATAAAATCAATAAATAAAGTAGAACTATTTTAAATTTTTACGATTCATATTTCCGACAAATTCATCTGTATATTTGTGACGTATAATATATCTTTGCTTAGGTGTTTTAAGGTATTATAAACTCTTGGTCAAAAATTCCATAAGAAATCTTTCAAAAATTCTCTTTCAAAATCAAGAATAAAAGTCGGGGTCACCGTGCAAATTTGGTACTAGAGAAACAAATAACCCAAGATTTACCGATATTTAAAATTCAAAATGGCCGCCATCCTTGTGTTAACTCTATGGAGAAAAAATAAATTTTCGAAATTCGAAAAACTAGGCCGGTGAAGAGTTTTCTGAACCCCCACTAGTGGTAGATCAGAAAAGAATTGTAAAGTTCAAGAGTCCGAATATCTGTTCCTAAGGCGCATTCTACCTTAAAGCATTTATACTCATTTTTAGCTCACGTGTGTGAACACGTGGGCTATTGTCATAACGATGTCTGTCTGTCTGTCCGTGTGTGTGTGTGTGTGTGTGTGTGTTTGTGTGTGTGTGTGTCTGTCTGTCTGTCTGTTTACACGATAACTCAAAAACGCCTGAACGGATTCAACTCAGATTTGGTACACAGGTACCATATGCTACTTGCAAGAACTGATTAGATTTTGGTTAGTGTGGCTTGCATATTAATGAAGTTATGCAATATTGTTTTTTTCCGTACAATGGTTTCCCTATGGAGACGGTAATGACAGTGTAGACATATATCAAGAAACACTGCACGAAATTTCATGAAACTTTTCACAGATGACAATCTTACAACATTATGATGATACTGTGAGTGTCATGTCAATTGTCTGCTCATTTGCATATTTAATGAACTTTTTTTATTATTGACATAACTCTGAAATTCCTGCACCAAACTTGATGATACTTTTAACAAATATTGATCTGATATATATCTAATTATACTTAGAAGCATTGGGCAGTGTCAAGTTAATATATAGCTCATTTGCATATTTTATGAAGTTTTGTAATTAGTCATATAACTCCGATATAACTTCACCAAATGTGATGAAATCTGCTGCAGATACTGATCCGACTGATATCTAACTGTAGTGTAAAGCATTTAGTAGTGTTAAATTAATTAAGGGTTCATTTACATATTTAATGAACTTTGTAATTAGGCATATAACTCTGAAATTACGGCACCCAAGTCAGTGAAATTGGGTACAGATATTGATCTGATAAATATCTAATTGTACTGAGAAGCATTTTGCAGTGTCAAGTTAACAAATAGGTCATTTGCATATTTTATGAAGTTTAGTAATTAGTGATATAACTCCAAAATAACTGCACCAAATGTGATGAAATCTGCTGCAGATACTGATCCGACAGATATCTAATTGTGGTGTAGAGCATTTAGTTGTGTGAAGTTAATTAAGGGTTCATTTGCATATTTAATGAACTTTGTAATTAGTGATATTACTCCAAAATTAAAGCATTAAATTTGATGAAACTTGCTACAGATGTTGATCTGATAAATATCCAATTGTACTGAGAAGCATTGAGCAGTGTCAAGTTAATAATTAGCTCATTTGCATATTCCATGAAGTCTTATAATTAGTCATATAACTCCAAAATAACTGCACCAAATGTGATGAAATCTGCTGCAGATACTGATCCGACAGATATCTAATTGTGGTGTAGAGCATTTAGTTGTGTGAAGTTAATTAAGGGTTCATTTGCATATTTAATGAACTTTGTAATTAGTGATATTACTCCAAAATTAAAGCATTAAATTTGATGAAACTTGCTACAGATGTTGATCTGATAAATATCCAATTGTACTGAGAAGCATTGAGCAGTGTCAAGTTAATAATTAGCTCATTTGCATATTCCATGAAGTCTTATAATTAGTCATATAACTCCGAAATAACTGCATCAAATGTGATGAAACTGCTGCACATACTGATTCGACAGATATCTAACTGTGTTGTAAAGCATTTAGTAGTGTGAAGTTAATTAAGGGTTCATTTGCATATTTAATAAACTTTGTAATTAGGTATATAACTCTGAAATTTCGGCACCAAAATTTTGTGAAACGTGCTACAGATATTGATTTGATAAATATTTAATTGTGCTATGAATCATTGAACAGTGTCAAGTTAATGTAGGGTTTATTTGCATATTTAATGAAGTTTGTAATAAGTGACATTACTCTAAAATTACAGCATTAAATTAAATAAAACGTGCTACAAATGTTGATCTGATGGATATCTAATTGTCCCATAAAGCATTGAGCAGTGTCAAGTTAATTAAAAAAGGACAGCTCATTAAACTCTGAGAGTACTGTGCGAAGTTTTAAAAAAACCTGCTACATATAGTGATAACATATATCTCATTGTTCTGTGAAGCGTACTACTATTAATGAACCTGTTGTAAACACGTGAGCATATTCAGTTCATATCTGGTTTTAACTTACTGTGGCAACACGGTTACTGACTTTTGGCATTATTTTTGGCAGTATGTCTTGTTTTATCTGAGAATTTTGTTACTTGTAAGAGCTATGTATACCCTTTTATAGCAAAAATGACATAGTATAATGTGGACAAATCACCCATTTTAGATCAACTTTCTTTTCTTCATCAATTACAACCTTTGAAGTGTAAAAGATTGTAAAAGTGTAAAAGAATATAGAAGTGTAAAAGAATGTTAAATGCAATTGAGAAGGATTTCATTCCGTGTAAATCTTTCGAAACTTAAAACAGGTTACTTAACGATTGACAAAGTGCGCAATCACTTTTTACTTATATTACAATATTTGAGTCAATGTATAATAAAACAACAAGATTATAAACCTAAAAACAAATTTTCATTAACTATATATACTGACCATTTAAGAATGTACCAATATTTACTCAGCCATTCGCTGCTAGGCGCCATGCACTTTCTCCATATCACATCGCCACATCTGTCCCGGATGAGGGCGTATATAAGATATGCTAATGTAAGACTTGTAAAGATGAACAAAGCGAGGGCGTTTTAGAAATTATACCAACAGGCGTAGATGAAGTATGCGCAGTAACACAGGACCAACAAGGCATACAGTGTTAGCTTGATGACTTCCGATTGTCGCTCACACAATTGGTAAAAGTCATTAAGCCATTTGCCCATTTTCTGAAAACGAGATAAACATTCCGAGACTGCAATAGCTGTCAATTTGACCTCGTCTCTGCTCAAAGCCGAAACAAGTGTCTTCTTACATTGTGGAACCTCTGACGTCATTTAAGCATTGTAGATAAGACATTGCAAATATTTGTTAGGAAAGACACGGCAATGCCATAACAGCTGCGTGGTATTTAAACTGAAAAGGCCATTCATCAGACATCTTCATATCATACCATACGATATAAACATGTACAATACAAAGCAAAGTGAGACTTCCATACCAAATTGCT
Organism: Ptychodera flava; assembly: GCF_041260155.1. Taxonomy (NCBI): domain Eukaryota; kingdom Metazoa; phylum Hemichordata; class Enteropneusta; family Ptychoderidae; genus Ptychodera; species Ptychodera flava. The sequence goes on from NC_091929.1 coordinate 31,170,121, forward strand.
TGTTAATAGTTGTTTATAAACCCTGTCCTCCAATGTGTGTATTGATTTGCCACAAAAGGATGCTTCTACAGTGATGCTTCAGTGTAATGAGACATCGCATGCTCACAATGAAAGTGCAGTTATCAAAAGCAAAGGCATCTTTAACTTCATCGTGAAACAGAAAAGGGTGGAGAAACAGTTCAAGATTCCAATATGTGAAACGTACCTTCGCAGCACCAGTCTTGGTAGCGGAACTACCATGCTCATGGTCATCAGTGATTCTATTGATCTCCTCTTGTTCGTGAACGACTTGCCCATCTTTCTTACTGAGTACCATTCCCTGGTGGGTGCAGTTGTGAATGTAGAAAAAAGGGTGTATTACTTTTGTGTGCATATAAACACAATTTTTAAGAGTTTGTTTTCCATGCATTAAAGCAATGTACACGCTGTCAAATTGGCCATGTCGGATTCCTACAACTCTCTTCGTTCACATTATTTCATCCTGACATAGAAAATTGACATTGACCCAGTCTTCACTTTTTTTAAGAGTTTGTTTTCAAGTCATTCAAATTGTTCGGGATAAAACTCACGAATGACCTATGATTTTAAGCTTCGGTGAGCCTTTGCTGCATTATTAAATATTTTTAAGTGTTGATTTAAAAAAATATCGTCGACATTATAAAAGACTTCAATCATTTGAAGCTTCACAGTAGGAAATTATCACAATGCATGCCATGTTTATGTCAACTTGAGAGAAAAAAATCAATGACAATGAAAATCAATGGCGAATTAACATCACTTTTGGCCTAATAGATCTGATAAACTGTCGAAAGTATGGAAAAATCCGCATTGATATAAAACAACGAACATGCACACTTCTAAGGTAAGGGAAATTAAGTAATATGATAATGATATTGATGATGATGATGATGATGATGATGGTGATGGTGGTGATGGTGATGATGATGATGATAGTGGTGATGGTGGTGTTGGTGATAATGATGATGATGATGGTGGTGATGGTGGTGGTGTTGGTGGCGCTGGTGGGGATTGTGCTGGTGGCGGTGGTGTTTATGTTGGTGGTGGTGATGATGATGAATCATTGACAAATAAAAATTAAATTTGTGCTACAAAGAGAGGCAATTGAGCCCGCATTGCTATTTGCAATTCCAACAACTTACTGAATGCTTGCTTACATTACATCCTGTCGCTTCTTACCTCACTTGGTGCTTCAAGCTTTTCACTTTTGCTAGTAGACACGTTTAAAGTAGCCATTTCTTTGCTAACCGGAAAATGGTGTACCAACTACCAACCCTTGATTGCAATTCGCGTGAATAGTTTTGAACATAACCTAATTGATCAGAAGATAGGTCAACAGACAACAAGCCCTGAATACCGCCTTGTGTAATTAATACAGTTTTTCCTAATCATTAAAAATTACGTAGACATAATACGGCTGTGGATTTGTCAACTTTGGTAACAGAATCTTCATTGTTTAGTGAAACATTTCTGACTGAACGTGGAAATACCTAAGTAGACAGTCAGGGAAACATTTATAGTCAGAACCAATGATAACTTTTACTTAAAATCTGATTTGTGTTCCATTACCCTATCATTTTTCGTAAATATGTGAAATAATGTTATTCATAAAGATGAGAGTTAGGATGAAGAAATGGATAAAAGTAAATAATATTACCAAACAAGTATCGCTATGCCGATTTTGACATGGCACAATAGATAAATTGTACCGATGGCATGTGTAGTCGAGGGAAAGGATGCGAAGAACGTACAAATATAATGTGGCTAATTTAGAAAATTTGCATGAAAAATCAAAGCCTGATATGACAAAGGCTAAAGTAAATAAAATCGATTTACTTCTTTTCGTCTTGTAATAATCTACTTTGCTTAACTTTTGAGTTGAACAACAGTATTGAGTAAACACCAGAAGGCTACTGAAATCTAGTACATTTGAACCAGTTTATCTAATGTGACCTAGTAAAACTCTAATTTGGCAAAAAATATTCCAAGAGCAGTGTCACTTTGGTGTATCTGCGTACGTAAAGCTACTATAACCTAATTCTGATATGGATGTGTAACCTTATGTCATAGAGGTTGAAATCTTGTCAAGTTTTCGACAATAAATGACATAGTACTCGTATATCTGGGATAATATGTTACTGGGGTAAAGGTTAATTGGTCTTTACAACTAAATAGGCGTCAGGACACTGATATGGTTACACATAACCGCAGAAATATAAATGCATACAATCTCTTAAATGTTGTAGCCAAAATCATCAACAGAAACGTACATACAAACAATATTTTATCAAAACTATATCGCTGGAAATGAAGCCGCTTAAGACTACTCAATAAGACAGCTTCGGGAACAGGATTGGAACGTGTGGAGCCACGGTGAGGTTGGAGGCAAACCATCAACAAGGCCTAGGGGTCGCTTAAAACCTCGATGTAAAGGGCGACATTTGTGGTGTACACTGTATGAAGATAATAATGTTAACTCTGAAAGCCATCTTGATCTAGTTTACTCACAACAACGAAGAATATGATTACGGAAATGACGACAAACTTTATTACACAGCGTCGATGTGCAGATGACACGGTAGATATACGAGTAGACAATCACTTGAGGTCAGGTTGACTCCTTGCCAAAATCTATAAATGTTTGTTTTCTGGAGCGACCGTTTATTAATTCATGTTGCTGGGCATGGCATTCACTTTTTTTTACACAATTTTGAATTTTTTTACCATTGAATTTTCGACAGTTCAGACTCTCAAGAGCCTGCAATGTTGTATGATTAAATCCATTGGATTTCAAGTAGAGTATAATTTTTGTTCTATTCTGAGTGAGCAAGGTAACCATCATGTGTTACTTTTGCTGCGGCATGTCATGACCTTGTCGCATTTTTCGTCGAGATGGTGACACCTTGGAAAGTTTTTGTGATTAAAACAAAGTATTCTCTGTTCGCCCAAATTCTGAAGGATTGTGCATCTATAAACTACTGCAGATGTCGATGGGCGACTGTTGCTTCATACTAGAACATGTCATACGAATGAAAAGCCATGGCATCCGGGTCCTCTCATATTAAAATTGCATAATATATTTTGACTGGCGTTCCCCAAGGTAGTATACTCGGGCCTTTATTTTTCATCATTTACATAAATGATTTGCCACTTTATATTGATAATAACATTGACATGTACGCAGATGATTCAACCATAACTACCAGTGCAAAATGTATTCAAGAAATCGAGACAACTTTGAACTCTGACTTAAATAATGTTTATAATTGATGTAAGAATAATAGAATGGCCATTAATTGCGACAAGACAAAGAAAATGATTGTAACAACGCAACAAAAACGTAGACATTTGAATAAACAAACTTTAGACTATAATCTTGGTGAAACGGAATTGAAAGCAGTACACTGTGAAAAGATTCTTGGTACGCTTGTCGATGAATATCTGTCATGGAAGCAGCACTGTGACAAGATTTTTAAAAAGTAAATAGTAATATTGCTTTGCTCAAGAGAATAAGACAGTTTTTACCTATGAATATAAGAAAACTTTTTTATAATAGCTATATTTTACCACACTTGGATTACTGTTGTCATTTATGGGGAGCATCACCGTTTATGAAAGGGTTGCATAAGATTCAGAAACGTGCTATCAGAGTGATGTGTGATGCAAGGTATAATGCTTCGACCGAGCATTTTTTAAAACAATGCATATAATGCCATTACCAGATAGAATAGTTTATAAGAATGTTTGTATGGTTTTTAAATGTTTAAATAATCTTGCACCGCAATATATGACAAGTCTTTTTACCGAAATTGATCATAAAAGAGTTACAAGATCTAAGATGCAAAAATTGTTAGTGGTTCCTGCAACAAATAAGGATTTTTATCGAAAAGGGTTTACTGTAAATAGTGCCAATCAGTGGCATAATGTCGATTTAAATATAAGATCTAGTAACTCAATGAGCAGTTTTAAAACTGCTTACCTGAAAGCTTATTGGGTATAATTTTTGTGTTTGTGAGTTTTAGTTTTCTAGTTTTCTTGTTAAATTTGTTTTTGATATCTAGTGTCATTGTGCATTTTTTCCCTCCTGTGTGCAGGTGGTGACTCCTGGCCACTTTTTTTCTGCGCATTGTATTGTTCTAGCTTTGTTAGTCATGTTTCATGTTGTTTTGCTTTGTATCAGTTTGTATATTCATCTGAGGGCCCTGGGGAAGATAAGCATCTTTACTGAAGCCTACCAGGCTAAATATATAGTCATGAACGCATCATCACTAGGAGAAATGCGGCAAACTGAAACAGGATGCGAATCAGGAAACCACAAGTAAAACTGTTCTCGAAAGACAAATTTTCACTTCGGTATATTTTGGGCTCCATGACTCCGCGACTATGCTGCATCCAAGCATTTCCTTTTGTTATCGGATCTCACACAATATACATAATGACACTGTAGATGGCATTTTGGGCTGTACTTACCTGATAGGTCCATTCCATTAGTTCAATAACTTCACCATTGCTTCCCTTGGCGTCCATTTCAACATTAATTTACATTCCTTTGTAGCAATTATACGAAATAAGTGACCCACGTTTCTGAACTGTTTAGTAATGGAATAACTCCTTAAGTACTTAATATTTAGAAAGGGATTATACGTGGTAATTAAGTAATTTTGTCAATCTTGCTCAGTAAAATATTTTCATGGAAAGTCCTGATCGACTGAAACTTTACAGCCGAATGCTTCTACATCAGCACGTGTGCCGTCATGCCTACATTTGATGGCCCAGAAATTTTCAAAACAAAGTGACCTTTCACCTGAGGAGGCACCCCCAAGCTGAAACTTTTGAGCATGAAATGTGGATGTAGTGTCCTTTGGTGATATTGAAAACACCTATGACATCTTACCTCCGTCGGCCTCAACTTTAATGCTGTGCATCAAATATATCTCTATACATTTGATATTTTCAAATCTATAAACACTGACTCTATAACGGTTAACTCTCTACAAGTATCCTTTCGCAGCAAGACACAACAAAGGCAATCATATGGTGGCAAGAGAATGCCGGCGGGGGGGATATGTATACGTGCCGCCCAATGGGGTGGATATTTCAGCAATTTGGTCGAAAATGGGGGTATCAATTCACAGTAAACCACGGTCTAAATTGGGGTCGATTTTTGAGTGCCACACAACAACAAATTCCAACTATCAGTTCCCGTCTTCTTATCAGGGTTTTGAGCTGCACTCAATAAGCATCGATATCTTTTTCTGTGGCAGGGGAACCATTACAGAGACCCCCTGGCTTTAGCCAAAGTAAATGTAGATTTTGTTTTAAAACACAGTCACTAATTGTCAGAACTCCATATATGGAAGAATTTTGCCCGATAGAAAATATCGAAACAAAGTGGCTATACTACTACTATCATAACAGGTCGACCGTGGGAAAACTAGCAGTGCCTTATGGACGAATGGCAAGTTTGGAATTGTAGTTTGGAATTTTAAAAATCACCAGTCAGACTGTAACTGCAGATAACTGATAATTTCAGAAGCTTGACAAAACTTTAGTGAGGCTGAAAGATAGTTCCTTTTACCCAATTTTTTTAGTATTTCCAAAAAGGTTTTTCGGAAATCATGGCTTGGCCAGCAACAACATAGCCGTAAATGCAGTATAGTGGTAGGCTTTGCCAGTAACTCGGTCATGCAAATGCTTGCTTTTTACCCGATTACGATTTTGCAAATTTTGACACTATGACTTTTGAGCTGGGTCAAAGGTCATAAGGTCAAAAATGGGGTCCTAAAGTAGCGAGATTTTACTTCTAAAATGGGCCCCGGATTTTTTACGTGCGGCCGCACACCCCTACCACTTCTCAGAGCAAGCTCTCCCCGCCCCCCGGGAAGAGAATATAGGCACGTTTTAAACTATAACGCTACCTTAAAAAATTGTGTGAAACCTCCCTGTTTGCCTTTCATGTTTTGAATAATCACGGTTCATATAACCCCTGCTCATTCCTCCGACCCCAAAGGTCGCACCGGATTCCAAAGGTCGCACGTAATGATCGGTGACCAAGCTCCATTTGATGCTTAAAACATTCCCTAATGGCCATGGAGTCATTACGCTGAATATACAAAAACTTAACTTAGACTACGTGGCCGGCAAGTAAGAAACAACAATGCATTTTGTGAGAGTTCTTTGAATCAAACATACGGTAACATAATTATTCTGCGTAGGAATTTGAAATTGAATTGCTTTTAGATATCCAAACAGCAAACTCATATCTCCAGCAATATACTATGAAATCGGGTAGGGTGAGGGTTCAAGATTCTTCCCAAAGAGAGCGCCTCCATTTTATTTTTCTTTTGATTTGAATTTAAGTTTCGGAACCCTGTTATATACCTTTGGTAAAGCTCATATTTAAGATTTACATTCGGCATGAAATGATGGTTTTGCAGGAGATGTTTAAGTATATTTCCATCAAAAGTAGAGATTTATTGATTGGGGTGGCGAATTTCCTTCAACTAGCAGCAGAAATACAAAAAAATATGCGAAAAGATAATACCACAAAAGGTCATCTAAACCATATCTGAACATTTATTCCAATGGCAGCTTGCCTCCCGTAATGTATAGGAATAACTTCATTCTTCAGCTAAACCCCCATCCCCACCCTCTTTCTTGGCAAATATGATACATTACCTGAACTTTACGCAAACTATACCAGATTTCCCCATACTCTGACTTGCTATCATAAACATAATGTAAATCACAACCCTCAATAAAGAAGCCTTGACAAAGCAAAGCCATCTTTACAAAGGTGCATTAAAATAAAAATCGTGCCTTACTTTCAACTCGGCAAAGCTAACCCGTTGCATTGTCCCTAGAGTATCGAGCAAAGCTCTATTATGCAGACATCGGCGTTTTATCACAAGTTCGACATCAAAACGTTGAGGGCGAAATTTTCCTTTGTTTCCGACCCTTACACAAGTGCAACCTTCATTTTGTCTATGAAAGTCGGATTTTCGCGGTTCTGATTTTATTTGAATAAATTTTATTATGCAAATTTCATTATAAATCTCTGTCATCCGCAGAATGGCATTTAACATTCAAATTAGTTGCAGGCGATTGGAATATGCTAAGATAATCGGTACAGTAATCCACTGTAAACCGAATGTGGCTGATACTTTTGATGTTTAGCTTCACACTATTTTTGTTTTAATGTCCATGATAGGTTTTTGTTCTGCTCCTCAAAGCATGCTGGGATAGTTATTAGCTTGTGAACTAGGACTCCGTTTTAATTCTTGATAAGTTAATTCTGGTCCAGACTAGAATTCAAATATAAATAGTAGCAGTGCATTCTACCTGACGACGCGATGTTGGCAAGATGAAAAGTACAGGTTCTCGTATACTTTGAGGAGTAGAACAAAAATATGCAATTGAGACACAAAACGAAAACAATGGAAACATTATCCAAAGTTAAAACTACTCAAAAACAATCCAGCTATTTAAGAAATTTTACATTCATAATTCTACAATGAATATCGGAAAATGTTTCTTTATCTTTATGTAAAGATCGACTTATGAATAGAGAGGGGAAATAAGAAATAATTTGTAAAGATGTGTAATGATTAATGAAAGCGGATAAGTTTTACACGCCTGATGAAAGCACATGTACTAGATTTTAAGTCACAGAAAACAATAGTCTGCAGATTTTGTACACCATACACCACTTAGTCCCTGATGTGTCAATTTTTAAGATGCTGAGGTAGCACAGAAATATTCCTAAATATAACCCAAACAATCCTATCCTACATGTTACAAATATAATCTTGCCCATGTGCTAAATGATAGTACATCCAAATGTAACAGGCTAAAATATGTCAGCCGCCCTTTTGCTGTGAAAAAGAATGTTATTTGAAGATGGTAGACAATTTAACTCTTTCAGTGATTTTATTTACTTTGTTGTATTGCTGAGCAGGGGATTAATGGGTTTATTTACGCCAAACGCAACATTTTATCTATGGTACTGGTAACTAGAAGGAAAAACGTTTACATCTATCATGACAGTAACTACTTTCGAGTTGCTACAGCATACCGCCATGCTGCATTTAAATTGTACCGCTTAGTGTTCCGTTTACAGATTGTTCTGTGATATCCCAGTCGGTGTATAACATTCCTGAGAGAGAGAGAGAGAGAGAGAGAGAGAGAGAGAGAGAGAGAGAGAGAGAGAGAGAGAGAGAGAGAGAGAGAGAGACAGACAGACAGACAGACAGACAGACAGACAGACAGACAGAAAGGAAGACAAAAAGCGTTAGTGACATTAGGAAGTAACACACATAAAAGTAGGATACCAGAAATATTTCTACGACAGCTAATGACTGACATAAATAGAGCATACTTGTTTTAACATTTTAGTATTTTTGCAGTATTTTGAATATTGCTGGCCATTACCCGGAAACCCCAGACAGTACTATGTTTTCGGGAATAAGGCGCAATGTGGTAAGAACGATAAAATGGTACTCTATGAGTAAGTAGACAGTAAACAGTGTTTACGAGAACAGACTAGACAGTGTTAACGAGAATCACAAAATGTCAATTAGGAGTATTTTGTGAAAATTATATTCGATACATGCCAGTAAATTTTTTATCTCCAAGTTCGGGAAAACCCCAAACAGTACGTGTATGCGTCTTTCTAACACCCCTTATGAATCACAATGACTCCCAGTAGATGGTAAGTAGATTATGCGTTTAGGAAATAACAGTTATGCTATGCTCTAGTTGTGTACTGGAATGCAATTCTCGCAGCTAAACAGGACAAATCATGGTCTTACTATGTTGAATAATGGCATTGTACTGAACTTACCTGCTACACATCCAGTCATGAAACAGGTTACCGTCCCGGCGACGAGCGCTCGTGTAGCTATGGACGCCAAGTCACGAGCCCTACCCGGTGCAATGGACGATATCGCTCCTAACTGTATGCCGATGCTGGACAAATTGTCAAATCCACAGAGGATGTACGTTGCAATGACCTCGGATCGCACCTTTGCGGAAGACAAGAAGATGTACAACAGTGTTCAACCTCGCCATGCTATATTTATGTCTCCACCATCAACCTAGGGTAAGCATGCCTAAATAGCACAAATATTGCGATTCAAGTGGTCGAGGCGTGAACACAATAGTTCGCCCAAGTCCCTCGACCCAGGGGACTGTGGTTTGCCGTAATACAGTGTCAACGTAGTCGCACCCTACTTATTTGCGAATGAAATCAATGTCTGGCCAAAATAGTTCTGTTCGGGAATTTTGATTAGTGTAGCATATTGGTATGAATTTTTTGAGCTGATGTAAGTGGATTCAGTTCATAAAATTACCGTAGAGGAATGCCACTAGTCACATGAAGATTAGATGAGAGACAAAAAGACAGTTAATCATGACAAATGGAAAAACTCCATATTTACCGACATGTACGGTTCTACCCCATCCTCTCTGTTCGAGATCAGTTCAGACAATTTTTCGTACGCAACAAACTCATTGATAAAGATCTTTGTTCCAATGAGACCGGCAACATATCGGCAGTCGGCCCACTCAACGCCGATGATGAAAGCAACGGGCATGAAAATGTACGAACAAATTAACTGAAAAGAGAAAAATCAGAACAAATCAAATAGTTATATACCATACAGTACAATCCCAATTTTCATTTTAAATAGATATCATACACGTCAAAATGAACTACAACAATCAACATATATGCATTCAGGAATTCCGTTTAATTCTCGCTGAATTCTCAATTTAGTCTTTCCAGAACATAGCACCGTACATATGAAATACTTACAGGCACGCCCTTCTTACAAATGGACTTATATTTATTACATATGTACATCAGATGGTAATAGTAGGTGGGTTTATCTAAATGGACGTCAGCTTTTGCTCAAACTGGTTATTCAGAACACACCAAAGAATGAAATATTGTTGTCCGCATTCAAGTAACCCAGTTCAAATCAATAAACTAAGTGACAGACTATGAAGTAATTTTAAGGTATATCAAAACAGCTTTTGCGACATGGCATTTTTCTCAATTCTGTCTGGCGGCACGACTCTCCCTGTCCATATTAATGAAGAAATTTCAGCTCAAGAACTTCGTCCTCACCTCGAAACTAAGTTCCGGTACGCCAACCATCCCCCCTATCCAACCAAGGACAGCATTGAGTAAAGCGATGAGTGAAACAAATGCGATCAGATTAGCAGCGATATATCCGACCATCACCACCGCCGCACAGGCTCCTTTGGCCGCCGCCTCTATAAAATTCTTGTCTGTTCTGAAATTGTAAAGATCTACGTATGTATGTATACATCTAACTGTGAGTCTTTTCATAAGTCATATATAGATACACACGTATATACGTATCTATTATATATACATCCATCTGTATATATCTAAAATATTATGTTAAGTGTATGTTCGGCTATCTGCCTATCTATGTATCTGTCTATCTATGTATCTGTCTGTCTGTCTGTCTGTTTATCTATCTATCTATCTATCTATCTATCTATCTATCTATCTATCTATCTATCTATCTATCTATCTATCTATCTATCTATCCTATCACAATGTAGTGACTTACGTCAGATTAACACTATATATATTATATATATTATATATATATTGTGTATATATAGTGTATATATATTGTATATATGTTTATATTATATATATATATATATATATATATATATATATATGTATATATATATATATATACCTGTAGAGTGACAACTACAAGTTCCTAGATTCTCAGTATATACTATATATATATATATATATATATATATATATATATATATATATATATATATATATATATATATATATGACGACCTATATTCTACACATTGGGCAACGTTAACGTTCGACAATTAATATTTATTTATAATATGTTACTAAAGACGTACGGATTTATCAGCCTCAATCTTCACACTAGGTTTCAAAGCAGTCAAAACAAGATAAGGTGACCATTTCCCTCATTTAAGGTAGTAATACGGACTTTTCTCAGACTTTCCTCAAGGAATCTTTCAACCACTTTATTGCAAAATCATGAATAAAAAAATCAGGGGCAAGGTGCAAATTTTGGTATCAGAGGAACAAATTACCCCAGCTTTAGCGATGTTTGGAATTCAAAATGGCCGCCTTGCCTATGTTAACTGTATGGAGAAAAAATGAGATTTTCTTTTTTCGTAACGGTAAAGTTATTCTTATTCAAAGGGCATTAAAATGAGCCCCCACAAATGGTAGTTCAGAAAAGAATTGTAAATTTTGAGAATCAGAATAGCAGTACCCGAGGCGCATTCTACCACAAAGGTATACAGTCACCTGTAATCTAAATATGCCCAAATATGGTCAAATGGGCGTTCATGGGTAATCAAAATGCCCATGTGAGGGCGCTGATTTTAAAAAGCGGCCACCCGCTTAAAATCTGTGATTGGTTAGATTTTCTCTTTCCATGGTAACTGTTGCAAAATGGGAACAGATGACAGTATACGTCTAATAGCACAATGAAAAATCGCTTTATACTACTATAAAATGGATTTTGTATTCTATTAAATTTGCTTACGATTTCTCGAGTTTTACTTCTATATCTTTATGATGAATGGCCTTGTCTGACGCCGTCTCCGGATAAAAAAGCTTGGATATCCCCAGAGCAGCTGGAGCTGATATCACTGAGGCTGAGATCAGGTGAGACGCGCTCACACCAAAGGCAATGTATGCTGCCAATAAGGAACCAGCGATTGTCGCAAACCCTCCAACCATCACCGCGTGAAGCTCCGACAGTGTCATGTACTCGACAAAAGGTTTGATCAGAAGGGGCGCTTCTTGCTGATATTAAAGAAAACACCACCAGATACAGTCTCAGACCGGCTATAAATCATATCAGTTTCTATGAATTGCCACTGAATCCGTGTGCAATAGTATCATACACTGTCGAAGGTAATGCAAGAACTGTACTACCAAAATTTCGAGTATGGTAAAATGGGATTGCTCATAGAAGCGGAACGCTAACCCAGCGATTGGCTTTTGTCCTTGAAGGTGACGAAAACTTAGTTTCTGAGAACGTACCTGACCCACCAATATGTTACCCGCTGCATTGACAGATTCCGGCGCCGAAGTTGCCATGGTCACTTCGAATAACCATGCCACCTTAAGAATCACCCATTGCATGATTCCCAAGTAGTACACGATGGACATGAAACTCGCAAAATAAATTGTAACTGGTAAAATCTTGGCACACAGAAACGAAGCAACGGTAAATATGTTTGCCAGCAATCAAGATGAAGCAACAGGAAGGTAGAAAATACAAGGTTGTTCGAGGTAGGGTTAGCGATAGGGTTTAAGTCAAACATTGTCATTTGAATGAGAGAGAGAGAGAGAGAGAGAGAGAGAGAGAGAGAGAGAGAGAGAGATTATTGTTGTCATGGTGGAAAAAGATATGGAAACACGACTTACTTTCTTCGTCACTTCTTTTAGCCGAGGTGAAACTTATTTGGCCAATTAAGTAATAGCCAATATGTAAGAAATCATACGGTGCCATAATGATAACAAAATTTGTTTAAGGAATAGCATTGACATTCATGCTGTTTGTCTCATACATGCTGTTTTAGGCATATGTTTTGCAGTCAAACTTACCGCAAAAGCGAAGTAATGATCTCGGAAGTTTTCGCCAAAGACAAATTCGGCTCCGTGATCCGCAAAGGAGAGAAAAACCTGCATAAAGTCTCCAATCCATTCGAATAATTTGTATCCGAAATAAGTACGAAGAACAAACAAAGCAAAGACGAATTGGAGGCCAACTCCCCATAGAACCGATCTCCATTTGACCTGAAAGGCAACAAAAACCCACATGGCGGCAAGTGACGTACCAAGTGTACACAATTATGCAAAATCAATTAAATGTTTTCTCAGTGATAATTGTGCAACCGGTCATCAGGACGATATCGATCCAAGAGAATAAATAACATAACGGTTACATGTTTCGGTAAGTATGCACCTCGAAAGGGGAAAACTTTAAGTTTGCTAATAAACTTTCCTCAAGGAATCATTCAGTCATTCTCTTTCAATAGCAGGAATGAAAAATCATGGGTCACCATGGACATTTTGGAAGCAGAGAAAAAATACCTTACATTTAGCGATAGTTGAAATTCAAAATAGCCGCTATTCGTATGTTTACTCTATGGAAAAAAGTTAAATTTCCGACTTTCACAAAATTACGACGGGGAAAACAAATTATTTAGCCCATGATCTTCAAACTGTGCCCACACAAGAGGTGGATCAAAAGAGTACAGTAATGACTTGAGATTCCAAGTATATGTCCCCGAGGCGCATTCAATCTTAATAACGATGATAATGACATTGGGCTGACAAAATGTTTATAAAGATAATTTTTGTTGATAACTTTACAAAGTCTCAACTAAAACGTGCATCTTTAAACAATCCAATGACATGCTACGAGAAATATCTCAAGTTCATTGCCATAGAGTGGTGTGAATAGTAGCGAACGTGCGATAATAATAAAAACATGTATGTACTCACAGCATCTGGGTACTTAGAACAGGCAAACCCAAAGATGATGAAAATGCACGCACCAACTGAGGACATTAGCTGTGGAGGGTATTCCCTGGCTTCATATATCAGAAATACAATCAATCCGACAAGTAAACATATGTATAATGGCCTATCATACAAAATAAAGGTGTATGTATATATAAAGGTGTATATATATATATATATATATATATATATATATATATATATATATATATATATATATTATATATATTATATATATGTATGTATATATATATGTATATGTATGATGTATATATATGTATGATGTATATATATACACACACACTATATATATATATATATATATATTATAATATATATATATATATATATATATATACACTACAGGTCTCTACCGATAAGAAGTCGTTTGAAATAGTTTTTTTCTATCACAATAATTAGTTCCGTTTTCAAATCTTTTTATATTCAAAAATTCATATTCAATCCTATCGAAAAGCAAGTAATAACTAAAACGTGTCTAAGAAATGCAATCTTTGCCAAACAGAGAAGCTACGAATAATCGATGCAGATAAGTCAAACCTGTTAACCAACATATATATTATGTTGTATTTTATACATGTGTGATAAGCGCTTACCATTTTATTATATACCAATATTTGTTCAATAATCCACAACATGGAGACAGACACTTTCCATAAATAGCTGCACCACATCTATCTCTAACAAGAGCGTATATCATATACAATAACGCCAGACTTGTAAAGATGAACAAGGCGAGTGCGTTGTAAAAATTATACCAGCATGCGTAAATGAAGTAGGCACAGTAACACGCAACCAGAGTTGCATACACTGATAACAATATGGTTTCCGAATGCACGCCGCACCAGTTGTAAAATGTTTTCAACCCGCCGGCAAGTTTCTGTAAAAAATGCGGAAGAATAGTCAGCAGGACTTGTCAAATTGAAAAATGGCGCACTTAACATCATTTACATTCCTTACATTTGACTCCTCTTCTCAAGAAACACTAGTACTGATTTATGTCACTGGCAGCTAGATTACGACAGGCCGTTGGCGGCGTCCATAGAAAAGGCGGTGGTTTGAGTACTAGATTTACGTAATCTGATATTCGTACGACGACTAACGTGAAGCAGGGCGAAAAGCGACAATTTTGATATCGGTAAGGCAGTATGCGCCTTCAATTTGGAATACCTAAACTATTGCTCAAATATTGATGCAGAATTTGGTACAAGAGAAACCAATTACCCATGCAATAATCAGCAACGTGAAATTCTAGACCGCTAGCCCCGTGTTATCTCTATGTGGAAAACTAAAACTTTCGATTTCACAAAAATAAGCCGGTCGAAGCTTTAGTTACTCCATATAAGCTTTAAAGTGAACCTCAGAAGTGATAGACCAAAACTATATTGTAGAACTTTGAAAGTCCGAATATCTGTCCCGTAGGCGCATTCTGCCTTGATGGGAAAATGCAATGAAAAACCTTGTGTAGGCATCGTCTGTCGCGGAGTGTTTTTTACACTAGCAACATCATGATTAAATGATGAATACTTGTACTTTGTAATTTCAACTGTGAAATTCGTCAGAGGAAAGCATATTTTAAATGTACATTTTGGTACAGGCTCACTCGACAATTTTGTTCTAACGTCACCTGCTAACGTTTTTGTCTTTTATACCTGTTTCTGACGTAGACCAAAACTAAATTTCTTACACAATTTGTCGTCTGCAGGACTTACTCGGATAAAAACCTATGAAACAATGTATCAATATTATCAAACAATGTATTAATACAGTGGGTTTAAATTCGGTGCTACAACTCTGTGCATTAGACGTCTTAGCTTCAGCAAACATCTTCTAACTTTCAGTTGTAATTGTTACTAAAAAGCTACATTTTAGATCAAGTGCAAGCAACTGTTCACCTATCTGATCAATGGCTTTGATAGAATACAGAGTTACCCAATGCTAGTTTACTGTAACTAATCATGTTGGTGAATTTGAAATGTGTTGTGATACCCAAGCTTATTGTTTATATTGTAAATAAAATGTGCCTGTCTCACATACAGAGTCTTGGCGCCGAAGTGAAACCCGCTGCTTTATGGCTAACAATTTTGTTCATTTTAATTGAGTACATAAACTTTAGCGCCGGAATTAATCTTACCGTCAGCCTCTTTTCTGCGTAATAGTTACCGCAAAAATTAATAAAACATGTAAAATGTGTTAACTCCATGAGGGAGGAGGAGGTGGTATGTGACATAGAGTTAGCTTAAATATTTTAAACAACAAATTCGACCAATCAAAAGCAGAATAATTATTTGATATTAACTTCAAAATTGAACTTAACAA
Organism: Ptychodera flava; assembly: GCF_041260155.1. NCBI lineage: Eukaryota > Metazoa > Hemichordata > Enteropneusta > Ptychoderidae > Ptychodera > Ptychodera flava. The sequence goes on from NC_091929.1 coordinate 31,186,058, forward strand.
TTCTGCAACTTTCCCGCCAAAACGCTTTTCCTTTTTTTACGAAAAATTATGGCGCATGACGTCACACAAGTTGCACTCTGAAAGCATAACGATAAGCTAAGGTTCGGTATAAATTACAGAAATCGCTAATTTTTCGAAACCAACCTTGCAGATTCCGGCTCCTTTATATTCAGACGAATCCTCAACCAGTGTTACCTGGGCAAATTCATGTTTATCGTAGTCGAGTTCTGATTTCCAATCATCGTTGATAGCTTTCATTTCTAATACCGCGGATCCATGGTCCTAAAATGAAAGTCGTGGAATGACTGTTTAATCCATCTGGTTTTTCAATTAATCCAATGACAAAGCTTATCCTGAATCATCTTATGCGCTTAAAAGCCGATAGCTGTAAATTTTTATGATCTTGGAACTATTATCTGAATTATTTTTTCTATTTCAATTTCTTGTTTTACCCCTAAAAGGTACGACTAGTTATTTAGCTTGCCGATAGAGCGTAAATACGTGTATTTTAGCGAAGGAGAGCTTTTTTTTCTCCACGAACCTACCCATAAAAATTTTCTTTACTGTAACAAGTGTAGCTTTTGTCTTAAAGAGGCCAGTTGTTTACGACGATGCTATAGGTGTAGAACGCACTGGCATAGTTTACATTTTAATTCTATTCTGGACCGGCACTCATCGTTCAACAGTAACTATGCAGTCTACACATGTAAAGGCTGAGTTGATAAGCTGAATCCCAGTATCTCAAGACATTTTGAGAGTAGAACAAAAATGTACTTGATATGAACAAATAAAAAGTGGGAAAACAAATTATCACACGCTAAAGTAACTGGCCCTTTATCTAAGTTACTTAGTCACGTTAAATTTCCTGTTCAATGGTATTGCAACACGCATTATTGTTACTTTGCAGAATAATGAAGACTTTATTTGGTTAAAGTACGAATTAAGTTCATGATATTTCATAATTGTTTACACCCATACTGTGCCCCTCGCTGCTATAAAGGTCACTTCATTTGTTTCATACTCCATTTATCTATTTCCACTTTGAACCTTCTCAATGACTAGCGAAGGCATTTAAGTCGGTCTTCATAGTTGGCAAAAGGCTTACAAGTACTCCCTGTAATGTGATCTATAGCAACATATACTCGACTAAGATTTTATAGATTCTGGATACGCTAAAATTTTGCGCTTCTCTGTCTGCACGACGTTTCTATCATCAATTTTTATCTTAAAGATAACGAACGCATGCGCCAAATGTCGCCGACCCTTCGCTAATATCAGGGCTCAAATATTTTGCCAAGGAGATTACCTGAGCAAATATTTGCCACATGGCAGAACGGTCTCCCATTTTACGGGTCGGGTGCGAACATACATAGTTACCGTAGCAAAACGAATAAATAGCCAACGAAAAACCCGTGTATACGTTTGTCTACCTGCACGGTTGCCGAAACCTATGTGGGGAAGAACTAATAATAAAACTGCCGTATACGACTGTCTGTGACTATCACTAACATTCAACCATAGGGATTCACGCTGTCAAATATTGCGTGTTGGACCAAACACGCATGCACAGAACCAAAGTTTTGTGAATAATTCTGAGATAAAGAGGTTCGGCAACAGGTCTTTATACGTGGCGTGAATGCGACACACCTCGAGTTTCTCATTTCAAGTGACGTCATACAGGAACGACGTTACATGGAGACAGCTCTTTATGTGTAACCCTTAAGCGTACGCATTTTTTATCATTTTAGGCGATGAACATCATTGAATAGTCCAATAATTTATTTAAATTTAATTAAAAAGTCAAATAACAGTACATACATTCGTAGTGAGGTATTTATATGTCAAAGTGACAATACAGACACATTAATTTATTCTCCGCCATTTTCATTTGAAATTGGGTCATCACACGCTCGACTCATATCAGCCGCTGCAGATCTGATTACCCGTGACACATTGCACTGACGGTTGCATAATTTGAAGGGGGCGGCACTCACTCCTGATTTTGGCACAGTTGTGGCCTCGGCAGTCCAATCTACAAAACTTGGTCTCCTCATATTTGCTTCAAAATTCTACATTTTTGGCCGAACTCTGCATTTTTCAGGAAAACGATAGGGCAAAAGTGTTCCATTCCAAAAGTTGAACTGGAAACAAATCAGCATCATAAATCTTACGTTTTATCAAATTTTCTCAGTCGAATGTCCGCATGAGGCCATAGGGGCGCGAGGGTTCGAAACCAAGGTACATATGTGTAGACCCTTTCCATGACGGTGCAATACCGATGACATTTACATAATTAAAAGCGTGGATCCTCTGCGTTCACGCTCCCGTAAAACTTTAAGCAAAATCTGTCTAAAACTCAGTTTCTGTGACCATATGTCAGTCTATGAGTATTCTGCGAAATGCCTCCAGTATCAGGGTTTTGACGCCCCGCACCTGTCACTGTCCGAGTGCTTTTCTCATAGGGTACAGGTGGTCGTTTCGGTCAAAACTCTGCTTTAATTTGAATTTTCTTGACACGTTCATAAAGGGTGTTCGACACACACCTTGTACCGGATTACAGTCAAAAATGGACATAAAAAATGGTAACATACTTCGGGGATGCTACCAGAAAACGTATGTTCATGGTTGTGGGATGCACTAACTTTTGTCTCAAATGTTCTCAGACTGCACTGACACCATGCGATGGGATTATAAAGTGTATCATCCATTGTATGTAAATTATTCAACATGAATTCGTTGTTGATATTAAGAGTTATGCCATAAAAGCCGCCAAAAGCCCGGCTTTTAGCCAAAAATCGTACCAAAGGACGTTTCGAATACACAGACATAATTTCAATGATTTGATGTCGTCCCATCAGGGACAAATACGAAAAAGAACTCCCGCCTGCGAATCTTACCTCGCCGGTAATTGAACTTGACCGGCCAGTGAACTGAAGGTCTGCGTCATTCCCAGAAGCCATTGGTGTTGTGTTTGTGAACGCCAGGCCCTGATGATTACAGTTCAAACATCACCGCTAACTGTACAGTATATATCCTCGAAGATTCCCGTTCGCACGTTATACGCCGTTTCGTGTTAGTTAAATGTTGTTAATCAATAAATAGACCTATTTGATTACATCTGACATGCTTTTTGAAAAGCGGGGCAAGCCAAAAGCCAATAAATAACAGAAAAACTAAAACCCATCCTATTTACCCTGCAAACATTATAAACACCCAGATATATATATATATTTCGTACATAGAGGGTATGAAGTATATCTGGAATTATTTGGGTAAATTAAAGAATGGTTTTGTTTGTTAACTACTGGATTACTACATTATCACGCAAAACGAACAGAAGAGAATATGAATACCCATTATACCAGTACCCTATCAGCACAATAACTCTGTGCTGATGCGAACAGAGCACATTCACGCCTTTGTGCGTGTTTTTCTTGTTGTATACAAACTATATCACATTGTCCTGATGAGCAGTCCATGGCAGTCATGGTCCAAGAAAGACTACATGTACGTTCTCAAAGCATCAGGAGGTATCCATCAAAAAGTAGAGATTTATTAATTGGAGTGGCGAATTTCCTTCAACTTGCAGCAGAAATACAAAAAATATGCGAAAAGATAATACCACAAAAGTTCATCTGAACCATATCTGGACATTTATTCCAATGGCAGCTTGCCTCCCGTGATGTATAGGAATAACTTCATTCTGAAGCTAAACCCCACCCCACCCTCTTTCTTGGCAAATATGACACATTACCTGACCTTTAAGCAAACTATACCAGATTTCCCCATACTCTGACCACTATCACAAACATAATGTAAATCGCAACCCTCAATAACAAAGCTTTGACAAAGTAAAGCCATCGTTACAAAGGTGCATTGAAATAAAAATCGTGCCTTACTTTCAACTCGGCAAAGCTACCCTGGTGCTTTTTCCTTCGAGGATCGAGCAAAGCTCTACTGTGCAGACACGAGCGTTTTACATCAAAACGTTGAGCGCGAAATTTTCCTTTGTTTCCGACCCTTACACAAGTGCAACCTTCATTTTATCCATGAAAGTCGGATTTACGCGGTTCTGATTTTATTTGAATAAATTTTATTATGCAAATTTCATTATAAATCTCTGTCATCCGCAGAATGGCATTTAACATTCAAATTAGTTGCAGGCGATTGGAATATGCTAAGATAATCGGTACAGTAATCCACTGTAAACCGAATGTGGCTGATACTTTTGATGTTTAGCTTCACACTATTTTTGTTTTAATGTCCATGATAGGTTTTTGTTCTGCTCCTCAAAGCATGCTGGGATAGTTATTAGCTTGTGAACTTGCTCCTCAAAGCATGCTGGGATAGTAATTAGCTTGTGAACTAAGCCTGTGCATGTGAGGACTCCGTTTTAATTCTTGATAAGTTAATTCTGGTCCAGACTAGAATTCAAATATAAATAGTAGCAGTGCATTCTACCTGACGACGCGATGTTGGCAAGATGAAAAGTACAGGTTCTCGTATACTTTGAGGAGTAGAACAAAAATATGCAATTGAGACACAAAACGAAAACAATGGAAACATTATCCAAAGTTAAAACTACTCAAAAACAATCCAGCTATTTAAGAAATTTTACATTCATAATTCTACAATGAATATCGGAAAATGTTTCTTTATCTTTATGTAAAGATCGACTTATGAATAGAGAGGGGAAATAAGAAATAATTTGTAAAGATGTGTAATGATTAATGAAACCGGAAAAGTTTTACACGCCTAATGAAAGCACATGTACTAGATCTTAAGTCACAGAAAACAATAGTGTGCAGATTTGTTTAGTCCCTGATGTGTCAATTTGTTAGATGCTGAGGTAGCAGAGAAATATTCCTATATATAACCCAAACAAGTAAACGCGCGAGTGTTAAATAAAGTTGGTAGACAATTTAACTCTGTCAGTGATTTTAATTTACTTTGTTGTATTGCTGAGAACGGGATTAATGGGTTTATTCACGCCGAACGCAACATTTTGTCAATGGTACTTGTGACTACAATGAAAAACGTTTACATTTATCATGCAGTAGCTGCTTTCTAGTTGCTACAGCATACCGCCATGCTAACATTTAAATCGTACCACTTAGTGTTCCGTTTACAGATTGTTCTGTGATATCCCAGTCGGTGTATAACATTCCTGAGAGAGAGAGAGAGAGAGAGAGAAGAGAGAGAGAGAGAGAGAGAGAGAGAGAGAGAGAGAGAGAGAGAGAGAGAGAGAGAGAGAGAGAGAGAGAGAGAGAGAGAGAGAGACAGACAGACAGACAGACAGACAGACAGACAGACAGACAGACAGACAGACAGACAGACAGACAGACAGACAGCGTTAGTGAAATTATTAATAGACATCAAATCAGGTCCAATAACACACATAAAAGTACGATACCAGAAATATTTCTGCGACAGCTAATGACTGACATAAATAGAGTATACTTGTTTTAACGTTTTAGCATTCTTTTCGTTGTCAGTATTTCGAAATATTGCTGGCCATTACCCGGAAACCCCCCAGACAGTATTATTTTTAAAGGGAATAAGGCGAAATGAAGTAAGAACGATGAAATTGTGCTCTAGGAGTAACTAGATAGGCAGTGTTTACGAGAATCACAGACTGTCAATTAAGAGTATTTTGTGAGAAGTATAGTCTATATATGCAAATACATTTTCTATCACCAAGTTGGGAAAAAACCCAAACACTACATAGTAGGCGTCTTTCTAACATCCCGTATAATATGACAGAACCCCATATGGTTCTGTTATTATACATATGTTCTATCTTTTATTTGCATCGAGAGAATCGACGAATAGTCGAGCGCATTACTTGTCAGTAAAAGCTTCAGGGCGACCCTGCGGAGTTATATAACATTGACATCACTGTAATGAGGCCTGGAATCAGCTTTCACTTTTCATTGGTCAACGCCGCCACATCCTCTATTTTCATCAGCTTAACTATTGTTTGCTTGTTTATCAAGGTGACGTAAGAAGAACGTCAGAGAGCTTGAACTCTGCTTGCGATCGCTCACACGTACGTAGCAACATGCCCTAGATAGCCAAACGAAGAGAACTTTTAGCCTGGAACGCTCTTGATTTTTTCACATTTTGAGCTTGGAATTCTTCTAAATGATCGATACAAAACAGTTTGAAGATTTTAACGGGAAATTTTTAAGATACGGCAAACGTAACTTGTCGAACGATCAAATTTCAGTGTTCACCGTGGCAGACAAGCGCTCACTGTTATCAATAGCATGTAGGACACACAAGTACAGAATAAACTGCATGCAAAAATGACTTTCTATTGCAAAGAGGATCGTCCGGTGAGAAAACTACTAGTAAAAACGCCTCTGAAAATGTTAACTGTTTAATTGGCTCCGCTGTGTCTGCAGTTACGTGTGCATAGATGTATTATGGCCGCCGTGGTACCGTGGCCACCGTGCAAAAACGGACGTCGCCCGTTGTCAATGTTTTTGCTTCGCTGACAAACAAACTGCTCGTCCCGATGATAAAATCATCCTCATACTATAATAAGTACATGCAATTTTCTTTGTTGTAGTTTTTATTCGGTAATGTCATCCATTTTACGATAACTAGCACCGAACCAAGGTAAAATGAAATCTTGTAAACGACAATTTTGGTGTTTACAAACAAAAATTGTTCCGGGTCAAAATTGGTAAATACTCATTAACATAAAGAATGGTAAAATAGTTTTGGTATTGCACTGCAGTGCAAATACCGGTAGTACGAACGCGCTTCGATGCAAGTAAACTGTGGTATATATGTAATAATAACAGTTATGCTATGCTCTAGTTGTGTACTGGAATGCAATTCTCGCAGCTAAACAGGTCAAATCATGGTCTTACTATGTTGAATAATGGCATTATACTGAATTTACCTGCTACACATCCAGTCATGAAACATGTTACTGTTCCGGCGACGAGCGCTCGTGTAGCTATGGACGCCAAGTCGCGGGCCCTACCCGGTGCAATGGACGATATCGCTCCTAACTGTATGCCGATGCTGGACAAATTGTCAAATCCACAGAGGATGTACGTTGCAATGACCTCGGATCGCACCTTTGCAGAAGACAAGAATATGTACAACACTCTTCGAATCTTGCTATGTCGCTAATACAGCATGGATTGTTTTCATGCCTCGCCCATCAACCAAGGTAAGCTTGTCAAATACGGCGATTTAATTGGTCGCGGCGAGAACACAACAGTGGTATTTTCGCCGTAATACTATACAGAGTCTATGTCGTGGCATCTCCGCTTATTTGCAAGTGGAAACAGTATGAAAAATTTATGAATATTGATATAAAAGCAGCATTCCGTTAAAACAGGTAAAATACAATTTCTCTCTTAGTTCGGCTATCTTTTCCATGTAAATAGTACAAAAAAGTACAAAATACATTCTGAGTCAGAGAGAAGTAATTTGCATGCAAACACATAACAACACAAAATAACACAGGAAGTACTTTATGGTGGGATATATGTTACTTATTAACTTCCGTTTTGCAGGTCTTTAGGAAAACAGTAGTCTTCTCTACTGTTCATACGAAGGGGGTTGTCAAGCTGATGTAAGAGCCAATGTATAGATTTATCACCTGTTATCATCATGGTTCTAAACAAGCAAAGTAAATAGATGGATATTTGAAGCCGTCGTCCGTAGCACCGATTTGACCAAACTTGTTCTATGTGGGGTTTGTGACAAGTGTAACATACTGATATAAATTTGTTTGAGCTGATGTAAGTAGATTCAGTTAAAAAGTGTCATTATATAGAGGAATGCCTCGAGTCACATGAAGATGAAATGAGAGAGAAAGAGATAGGTAAATGATGAAAAATGTGAGGAAAAATCGATATTTACCGACATGTACGGTTCTACCCCATCTTCTCTGTTCGAGATCAGTTCAGACAATTTTTCGTACGCAACAAATTCATTAATAAAGATCTTTGTTCCGATGAGACCGGCAACATATCGGCAGTCGGCCCACTCAACCCCGATGATGAAAGCAACGGGCATGAAAATGTAGGAACAAATTAACTGTAATGAGAAAAATTATAACAAATCGAATAGTTATATACCACAAAGTGCGCTTGTACAATCCCAATTTTCATTTGTTACATGTTATAATGAACTTCAACAATCAACATGTATGCATTTAGGAATCACGTTTAATTCGCCCTGAATTCTCAATTAAGCCTTTCCAGAACCAGTACATACGGAAAAGCTTACATGCACGAAATTGTTACAAATAGACTTATATTTATTAAATATATACATCTGATGGTTATAGCAGATGATTTTATTTTAATAGACATCAGCTTTCGCTCAAACTGGTTATTCAGAGCACACCAAAGAATGAAGTATTATTGTCCGCATTTAAGGAATCCAGTTCAAATCAGTAAACTAAGTGACAGAGTGTTAAGTAATATTAATGTATATCAAAACAGTTTTTCCGACATAACATTTTTCTCAACCTTCTGTCTGGCAGCACGACTCTCCCTGTACATGTTAATGAAGAGATTTCAGCTCATGAACTTCGTCTTCACCTCGAAACTAAGTTCCGGTACGCCAACCATCCACCCTATCCAACCAAGGACAGCGTTGAGTAAAGCGATGAGTGAAACAAATGCGATCAGATTAGCAGCGATATATCCGACCATCACTACAGCCGCACAGGCTCCATTGGCCGCTGCTTCTATAAAATTCTTGTCTGTTCTGAAATTGTAAGGATCTTTGTATGTATACATCTAGCTGTGAGTCTTTCCATAAGTCATAGATAGATAGATACACATGTATATACTTGTCTATATCTTTGTTTGTACATCTATCTGTATATATCTAAAATATTATGTTGGAAGTTTATGTTTGGCTATCTCTCTCTCTCTCTCTCTCTCTCTCTTCTCTCTCTCTCTCTCTCTCTATCTATCTATCTATCTATCTATCTATCTATCTATCTATCTATCTATCTATCTATCTATCTATCTATCTATCTCCGTGTAGTGACTGATATTAGATTAACACACTTTATATATATATATATATATATATATATATATATATATATATATATAAAGTGTGTTAATATATATATATATATATATATATATATATATATATATATATATATATATAACAACCTATATTCTACACGTTAACGTTCAACAAGCAATGTTTATTTGGACGCACATTATTACAGGCGTACGGATTCGTCAGCCTCAATCTTAACACTAGGTTTCAAAACAAGATAAGATGAACATTTCCCTCATTTAAACTAGTATGCGGATATTTCAACCACTTTCTTTCAAAATCATGAAAAAAATTCAGGGGCACCGTGCAAATTTGTGTATTAGAGAAATAAATTACCAAAGCTTTACCGATGTTTGGAATTAACACGATTGGAACTCTTTTCGGATAATTGGATGGTGAAGTAATGTCGTTTTCATCCGCAAACTGTAAGCTCATATGCTTTTCTTTTTAAGTAATGCACTTGTTTTTATGAGTATTGCAACATTCAGCGATAGGGCACCTGACACTTTTGAGAAATTTAAAAACATCCAATTGAGAACATCCAATTATCCCAAATTAGTTTCAATCGTGTTAATTCAAAATTGTTTCATAAAAATAAGACAGTAACAGTTTTTCTTATTCAAAGTGCCTCAAAATGAACCCCCACAAGTGGTAGATCAGAAGAAAATTGTTAATTATTGAGAGTCCGAATATCTGTCCCCGAGGCGCATTCTACCTTAATAGCACAATGAACAATCGCTTTACTACTATAAAATAGATCTTGGATTTTATTTTTTAAAGTTTTGCTTACGATTTTTCGAGTTTTACTTTTATATCTTTGTGATGAATGGCCTTGTCTGACGTCGTCTCTGGATAGAAAAGCTTGGATATCCCCAGAGCAGCTGGAGCTGATATCACTGAGGCCGAGATCAGGTGAGACGCGCTCACACCAAAGGCGATGTATGCTGCCAATAAGGAACCAGCGATTGTCGCAAACCCTCCGACCATCACCGCGTGAAGCTCCGACAGAGTCATGTATTCGACAAAAGGTTTGATCAGAAGGGGTGCTTCTTGCTGACATTACAGAAAAAATCATCAGATACAGTCTCAGACCGGCTATAAATCATGGCACTTTCTATAAATTGCCACTAAATCCATGTGAAATAGTATCATACACTGTCGAAGGTAATGCAAGAACTGTACTACCAAAATCTCGAGTATGGTAAAATAGGATTGCTCATAGAAGAGGAACGCTAACCCAGCGATTGCCTTTTGTGCTTGAGAGTGACGAAAACTTAGTTTCTGTGAACGTACCTGACCCACCAATATGTTACCGGCAGCATTGACAGATTCCGGCGCCGAAGTTGCCATGGTTACTTCGAATAACCATGCCACCTTAAGAATCACCCATTGCATGATTCCAAAGTAGTACACGATAGACATGAAACTCGCAAAATAAATTGTTACTGGTAAAATCTTCGCACACAGAAGTGAAGCCAGCAGTCACGATGAAACAATGAGAATGTAGAAAATACAAGGTCGTTTTGGGTAGGGATAGCAGTTAAATTAAACATGGTCATTTGAATATGAGAGAGAGAGAGAGAGAGAGAGAGAGAGAGAGAGAGAGAGAGAGAGAGAGAGAGAGAGAGAGAGAGAGAGAGAGAGAGAGATTTGATTATTTTTGTCATGGTGGCAAAGGAAAACCAAAACACGACTTATTTTCTTCGTCACGTCTTTTAGACGGGTTAAACCTTATTGGCCAATTAAATAAAAAAACGAATAGGCTAGAAATCACACGGTGCCATAATTATAACAAAAATTGTTATGGAATTTCACTGACATTCATACCGTTTGTCTCACACATTTTGTTAAGGCAGATGTTTTGCAGTCAAACTTACCGCGAAAGCGAAGTAATGATCTCGGAAGTCTTCGCCAAAAACAAACTCCGCTCCGTGATCCGCAAAGGAAAGAAAAACTTGCATAAAGTCTCCAATCCATTCGAATAATTTGTATCCGAAATAAGTACGAAGAACAAACAAAGCAAAGACGAATTGAAGGCCAAGTCCCCATAGAACTGATCTCCATTTGACCTGAAACGCAACATAAAAAACTTGACGGAAATTGGTATGCGGAATGTACTCAATTATACAAAATGCAATGGTTTCTCTGTGATAATTATGCAACCGATCATCAAGACGAAGGTGATGCAAAAGAATGACTTAGTTGATCGTTGTTCAAAATTGAAGGTCACATATTAAGGTAGTATGTGCCTCGAAAGGGAAAGAATTAAACTTAATTTTGCTGATGATAGACTTTACTCAATGAATCGTTCAATCATGCTATCTCACTATACACCAATAAAAAATCACGGCCACCGTGCAAATGTTGGAACCACAGAAAAATAACTTTGCATTTACCTATACTTAAAATTCAAAATGGCCGCCATCCATGAGCTTCCTCTGTGGGAAATATTAACTTTCCGACTCTCACAAAATTAAGACGGTGAAATCTTTATTTATTCCATGATCTTCAAAATTAGAACACACGAGATATGGACCAAAATAGTACAGTAACACTCTGAGATTCCGAATATCTGTCTCCGACGCGCATTCTACCTTATATCTAATTAATACCAACAACGATAATGGCATAAGACCGACTAAACTTTTATAAGATAATTTATGTTGATAATAATATTTTACAAATTCATAACTAACCGAGCATGGAGACTGGTGTGCATAGCAGCGAATGTGAGATAATAATTAACACATGTGTATACTCACAGCGTCCGGGTATTTGGAGCAGGCAAACCCAAAGATGATGAAAATGCACGCACCAACTGAAGACATAAGTTGTGGAGGGTATTCCCTGGCTTCATATATCAGAAATACAATTAATCCGACAAGTAGACATATGTATAGTGGCCTGTTATAAAAAATAGATAATATATATATATATATATATATATATATATATAATATATATATATATATATATATATATATATATATATATATATATATATATATATATATATATATATATATATATATATATATATATATATACGAAAATGGTTTGCTTGTCAATGCAGGCAAAGTATAGTGCTCAATGCATTTCTGCAGGGCGGTAATACTGAGAATCTAGGAACTTGTAGTTGTCACTCTACAGGCTGTTTCATGCGCTAAGCAATCATCAGGAGTTTTAAGTATATATATATATATATAATATATATATATATATATATATATATATATATATATATATATATATATATATATATATATATATATATATATATATATATATATATATATATATATAGGTTGTATATTTTCTGTTTATTGCGTTGGTAATGTTGACACAACGTTTCGTCCTAAGAGTAGGACTTCATCAGGTGAATAGATGTCTACAGAAGAAAAAATACAGACAAAAACAGAACAAAGTAAGACTTGTTCATCTTCATCAAATCGCGGGCGTATTTTAAAAGCCGATTGAGTTACAAAGTTATATAAGGTAATTAGAGTGTGACAATCCTTACCGTTTATATTTGGTGCAGATGGAAAGTGGCAATTGAAAATTGGCGCTAATGGTTATTCATAGTGCCTATCTGAGGGCGCTGTGAGCAATTGTTATTTAAATTTTTTGTCGATCTCGAAAAAAAATTGAGAACTTTTTTCGCCCCACCCTCCAGAGAAGTTTGTGAATGCAGCTTAACTCATGAAATGTGTGTGTGTGTGTGTGTGTGGGTGGGGGTCATGAATTTTTTGTCATCTAAAAAGTAGGGGGGGTCATCAAAATTTTTGGTGCAATGGGTAGGGGGTTCACATATTCTGACTGATGCACAGGAAGAATATGCCCTGGCCATATTCACTGAATGAACACCCCTAAATCGGAGAGAGACGGTCTGCAATCGAATTGTCTCTGCCCTTGATATATCTAATGTCAAGGTTTAACTCCTGTAACATTAAAAACTGCATCTTAACAATCTCACATTTTTTCCTTTTAATTTCTGTAGAAAAACAAGAAGGTTGTGATCAAAGTAAAGCACTATCGGCAGATTTGAAGATGTAACATAAAATTTTGACAAATTTTCCTGTAGTAATCAGCCATACAGAGAAAGCGCATCAATCGTCTCCTGCAATTTGGAGTGGGAAAGCTTGAAATGGCACTTATTTTGGCATCGACAAATTTTACCTCACCCTATGTCCAAGATAAGTCACCCTTGCCAAACCAAACTCAAATTTGACGAGGTTGACAGTCACCATTCCTTTGTTCAGTCTCTCAAAGAACTTCAGCATTAGTTTGATGTGTTCTTCCCATGTGCCGCTATACAGAACAACATCATCGACGTGGGCTCCACATTCTTCTAATCCGTATAATACGTTTTTTATCATCAGTTGAAATGTTGTGGGAAAGGTTTTCTTTATAAATTGCATTAATATTATATAGGGCTCAGTCCTTGGTGTCGCGCCAGTCGTTGAGATTAAAAATGTTATTTGTATTGATTCATGATTAGTAATCGTAAAGGATAAAATAGCATTAATTGTTACTTTTTCTATACATTTGTACAACTATGACCGGTTTACCCTCTGATGAAAACAGTTCACGTACACGATTTCAGACCCTGCAGGTATAGATTTTCTGTAATATGTACAAAAGTTGGTCATATATTGGCAATTTTTACAATGATAACTACCTATTGTGTTTAAGGGACGTATTGTGCCATCATTAACGTTGCAATAGTAACTGTACCGCCCAACTTCCGTTATTGTAAGCTGAAAACCAGCATTACGTCTAAAAACGGGCAAATTTTGCACAAAGTTATTGACACAGGGAGCACTTTTCTAACATTCAATCCCAGCATTCTTTGCGATTGTTCTCGTTCATATGCACGACAGATTTCTTACTTCTTCTATTTTTAGGCGTGATAGTAACGATATTTTGTATCAGCGACAGGGTGGATAATAATAATAATCATGCGCTAATAAAAAAGATACATTTTATTAATGGCATGTCATAAAATAATAGCAAGCACGTTTCGCATTTGTATATTTACGAGCACTCAAAAAAAACATAGCGGCGCCCACGTTAGTCGGGTGCACTTGCGGTTACTCGCATACTCAATTATGAATCTGCGCATGCGTAGTTAGTAGGCCTCTGGCGCAACTATTACACATCTACCATCGAGAACAATAGATTTTGCGTGCGCTAAAAAAGCCGTACGGAACGCCCGTTCCGAAAGATGTACGTCTTCAAGGCGCCCATTCCCTGCAGCTGTACCTGCACGTTCACTGTTGAATGATTTCAAGGGACTCATTGGACGAGTGCCAGAACATGTCTCACGCGCTCAGTACGTACGTGTGCACTGCACACGATCCAGAACTTGCAGAAGCGCGTCCGAGATAGTGTTCCACACTTGCGCTATAAATTGGAAGAAAAATTGTTGACATTGTATGAAAACGGTCATGTAAAATGTATAATAATAAGGTTATTACGAGAAATACCGCAAAGGATGCATTGGGACATTGGCGCCGCGCATCGCCCTCCGCGTCGGGCGATATGCTGCGCCAATGTCCTCGTGCATCCTTTGCGGTATTTTGGTAATAACCTCATACTACCTTGTACTTGAACAATTTGTCAGATGTAACAATGGCGGATATTTCATGGGAATGATCCCTCTAAGGGACTTGTCAGAATCCCTTGAGTAAATTAAATTTTTGACATACTTGACTTTTCCCACATGGTCGATGCAGTCATCAATCCTAGGGATAGGGAGAGTGTTTGTCGTTGTGAGAGTGTTCACTTGCCGATAGTCGCGATCGGTACACGAATGATATCTTCCATCGGGTTTTGGCCCAAGTATGCATAGTGAACTTCCAGGTACTGTTACTTGGTTCAATAAAATCATTGACCTCTTTCTGAAGATAGTTCGCTTTCATTGGATTAAGTCTATATGGATGTTGTTTCACCGATATCAACATCGTGATAACTGATGTTTGTCTTCGTTCGAACATCTTGAAACAAGCCCTTATATTCGTGCATCACTTCCTTCACCTGTTGTTTTGTGAAGGCTGTAGATGTGCCAACTTAGATTCAAGATTTTCTAGGATTTCTGAATATTGGAGTTTGACCGATCCCTGCTTTAAATTTAGAGAATCTTCACTGAAGCCAGTTCACTATTGCTATCTTTATAGTAGTTTGAACTGACAACACCGACAGGTCGTGTTACTGTAGGATTATTCCCATCCTATTCCTACCTATCATCCAGGGGAGTGTCATGGGCAGGGCACAATATGCCAGCACGGTAGGACTATGGAACCACTATTTGATGTATTTGTAGCCCAATCGTCATCAACTAAGACATCTCGAGGTCTTCATTTACACATGAGAATACCAGACTTGTAATGGCCTTGTCCCTAGTAAGATCGTTTTCAAAAAGAAGGTGAATCCCTTGAAAAGGCCAAAAAGGCCTAATACCAATCCAGAAACAAAGTCCGAAGACAAATACACATTATAGAGAGGAACAGAAATGTAGTCACTACAGTCTACCACTCGAAAAGAACTGTAGCATCTGAAAATGACTTTTCAGAAAATGGAGGAGTATCTGCCAACAGAAGAGACTGGGAAGTCCCGGTATCTCTTAAAATTTTGACAGGGAAACAGAAGACAAATCAATAAAAAGTGATGCTAAACCATCATGAATAAATGGTTCGAAAATATCCGTGATGCTATCTGGAGAAGAAATGACCTTCACCTCATTGATTCGGGATAAGAGGATTTAACATCAAAAAATGTGTTGCATACATTATTAGACTCTAATTGAGATGGTGAAGAAATAAATCTGGCTAAGATACACTTATTGTTGTTATTGAATCTTGTTTCTTTTGTTTCCACTTTGATTTATTTGTTAAAAAGGATATATATATATATATATATATATATATATATATATATATATATATATATATATATATGGCAGGCAATTGATTAACCACGCTATCTTTGTTGTATCTCAAAGATGTGTGTTAAGCACTTACCATTTTATTATATACCAATATTTGTTCAATAATCCACAACATGGAGACAGACACTTTCTCCATATAGCTGCACCACATCTATCTCTCACAAGAGCATAGACCATATACAATAACGCCAGACTTGTAAAGATGAACAACGCGAGTGCGTGGTAAAAATTATACCAGCATGCATAAATGAAGTAGGCACAGTAACACACGACCAGAGTTGCATACACTGATAACAATACGGTTTCCGAATGCACCTCGCACCAGTTATAAAATGCTTTTAACCCGTCGCCAAGTTTCTGTAAAAGAAATGCAGAAGAATAATTACCATGACTTGTCAAAACTTGTAATTAGTACAAGAGTTAACAATTGCCAAATATTTACAACATTTGAAATTCAAAATGGCCGCAAGCCCTACGTTAACTCTGAGGGCAAAAAGTAAAAAAATTAACTTTCACGTTTATAAGCCAGTTAAGGCTTTAGTGACTCCCTGAGCTTCAAATAAACCAAACAAATGGTATACCAAAGCTATATTGTAAAGTTTTAGAGTCCAAATATCTGTAAGAGTCTCAGAGGTGCATTCTACCTTAATTGGGAAAATGCAATGAAAAACTTTAATGAATTCACCGCCAGAGTGATTTTACTCTGGCTAAAGTACGATTAGATAAACACTTGAATTTTCCATCATGAAAATTCGAAAGAGGAATGCACATTGGAATGTGCAGTTTGGTAGAGGATCACTTGATAATTTTATTTTAATGTCCCCCTCCTCTTTTCTGACATTGACCAACTGTAACAGTAAATTTCTTACGCAGTCTTGTCGTCTGCTAGACTGACCGGGATAAAACCAATCAAGCAATGTATCAATATTATCCAACATTGTTTCAAAATTATCACACAATGTATCATATAATCAAACACTTAATCAATATTATCTATAGATATCTACTGTGTTCATTTTTGTTGAGTGCACAGTACACTTTGAATATGTTCATATTCACAAAACCATGGCCAGTCCAATGCCGATAGAAACTACTCAGTGTGACCATGACATTTAGCGCCTGTTTTAATCTCACGGCCAGCCTCTTTCCAGCGTAAGAGTTACCCCACAAATTAATAAAATATGGAAAATATATTTTAATCTTTATAGGTTGATGTTAATGTTGATAATAACGCCCTGAGGGAGGAGGAGGTTGTAACAACATACAAATTCGACTAGTCAAGAGCAGATATAATTAATTTTATACTTGATTTCAAAATCGAACTTAACAATTTTGCAACTTTCCCTCCAAAAAGATTTTCCTTTTTCGCAAAACAGTTATGACACATGACGTTACACAGTTTGCACTCTAAAATCATAAAAATAAGTAAGGGTTTAGCGTAAAGTACAGAAATTACGAAGTAGTCAAAAATTATTTTTTTATAACCAACCTTGGAAATTCCGCCATCTTTATTTTCAGACGATTCCTCATTCAGTGGTACTGGATCAAATTCATATTTATTGTAGACGTATTCTGATTTCTGATCATTGGTGATAGCTATCCTTTCTAATACCACGGATCCATGGTCCTAAAATGAACGTCATTGAATATTATGAGTTACGCTGTTTACTCCACTGAGTTCGTCAATTAATCCTGTGAGATGTGAATCCTAAATCATTTATGCAATTAAAAGCCAATAGCTGTAACTTTTGCTAATCTTTTAACTGATCTTTTATCTATTTTCTGTACTCTATGTCAATATCAAATTCTTGTTTTAACCAAAAGGTATGTTTTAAAAAGCAATTAATTAGCTTGCCGACAGAGCGTACATACCTGTGCGCCGTGCATTCTCGCGAACAAGAACTTTTTTTTGCTCCACAAACCTACACAAAAATCCTCTTCACTGTATACACGTTTAGCTACTGTGGCAAAGAGGCCTGTGGCTTTACGACAATAACATTCGTGAAGAATGCACTGTCATTGTTTACATTTGAATTCAATTTCTGATCCCGACCAGAATCCGGTTGTCAACAATAACTATGTAGTCTGCACATGTACAGGCTAAGTTGGCGCTAAATGCGTGTGTCTCCAGATGCGTTGAGAGTACAACAAGAAAACTTACTTGACATAAACAACAAAAAAGTGAAAACAAATCAAACGTTAAAGCTACTGACCCTTTTCTACAAAGTTTTCTACAGCAAAAATCCCCAGTCAAATCAATAGGCGACCATAGATGGCTTCAAGGATATATAAAATCGCCTTCTTGCTCTTTACAACAATGTTAACTGTTTATCTGAACTTCCATGCGATTTGAATTATCCGCCATGTTTGAACCCCATCACATAACGAATTACTACGAACACCACTTCACGTCAACGTTTTTGGAAGAGCGCGTTAGCGGCCTGTTACCTTCATCACAGACAAATATAGACACAGACTGGCAATGCGGCATGCCTTTTGTTCCATGGTCGTCTCGGTAGACTATTGCCTTTTCATATTAAAATGGGCTTCAAAGGTGTTAAACTTTTTGGAGACTTTGTTTGTGGTTTATAATTGCACGAGACTATGCGAAAATACGACGAGATGGCATCGTGCTGCCAGTCACGAAGCAACCATAGTTACTTTGTGAGCTCTCAGGGCAGAAACACTGCTTCACGCCAATCAAAACATAACACGCCAGCAGTTTCATAAACATGTCCTTCCTTGACGAACGTGTAAAGACGGTAGGACTGACCGTAAACCATTGAGTAAAACCGGACCGTATCGATAAAAGACTTTCAAATTTGGTTCAAACACACTCATATTATATTCTTAAAAATCTGAAAGGAATTTTTAAAACGGTAAAACTCACTTTCCTGAAGCTCAAAACACTCCCCTTTTTGCCAGCACCGCCAATTCCGCTCAGCACCACACGATAACAACAACACAAACTTTGCCGAACATACTTTCGCTTAACAATTGTCGAAAATCCGAAAATTACCGAAGGATGCATGGTCGGCACTCTTCGGAAAAGAGAGGCGAGAGCAACCTTAGGCGAGGCAAACATCGATTGGTTACGTAACCGTTTCACGCCTTGAACACTACCCGTTGCAAGTCTGTGTCTATATTTGTCTGTGCCATCATACAAACTTCAACACAATATATAACGAGGAACACACGCACAAACACACTACTGTAAAATAGTGACACTTAAAAGGGCATTTGCCAGTGAGTTTAACTATCGAATGACATGGACTGTGACACAGAAATACAACCATAGACCCAATGGTTGTATGATAAATACTAAAATCATGTAAGATTGCTATGGTGACAGTCAAGTACAGAGTAATACATTTTGTTTGCATTTCATGGTGAACAAATCTTGATATACCTAAATCTTCGTAGACTTTCAAGATATTAGGGCATTTTCCTGGCATTCCGTGTTATTTTTTTTTAATCAATCATGACATGATCACTTGTTGAACTTTGAAACATCGCACCCAGACGTGCCACTTAACATCGGTGACATCATGCTGCCGGGTGCTGTCGATCGATACTGCTCACGATATTTAGTAACCTCTTGACACACAAAATCTGTTCGAATGTTATTTAACAGGGAATTTCTCTGAGCCTCATGCAATTATTTGTATCAGTTGAACGGTATTTCGAACCGCGAGTCAGTACATGGCAATGACGGCAACTTGACCTGGCAGCGGTCGTCCAGTGTCTTTCGGTCATTCGCCGGGTCATTCGTATGGCAGTCTTTGCAGCGTTTGCTGATTGGAAGTGGTTTGTCAAAGTCAAAGACCGCTAAATAAACACAAACATCCGCTTACAGGAAATCGGCCTTGATCAATAATTGCCGTGAATACCGTAAAATTCATGTCACAAACACCAACATATCATTTAAACATTTATCTGTTGAACTTTGTGTTCATACAGCTGAAACGACAGGACTGTACATTCCCTTAGGCATGCACCCTACTGCCACTGATATTGCAGAACATTTTTGTATGGACGAAGCTCAAGTTGAAACATATTCCCGGGATTGACTAAAATTTCTTTTGGGCGAAGTTCTTCATCTTAACGTTGTTGTATTTAGACGTGCTATATAGAATCACCATTTTTTCTCACGCGGACGCTCACAGCCGTGAACAGCCGAATTAATGTTGAAGACCATTTATTCTTTCTCGCGATGGTTTAGTTATCATGTCTAAAAGCGGGATGGAATATATCCATGGTCACTCATTCATTCAGTATCTATCAACATATCAAACAATATAAACAGTATGTCTTGTCGTATCAAACAAAATTCATGAAAAATGGCTGACTTTGTCCCTCAGTTACTTAGTCACATTAAATTTACCATCTAATGATATTTCAGAACGCAGTATCGTCACTTTGCAAATAGTGATATTATAGTAATAATGGTAAGTACGAATTAAGTGTTCTGATATTGTATTAATAGTTAGAGTCTTACCGTGCCGCCCCGCTTCCGACTAAAGGTCACTTCATTGGTATCTTACTCCCATTTATCTATCTATACTTTTGACATTCTCAATGACTAGCGGGAGGCGTACAGGTTGGTCTTCAATTGACAAACAGCTTGATACGCGCTCCCTGTTATGTGGTCTGTTGCATCAAATACATACTAACATTGTACAGATACTAGGAACGCTAAAATGTTGTGCTGCTGTGCACATGACGTTTCTATCTGCAATGATAACCGTGTAGTTAATAAACGCAGACAAAGGTCTTATGTCACTGACCCTTGGCTAAGATCAAGATTCTTGCTAGGATTAATTAATATTTTGCCAAGGAGATTACCTGAGGAAAAAAAACACATTTTGCCACATGGGAGATCTCCCTATCTGCTTTATATTTTCTGGCCAGGTGTGAACATACATTAGGTACAATAGCAATACAAATAAAGTTTAATTTTGAAACAGTAACCAGTATTTATAATTCTCGAGCTTTAACTCCACGGTAGGCGAAGTCTTTTGGACAGAAAACAGTAAAGCTGTCTTGTGTAAACAAACCTTTGTGAATAATTCTAAGATAGACAGGTTTCACAACAGGTCTTACGCGAATGTGAATGCGATGTATAGCAATTTTCTCATTTCAAATGACGCCATACGGGAACGGCGTTATATGGAGACAGCTCTTTTACATGTAACCTTAAGCGTGCGCATTTATTATCATTTTTTAGGCAATGAACATCATTAAATAGTCCGATACAGGTACATACATTTGTAGTTGGGTATTGGTATGTCAAAGTGACCATACAGATACATTAATTTATTCCCTGCCATTTCCATTTGAAATTGGGTCATAACGCCCTCAAATCATATCAGCCGATGCAGATTTAATCGCCCGTCATGGTGCCACACTGCACTGACGACGTCGGTCGCAGAATTTTTTTTTGTATTTAAGTTGTTTTATTGGTAACATTTTCTTTAGTAACAGTAACTTAAATTAAAATGAAGTACAGTGCTTAGTTATCTACAATTTTGTGTAAAATTGAAATCCATTTGCTGCAATGTCTCTCTAATTTGTCTTTTTCCAGAGCTATTTCATACTCTAGATGGTAGTTGAATTTCACTTGCAACATAAATGCTGCAAAGTGTGGTTTACTCTGTTTCATTTTCATGGCATAGATGTGTCTTTTGGCTAACAGTAGCAAGTGATTATGAATGTCAGAGCAACCGTCAACACCAAAGAGCACTTCATTTAAGTTATGTCTCGTGAACAAACTGAGACATTCCTCGAAAAATGTGTGAAACTCATTCCAGAAGGTCTCAGTGAATTTACAGGTGTAAAAAAGATGATCTAGTGTCTCGTTGCTGTTTTGGCAGAATGAACAGAGCGGTGAATGGTCCATGCCTCTTCTGGATAGATCGTAGTTTGTGTACAGAATATGATGAAGAAATTTGAACTGGAATTCACGTGTTTTTGTGTCTATGGCATAATTTGGTGGTGGAGGTGGGGGGGGGCACTCACCCCACTAGTTACCTACAAATTTTCTTCAAAAGTCTACATTTTTGGTCGAATACTTGGATCTAAATCATACATTTTTAACAAAATGACGGGTCAAATATGTTTTACGTCAAAAGTTGTACTGGAAATAAAAGAGGCATCAAACACATTACATGTTATCAAATTTTTGTCGGTCAACAGTCACTGTG
This sequence comes from Ptychodera flava, assembly GCF_041260155.1. NCBI lineage: Eukaryota > Metazoa > Hemichordata > Enteropneusta > Ptychoderidae > Ptychodera > Ptychodera flava. Next base: position 31,208,261 of record NC_091929.1, read on the forward strand.
AGGCAATAGACGTGCGAGGATTCGAAACCGTGAAACACATGTGTGTACTCTTACTATGACAGTGCCATACCAATAAGGTTTTACATAATCGCAAACATGGATCCTCTCCGTTTACGCTCCCGTACAACTTCTGGCAAAATCTGTCTAAAAATCAGTTAACGTCAGTCTGTGCGTATTTTGTACATGTCTCGATTACGAGGGTGTTCACGCCCCTGCAACTGTCACTGTCCGAATATCTTTCGCATGGGGCAAAGGTGGTCGTTTCGATCAAAACTGTTGTTTAACTTATTTAAGAAATCAGTTGTTTACATCTTGAAACGTTATGAAGGCATGTTCTACACAGCACATCTTTGTGTCCGCTTACAGACAAAATGGAAATACAAAATGGCGATATACTTCTGGCATGCTATCAAAAGATACATGTTAATAGCTGCGGGCTGCACTAACTTTTGTCTCTAACGGTTTCTGCATACCATACAATAGGGTTATGGAGTGTATGATAAATACTATAAATCTATTAACATGAAAACGTGGTTGACATTTGAAGTTACGCCATAAAAGCCGCCAAAGGAGCACCCCCCCCCCCCAATCGTGCAGAAAGACAGTTTCGAATACGCTGTCATAATTTCAAAAAAGTTGATGTTGTCCCAGCACAGACAAAAACAAAGGAAAACGCCCGTCTGCGAATCTTACCTGGCCATCGATTGAACTTGCTCGACCATTGAACTGAAGGTCTGCGTCATTTCCAGAAGCCATTTGTTCTGTGCTTGTGAATTCCAAGCCCTGATGATAACAATTCAAACATCACCTCTCACTGTGGTATGACCTTCGAAGATTCCCGTTCACATATTATTTGCCACCAATCAGAACGTCGCAGTCGGCTAAATGCTGCTAATAAATAACTTACATAATGCCAATTTGATCACATCAGGCAGGCTAGTTGAAAACGGGGCAAGCCAATAAATAGAAAAGACAACTATCGTTATCTATTCCAAAAACTTTGCGAGATGCCTTGGCCATACCGACAAAACCACCACAGTCTACGCATGCAGTAGTGTAGCAGCATTCGGCACAATCGAGAAATAATGAAAAATATTAATATTATCAACAGTTGCAGTTTCTGACAAGATACAGGGCCAATTGTTTGTTTTTTCTTATGAAAAAAATTCGATAGCATGCATACATCAAAATAAAAGTCATACAATCCGACAAAATGGTAAGTCTAGATTTTGTTAAATTATTACTAACTTAAGAACCATTGAATGACATAATAGTATTCATTTTTCAGCGAATTAGCTTGAAATCAATGGCATCTGAAAACGTAAAAAATAATTGGGAGCAGAATATGTTGATGTCCCTGTCTTACATGCAGAGCAAAACTTTCAAGTCATCCCTCTATTATCCCCAAAATTTTAAACTCCCATCTGAATTCCTCCACCCCTCGCCAGTACATGTGCAGCCTAAATTCATTTACTTTCTACCCTTTTCATGTGAAACTTGATCATAGCACCCTGTACTGACAACTGCATGACGCTAAACGTTTTTTTCATCTAACACAGTTTACGTCCTGGTGGGGGGTACAGTTGTCCCCTCGCAGCAGTGAATCAGTATGCGACGCCATTGCGTCGGCTGCTGATAAGGTTACGTCCAAGTGCGATGGTCGTACCTGGCAATAGGTTGCAAACCGTTTAGCTACACCCTAATTCAATTTGGTCAATAAACTCGAAATCTTTAACTATATGATCTGTTGGAAAGCTACAAGGAAGGTCCAAAAATCTCACATGACTCAACTTACTACCGACAAATCTGCTTTACTACACAAAACAAAATTATACTTTGGTAAATGCTGCTAGCTTTGGGTTGATGAAAAGCCTGAACGCTGAGGATTTTTTCGACAATCGACAACACATGACAGTTTCCGTCAAGGGACGGGCTGGCATCATCGCGTGTTATATTTGACACTGCCAAAATTATGTCCGCAAGTCCGAAAGACTTTAACTTTGACGGTTGGCACTGATGTGCTCATGAATAAACCTCAGAATACTACCATGCTGTTCACGTCACGGTCAATCATTTTAGGCACATTCATTTATTGGTCAGTGAGGGTCACGTGAGTAACCGTTCGTACTTGACATGCAGAATATTTTAAAGCCCATGAATATGTGTAATGAAATAGATATTTACTTTTTTAAAAACTGCTTCAATTGCCTTTAAATTGTTTTAGTGTATACTTTCGTTACTGGCTTGTCTGAGCGGTTGATAAACCTTTAAAATAATCTTATGTAGCTTCGCATAACTAAAAAGGACATGAAGTCTCATGATGATGAAGGTCTTCGAGAAATAAATATCAAAATTATTATGTCTTTTATTTGCATGTAAAATCACAATCTTGTTATGATTCTTTGACGGTCGTCATTCTCTTGTTAATAAGCATAGACGCCACAAATGTTTGGTCAGTAATACCGCATCATGGCATCCTTTATGTGAATGACAAGATCAACATTAATATTTGATGTCAGGCTTTTTACAACTTAGATTTCTTTGTTCAAGCGTTGTCAAGATTTGAGAATCAGAGACGTGTACATCGTTTTGAGTTGTCAGAGTCCAAGATCACATTATGTTAGAGATCGATGTAAGTGTTCGTTCAAGGAAAATGTTGGATATTGATTTGGCTCACTAGTACAGATTTGTAGCATTACAGGAACCCAATGTTAGTCAGCGTCACAAAGAAGTAAGAGGAACCTATTTATTAAAACACTGGTTGTGTGTGAACAATTTCAACTAAAATTGCCTTGTCCACTGTTATTGGGTAGTTCGAGGCACAGAATTTTGATGCAATTTTGGCCGTAAGCTACGTTGTTGTTTGTGACAATTTGAATCCCTTCTATAAACAAACAAAAGACAGTCAACAAGGCAGAAGGCAGACGATTGGTATATAAACACAAATCCATACAGATAGTTCATAAATTGTCATAGAATTTTAGTAACATACGTACTTCTTCGGCACAGAATATTGGATATTTTTAAAGTCATATGTCGTTGACTATGGTTGGACTCGCCGTCATGTGCATGACTTATCAGAAGTAAGTTATGAAAAACAATGTTAGCGATATTGACTTCTCAGGGTAAGTTATGGAAAACAACGTTAGCGATATTGGTTGAGCTCCAAAAGCAACATAAGGATGCTAAAATCGTCAAATGAAATTCGAATGATATAAATATACCTTTGTTGCAATGATTATGTTCATCAATAATGCTATTATCGTAATAATGTTCAACTTATTTCACCAATGGCATCTAAGGCCAAGAAAAATAAAAAGTTTATTTCTCATCCTAGACATATTTAAAAAATGATGCGGTGACGCGGTTTTTTTAATCTCAATTTTTTTATTCTTCAATCAATAAACGCGGAAAAACATAAAAAAAACATAGGAAAGCACGCAGAGATAAATTGGAACTCACAAACACAAAACAAATGGCTTCTGGAAATGACGCAGACCTTCAGTTTAATGGTCGAGCGAGTTCAATTGATGGCAAGGTAAGATTCGCAGACGGGTGTTTTTCTTTGTATTTGTCTGTATTGGGAAAACATCAACTTTTGAAATTATGACAGCGTATTCGAAACGGTCTTTCTGCACAATTTGCGGGCAAAGGTGCTCTTTAGGCGGCCTTTATGGCGTAACTTCAAATGTTAACCACGTTTTCATGTTAATAAATCTATGCTCTATTTATCATACAATCCATAACCGTATTGTATGGTATACAGAAAACGTAAGAGACAAAAGTTAGTGCAGCTCGCAGCCATTAACATATATCTTTTGACAGCATGCCAGAAGTATGTCGCCATTTTGTATTTCCATTTTGTCTGTAAGCGGGCACAAAGATGTGCTGTGTAGAACACGCCTTCATAACGTTTCAAGATGTAAACAACTGATTTATTAAATAAATTAAACGACAGTTTTGACCGAAACGACCACCTTTGCTCCATACGAAAGATATTTGGACAGTGACAGGTGCAGAGGCGTGAACACCCTCGTAATTGAGACATGTACAGAATACGCATAGACCGACGTTAACTGATTTTTAGACAGATTTTGCCAGAAGTTGTACGGGAGCGTAAACGGAGAGGATCCATGTTTGCGATTGTGTAAACCTTATTGGTACGGCACTGTCTTAGTAAGAGTACACACATATGTATCACGGCTTCGAACCCTCGCACGCCTATTGCCTCATGGTGACTGTTGACCGACAAAAATTTGATAACATGCAATATGTTTGATGCCTCTTTTGTTTCCAGTACAACTTTTTACGTAAAACACATTTGACCCCTCATTTTGTTGAAAATGTAGAGTTTAGATCCAAGTATTCGACCAAAAATGTAGACTTTTGAAGAAAATTTTGTTATAGCTGTCTCCATGTAACGCTGTTTCCTTTATGGCGTCATTTGAAATGAGAAAATTGCAATACATTGCATTCACATTCGCGTAAGACCTGTTGTGGAACCTGTCTATTTCAGAATTATTCATAATATTTTAGTTTCACAAGACAGCTTTACCGTTTTTCTGTCCCAAAGACTTCGTCTACCGTGGAGTTAGAGCTCGAGAATTATAAAATACTGGTTACTTTTTGAAAATTAAACTTTATTCGTATTGCTATTGTAACTAATGTATGTTCGCACCTGGCCAGAAAATATAAAGCAGATAGTGAGATCTGCCATGTGGCAAAATGTGTTTTTTTTCCTCAGGCAACCTCCTTGGCAAAATATCAATTAATCCTAGCAGGAACCTTGATCTTAGCAAAAGGTCAGTGACATAAGACCTTTGTCTGCGTTTATCAACTACACAGTTATCATTGAAGATAGAAACGTCATGTGCACAGCAGCACGATATTTTAGCGTTGCTAGTATCTGTACAATTTTAGTAGGTATGTGTTGCAACAGACCACATAACAGGGAGCGCTTATCAAGCTGTTTGTCAATTGAAGACCAACCTGTACGCCTCCCGCTAGTCATTGAGAATGTCAAAGGTATAGATAGATAAATGGAAGTAAGATACCAATGAAGTGACCTTTAGCGGGAAGCGGGGTGGAACAGTAAGGCTCTAACTATAAATACAATATCAGAACACTTAATTCGTACTTACCATTATTACTATAGTATCACTTTTTGCAAAGTGATGATACTACGTTCTGCAATATCATTGGATGGTACATTTAATGTGACTAAGAAACTAAGGGACGAAGTCAGCCATTTTTCATGAATTTTGTTGGAGACGACGAGACATACTGTTTAGATTGTTTGATATGTTGAAAGATACTGAATAAATGAGTGACCATCGATATATTCCTTCCGGTTTTAGACATGATAACTAAACCATCGCCAGAAAGAATAAATTGTCTTTAACATTTACTCGGCTGTTCACGGCTGTGAGCTTCCGCGTGAGAAAAAATGGTGATTCCATAAAGCACGTCTAAATGCAACAACGGTGAGATGAAGAACTTCGCCCCACAGAAATTTTATTCACTCCCGGGAAAATGTTTTAACTTGGGCTTCGTCCATACAAAAATGTTCTGCAATATCAGTGGCTGTAGGGTGCATGCAGTCCTGTCGTTCAACAGATAAATGTTTAAATGATATGTTGGTGTTTGTGACATGAATTTTACGGTATTCACGGCAATTATTGATCAAGGCCGATTTCCTGTAAGCGGATGTTTGTGTTTATTTAGCGGTCTTTGACTTTGACAAACCACTTCCAATCAGCAAACGCTGCAAAGACTGCCATACGAATGACCCGGCGAATGACCGAAAGACACTGGACGACCGCTGCCAGGTCAAGTTGCCGTCATTAATTGCCATGTACTGACTCGCGGTTCGAAATACCGTTCAACTGATACAAATAATTGCATGAGGCTCAGAGAAATTCCCTGTTAAATAACATTCGAACAGATTTTGTGTGTCAAGAGGTTACTAAATATCGTGAGCAGTATCGATCGACAGCACCCGGCAGCATGATGTCACCGATGTTAAGTGGCACGTCTGGGTGCGATGTTTCAAAGTTCAACAAGTGATCATGTCATGATTGATTAAAAAAAAATAACACGGAATGCCAGGAAAATGCCCTAATATCTTGAAAGTCTACGAAGATTTAGGTATATCAAGATTTGTTCACCATGAAATGCAAACAAAATGTATTACTCTGTACTTGACTATCACCATAGCAAACTTTCATGATTTTAGTATTTATACCACTCCAGGTCATGTGACCTATTGTTCTTGCCATCCATTTATCCTGAAAACACGACTGACACCTATTGTTCTTATGCAAAATAAGTAATCAGTCATACTTTTATGTAAATAAGTAATCACCACACTTTAATGAAAGAAAATCATTATCATATCAATAAAAGTGTAGTGATTACTTATTTAAATATGAAAAAAAGTATGACTGATTACTAATTTGCAAGAAAACAATAGGTAAAGCCGAGATTTCTAAAGCATTCACACACATTCAAAACAAAATGAAGACAATTTGTTCAACTGATATGTTATTGCATCACATTTTATAATTCAATTTTAACTTTCTTTGGACCATGCTCAATGTAAGCAACATGATTTGTTGATGAAGACTGTCCATCTTCAGATTCGGCGTCTTCTTGGGTTGGACCAATCTTGTCTGTTTTGTTACATTGTTTTGTCGTAACTTGAGAAACTGGTTTACTTACAGATTCTTCTGATTTAACACTAGATGGAGGTAGTAGTAATATATTCGACACATGCTTTTGTTGTGCAGTAGACATACATTTGAGGCGCGTAAACCGTCATCTGATCTGTGACCTGTTTGTCCTTTGATAAGCTGCTCATCAAATCCCTGATGGTACAGAGATGTTGCCGCATTCACCTGAAATTATCAAACACAAAACATATGTCACAAATGGCATGGGAATAAGTACAGCCTTTTTGTAACGTTTGTGGAATAGTCGAAAGAAATTCTGTGATACTGCCGCACACACAACAAATTGCTTTGGTCAATGAATTTAATTTTATAATTTTACAGAATTCGTTTTGCGTATAAATATTTTAGTAAAAGAATAAATTACCTTGCCAGGATATCCAGTGTGCTGGCAGTCTGGCCAAGCCATCTTGCACATTCGCGTTGTGTAAAGGCGTATATTTTCTGGCAGGAGAACTTGATTATCCCTAAGCAAGAAGGGTCATCGATAGTACAATCCCGTCCGGTGTTATCATCGCCAAGTACTTTTTTATAAGTTGAAGTACACATCGTGGATTTTATGCGCTCCGTAGTAGCGGCTGCTCTTATAGGGCAGTTTGCCCGTGTAAAATCCACTTTGGTTGTTTTTACATGGCCGTCCATAGAACTCTAGGAAGTCTCTTGGGTCATCAGATCAGACAAGTCAAGATCCATCTTGACCAGTCGAAAACACGAAAATGGTATTGAAAGCCTGATGCATCCACGAGGCAATCACATGCATCTACAGATTGAATTCCTTCTCGCTAGCCAATAGCCAACAAGATAGAGTAAGGCAAGCCATTTTATTTAACCAATCAGACTAATAGTTTCCTTCTACACAGGTGCATTAGACCACTCTGTAGCCCTTTTATTCAAATGCAGATTTGCAGTTGACCAGAGCCCTTGTCCTACTTGTCTGGGAAAGGTCATTCTCCCAAACTCGCATGCCAGGTGCATAATGACCTCTGTGAACCTTTTGACGTACAATGGGTCACTCCATTCCATTGTGGGTATTCAAATCAAAAGTAGACGATTTATTGACAGTAATTTTCAGATTTTAGAGAAGATTGGCCTGTTTTTCGTGGTATAAGTCGTTAATCCGCCTTCGGCCTCGTGATGTTTACAAGTTCCTGTCCATAAGTGTGGTGATTACAACTGTAACAGCACACCTACTCGTGCGATTAACTATCATACAACCATTGGGTCTATGGTTGTATTTCTGTGTCACAGTCCGTGTCATTCGATAGTTAAACTCACAGGCAAATGCCCTATTAGAGAGAACGCCACATTAACCCGTCAAGCCATTTCGCAAAATGCCTTGTAAAACAGAGAGTCATTTGGCCAGATAACAAGTAAATTGGCGGTCAACTTCAGTGGTCTGGTACAGCGATTGTAATACAAAAGTCAGCAAGAAGCCCTACTCTGGCCATAACATTGATACTGATACTACAGGCTGCGTAAACATCGCACAGTGGTACAAAGCGTTTCTCTCATGGTGTATCGTAGAAAATAAACTGAATCGAATGAAGAATAATTCACAATTGACACCGATTGAGATTATACCCCTGATTTTAGTGTTTGCAATTGCTGTACCCGACCAGTGAAGTTGATCGCCAATTTATTTGTTTTCTGGCCAAATGACTCCCTGTCTCACTAGGCATTTTACTAAATGGCTTGACAGGTTAATGCACAGGCGCACGGAACGTTTCGTAGATCGTCGTCGGATGGGAAGTGACTGACACTGTGAGGCCGAAGGCCGAACCTCGGTACTGTATAAGAAAGGAAGGTATGACACGAAAAATCGACCGGTGGCCCGAAACAAACGAAATAAAGCATCTACCTCAAAAAAAAATTACATCGACCGGTCGGAAATACCTTCAAACTTTCAAATCTTTACTCTGGTTACAGCATTTCTTTCAAATCTGCCAGTTATGGGCGATAATTAACTGTCCGGCGAGTACTCGCACTTGCATTGCCACTCCGCCATTTTAAATAGCTTTTTTACTCCCGAAAGCCTTTGCGAGTGGACGAGTGACCCCGTGAAGAGTTTGTTTACAAATGTCAGATGGCGGGATTTGAACATCACGCTGCCGAGGCAATGGAGGGGCAAATCATCAACTCAGTATTGAAAGGCCACAATGTTCTTATTCTTGGCCAGGCTGGAACAGGTAAATCTGTGTTGATTGCCTTGTTGCCAGATAGCTGAAGTTGTATTCACTGACAGTATGAAATTTACCTAATGGTTAACAGTTGAATTTAGTGGTTGTGGAGTCACGGAGTCACTCGTCCACTCGCAAAGGCTTTCGGGGGAAAAGCTATTCAAAATGGCGGAGTGGCAATGCAAGTGAGAGTACTCGCCGGACATAACTGGCAGATTTGAAAGAAATGCTGTAACTAGAGTAAAGATTTGAAAGTTTGATGTAATTTGTTTCGGGCCACCGGTCGATTTTTTGTGTCATACCTTCCTTTCTTATACAGTACCGAGGTTCGGCCTTCGGCCTCACAGTGTCAGTCACTTCCCATCCGACGACGATCTACGAAACGTTCCGTGCGCCTGTGGGTTAATGTGGTGTTCTCTGTAAGTGTCACTATTTTACAGTAGTGTGTTTGTGCGTGTGTTCCTCGTTATATATTGTGTTGAAGTTTGTATGATGGCACAGACAAATATAGACACAGACTTGCAACGGGTAGTGTTCAAGGCGTGAAACGGTTACGTAACCAATCGATGTTTGCCTCGCCTAAGGTTGCTCTCGCCTCTCTTTTCCGAAGAGTGCCGACCATGCATCCTTCGGTAATTTTCGGATTTTCGACAATTGTTAAGCGAAAGTATGTTCGGCAAAGTTTGTGTTTGTTGTTGTCGTGGCATTGCTGCACTAAAAGTCAAACCACAGAACTGCTGCTATACAAAAATAATAAAGCATTGGCCAAAGTTAATGATATACTCACCATGAACGCAGGTTTGTTTGAATGCGTAGACTGTAGGCCTAAAGTGAGGCACGATGACGCCGTACATCACACCATTTTAATGCTACAACTGTCTAAATGAATGTCAAAAATAATCCGAATATAACCAAAATTACGTCAGATTATCCCTTCCATTTACAGTCAACAAAGCATTTCATGCCGACTACACGGGTCAGCATGCATGCTATGATATCAATATCACATTCGAATAAGGCTGTCCAAACTTTCCCCTCTCCTCGCTCATTCATTTCCATGTATCCTTTGTTCAGTCATTGCCAAGCGCCTGCATTTTGATATTGTTACCTGACGTACATATCTAACATCCCAAATTTATCTTGTGTTACTAAAAAGTCTGTTGAACGAGTAACGTCTTTGACAAACATTGGTTGAACTGGGTGGCGCCAAATGCAAATAAAACACAGTGACAGCACTGTATAATCCCCGCCTCATTTTTCAGTACAGGGAGTAAATAATTCCTGTTAAACAGATGTGTTGACTGTATCTTTACTTAAGCAGTTATTCATAAGTTACTTATAAGTATTGAGGCTACCATTAATTGACTCAGCCGTGACACGCATGTTTGTTGGAATCAATGCTCGTATTTGCATACTGACTTGCTCGTACATGTATTTGCTCAGTGATTTGACCTCGTTCATGGGTCACCGATATCGCTGTAACTTAGTCTATAGCCATAATCTTGTTTGTTCTCGGTAATCGGAGAAATCGGATGTTTTGACTAGCTGCCTGACTTTTCTAAGTTTTCTAAGCAGCATGCAGCATTTCAGGATTTAATACTTCCTATCGTGGATGTTCATGGTTCGGGATTAATTCAAAGCAAGCTTACTCTTGCTGTATGGTAGCATTCTTATTTCAGCGTAGGGAACATGTATACATACAAATGTTTAATTGTTAACGGCAAAAATACTCCTCTACTTACATGTATGCCCGTCGTTCTTATCTTCTATCACATTATCAGAGAAATACAAATAGAACTGAGAATTAGCTAGTGAAAATTTACTGTATTATTAAAAATCTAATTGAGTAGCAATCAAACAAAAAAAAAATGGGACTCGCATAAAAATGCAATATAAGGCTTCGAAATAACATCTCTGCGTGTTGCTATCACTTAAAATATACCGTTCGAGGTCATATCTAAAAGCATAAAACCATATGTGTAAAGTTAGAGTTGAAAAGTGGGTCTAGGACGATTAGGACAGGTGAGTGCAACAAAGACAACAACGCTGACTTATTTCAAACGGTCAGATCTACGCGTGAGAAGCATGAATATACTGTTCAAACGACACATATTTGACACAACGTTATTGCGTTGACCTGACCTGTGTTCGCATAAATGAAGAAATGGTTGATCACGTCACAACGTTTGATACAATATTCTTTAAAATTCTTAGGCTGTAAAGATGTGAATGAAAGAATAGATATAATATCTATTCTATCGTGCACACCTTTACAGCCTATAGCTTTCCCCAAATAAGAAAATATTGTTCAGGCAATCAAACCCAACTCGATGTGTTTAAATGCTAAAGCCACAGAAACCCATTGGACCAGGAATGTTGATGATAGAAGTTATGGTTTCAAGATTAGAGGAACTCTGGTTTAACATCGTGGACGATTCACGTCAATCCATGATTTGAACCAAGGAATTCAACTGATAAAACCACAGCTAATATTCACGAGACAGGAATCGGCAATGCCAAAGTGACCGTGGCCCATACAATATGTAGCTGAAGACAGTTTTGTCAATTCAGTATGCTGTAATGTACCATAATTTACTGCTGCATGGCTTTGCAAAGTCCCTCTCTGAGAACCTTTTCACCGCATTGTGTACAGGTCATGTCTCGACAGTCCAAGTCCAAAAAGTGTAAGGAACTCAATGTGTACAGTTATCTCTTTCATGTCTCCGCTGCGGTAAAATTTTGTCGATGTAATGTTAATGCACCCTTTGGTATTTTCCGGATTTTCGCCAATTATTAAGCAAAAGTATGTTCGGCAGAGTTTGTGTTGTTGTTGTCGTGTGGCGCTGAGCGGAATTGGCGTGCTGGCGAAAACGGGAAAGTTTTTAGCTTCGGGAAAGTGAGTTTTACTATTTACAAATTCCTCTCACATTTTATGAATATATAATGAGTGTGTTTGAACCAAATTTGAAAGTCTTTTATCGATACTGTCTGGTTTTACTCAATGGTTTACGGTCAGTCATATCGTCTTTTACAAGTTGGTCATGGAAGGACGTGTTTATGAAATGCTGGCGCGTTATGTTTTGATTTGTGTGAAGCAGTGTTTCTGCTCTGAAAGCTCACAAAGTAAGTATGGTTGCTATGCGATTGGCAGCACGATGCCATCTCGTCGTACTTTTCGCATAATCTCGTGCAATTATCAACCACGAATAAAGTCTCCGAAAAGTTTAACACCTGTGAAGCTCATTTTAATATGAAAAGGCCATAGTCTAACGAGACGACCATGGAACAAAAGGCATGCCGCGTTACTAGTCTGTCTTTCTATTTATCTGTGGCTGTATATACTCTATAGTAATAGTCGGTAATGTTCATTTGTTTTTCATGTTTCAGATAATATTATGCAACGGTGTAATTTTGCTCAGTTACGATATTCCTCTATTGAGGACACGGCTCATGCAGTAGTAGTAATACTGCCTTGACAAACAAGTCTGGATGTGGGCCGGAAGACCCTTGAAAATTTCTCTGATATTATTTTAAAGAAAACTCCAAAACAACCTGAAAAAACAATTCCGACTTATAATACTTTGAAGTCCCCGCAGTGACGGGTGGGTTTTTTACACTCTGTTTGTGCAATTTCTTGATAAAAATAGCCTCATTGATCTAAAGAAGAATGGAAATAGTTACTTCCCTCTCACCTTTAAAAAATACCCTACATGATCATGATGAATATACGCAAAAACTATATTAATTACCGTGTGTGATAGAACGGTTCTATAAAATCTATATAAGGGTCAATGAGCGCCAATGGACGGTCAGATTTCTGGTTTATGAATTGCAAGGAGAGAAGAGAATGTTTGAACATTTCACGCATTTCATAGCAATTTCATGCATAAACAATTAACTTTGTTTGCATGTGATGACAAATGTAAGCATAGAGATACAGAGAGTGAAGTTAAATTGCATATCAGACCTAAGCCATAGAGATTCAGGCAGTAATGTTGAACTGAATATCAGACCTAAGCCATAGAGATACAGGCAGTAATGTTAAACTGAATATCAGACCTATTTCCAAATGGATCATCCTAAAGCCTTCTCTCAAGCCATTGGCTGGGCAATAATATTTAATTAAGGGGATAAACCTGCCGATCTACTCGGCAATGACGTCAGTCGTCTCAAGTGTTACTGTCTGTCACAGACGATAATTACAAAGAGTTTGTAAATAACTGACTGTTTAACCAAACATCATGGCGTATAATTACTGACCATAATGAAGGCGAAATAATAGCGCATGCTCTGTAAGGCTATTATCAGGAAGAGTTTAATCGCTACTTTCTGATATCGCTCACGTTGGACTCCATCTTGCAGAGATTCGTCTTTATAAGTATTCATGTCGTAAGAACACTTTGTTGTTTTCACATAGCCGTACATTGCTTAACAAAACGGGTCAACATATCCTGGTGAGTGTACTAGCCTTAGGTTATATGCGTTCTTCAAGATTGTCCGTTGGTGGAGTAGCACTGAAGAAGTTGCCACCTTAAGAGAAAAAACTTCATTTACGGGTTATATGGTAATACTACGCATGATGGATCTTTAAATTCCTGAAGCAATAATCGATTAAGTACTTTATGTGGTTCATCATATTTCACCATGTCTCGAATCACCAAAACGTGATCGATGCATTCGGAATTTTATTGAAAAGATCAACAAAGACGTAATCCTAAGTTGGCATTTAAATACCTTCGGCGAGTGAATTTTAGACTGACTTATTAAGCATCTTTTCAACATCAAAAGCAAACGATGAATGCCTTTACATCCACTCAAATAAGAATCGGTATTTGTTGACTTAAAGGCAATACACACCTTGATATTAACAAACTTGAACTTTCGTTCTAACTTTCCGCGAAGACACTTTTAATCACTCCCTTTGAAATCAAAAACAGAAAGCAAGAATCGCTGTACAAAATTTTGAAATAGACACCCATTGAAATCCACAATGGTCGTCAAAAGTAAATTTTCGATTTTCACAAAAATGATATTGTGAAAACTTTAGTTACTTAATGAGAGTAAAATTGAGCCTGAAAAATTGAAGACAAAAATAATAGTAAAAGTTTGAGAGTCCGGATATTTGTGTCCGACCTTGACAGACTGGAGTGTCACAGTGCAACAGCGCCGACAAGCAACGTGTTGTGCATTTTGACTCCTGATCTTAACAACTACCATCTCATGACTCCCCTTAACCATGGCCCTTTGATAATCAATGACATCAAGGGTTAGTGATTTATAGCACAACTGGGCCACTGTAAACTTGACCTTAAGGTATACTCAATGATATAAAGTCACCACACCTTCACACCTACACATTAATCACATGGTGTCAATATGGCACAAGCCGGTATTACTACACCAATTACCACGTGTCCTGGGAAGACGTGCATGGACCTGTGTATGTCTTGACTGGCCAACGGGGTTTCTTCCACAATTAAGATTTCACGACAAAAAGTTCGATGCAGCTGTGTCTATGCTTATTTTAGTCTTCTTTTTGTGGGTTGAAAATACGCTTTTTCGGGTATCGGGATATTTGAGTGCATCACTAACGTTAAGTTGAATTTACAACGCTAAATAAATGATGTTTATATGCGGCACATTATGCTTTTTATTGGCTGAACATTATATTTGAAGACGAGCTACACATAGACACGTCCTTCCACCGGATATCGACATTGACACGTGTCACCGTGCATTTGAACATTTAATACTATTTCGGTTATTGGGTAAAAAGTTAATGATTTATTCACAATTTACCGAGCGTCAGTCACGGACAGGATTAAGCAACGCCATGTTTATTTCCACAAAGTGGCTCCATTGCGAGTAAGTGCATATGACTGGTTAAGTTTGCTTGCTCCAGGGAGATGTCAGTGTCGTGAACATGGCTTCAGGGAAGCACAAGAATCCAGACGTAAGCTGATACTAAAATTGTTTCTCATTGTTAAGGTCTGAGTCGACAAAGTGTCACACGACAAATGTGTTTTTTTCCTTCAAGCATAAGGCAAAGTACATGCCTCGGTATCTGTTGTATTGGCAAGCGTGGAGTATTGAAAAATAAGTTTATTACATTTTGACCCGGACCTAACCGCGCAGTCATTTTAGAGGGAGTATACAAGGGACGTCATGACCACTACCGCAGGAGTTGAACACGAGAGCATTTCAGAGCAGTTTTTACATTAATGGAGTTTGCTTGAACTAATTGTCATTTTAACTTGCATTTGGTTGGAGTGTATGTAGTAAATAGAGTAGATGAGAAGGCGTTATGTCCTTATAATTACACTGTCAGTGATCCCTTCTTCAGAGGACAGAAAACATTTGAAGAACCCGCCAGTTATGCAGCGTTACGTGCAGGTGTCAAGCAAACTAGACAAGGACATGGTTCTAGTTATTAATGAGTACAATTTATTCAGCTGAATAGATGTGCTTTCATAAAGTATTCATATTACATGTTTCAAAAGTCATATTACCACACGTTATCCCAATTTCTAGGCCTTTGCAATGATTTCAGTACCTGCTAATTTTGTCTTATTGTTGTACTTCTCCTTGGCTCAAGCAAATTCAAAGCAGACTACAAGTTCAACTAACTAAAACGATAGGCTAGCTCGGAACGGAGGGGAGACAGGCATAATGCCATGAGTCTCTGCTGAAGCAGGAAGGCACCTCGGCGAATGACCCGTGTCAAGGCAGATTAGACACCTCTCGACAGACCTCCTTTATGTAATAATGTAGTACGCTGCATTAGAAACTATAGACGCCATCTTTGATATCGAGAATGATTGGCAGGATCGCAATGTACAATGCAGACTATCAATTCACCTAAGATTCAGCATCACTGAAATTCAAACACTGCATCAAAACACAATGATACAGATAAATTCACGTGAATGAGTTGCCTATATTATAGAATAATACACGTGAATCCATATGAATCCACATGAATACAGGCTTGCTGAATACAAGCAATGGATTCTTGACTGTATTCATCTGTATATGCACTCCTTAGCTAAAATACAGGCAATAATACATGCTGATACAGTAAGTATAATCGGGTTTTCATGCAGTGAAATGTTCGCTACCCCCCCCCCCCGTCCCTCCCCACCAATTTCAACGGTAGGGTGAATCAAATTTTCGACTTTGATAAATACAAAGACGGTGACAACTTCTTAATTCTCCAAAAATATCAAATACAGCCTACAAAAACAGCCAACACATTGCATCAAAATGTTTAAATTAATTCAGTGCCCTAATTATGCGGGCAACGAGCATTTTAAGGTTATATGCTCTTCGAAAGTGAAGACTTAAGCTGTCGTCTAACTTTTATCAATTAAACTTTCGGCCATTCTCTTACTAAAGCAAGAATAAAAATCAGGAGTAACCATGCAAACTTTGGTACTAGAGAGACAAACTACCTAAGATTCCTGATATTTGAAATTCAAAATGGCCGCCATCCATGTGTTAACTCAACGAAGAAAAATAAAATTTTCGATTTTCGGAAAACTAAGACGTTGAAAACTTGTCTTTTATGTCAAGACCTTAAAATGAGAGCCACAAGAGGTGGATCAGAGGAGAATTGATAAAATTTGAAAGCCCGAATTTCTGTCCCAGAGCCGCGTTCTACCTCAAAACCAATGCTATACCAATGCTTGTAATGCTGGTATATAACGCCGTTTCAAAGGTCAAATATCTGTCTTACTGAGTTCGCCCTTGGGTCACGCGATATCACAGCTTTGATGACAGATGCATTCAAATACGTACACCTTTAGCGTTTCACGAAGTTAGGTAGTAACAACCAGCAGACATGTCATCAGCGCTTGGAATTTTCTAGGTCAGAAGTCCAATACAGGCGTGCCGAAATAACAACTTTTATTCAAGCCTTGGTGCAAACTTGAACCGGGCAGGTACGTTACAGTTTAAAATGTTGAGCATTGAAACGGAAAGTGCGTTGTAGACTGCTGATGAATGTTGGTGACACTAAGTGGACTTTGTTCCATGTCTGAATCATCATTGCCCGAAAATATCTGCTTTTGGTAGAATTTGCTGATTCATAGTTGTTAACTGCGTACAAAGGTCTTATCAGAAACAGATAATATGAATTTTATTTGGCTTTCCTGGTATATCAGCTAACTTAGCATATTTTCACTGCTTTCATTTGTAAGTCAACATTTATATTACTAGATGTTGCAGACATTAATGACTTGGAATGTTTCATAGGTCTAAAAGTGCTCTTTGCCTTCTTCGCGTCTCTACACTGCTTGGACATAGCAAATTGCAATAATGCAAAAAATGGATGAGAAGTTGTCCGATGCGATATGCTTTTCAACGGAAATGACAGTAGTAAACAAACACAAATTTTGAAAATCGAAAATGGCGGCGGTCACGCATGACAGCAAAACTGCATTTCGGAGAGTGGACATTGGTGCCATTTTACCAAATCAAGTGCAATGGTAAATTGGCAACGTTCAGATGACTTTGGAACTCTATGATGTCATATAATTGGCATCAAAACAACAACAACATTTTAGAGTAGACGATAAAAACGGAAAACTCATACAACTTGACTATGTATGACGAGCTTTTTGACCTACAAACAAGGTCACCTAAAATCGTATGCTGTTACTAATCTTGTGATATTTTTGCATCTATCTTTGAATCTACAGTCAATTACACCCACAAAATGCACCCGTCATGAAAAATCTTTAGAACATTGTGAAATCTATTTTTTGCAATTTATAATTGTACTTCGAATCATTATGATAAGGTGACTTAAGGAACGTACCCATATTCAGGCACTGGCAATTTAGAAATTCTTTCAACATATTATATTCTCTCAGTTGTATGGCTATTCAAGTGAAACATTTCCCATGCTAGGTCTTATATTTACGCTGTCGATAGGTTGCTTACGAGAATAGCGGTGGATTTGTCAACTGTGAGTATAACAACAGCTGAATCGACTGACCAATATGTGACATATACCTAAGATAGCGTGAAATGTATTGCCTAAACCCTTGATTTCTAATTTTTAAATATTAATATAACCTTTACAACCTCTCTGACATTGATAACCTCTTTGTACATTGCATTACTCTAAGCAAAGCCTTCGGTCCACGTTGCTAGGTAGTCACAAATGCTAGCAATTAATTTAACATATGAAAAAGCTCTGCTTTATTGGAAAGATGAATTTTTTTAGTTGTAAACTAACGATATATCCACATAAGGAACTATATCTACATCTTATTTTATGCAGACTGGAGTCTAAGGTAGACAATGTTGTTTCACAATATATATTTGATACAGTGACTTATTTTAGAGATAGAAAAATGACAAGATATCTTTCCTGCTCATTGATGCAATTATTTTCCTTTGTTTCACAGGTTTTCTGTAGAAAGATGCTTTTTTATGAACAAAATAACAGTCAAAAAGGCATTAAAAAGGCAGTTTTTGTCATTATTAGCTGTGCTTTTATGGTTTCAATGTTACAAGAAAAGGTCCTCTCAGACACTGTACACATCAGATTTGGTTAAAAAAGCTCTCTATGGCTCCTCAGGAGATTTAATTGGATGGTTGGCAAGTCTTAGCACCCATCAAAGTTTTTGATTCACTGCTTTTTCCTCTTTGATATTAATGATTGACATCCATTTCTGTACAACAGTTCAGGTTAAGCAGAGAAAGTGGGAAACACATTCACAGCTCATTCAAAATACAGCTCATTCAAAATGTACTGTATTCAAACTTTAAGATTCACACTTTGAAATTCCTATCTTACAACTGACATGTCAACAATTTCATTAAAACATAAAATGACTATTTAAAATATAAATATATGTAAAATGTAAAATATAATATATATATATATATATAATTTATGTCCACCTTTTGTTTTACCTATGTCGCGCCCCGGGGGGTCACCCTGTTTTCGAAATTAGGAATAGGGGGGTCACCCTGTTTTCAAAATTTGGAATAGGGGGGGGTCAGCCACTTTTTGACGTCGGCAAACAATAATCCACCGCCCCCCAGGCCGAAGAAACTGACCAGTCCCTTATCAATTTGGGATAACAAGGTGGGTCTCTATCGCTCTGTAGCATGTATTTTGGTAGTTGCTGTCGATTTCTCGAAGCGCTTCAAATTCATTTTCTGCACGTTTTCATTTGTTGAAGAATGTGAAATATCTTCAGAAGTTTAATGGCCTCGAGAAATTAATCTCTTTTGATGTTGATGTTGGCGACTTTGTACTGTAGAAATCTTGCTCAAAACTCAAAAGTGACTCTTATCATAATAACTGAAAGATCAAAGGATGCCATCATAATATGCAAGTTGTATTTTGTTATTCATGAGTAAAACTACTTGAATAATTTGATTATTGACAACATAATAGTTAAAAATGATGAGACACCTATGATATGCATTGATGTTAAAATTAGTTCTTACATAATATATTGAAGAACTTGCTCTTATGTGTATGGCCAAGATATCTGTGTGTTTTAAAAAGTAACATAGACCATGCCAATTGCATGTTTCCTACCAGGGTAGATTTCAACCTTAGCAAATAGAATTTATCAAGCTTGTATATTTTGATGGCATGTCAGACAATCGGCTAGACTTACTATCCACTATCAGCGAAACGTGAAAGAATGTGAGGAACTCTCGAATCGAGGCTGTTTGTGGTAATTGGTCGAATCAAACAATCCAACGATTGAATAATTTATATGTATTGCCAATGACACCTTTTTGAACGTTTAACATGATGTCGTTGGTGAGAAAAATGTTGCTAAAATGTCCAAAGTGATTAAGTGGTCCTGACAAGTCGCATATGCTCAAGTGGTCAAATAAAATATTGCTATATTTCTGTAAGAAATCATGTCTTTCATTTACTCAACTTCATTTATCAGTAATGTGCCTAAAGGTCCAGATGTCTTCCTTTATTTGGTTTTTGCAGTATTTTTCCTGTATGTTTGCTCGTTTCTTGTTCAAAATACAAACACTTGGCTGTGACCCATATTGGAGACTTAGGTTCTGAGTTACAGCTTCAACGTTGTTTTGTTAAAGGTATACAGTCACCTGTAATCTAAATATGCCCATATATGGTCAAAGGGGCGTTCCTTGGTATTCAAAATTCCCATGTGAGGGCGCTGTTTTTAAAAGGCGGCCACCCGCTTAAAATCTATGATTGGTTAGATTTTCTCTTTCCATGGTAACTGTGGCAAAATTGGAATAGGTGACAGTATACCTTTAATAGCATGTGTAAAACCGTCATTACATCACAATCGATGATCGTCTTCATGTTCTTTGCTACCTTTAGGAAAGTGAATACACAGAGATAGGAGCGATAGAGAAGGTCAACGACATGGAAAGCGATGACAAGATGGATCAGGCTGTTACAGGACAATACAAAAATCCTGAAGTTGATGACAATATGAAATCTGGACTCTCAAAGGTATTGATTGTAATGACTCCTTCAGTCAAAATCAGATTGTTGATAAAGTACTGTTGATAAAGTAGCTCAGCAAATGAAATCATTCATCGTATATGTCCTATTATAATATGATTGGACAACTCAGAAAAATATATAGATAAATAACGGTTATCTACCATAAGATTGACTTCTAGAGCACCACTGACTTCGTCGGGCGTTGTAATAAAACAGGCACTGTTAAATCGATAGCATATACAGAATTATTCTGCATAATATTTTTTTCTTATACTGTATGTTAAAACGTTTTATACTTCACCACCCGCAGTTTGTAATTTCTAATATTATACACTGTGTGAAAACCATAGATATGCCATGTCACTTATGAATTTTTAAAATTATGCAGAATGTTAGATCATTAAATGGATTCTTCTCTATGAGTAGCTACACATTCCAAAATATTGTAGTGTCGTTCATCAAATTTTCGCCCATGAAAAAAACATATTTGATAAACTTTACATCTTTATAATTGCAGAAACTGGCAGATGGGATAAATGGATTTTACAGGTGGTGCAATGGATACTCAAAGGAGTTCAAGATATGTGTATATGGATTACTTGTTGCGTGTTTTTGTGCATACTTCATTTATGCTTGTTGGTATAATTTCTACAATGCCCTAGCCTTATTCATATTCACTGGACTTACGTTATTGTACCTAATTTATGCCCTGATAAGGGATAGATGTGGCGATGTTCTATGGGAAAAGTGTTTATCTCCATGCTGTGGAGTGCTAGGCAAGTACTGGTACATTCTCAAATGGTGAGTATGAGATATTCACTTTCGTCTTGCTTACAATATTAATGTGCGTGTTATTTGTATTTGAATTATCGAACTCCCATTTCGTGTATGGATATTTGTAACATATTTTTTATCAAGACTCATTGAATGTGTTGTTATTAACTGACTTGAACAAATATACATTAAAACATATAACATCTATCTATCTATCTATCTATCTATCTATCTATCTATCTATCTATCTATCTATCTATCTATCTATCTATTTGTCTGTCTGTCTTGTCTCTCTGTCTGTCTTTCTCAGGCCAGTCTTTATTATCCTAATCCTTGGATTAATTGTATATCTTATCTATGAAGCAAGAGATTATCCACCTCAACTGATGTCCTCTGTTGGCGCCTGCGTATTTGTTCTCTTTGGCTTTATCTGTTCAAAGTATCCTGCTTCGGTACGAAAATATTTAGAAACGAAAGTTAATGATTTTTCACACCCTACATAACACATGTGATTGTCGAACAAGGGTTAAAATAATTTATCGTGTGATAAAATGTAGCTGCAGAATGTGGTAAAATAGAACTCGAACATCACGCCGTCCCTAATACACTGAAATCAAAAGTACATAAAAGAAATATCGACCACCGCTATGCATCGGAATTGCTGTCGCAGTTACTTTTTTTGCAATGTATCAAATAAACATCTAAATAAGGCCACTTTATGTTATCAATAATCAACTTGGAAGGAAATTATTCATACTGGTATAAAGTCACAAAGTAATAAGGTCACTTGATAATTGCCTAATGAGATAATAATGGGAATGATGTTTTTTAAAAGAGCGTAAATAACCATCCGTTAATTTACAAAAAAGCTACACAAACGATAATACAGGAGCTAACACGTACACAGCATGCCGTAGTCTTAAATTTACTACCATGATGTTCTAACTGGGGAGAATCATGTTTATTATAAAACATGACAATGTCACAGGGACTACTAAATCACTAGCATGTCAAGAATTATTTTGCATATAAAGTAAGAGAGAGAGAGAGAGAGAGAGAGAGAGAGAGAGAGAGAGAGAGAGAGAGAGAGAGAGAGATATAAGAAATATAAATTGGCAAAATGTTTTTCCAACTTAGACCCCTTCATGTTTTGACCGGGGGTCGGCGGAAATCAGGGGTTAATCTTACAACATGGACCAAGGAGGGGTCAGACATTGAAAAGGACAGTTTTTGGAGACGTATTTTACATGAGATGTTTGTGGAAATGGAGCAATTAAAACAAAATTGAACAAAGCGTATAGTTTGAAAGGATAGAATGTCAGTACAACCTAAGCAGTTTACAATCCATCCATAGACACAACTGCCTTAGATTTCTCTTACTGCAGGAACTTTCTATTTTATCACAACTGCGGCAGTTGACGACATTTCTAGGGATAAAACTACAGTTTTGGTACAAACTAGAACAATAAACGATATATACACTTTTGCATGGCTGACTGCAGTTTTTGCACATTTTAGACAATTGTAATTACCAGTACATTTGCATTTTGCGTTTTTCAGATTAGATGGCGATCTGTGTTTTGGGGTCTCGGCCTGCAGTTCTTGTTTGCACTATTCATTCTCAGAACCTATTTCGGATACAAATTGTTCGAATGGATCGGTGACTTCATGCAAGTGTTTCTTTCGTTTGCTGATCATGGCGCTGAATTTGTCTTCGGAGAAGATTTTAGAGACCATTATTTTGCTTTTGTGGTACGTAAATATCTATAATTGTGCTATAGAGTCGATGTCTAATTTCTTTACACCTGAATGGATTTGTATTCACTCTACATCCTAAAACCAATTAATTTTTATGTTGCAATTTACCTTTCCAAACTATGACGTTATATACTGCATCAATTATTGGAAACTTTTACTTTGATTCAAAGATTCCTATATCCGTAAGATACAGCATGTCCCTCTGGACCATCCAGTATCTCATAACACTTACAATGTATATTTTCATAATCAATGACATTTTAGACTGTAATACCTGATGACTACATATAATAACACAAGGCAAAATGTGTAATGTACATATTGTTGTATACTCACTGATGACAACCTGCTGGGCTTTCTGTGTTATATTAAATGTACAGCTATTGCCTTGTGTCACGACATCCAATCGTTTTGCTTTGACTTTGATCAGTATTAATATCAAGATCTTTATTCCACACTTGAATAGAAGCAATTTATTTCAACAGTATATCACCACCGCCCTATTTGTAGGAAATAAGATTAGTTTGTGAAAGTCAGCTTGTTAGTATAACAACAGCGTTACTATGAGTAGTATTTTGTTGTTCATATTTTTCCAGATTTTACCAGTAGTCATATATTTTGCAAGTTTCATGTCCATTGCATACTACTCCGGAGCAATGCAATGGGTAATTCTAAAGATTGCATGGCTGTTTGAAGTGACTATGGCAACAACAGCCTCCGAATCAGTAAATGCCTCCGGTAATATTCTAGTGGGACAGGTAAGGCTTCCGATCTAAATTTGATAAAGCTTTTTTCTGCCATAAAACGTATTTCTGAAATCTCTTTCATAATCTTGAAGAATAATGGAAATTATCGGTTGCTTCAAAGAATATCTTTAAAAGGTACATGATCTAAACTATTCATGCGTCAATTAATGCACGCTGTAATTTTCACAGAACATGTGCAAAATATCCTTGAAATACTGTCATTTCAACAAACGGAAGAAAATTTCAAAAGTGGTGTCACCATCCTTAACTTGGAGATAATAAAAGCAAAGTCGTTTCTTTTTCTACAAAACTCCTTCATGTTCATACCAAATGCACACGAAAAAAATGCTGGCAGTTGTTTTTCTAATTGCTTTTCGATATTTCATCGTGCATCTTCTCTGCTTGGTTAGTAACTCATTTTTGTCTCCAAACATTTAAAAGCCATTCTTTGGAAATCTGTGTTGAAAGAAAATAATAATACTTCAGTAATAACTTGGTACCAACTTTTGGAAGACTGGAACTTGTTAAAAAACAAAGGTCGGAGCGTAAAACCAAAGGTTATAATGTAAATTCGTACAATATATCTCAAACATTAAGACAGGAATAATTATTTTTCACGCCCTATTTCTTGGCTTCTCACTACTGCCTACAAAGTATACGATTATAAAGGAAATGACAACATTTTATTTTTTTGGCAGCCACACTCGCGATCTTTGACTTTGTTTGAAATATTTTTAACTCTATGATGTGTCGAACAAACAACATTGTCTACCTTAGACTCCACTCTGCTTAAAATAAGATGTAGATATAGTTCCGTATATGGATATATCGTTAGTTTACACCTAATATCAACTTTAAGAGATTGTCTTAGACTCTTGGTCACTCGTTGCAGCCCCTTTAACGTGACACATATCTGGCATTTGATTTTATCTACAGAATGAAGCTCCCTTACTAATCAGACCTTTCCTGGTTCACATGACTCGTTCCGAACTGCATGCCGTGATGGTCGGCGGCTTCGCTACAATTGCCGGGAGTGTGCTGGCGGCGTACATCGCCTTCGGCGTCAGCGCATCTCACCTGATTTCCGCTTCAGTCATATCAGCGCCCGCAGCGTTGGGGATATCAAAACTCTTCTATCCAGAGACAAGCCGTAACAAAGCGATCAACCGGGAAGACATTGCCCGGTTAATAGAAAACCCGTAAGCAAGCTGTCAATTACTTCTCTGATTTAAAAATCAAAAACACTCCGTAAGGTTGTAAGATAGGGTACCTAAAGATCGAAAATACACTTTTGATTAAGGCAGTTAGCATATTAACATTGACATAACTTTTGCCCTAACTTTCCTTAACGAAATTTCAAGCGAGAATAAAAACCTTGAAGTGAGAGTGATAAAATTTGGTATATGATCTCACCCAATATTTCACAACACTTGAAATTCAAAATGGCCGCCATCCCTGAGTTAATTCCCGGCAAAATTATACTTTATATTTTTCCTGAAAGTAGTCTGTGAAAATTTATTTACTCAAGATGTGTCCCCATACGTTGTTGACCAAACTGTAGAAATTTAAGAGCTCGAGGCGCATTTTACCTAATCTCAACCTTGTTTCATTTTAGTGCATATGTCATCTTGCACTTAACAAGACATTTATTGAAAGATCTGTATACAATCTTGAAAGTTAACTGCAGTTTTCGAGGTATTCCATTAAGGGATTATTTTCTGGGCATATCAACTCCAATGAATTCTGGAAGATGGGTAACTCAACTCACAGTCCTAGCAGAACAGTTCGTTATAATGTATGCTTGCCTAAACAGTAGCAATTGATCTTATCATGATATTTCAAATTTCAAGTTGGTTATGTTCTTTTTTCAGACCGGAAAGAAATATCGTCGAGGCAGCAGCAAATGGTGCCTGCCAAGCTGTTATTGTAGTTGCTTACATCGCTGCCAATCTCATCGCGTTTGTGTCGCTAATTGCTTTACTTAATGCGATCCTAGGATGGATAGGGTGGATGGTTGGCATACCAAATCTTAGCTTTGAGGTACGTTTGCATTAACACCTTCCCCAGAAGTCACAAGAATCGTTGAATGTATAGATTGAGTCATTATAAACAAAGCAATAACATCAAAATGAACTGAAACTATACAAAGTTTCCGTTTCGATCGTTAAATATTTAACGAAAAAAAGTGTTTATGTATAGATTACAAAATCGTATGCCTTAAAATGAGATGTATTTTCTAGTCCTGGCATAAAAGAACGGACAACACGATAACTGTCCACAATAAACAATTTTACCATTAAAATGATGCTGCTGATGTGTAGCGTGCTCGAAAGGTTATATCTGATTTGTCGATTGTCGCTATTCACAGCAACTTAGGGAGTCTATTTGTACGATCAATTATAACGGCCAGGTTCAGCCAATCAATTGGATAACAGCTTCTGACATGCTGCACATTAAACCAAAAGATGAAGCCAATTTCGAAAAGTCAGTTATTAGTTTATCAGATAGAAAACAAATATTGGAGAGTTCGGCTATGGACGACCTGTCAGCTTAGTTCAGCACAACGGCTGCATATTTTTAATCCTACAACACATACAAACAAACAATGCTCTGTCGTTCGGGTATTTTGCTTTAAAATATTAGCTTTTAAACAATTACAGAATTTCAATATTAAAAGTAGTCTAACAGGCGTAACACCTGTTGTCTTAATGTATTCAAACCATATTTCGAGATATATCCTCAAGTTACAGATATAATTCAACTTGTACGTAATTATTGTTGACTTGCCTTCTTTCAGTTGATCTGTTCCTACATTTTCATGCCTATCGCATTCCTAATCGGAGTTGAATGGGATGATTGCAGATTGGTTGCTGGTTTGATTGGTACAAAACTGTTCATCAACGAATTCGTTGCCTATGAAAAATTATCTGAATTGATTGCAAACAGAGAAGCTGGAATTGAACCATACATGTCGGTGAGTATCTCCCCCTTCAAAACTCAAGTTTCGAAACTTTTTGATTTAATTTGATATTGGAATGCTATCAAGCATGGTGAGTATCATTCTACTCCATACGATGAGGACTCATTTTATTTATTTCGTTTCTCTGAAGGTCCGATCTGAAGTCATTTCTACCTATATTCTGTGTGGCTTTGACAACTTGTCAAGCGTTGGGATGCAGCTTGGAACGCTGTCAGCATTGGCGCCTTCTAGGTCACAAGACTTGGCTTCCATAGCTACTCGAGCGCTCGTCGCCGGAACAACTACTTGCTTCATGACGGGATGTATTGCAGGTGCAGTTCAGAATTCAAATATTAAATCCCACTTTAAAATTACACATTCTTTTAATTGAGTTCTCAGTATAACCGTTCACTATTTATGGAACATAGCTTCGATCTTCCCACGCAATTATTTTGTCTTACGTGACCGAAATTGCAATTAAGCGCTACATTAACATCACAGTTATAAGTAGGAGTTGAAAGTACACTTTATCAGTCAGCGACCGGAGTAAAGAATGGACGAACCAAGAAATTACAACCTGACAAATACGTGACTGAAGGCTTATGCTTCCATACTGACGTGTCAGTCTTACTTGATCTGGTTCAAAGTATCAACGAATGGCGATCTACAAATCTCTAAAATGCAAACAACTGTTTCTAAAACAGTATATATAGTTCACAATAGGGATACCAGTCCTTGCGATCATACTGTTCATACTTTTCCATCAACTTGAACAGTATCTGGCTAATTGTTCGTCCTGGTTATGCCCAACTATTTTATGTTCCTTCTTTTGGCATTGTGTTTTATTAGTCCACTATTTTCACCATCTGCTCATATTGTTGTCATTTATACTCCCTCTTCAGTATCAATTACAAATTTTATGTATGTACTCATACAGGCATGTTGTACACGGACTGGGACATCTCTGACCAATCAGAAGACGCTGTTAATGCCACTGCCGCCATCTTTGACAGTGGCTGGTCCTTAGCAACGAAGCTTGGTTTCTAATAATCGGTGGCTCTATTACCAGTCCAACAAGCTGCAATAAAGCTGTCTGGCTTTTGTTTGCCAAAATGTTGCAAGGACATCGTCTTGGTCGTGAATCTAATTATTCAAAATGAACCACAACTTTGTTGATATGACATCCGTTCGTTCTGTAACAGTATTTTTCGAATCGTTGAATTGTCTGATTTCAGCTGTAAACATTTAGCTTTCAATAGCTTTTAAAACATTGTGGCGATAATGTGATATGTATGTTTATTTCCATGAAGTTTGATAGAGTAAATGCATTTTCTACACTTCTAGATGCTCGTTTATCAAGTGTGTGGCATCATTTGACTGTATACCAAAATATGTAGGGTTTTAACATTACACTAAGCTGTATCATAACTAACACGATTGGAACGAATTTGGGATTCTTGGATTTTCATATTTTTCAAATTTCTCAAAAATGCTAGGTGCCCTGTAGCTGAATGTTGCGATATAACATATTACTCATCAAAACAAGCGTGTTACTTAAACAGAAAAGCAGACGAGCTTACATTTGAAGATCAAATAGACATTACTTCACCATCCAATTATCCCAAATTAGTAGTAATCGTATTATCTTTGTTTTCGAATAATGTGCCCCTCAGTTGCGCAGCGTAAATATCCTAAAATATTTGTAATTTTGCAATAATCAGCTAAAGAAAACCTAACATTTTTGACAAATTTTAAAAATATGAAAATCCAATTATCCCAAATTAGTTCAGATCGTGTTCTGTATTTACAGGCAGAAAATGTTTCAATAAACAAAATAGTTCATTTTGAATTGAATATCCCATTTATATCATTTGTTAATATGTTTTTTCTGAATTTGGAGTCGGCCTTTATTTTAGTTGTTTTCAAACAACTTTTCCCAAACTCCTTTCCTGTATAAGTGATTTAAACTTTACTTATTTCGAGTACAATTATTATGACATCGACGAAGCTTGGTGTTATTACCCTTTAATCAGATATGCATTATTCGGGAGTGGCTGTTTCCTTTAGTGGCATTCCGATAATCAGCGGGGAAATAGATAGTGGTCCACCTTGCTTTCTTCTTAATACAACCATACACTTTTAGTTGCAAAAGGTACAGTGTCACTTATCGGCACCTTCCGGTTTTTCAAAGATATTTCAATCCTTAACTACAGTTACGTAATCCGCACAACCCTAGGTCAAACTCGTCATTGAAATTTACTATACCCCCTCCAGCTCGATGCTTTTCAACGTGACAGTGATCGAGCTGTTTCGCAGTGTGGAAATTTGCCACGCATCCAAGAATGAAACGTGGACATTGCGCTCAGTTATTATGTTTATCTCCAAGAATAATAGTGTTCATCATACACTCTTTTGCAACAATATTGTTAGAAAAGTCTTTATCAGATGGTGAAGGACTAAATAGAGAACACGTAAAGTTTTGAGTACATTTTTCTTGCTTGAAGTCGAAATTTATTAACGATGTACGTTTTGTGTGATACAACTAAAATATGTAAAAATGTATTCACAGTGTAGCTCAACATTTTCGTTGCTGGTTTGCCGATCTATCTAATGATTTAAGGCAAATTTCTTGAGCTCCTAATATCTTATATTCCGTTACGTAAGAGTGAAATTTCAGAGTTTCTTTGGCCATTTGGAAACTATCTAATAGTATGAAACATGTAGTATATTTTCTGTTGAATTAATTGTAGGTTTTGGTAGTTGATAGATAGTTGTGCTAAATGTTATTGCACTGGTGTTTAGCTGCATGTTTCGACAAGTGGCTTAGTGTTAGTAACAAAGCGTGTTTTACGACTTTACTTGGATCTCCAATTTATGTGAAAATTGTAGCTCGTATGGATCCTTTTGAGCTGTATTAATGTCAGTATTACATAAAATACGTTTACCTTTAATATAGATTGCATTAATGAGAACTATTGATCAAGGTACAGTAGGAAAGAATGGATGGTAATTGGCAATCGAATTTCATGGTAGTTATTTGTCCAAGCTGACATAAACATGATATGATGTATTTGGTAACTACTTCACCGTGCCGAAACGTCAACCAACTGAAGTCCTTAAATGAAATAGAAATAATCTAAAGAAAACTATATATGTTCTAAGCTCTCCGTAATAAAAGTCCTAAATATTCCAAACAATTTAAGCGACTTGTATTAGACCTCTCAGAAGAAAACGAAGGACTGACACCATGTTATGGCGACGTGATTTGATGTGAATGCTACCTTTGGTATTTACAGAAACTTAGTTTAACCATAGATGGTACTAAATCCCATCCTTGATTCATGGCATGGATAGCTCCCATCAATCAACTGACGCAGTTAATTAAAAAAAACCGCAATCGCACATAGTGGTATACTGCAACAGTATCTTAGCCATTGAAAGGTCAAGGTTCAAACCACACGTTCTGTCACCTGCTCATTTACCAGGTAGCAGGTTAAATGACATTGTTTAGGAGAGTAACTTTGCCATCAAGGTTATTTTATACTATTTTGAATGATGAAAACCGATTTTAGTCTAAAATTAAATAGTAAGAAACCCGTCTTAAGGGTGAACAATCAATAGAATCAAAGACTTGTCAGGGTGGCTTGCCACGCGCCGTATTGGTCGCAATATAGACCAAGCTTCTACAGATATGTCCACGCTTTTGAGAACAGCACCTAAAGATATTGTAAAGTAAATGGAGAACTTACAGATCTAGAAAATGCTGATAATCTTCTTTCCAGAAAATCTGAGATCTGCAAGAATATTTTGAAGTTATCTAAAACCAAACAAAATATTGTGCAGACCACTCATTGCATCTCACATGTATAGTTTCACAAATGCAGTTTGAGACGTTTTTAGTACGTACTCCTTTGAAAACTGACTAGAGCGCCCCCAATACATCAGGGAACCTGTTCTGAAGTTCGTTTTAAATCGAATTAAACCATAATCTATTTGTCTTCATTTAATTTATTAGACCAGAGATTTCTCTGACATAGCCTTTCAATGATATTCGAACGACATCTGGGTTGTTGTAATTTATCAACTCCTGTTGTTATGATTTGTTCCGACAGGATACTCAGTTTACTTATCCTTACTAAGAAAAATGTAACAACTTAGCCGGATATTGAACCACTCTTTTTGAGAGTGGGGATTTAGCCGTGCGGTTCTCTCTGTGGCCTCTCCGCTAGGCGATTGATGCCGTATGTTGTGGGTTCGAAACCGATTGAAAACTAGCCGTATTTTCTACCCTGGGTTGGTAACTCTGCTGGTGGACAGAATTGTCCCAAAGGTTATCGTTCGCCCAGTTAAAGTGATGAAATTCGTTTCTTCGCTTCACTAAAGTGTGTATGTGCGATGTATGATAGTGAGCATGCGTGAATAGTGACTTCACGAACTCTACAACGTGTGGAGCGGTCTCAGTCAGAAAAATGTAACAACTTAGCCGGCTACTGAACCACTCTTTTTGAGAATGGAGATTTAGCCGAGCGGTTCTGTCTGTGGCCTCTCCGCTAGGCGACTGATGCCGTAGTTGTGGGTTCAACCCGATTGAAAACTAGCCATATTTCTACCCTGGGTTGGTAACTCTGCTGGTGGACAGAATTGTCCCCGAGGTTATCGTTCGCCCAGTTAAAGCGTGAAATTGTTTCTTTCGCTTCGCTAAAGTTTGTATGTGCGATGTGTGGTAGTGAGCATGTGTGAGTGAGTACTTCACGAACTCTACAACGTGTGGAGCGGTCTCAGTCAGAAAAATGTAACAACTTAGCCGGCTATTGAACCACTCTTTTTGAGAGTGGGGATTTAGCCGTGCGGTTCTCTCTGTGGCCTCTCCGCAAGGCGACTGATGCCGTATGTTGTGGGTTCGAACCCGATTGAAAACTTGCCATATTTTCTATCCACACTGCATGAAACCCAATAATTCAGATGAATTCACATTTATGAGTTGCCTGTATTATAGTATAATACACATGAATCACATGAATCCACATGAATACAGGCTTGCTGAATACAAAAAATGGATTCTTGACTGTATTCATCTGTATATGCACTCTTAGCTAAAATACAGGCAATAATCCATGTTAATACAGTAAGTATCAAAGGGTTTTTATGCAGTGCCAGGGTTGGTAACTCTGCTGGGGACAGAATTGTCCCCGAGGTTATCATTCGCCCAGTTACAGCGATATAATTGTTTCTTCGCTTCATAAAGTTTGTATGTGCGATGTATGATAGTGAGCATGCGTGCGTGAGTGCTTCAAGAACACTACAACGTGTGGAGCGGTCTCAGTCAGAAAAATGTAACAACTTAGCCGGCTATTGAACCACTCTTTTTGAGAGTGGGGATTTAGCCGTGCGGTTCTCTCTGTGGCCTCTCCGCTAGGCGACTGATGCCGTATGTTGTGGGTTCGAACCCGATTGAAAACTAGCCGTATTTTCTACCCTGGGTTGGTAACTCTGCTGGTGGACAGAATTGTCCCCGAGGTTATCGTTCGCCCAGTTAAAGCGATGAATTCGTTTCTTTGCTTCGATAAAGTTTGTATGTGCGATGTGTGATAGTGAGCATGCGTGAGTGAGTGCTTCACGAACTCTACAACGTGTGGAGCGGTCTCAGTCAGAAAAATGTAACAGCTTAGCCGGCTATTGAACCACTCTTTTTGAGAGTGGGGATTTAGCCGTGCGGTTCTCTCTGTGGCCTCTCCGCTAGGCGACTGATGCCGTATGTTGTGGGTTCGAACCCGATTGAAAACTAGGTTTATTATCCCCTATCACAATTTTACCCTCTGAACTATTTTATATTAACAGACAAATACATCATCTGTATATTGCTTGCTCAATTTATATCTTCTGTTCAGTGCATATGTACAAACATGTTGAAACTCGCCACATTAAGTTCAGGGGTCAACTTTGTAAGCCATATCTGATTGAAAAGTATGTGTATTGATTTAGTGATGAAACAATGATGTACTCCAAAAGGAACATTTTTGTGAGATCAACTCTACAGCGTGAGAGAAAGATCAGTCTTTGGCAAAATACAGATGTACACATTTTTTATGAAACTATCCAAGCATTTGACACGAACTAAGTATTAACGCACAAACATACAACCAAATGGTAATAGAACCGTAACATAGTCTAGAGCAGATAAATTAGTGTGACATTTAACCACAGATTTGATAAAATCAATAAGATTGCGAAGATCAATAGGCGTTTTGAAGATATAGTGTTTTCCTCTGAGCGCGTATGTGTACACAGTGTATTGACAGTGATTTATTGAAAAGTACTACAGCCAGCTTAAACATGTATTTACTGTCTTTAAAGCACACAATGCGTGCAAAGTGCTTCACTTCGTTATAGAGCTCTGAGCGAGAAGTATAAAAGAATGAGAAAAATGCGTCTTACGAATTTAGAAATCTTATTGCTTATGTGCATCTGTTGGTTGACTATCAAGGCAGAACTTGACGGAGGCGATGTCTGCAGTGAGGATTTTTGCGCTCGTCCTGACCTTTGCGCATATGTGTTCACTTTTGGTAAAGGTGAAAATGGTATTTGTCCAGCCGTTAGCAATGCCATTCAGTCTGTCAACGACCTCGAAGACGACATCGACTTGCTTTACGAAAGGTTTCGAGAGTCGAACAGAGCGATAGATCTGGTGAAGCAGGGACAAGATAACATCCTAGGTTTGATCTACCAACAGAATGAAGTTATCGGTGAATTAGAGAGTAGAATGGAAAGGAACGATAGCATCGCCGAACGATATTTTGATTTGCTGATGAATCAAATGGAAACGATAAAGGCAAATTTGACGAACCTGAATGCTCGAAGTGTTAATCTTAAGCAGATTATAAGGGAAGATCAAGTAGCCCACAGTACTCAACTCCAAATCCTAGACAGGAAGATCTCACAACTAGAAGCTAAAAATACTTTCTTTGAGGGGGAATTGACGAGACTTGGCTCACTAATAGGTTTGTAAATTAATTTTTTATTGTATTTCCGCTATTCACGTAACTAAGCACAAACAATACATTTCTTTATGTTGCTTAAATGCCCTGTGCTTCCAAATGTACATAATTAATCTTTGGGTAAACGTTCTGCAACTTTTGTCAAACAGCAATTGTATGATTAAGGCACAGTTCTGATTATTAAAGCGAACGCACGATGGCGCTGTCGTCTTGAAAAAAACACAGAAAATGAAACTACCTGTAATTGTGAAATGCCATATCTCCTGCTGCCACAGGTCAGGGGAATAAGAAATGGAGAGATGATCTCCGATGTGGACTGAAATTCCCACTTGCTGATGGTACTCCAGCCGAGTGTAATCCTGACAGTGACAAGCCATGTTGTTCGTCTATTGCTTGGTGTGGAAAGACCTGGGATCACTGTTCATGTGAAAACTGCATAGATTACCGCAGTAAGTGTTTATTTATTTATTTTTATTTATTTATTTATTTATTTTGCACAAAATGATATATAAACACCACAAAATGAACAAAATTGTGAATGGATTACACAGAAAAGTCTAAAGACCTATTTCCACTGTGGTCCATATAGACAAAAGACTAACAAAACAATGAAAAACAATACAAAGTAAGAAATCCGACAACAGGGAGTAAAACAAGCACTTCAAAAATATTAAATAATACTGACTGTAACCCTCTGAAAATCACATCAAAGATTAAATGAAATCTCTCCTGATACGAAAGACATAAGAATCTTGAAAATGTCATTTTAACTTTCTTTTAAAATTGTAACTGGAATCAATATTCCTTATACTACATGGAAGGCAATTCCATAACTGCGAAGCTGAGTACTGAAAACTTGTTTGAAATAATTTAGCTCCTCCTGGGATAAAAACTGAATTATTGCCAGAACGTGTATTATAATTGTGTACATTTTGTCCGGTAATGAAATTTGATGCTTGGTAGGATGGAGCTTGACCCCTTATTATTTTATGCATGAGATTCAGTTTCAGATACGACACTCATTGCTCTACACGAAGCCACCCAAGTTTTTCAAAGTGAGGTGGCCCGATATTTTCCCTGGGGTGCATATCTAGAACAAACCTAATTATTTTATTTTGTGTTGTTTGTAGTCTATTTTTACTGACAACTTTCAAACCTTGATACCAGTAGGCACAGGCATAATCAAAAAGACAATTAATTACAGACTATTTCAAGCTTAGACTGTTCTTTTAAGAAATGATTCGAATTGAAAGAATTGACTCCGTTTTACCAAGATGTAAAGTAATTTGTTATCCACTAACCATTCATTCAAACTTTGCAAATGTAAGCTTAGTTTGTTTTGTATTTTACCAATATCCTCGTCAGAGACCATCAGTGCTGAGTCGTCAGCATACAAAAGAAGTTTACAATTTACAGCAGAACACATGTCATTAACATATATTGAAAACAGAATCGGACCCAGTATCGATCCTTGAGGTACCCCACAATTAATGTGATTAAATGATGACATATGATTATTTACGTTGACCACTTGCTGTCTGCCAGTCAGATAAGAACTGAACCAACAAACAGCTTCGTGATTCAGGCCCAACGCTTTAAGGTGAAGTACTACGAATTACGTCAAAATTAGGTTGAGGTGTCATTTTCTTGAAACTTTGCACGAATATTCTTGGAAGTTGTGCAAGTGCAAAAATGAAATTAAAAATGGGGGTCACCACGCTCGTTTCCATGGAAACGGACGTTAAAATGGCGTCGTTAGAAATAAATAAAAATGATATAATTCACTTAAACTAAAGAAAGCAATTATAAAACGCTCAGCAAATGAGTGAATTTTAATAAATACCAAGAATTAAGATCCATATCTATCGAATGTATGGTTTTCATGATGTTTGTAAAGAAATTTGAACATAAGTATCGATTACAAAAAGACGATAACGAAATTATATCACTACATAATTTTCGGACTTTCTTCCTGTCGCTTTGAATGGTGTCATTTTGACCAAACTTGGCAAATAAAATCCTTACATAATACCATTTAGTTTACACTTTTAATAAAAGGGTGTCACCACGCTACTTTTTACAATATCTCCAGGTGAATGGGTAATATGCGCCATGTCAATGGGAGAGAAATGTTAGTTTTGCGCTCATATTGAATAAAAACCAGCTTTCTAGGGGGTCAAAATATGACAAAGTTAAAGGTCACATGTATTTCTAAGAGACTGGGTCAAAAAATTAGGTAAAAGTTCAATTTCAACAATGACAGATGATGTTAAATACATGCGCTACAAAATAACCCATTTGCGGCAGGCTGGAGTTAAATCTGCGCAGAAATGTTCTAAAGCGTGTGCGCGTCCGAATTCGTCGCCCTTTACCTTAAGCTTATCTAATAAAATCCCATGATCCACGGTATCAAATGCCTTCTGAAGGTCGATAAGCACCACCCCTGTTCGTTTACCCTGGTCAATTTGGTGTTTGATATGATCAGTGATGTAAATCAAGCATGTATCAGTAGAGTATCCTGGTCTAAATCCTGATTGAAATTCATACAGTAAGTTGTTTTTCAATAGGCACTCTTCTAGCTGGTCATAAATTATTCTCTCCAGAACTTTAGAAACAATGCTTGTAATCGATACTGGCCGATAATTACCTTCAAAAGTTTTGTCATTCTTTTCGTAAACTGGGACAACTTTGGCATTTTTTAAATCATTCGGAAAAACTTGTTGATGAATTGATAAATTAATAACATGAGTTAGAGGAGCAGCAATTTGCTCAGCGCCATCTTTAATAATTTTGGCCTGAATATTGTCTAAACCTGTCGATTTAGTGCTTTCAAGAGAGGAAAGATGATTATAGACAACAGAATCACTGACAACGGACAGTTTGAAACCGTTTTCTACAACTCCTTTGTCAGAGTAAAAATGTTTGACATGGTCTATGCCAAACTTACCTGACATAGGAGGTAGTTTGTCGACAAGTGAAGATGCTATTGTGCTGAAGAAGTGATTAAATCTTTGTGCAACTTTTGTTTTGTCAAAACAAACCTCATTGCCTATAAGCAAGCCAATATTTGTGAAAGTAGAACCAACTTTTTTAAGGGGAGCTCCCAAGTTTTTCAAGATTTTCCAAACCTCTTTTGAGTTTTGGTGAAATAGGAAGAGCATGGTAGGACCGCAAACAATGATTTCGCCTGTATTTTTTATGCAAATTGGAATATATTTAAGGTGATTATGGGTTGATCAGTGGTACTATTATGTTGACCATTCTTTAAACTGTTTCTATTTTGGGTTATCGACGAACGTTTGCTAAAACCACACATTTGATATATCAGATTGTACGTCTGATCAGCAATTGGCAATGTCACAACCTTTAGCAGAAAGCTCACTACGGGTCTCAGTTGGGGTCATGTGGTTCGTATAGTCTACTTACAATCATGTGCATTGTCGATTATTATAATGCATTCTTCACTGAGGGAGGAACCAAACCCGAAACCTCTGTTGATTTAATCTCCTGGCACCAAGTGTTTTATCTGCTGTTTTTAAGTACCCTAGCCTTACCTCCTTTTTGAGGGAGGTCTATCGAATCGGATACTAAGCTCACTAATTGGTTTGTAATTTACTTTTTTTTATGACAGCATTACTAGAAATCATTAGTTGTTGAAATTCATCGGAAAATTTACACTGTTTATTTCAACAAACGTTAGCATTACACATCATTATGTTGCTGTAATTACCTTTGCTGCCAAGTCAGTGTAAACGTTCAGTAACTTTTAATCAACAACCATGGTAGTAAGGTAAAGTTCTGATTATTTAGGCGAACGCACGATGACGCTATCGTCTCGATAAAAACACAGAAAATGGAACTACCTGTAATTTTGAAATATTATATCTCCTGCTGCCACAGGTCAGGGGAATAAGAAATGGAGAGATGATCTCCGATGTGGACTGAAATTCCCACTTGCTGATGGTACTCCAGCCGAGTGTAATCCTGACAGTGACAAGCCATGCTGTTCGTCTATTGCTTGGTGTGGAAATACCTGGGATCACTGTTCATGTGAAAACTGTATAGATTACCGCAGTAAGTGTTTGAGTTTTAGTCAAATAGGAAGAGCATGGTAGGACCGCAAAAATGATTTCGGTTGTAAAATTTTACACAAATTGGAATATATTTAAGGTGATTATGGGTTCATCAGTGGTAATATTACGTTGAACATTCTTTAAACTGTTTCTATTTTGGGTTATTGACGAACGTTCGCTAAAACCACAGATTTGATATATCAGATTGTAGGTCAGATCAGCAATTGTCAATGTCACAACTTTTGGCAGAAAGCTCACTACGGGTCTCAGTTGGGGTCATTTAGCTGGTAGTCTACTTACAATCATGTGCATTGTCGATTATTATAATGCATTCTTCAATGACGGAAGAGCCCAACCCGAAACCTGTACTGCTAAATCAGTGTAAACGTTCTGATTATTTAGGCGAACGAACGATGGCGCTGTCGTCTCTGATGAAAACACAGAATATGTATCTACCTGTACTTGTGAATGTTATATCTCCTGCTGCCACAGGTCAGGGGAATAAGAAATGGAGAGATGATCTCCGATGTGGACTGAAATTCCCACTTGCTGATGGTACTCCAGCCGAGTGTAATCCTGACAGTGACAAGCCATGCTGTTCGTCTATTGCTTGGTGTGGAAACACCAGGGATCACTGTTCGTGTGAAAACTGTATAGATTACCGCAGTAAGTGTTTGAGTTTTAGTCATTTAGTCAAATAGGAAGAACATGCAAGACCGAAGCACTGATTTCGTCTGTAAACATTTTACACAAATTGGAATACATTTAAGATGATTATGGGTTGATATGTGGTATTATCATATGCCCATGCCCTATTGACGTTCTCCGTAAAATATCAGTCGTGATATTTCAAGGTAAATGTCGAGATGTACACGATGAACGTCATCAGTTTTGGAGTTTTCCGGACTACATTAGCAGTTTTTTGGTAAACAACGTAAACAAACAAAATGGCTGCTGCTCCCCGCCTGCGAAGCGATGTCGCCGACGTAAAAACTGGAAGGGCTTCGAGGAAGACTGGTATTTTTGGTTGCCAAAGACGGAAATAACAAGTTGAGTCTTGAAATGTTTTCCCATAGTATGTTTTGGTCTAGTTCTAGCAAACATTCTGCCTTTCGCACGGCGCCGGCTCTGTGCACGGTCTACCCACGAACATGTAGTGAGTGCGTGGCGTGACAGCGATGTCGCACGCGCAACGACTGTTGAGATGGCAACTGTCAGGGTAAACAAACAAAGTGGCGTCCCCTCTCCGCGTGAGCTCCGTGCCGTACAACAATCGAAATCAGGATAGATTCAAAGCTGAGCACAGTTTTTAATCGGTTACAATTGTAATAGCATATGGCATTTTAAAAGGTTCCTCATGTATGACGATTTTTGTATCCCGGTGTCTTTCTTCTTTGGGTCATTGAGATATGGACGACTTGCAGCGATGTCGCGCGTGATGTTGACTTCGTCGTATACTTTATGAATGAAACCTGTTCACATAAACAGTCTGATATTTATACGCAAGGCGAAATACAGTAAAGCCTCAAAATTTAAGCTTTTTCGTTCTTTTAGTAAAATTATGGGCATTGGTGTATGATAAATCGTTTATTACCCAATATCGCCTGTTCCTGTGTCGT
Source organism: Ptychodera flava (assembly GCF_041260155.1). Taxonomy (NCBI): domain Eukaryota; kingdom Metazoa; phylum Hemichordata; class Enteropneusta; family Ptychoderidae; genus Ptychodera; species Ptychodera flava. The sequence continues at coordinate 31,247,557 of NC_091929.1, forward strand.
ATCAGCATGAGTATAATTTGAGCTGCGTCAGACACGAGACGAAGTCGAGTGTTTGACGCAGCACAAATGACACAGGAACAGGCGATATTGGGTATTATATCATACCAGTATATTGATGGTGCAAATGCAGCGATCTGATTGGTCGAGACGGCAAAAGAACCGTGGTATATTGGCGATATACCACGGTTAGTATACGCGCAAGCTCTCAGCTTGAGCAAAAATCCGTTTTTGACGTTTCTCGCCAAAATTTCAATACACTGTTATGATATAATAGCAATAAATCACACCCAGAGACGGTATAACACTCATTTTGACCAGTTCACTTCATATATGCACTCGCTGTCGCTCGTGTATGTATGTCGTGAACTGGTCAAAATCTCGTGGTATACCGTCGCTGGGTGTGCTTTATTACTTAAATAACCTCTAACTATTATGTTGACCAAACTTTAATCTTTTCTATTTTGGGTTATTGACAAACGTTCGCTAAATCCTTAAATTCTTTTATCAAATGTATAAATCTTGTCACCCTTTAAATATGTCACAAACTTTGGCAGAAAGTTCACTAAGCGTCTCATTTGTGTCATGTAGTTGGTATAGTATACTGAAAATTGTGTGTAATGTTGATAATGAAAATGCATTCTTCACTGAGTGAAGAGCCCGACCCGAAACCTCTGTTGATTTAATCTCCTGGTTCTAACTGTTTTTATGTGCTGTTTTTTTAAGTACCGTAGCTTTATCTCCTTTTTGAGGGCGGTCTTTCGATACTTAGCTATCTTATAAGTTTGTAATTTACTTTTTTATGACAGCATTTCTAGAAATCATTAGTTGAAATTCATCGGAAAATTTACACTGTTCATTTCAACAAACGTTAGCATTACACATCATTATGTTGCTGTAATTACCTGTGCTGTCAAGTCAGTGTAAACGTTCAGTAACTTTTAAACAACAACCATGGTAGTAAGGTAAAGTTCTGATTATTTAGGCGAACGCACGATGACGCTATCGTCTTGATAAAAACACAGAAAATGAAACTACCTGTAATTGTGAAATGTATATCTCCTGCTGCCACAGGTCAGGGGAATAAGAAATGGAGAGATGATCTCCGATGTGGACTGAAATTCCCACTTGCTGATGGTACTCCAGCCGAGTGTAATCCTGACAGTGACAAGCCATGCTGTTCGTCTATTGCTTGGTGTGGAAACACCAGGGATCACTGTTCGTGTGAAAACTGTATAGATTACCGCAGTAAGTGTTTGAGTTTTAGTCAAATATGATAGGGCCGCAAACAATGATTTAGTTTGTAATATTTTACACAAATTGGAATATATTTAAGGTGATTAAGGGTTGATATGTGGTACTATTATGTTGACAATACTTTAAACTGTTTCTAGTTTGGGTTATTGACGAACGTTTGCTAAAACCACAAATTTGATTTATCAGATTGTAGGTCTGATCAGAAATTGTCAATGTCACAACCTTTGGCAGAAAGCTCACTACGGGTCTCAGTTGGGGTCATTTAGTTGGTATAGTCTACTTACAATCATGTGCATTGTCGATTATTATAATGCATTCTTCGATAACGAAAAAGCCCAAACCGAAACCAGCACTACCAAGTCAGTGTAAACGTTCTGATTATTTAGGCGAACGCACGATGGCGCTGTCGTCTCTGATAAAAACACAGAACATGGAACTACCTGTACTTGTGAAATATTATATCTCCTGCTGCCACAGGTCAGGGGAATACGAAATGGAGAGACGATCTTCGATGTGGACTGAAATTCCGACTTGCTGATGGTACTCCAGCCGAGTGTAATCCTGACAGTGACAAGCCATGCTGTTCGTCTATTGCTTGGTGTGGAAACACCAGGGATCACTGTTCATGTGAAAACTGTATAGATTATCGCAGTAAGTGTTTGAGTTTTGGTCAAATATAAATAATTAGAAAACGGTAGGACCGCAACAGCAGATTCCATCTGTACTTTTTGTACATGAATTGGAATGTGTTTAAAGTCACGAGATGCTAATATGCGGCATCACAATGTTGCCAAACTTAAAGTTTTTTTAATGATTTGGCTTAATGACATACGTTCGCCAAACACGTGAATTTCATTTTTTGTAGTACGTCTTTTCACTCTTTGTCGATATACTAACCTTTGCCAGAAGACTCTCTAAGGATCTCAATTGGGTTGATTTAGCTGGTATAGTCTCTTTTCTATTGTCAAACACTTAACCATATCTCCTGCTAATTTCTCTTTTGTGAATTGGCCGATTGCTGCTGAAGTTACGATAGTAAATAAGTGAAGATTCTTCAGGCGACCTTTCATGGACACTGAACTCTTTCATTTTTGTTTTCGAAATCATCGCATTTTGGAATTCATAATCAGGAGTCGCATTAGTAAAGAAACGGATTATCAAACATTTACCAACACTTGAAATTCAAAATGGCTGCCATCCCTAATTTAACTGTATGGGGCGAACTAAATTTTACCTTTTTACAATAATAACCCAGTGAAAATTTTCTTTAAATTTCTTCACTAGCATTAGGAGAAATGCCCGCAATTGGTAGAATAAAAGGTATCATGCAAGTTTGAGAGAGCAAATATCTGTCCCCGAGGTGCAAGCATTCGACCGTACTTCTTAGATAGTAACCGAAGTTGGAGGGTTGATATGTGGATCAGCCTTTTTTGAACCATTCTCTCACCAAATCAAGGATGAAAATCAGGGAACAGTCTAAAGTGTGGTACTTGAAAAACCAATTACCTAATTTTATCGAATCTGATATAAAATTCAAAATGGCCGTCATTCCCTGTTAACTCTATCGAGAAAATTGTGATTTTCGAAAATCTGTTATATAAAATCTTTCGCACTCTAAGAATTTTAAAATGAGCCCGTAAAAGCGGTATATCAGAAAAGAATTGTAAAACATCGCATGTTCGAATATCTCTCATGAGGCGCATTTAATCTTAATGGCAACTTTTGTGAACGAGGAAACATTTACGACCTGTACTCCGAAAATACATTTATCCTAACGTTCTGTTATAAGCGAACACTAATAATATATATCGTTTCTGTATAATAATAATATTATATAGGGCTCAGCCCTTGGTGTCGCGCAAGGGGTGAAGATTGGAACTGTTATTTATATTGATTCATGATAAATTGTTACTTCATAAACGTTTATATGACAACTATGCCCAGTTTCCCTCTGATGAAAGCAGTTCAAGTACGTACACGACGTCAAACCCTGCAGCAGGGCAGGTATAGATTTTCTGTAGCGTGTAAAAATTTTTGACAAAAATTGGCAATTTTTACAATGATAACAGCCTATTGCGTTAAACAAGGGACGTATTATGCAATCATTATCATCGCAATGGTAACCGCACTGCCCACCTTCCAGTTGCAAGCTGAAACTATAGCGTTCCGTCTAAAAACTGGCAATTTTTGATCTAATTATTGACACAGGGGGCGCTCTTCTATAAATTCAATCCCAGCATTCTTTGCGTATGCCCCCGTTCATATGCACGACAGTTTTCTCCCTTTATCTATATTAACGATATTTTGTATCAGCGACAAGGTGCATAATAACATTTACTGGCTAATAAAAGAGGTATATTTTATAAAAAGGCATGTTATATAATGGTAATTTGTTTCGTATTTGTTTATTTACGAGTACTCAAAAAAAAAAAACATGGCGGCGCCCATCATGAGAAAGAAGGGTACACTTCCGGTTACTCGCATAGTATATTATGAATAAGCGCATGCGTAGTCAGTAAGCCGCTGGCGCGACTAATAATAATAATAATAATAATAATAATAATAATAATAATAATAATAATATAAGTATAATATAGAAATAATAACGCGAATAATAATAGGTTAAATTTCCGTGAAAATTTCACCATGGGTCGAAAAGACCAAATATGATATCGATTTCACTGACCCAAGTTTCCATGGTAACCATTTTACGGGTTGAAAATTTCAGTTTTTCTAATATCCCATGAAAAGTTACTTTGATTGATATGAAAATTGTCTAGTGGGGGAGTTCGGGTCAGAGAACCCCCAAACCAGACTTATTTTAATGTTTCAAGTTGTCATGGTAACTATTTTTGGCTTGAAAGTGTTACTTTTTCCCTAATTCCTATTAAAGAACTATTAACCCTTTCAGGCCTAAATCCCTATATACAGGGGTAGCTCTGGTAAGTTACCAGAAAGTCAGGCCTGAAAGGGTTAATTGATGTAAAAAATTGATCATAAGGGTTTTTGTGGTTAGCACACCAAAAATTCACACTCATTTTAATGTGAGATGTTTCCATGGCAACCATTCAGGAGTAAAAATTACCAGTTTTTCAAAGATTCTACCTAAAATCAAGTGATCAACAGAATGTGTTATATCAAAGCGATATTTTCTGTTACAAAGACCAAATATGCAGTGTAAAAATCGAATAAACCACAGAATATTATACCAAAGGGTTATTTTGGCTTAGAAAGACAAAATATGATATCCACTTTTACTGCCCTGTGTTTCCATAGTAACCTATTTGCGTTTTAAAATTTCAATTTTTTTTACAAATTCCATTAAAAGTAATCCCAGTTACTATGCAAATGCTCTCCTAAGTGTATTAATCAGAGCATGAACTCCATGTTCATTTTTGTTTTTATGTTGCCGTGGTAACCATTTTGGTAACCACAGTTTTTTTATTTAAAACATAATTCAGGTTTTTTTTTTATTTTATTGATTTCTAAGTAACAACTTTTAACATTTTTTAATGATAATAATAATTGTAATTTATTTGCCTCAGGCTAGGAAGAATAATAAAGATAATGTAAACTGGGGCCATTCTGGTCAAAATTATTTTTTCCGTTAATTTTATTGTGTTAGAATTAATTTTATATAGACCAGAAATAATTTTTCAAGCATTTTCAATTTTGTTTCATACGGTTATCACAAATAAGTGTTATATAGTATAGTACTAACTTATTATGCATTCATTGAATTAAGTTTATGCCTTCAAATTAATTTTATGTGCCAAAATTAATTCTACTAGTATCTCAAATTAATTTTATGAACCCAATTCCCTTTATTATTTTACAAATTATTATTTTTCACAAGCAGTAACAGTAGCGCACAGTTTTTTTTATTTAATGCATGATTCACTGGTAATTATTTATTTTATGGATTTATAATTAACGACGTACTAATAAAATAATTTATTTCGATTTCTTTGCCTCATTCCAGGAAGAATAATGAAGACAAATTATTTCTGATAGTTTAACTAAAGTAAAATAATGACTATGTAGTAGTGCTTTATTACTTGTGTGACCTGGCGTGACCCCATAAACTCTATAATTAGCTAGATCCCTCTCCACGGTAGCAACGGCTAAATTTGAACATGGTGCCTGCATACCTTTAAACACTTTTTTTCAAACCCAGCAGGCCAAGACAAGGGGGAAATATTACATGTTTAATGTTTCGTGTTTAATACAGACCTACTTGTAAATAAAATTAAACTAACACCAACTCTCAATGAATTTTGCCAGTGGAATAGCCAGTATTATTGTAAAAGGCGATAGTCATATCAAACTATTGATATGCGACAAAAATAATTAATGGTGAAAAAACGCATTTATTGATTCGCCAAAGGCCTGTGGATTCGCTTATTTTTGCAAGAGTGCTACATGGACATTATCCATTATCTATTTCTCACTTGTGCGAACGTCGTAGGAAACACTTATTGCAACAATTTACCCTAAATATAAAGAATCGGCTGTCAATTAAACTGCGGTTGCCAACCAACCGGAGGTAAACAGTGAGACTAAATGTGCCCAGAAATACCAGCGCAATAGACTAATCGTTTTGGCGTGTGCCAACTCACTTATAGAAACCGCAAAGATTAGTCGTTTTGGCATGTGCTGGTTAATCGGCTAACAAAAACACGAGACTGCAAAACAGCAAAAAGTGATAAAGAAATGTAAATAGCTATGGAATAGTTTCTATAAAAATCTCTACACATGAGTATCAACCTTGGGCCTATAGCACAATGGAATAGCCAGTATTATTGTAAAAGGCGATAGTCATATCAAACTATTGACATGCGACAAAAATAATTAATGGTGAAAAAACGCATTTATTGATTCGCCAAAAGCCTGTGGATTCGCTTATTTTTGCACGAGTTCTACATGGACATTATCCATAGGAAAAAGTTCGACTCACCGTCTCGATTGCTGTTTCAGTGAATCGGCCATGATGAGAGTTCTCGAATCAAAAACTTTAGCCGTGATCGAATACAAATGTCTTCTCATTAAATTACGTCATTGTTATACAAGAGTTAGCAATCCGAAGTCTGTCACCCTGTTTTTTTCAAAGTTTGGAGAAGGGCTGCGTTTCCATCTTAATGATTGAACGACATGAAACGCACAATTCTATCGCATATATCCAGCAATATGTACTGTAGAAATACAGTAAACGCTCCAGGTACGTATCTTATACTCCAAAAAAAGGCCACAGGCGGCGTGAACTTTCTGAAAGGATTTCCTAAACGTCCTACTTGTTACCTTACAGACTCACATATGTTGTCCTGAAAAGTATTCTCTGCAGTAATTCCAGTTTCTGTCAACGTGCACATAATTTTAAAAGCTCAACGACACGCACGAGACGAAGAAGTTCCAGACTGAACGTTCACGCGCACGGAGACTCAATTGCGCATGCTCATATTGTCAGCTGCACTGGTATAGACTCTCCACAGAGCTAGCGCTGTGACTTGTTTTGTGCGCGCCCACGGTGGGTCTGCATTCGAAGGCTACGCTGTGCATGTGAGCACGCGCTGCCAGACACAGCGACTGTCGGTTTTTGCAAGATATGAATATTCATAAGGGTAGTGACGTCAAAAGAAACACCTATCTACCTGGGCAGAGAGAATATATACTAGCTGGTAGACCTATAGTATACGCGGTATGTTTTTATTTTTCATTTTTAATTTTATTTGGCTATGGTACTTGTCATTTCTTTTTGATTAACGGATGTGTGCATTTCTATAAAGTACCCGGATCAGGCTGAAATCCGACCGGTCGCTTGCAAGAACGTCCAGACCCTGGGAATCGCGTTGCGATTCGCGTCGTGTCAATACCTGCTGGTATCGCTTAAACTGCTTAGTGTCACTTTTCCGACAAGCATTACCCCTTGGCTTTATGATATCCCCCTCTCTCCGTACAATATGATGCATAATTCGGCACTGCACGTACGACAAGTCACCCCTATCGACAAAATTAAACTAAACAACACCTCTTTTTAAGAATTCTCTCAGCTTAAATGAACTGTTATTAGATTTCTATATAATACTTATAGCCCCTAAACTTGTAATTAATATAAGTATTATATAGAAATAATAACGCGAATAATAATAGGTTCAATTTCCGTGAAAATTTCACCATAAGGGTATTTTTGGTCGAAAAGACCAAATATGATATCGATTTCACTGCCCCATGTTTCCATGGTAACCATTTTAGGGGTTGAAAATTTCAATTTTTCTAATATCCCATGAAAAGTTACTTTGATTGATATGAAAATTATCTAGTGGGGGAGTTCGGGTCAGAGAACACAAAAACCAGACTTATTTTGATGTTTCAAGTTGCCATGGTAACTATTTTGGCATTGAAAATGTTACTTTTTCCCTAATTCCTATTAAAAATGTACTCGGACATAAATCCGGTATTTTGGTAATAATCTCATTATTATACACCTTTTTTAATCCAATTTTACCTCGAAAAAATCAAAATTAAAGCTTTTTTGGGGATGCCTGTCCCGCACTGCACTGAGCGATCGCGAGCAAACTGAGAACGCTAAGCGCACAGAACGAAATTTCAAACCCGCGCAGCGCAGTGTACGTGTTTGAAATTGTAGGTCGGCAGTATAATTTCACCCGAATTCACAGGCTTTTGATTCACCACTACTAACGTTGTGAAGTAGCGAATGTTTAGAAGTATTTCCCCGCATTGACGTAATGGTGTTTTGAGGTCAAAGGTCAAATAGCGTTCAATAACACCAAAAGTTATTGTACTCCGCGTCAAAGTTATTGGACTCTGCGTCCTCTGATACCGAAAATTTACTGTACGAAGAAAACTCCATAGATTGCAGACGCAGGTGTATAATAATAAAGATAATGTATATTTGGGCCATTGTGATCAAAATTATGTTTTCCGTTAATTTTAGTGTGTAAGAATTAATTTTATATAGACCAGAAATAATTTTTCAAGCATTTTTAATTTTGTTTCATGCAGTCATCTCAAATAAGTGTTATATAGTATATTACTAACTTATTATGCATTCATCGAATCAAGTTTATGCCCTCAAATTAATTTTATGTGCTAAAATTAATTCTACTAGTATCTCAAATTAATTTTATGAACCCAATTCCCCTTATCACCCAATGTACCATTATTTATCACAAGCAGTAACAGTAGCGCAGTTTTTTTTAACACTTGATTCACTGGTACTTATTTATTTTATGGATTTACAATTAATGATTTCTTTGCCTCATTCCAGGAAGAATAATGAAGAAAAATTATTTCTGATTGTTTAACTATAGTAAAATTATGACCATGTAGTGGTGCATTATTTTAGTGTGACCTGGCGTGACCCCATAAACTCTATGATTAGCTAGATCCCTTTCCATGGTAGCAACGGCTAAATTTGAACATGGTGCCTGTATACCTTTAAACACTTTTTTAAATCCAGCAGGCCAAGACAAGGGGGAAATATTACAAGATAAATGTTTCACGTTTAATACTGCATGCCCTACTTGACATAGTATAGGGCCCTCACTTGTGCGAACGTCGTAGGAAACACTTATTGCAACAATTCACCCTAAATATAAAGAATCGGCTGTCAATTAAACTGCGGTTGCTAACCAACCGGAGGTAAACAGTGAGACTAAACGTGCCAAGAAATACGAACGCAATAGACTAATCGTTTTGGCGTGTGTGCCAACTCACAATTATAGAAAACCGCAAAAATTAGTCGTTTTGGCGTTGCTGACAAATCAGCTAACAAAAAACAGGAAACCGCAAAACCGCAAAAAGTGATAAAGAAATGTAAATAGCTATGGAATAGTTTCTATAAAAATTTCTACATATGTATATCAACCTGGGGAATAAGATTTTGACCTGTAGCACAATGCACAATCGAATAGCCAGTATTATTGTAAAAGGCGATAGTCATATTGTATCAAACTATTGACATGCGACAAAAATAATTAATCTTTCCACCTTTCAGCTGGTGAAAAACGCATTTATTGATTCGCCAAAGGCCTGTGGATTCGCTTATTTTTGCACAAGTGCTACATGGACGTAGGAAAATGTTCGACTCACCCTCTGGATTGTTGAGAATATAGGTAACTGACTGTTTCAGTGAATCCGCCATGATGAGAGTTCTCGAATCCAAAACTCTAGCCGTGCTCGAATACAAATGTCTTCTCATTAAATTACGTCATTGTATACAAGAGTTAGCATTCCAAAGTCTGTCACCCTGTTTTTTCGAAGTTTGGAGAAGGGCGGCATTTCTATCTGAATGATTGAACGACGTGAAACACAAAATTCCATCGCACATGTTCCGGCAATATGTACAGTAGAAATACGCTGCAGTTACGTAAGCTTATAAGCTTATACTCCACAAAATGGCCACAGGCGGCGTGAACTTTCTGAAAGGGTTTTCATAAACGTCCTACTTGGTACCTTAACACTCACATGTGATATCCTGAAAAGTATTCTCTGCAGTAATTCCAGTTTCTGTCAATATTCAACTGTTCAACGACACGATAGCACGAGCATTACTGACACGCGCACAAAGACTCAATTGCGCATGCTCTCTGAAGGGCGTGCGCGTGAATTGCGCGTGTTCCAACAGTGAAGAACGCAAATCGCAGGATCTCTGCCTGACTACTCTGGCAGGGCGAAACAAGGGAGATGCAAAAAATGTTTATTCTGCAATGCCAATATGACGCTTACGAGGTTCGGTGGTCGCAGTAAAGAAATTTCACTGCAGAGAGAGAGAGAGAGAGAGAGGAGAGAGAGAGAGAGAGAGAGAGAGAGAGAGTTATGTGGAAATCTTTTTCATAGTCGTGAGTTTAGATGGATGAAAACTAAAAACAAAATTAAATTGAACTGATTGAACGTGTATCCATAAAGTTCGCACAAAAGTAAAAAAGTCTAGGCCTGCTGGTATCGCTTAAACTGCTTAATGTCACTTTTCCGACAAGCATTACCCCTTAGGTTAATGATATCCCCCTCTCTCCAAACAGTATGACGCATAATTCTGCGCTGCACGTACAACAATTGGAAGTCACCCCATTGAAAAATTAAAATAAACAACACCTCTTTTTCAGAATTCCAACACAGTTTCAATGAACTGTTATTTCTATATAATACTTATAGCCCCTAAACTTGTAATAATAATAATAATAATAATAATAATAATAATAATTGGCAAATAATCCACAAGGTCGAATTTATTGTTCAGCTGAAAAATGACTCGTTCATTGAGAAGTCAGGCTGATATCTATGATCTAATGAATCGATAGCCTGTGAATATTAAAGGTATACTGTCACCTGTTCCAATTTTGCCACAGTTACCATGGTGAGAGAAAATAAAACCAGTCACAGATTTAAAGCGGGTGGCCGCTTTTTAAAAACAGCACCCCAAACAAGGGCATTTTGAATACCAAGGAACGCCCATTTGACCATATATGCGCATATTTAAGATTACAGGTGACTGTATACCTTTAACGGCCTGGTATAATGTCACCAAAACATACAGAAGACAATAACGATAAGGCAAAAGAAGTGGACTGGATTATTGCGTTTCGCATGCAATTTTAAGCAATGCGTCAAGGTTTTCAACTTGTTACCCTGACGCTCACGCTGTTTTTGCATATTTTTCTCTAATAGCTAAAAAATAAACATGGAGGACTCTTCGGACCAGATGTACATGTACCTTCAGCCTTCACCAAACATCATTCTTAAGAATGCGAGGCAATGGACAAGTACAATAAACACTACCTTTTACACAAATACAATAATACAATGGACCGTACAATGGTGTGCACAAGAATTTATCATATTCCTTTATTGAGGCAGAATGTTCCGTACATACAAATTTTCAGAATGTTAAACTTTAGAAGAGCTTAATGGGAACACCGAAGAATGCTTTACATTTTTTTTACCGAGTTTTCAATATAAAGATAGCAAATATATTATCTTTTAAGCAGAGTTAAAACAAGGAATATCACCAATTTTTGATTTCCAGTACCTATACATCTAAGGTAATTTTCTAATGTAATTTACATTATATGTCCAATTGTGATGTTCATTCTTGATAATGTAGAGGAAAATGGATGAAGCTTATCGCGAACGAAACACAAGTAAACGTTTATTTTGTGTGTTTTTTACGTGACCTATTCGGCGTAATTCGCATAAAGCTCCACTACCTTCTTTTGATGTTATTTCCATTGTTATTGTTCTAAATGAAGTTTACTGTGTCATGTTCGAAAAGCACGTGGAAATGCCAGGTTTTCAATTTGTCAATATAGTTTTTGTATTTGTCCAACCTAGTGGTATTGTCCCTGAGGCTGTCTTCCGCCCAGTAAAACGATTCATTCATTGCTTTGATAATGTATGTATGTATGTATGTATGTATGTATGTATGTATGTATGTATGTATGTATGTATGTATGTATGTATGTATGTGTGTGTGTGTGTGTGTGTGTGTGTGTGTGTGTGGTGTATGCTCGTGTATCAAAGAGTGCGGATGTCCTCGTGACGATTACAGTGCTCGATTATAAAGCAGAGCGTTATAAAAATGTTTTACTATAACCCAAACGGGATTCGAACCCCCACACGCTTCACGGCAACATCGCCTTGCTGCAAGATACCACAAATTACTTACTCAATTCATGCATCTTGCATTCTCCACACTAATTGTTCTTTCGGTCTTTACTCTCATTTATAAATGAGAGTGAAGACCTAAGGAAAAATTAGTCTGGAGAATGCGAGATGCATTTGTTTCTCAGAAAACTTCAAATACGTTGTTATCGATTAGAACTTTAACTAAAACCCTACAACACTGTTACTCATTAAAGTCAGAGTGGGGATAATTACCCATTAGGTACATTGATATCCCAGACAAAGAATGTGAAAATTGTCAAATTTTCTTTCGTAACTTTCTCATTTTTGGCCATCGTTCATGGCTGGCCTGGGGATCTCAAATGAATACATTGCCGCGGATTAATCTCTCGCATAAATAAACCTGCGTTAACAGATACAAGTTATGGAGATTGAAGGAGCTAAGAGTTACTTGAAAATATTTTCATGGTAGACGGGGTCTTGACAATTATTTTGATACTGTATGGCAATTGGTTTCCATCGTGGAAGAGCCCCCATGTACATTACGTAACATTTTCTGAAGTTTGTTTTAAAGTGAGTTATTATTATCATTTATTATATCTTTATTTTAGATTATAAAAATCCATAGCAAAACAACAATACATTTTAAATTCAATTCAATTCAATTCAATTCAATTCAATTCAATTACTTTATTATCCACAAATACATGTAGAAATTTGCCTTCAGGCTCATCATATACAGATTAAAATAGTACAACAAGCAAAAGATTCTATAAAAAGGGACGCTATTACACATTGAAATGCTTAAAAACACACACAAGGTAGCGACATAGATACAAAATTGAAACATAGACGGAAACAACAAAGGACCAACTGGAGGTTTAAAACTACATCGAGTTTGAGTTTAAAATTGAAACTGCTGATGGAAGAAATGACTTTTTGAAGAGGTTTTTCTTTGCACGAGGAACCCGAAAACGTCTCCCTGACGGGAGTTTCTGGAAGTAACCATGGAGAGGGTGATGAGAATCATTGACAATATTCTGCGCTTTCCTTTTCACTGCCAGCTGGTAAAGGTTTACAAGGGAATTTTGACGACAGCCAATAATTTTTTCTGCCATCCTCACAATACGAGAAAGCTTACTTCTGTTTCTGACAGTCAAATTTCCATACCACAAAATGATATTATAGGTTAAAACACTCTCAATGAGGGATCTGTACACCATTTGTAAGATATTTTGACTCACATTGAACGATTTGAGTTTCCTGAGAAGGTATAATCTTTGTTGGGACTTTTTCGCTATATAGTCAGTATTTTCATCAAATGTGAGTTTTTCATCTAGAAATGAACCTAAGTATTTGAAACATGAAACGACTTCAACAGATTCATCGTTGATTGTGACAGGAGTAAAATCCGGGCAAACTTTACAACCAATGACAAGCTCTTTTGTTTTACTAATATTCATATCTAAATAGCTATCTATACACCAGTTCTTTAAAATTTCAACATTATGGAAATATTCAGAAAGAGAATCTTCCTTTTTGAGTCGCCCAACAAGAGCCATGTCATCAGCAAATTTGAACAAACAAGATATTGCAGTATTGCACCTCATGTGATCTGTGTAAATAGAAAATAGAGTAGGTGATAGCACGCAACCTTGTGGTGCACCAACATTCAGTACAATTTCCTCTGACATGTAGCCATTACACATACCCGTTGTGGTCTTTCTCTAAGAAAATCACTGATCCAGAGAATTATGTTGGCATCGACATTCATATTGATAGGACGTCTAACGAGAACATATGGTTCAATGGTGTTGAAAGCGCTTGAAAAGTCTATAAAAAGAATACGAATGTATGCATTTGCGGATTCTAAATGTTGAGAAAGTAAATTAAAAATTAAATACGCTTACTCCAAATCCTCCACAGTCCATTCTTTGATAACTCTGATAATGATAAAACACTCTTCACAAGCGGGTTACTTGAGAGATGGAGTCTGCTCAGAAAACTAAATTATTTTTTCCGAAGGATTTCATCAAAAGTTAAAATCGAAAGACTGACAAACATTGCACTGTTATTCTGAATAAAAGAATGTTTAAAACCAGACAACTTACAAAACACATGGGAGTAAGCTCGTCTAACTGCATTAAACGTACATAAAGAAAACGTACTCGACAAATAAGAACAATAAGGAATATCACAAAAGACAGAAAATAAGTGACATTTTACAGAAAGAGACGCGAATTTAAAATCACGAATTATAGCATTGCCACGAACATGAAATTGCCGAGCCTGAGCCTGAATGTCCTCATTATTCCTAAGGTCACAAGTGATTAAGTGACCAAGGTATTTATAAACACTAACATAATCAAGCATTTTACCATTAAGATAAATTGGAACTTGTCTAAGCTTACGAATACTTGGTTGAATTAGCATACAAACTGTCTTTTGCTCATTGAAAAATATTGAATGATTGTTACCATAATGACCACATATATCAACAAGCATCTGCTGCCATAGGCTCCAGTAGATATGATAACTAAGTCGTCAGCATAAATCAAATGATTCACCTTATAGTCACCAATAAGGCATCCATAGGGAATTGTGGAGAGATTCTTACTGATATCATCCAAATAGACGGTGAAAAAGAAAGGTGACGTAATGCCACCCTGCTTTACCCCATTCTTAGAATGAAAAGTTTCAAACAGTAACCCATTCCATCTGACAACAAAGTCTTGATACCTATACATGTATGACAAAATCTTAATGAGATAAGGCTTAACATCCCTTTGCAATAGTTCAACATACAGAATATTGTGATGAACATAGTCAAATGCTTTGGATGCATTCATAAAAGTGATGAAAACAGGAGTATTACAACGTCTATAGTAATTCAAAATTTCTTTCAAAACAAATACTGACATATCAGAACCATGGTCTGGTTTAAATCCAAATTGGTGATCTGTGGTTGTTAAACATTCCATACAGCGATTTAACGAAACCCTTTGGAACAGTTTGGATATTGTTGTTGCAACAGCAACATGACGATAGTTAGATTTGTCACAAATGTTGCCACCTGGATTTTTTGGAATAGGAACTAAAACAGTGGTCATCAATTCTCTAGGAACAGTTCTATGAATCAAAATGACCGAAAAACAAAGGGACAAAAGAACATTGACTCTATATGGAGCATACTTCAAATGCTCAGGTGATATACCGTCATACCTGATGATGCACCTGTCTTGAGGTTCTTCACTAATTCACAAATTTCTTCGTGGTGCACAGTCATGTCATTACAGTCTTTAATGTTCGAAAAGACAGGTGTCGAATCGTTACCAGTTTTGGTCAAAAGAGTTTTATAATGGCATTTCCACATATTTACTACTTCAGCGTCACCAGCATGACCATCAACAGATGATGGAGCTATTACTCTACCTGTACGTTTATTGATCTCTTTCCAGTACTCCTTGGAGTTACTCTTTCATTTTTCAGCCATGGCATTCGCACGCATTTCTTTTTCTGCCCTCTTACACTGTGCAAACTGCCTTTTAAACTGTGCCCTAGACCTTCGCATAAATTCAAAGAAAGGGCCAAATTTAGGAGAACCGTTGTCCTTCCAGATCAAAAAATCACTACGTGCTTTGTCATAGTGTTCTTTCACAACTGTATTCCAACCTGGTATTGTATGCCTATTTGACTTTGTGGCTTTTGGAAGAGTCATATCTGCGGCAGTCAACAACGCTGAAACAATTTCACTATAAAATGTATCAATCAGATGAGAATGAATACAACAGTCTGTGTCAGTACAAGCCAATGAACTTCAGATAAAAGTCTGTCACAAAACACTTCAAAGTTCACAAGTTGGCAAGATGACACTTTGTTCCAGCAAGGCGTACGTGCTTCAGTTTGTGACGAACTACTGAGCCTAGGTAGCAAAGCGGTCTTCAAAGTGAACATTAGAGGAAAGTGATCAGAAGAAATGATATCATATTTTACCTTAACAGAATCAACGATGTTATCAGATGAAGATGAGGAAAATGATATGATCAAGCCAACTTCGAGCAAAACATGAATCACTTAGATGTGTAAAAGTCTCAGGATGCAGGCGTTCAATGTCTGAAAAGATGAAGTTATTATCTTGTACAAAATTATCTCAAAGTACAAATTCATGCTGATTTTTTTTTCGGTTCTGCATTAAAATCACCTGAGATAAGACAATAGTAAGTACCTAATTCATTAATTGTAACTTGTAACAAGCCTAAAATCCGCTGATATTCATCACAGTCAGAATTCGCAGTTGGTAGATACACGTTCAAAATTACGACATCAGGCTTTTCTAACATTTGAATGCGAATACCGATAACACGACTTTCACCGTCAAAAACGATAGGTGAGATACCGTTGAGATTTTTACGCCAAAGAATACCAACGCCCACATAGGGTCTACCCGTGAGAACACCATGCGAGCTATCAAAGGCACTCACATCTATTGAAGTAAACTCATTATGCAACGAACTAAGAACTGATAACTTTTCCTTGTCAAGCCAATGTTCTTGAACTAATAAAATATCACAAAAATTAAGCAAAGTGTCAAGGGAACCAAGAGAGGAATTTAGACCTCTTACATTGTAGCTAGCAAGGTTAATGACATCCATTATCTGTTACTGATATTAACTACTTGTGGAGAACTTTTCTTCGACTTTGCAATCAGCTCAGACTTCATCAAATAATACGGTTTCACACAAATTCCAGTAGGCCACAATTCAGGACAGAGGACCATATCAATACAGCTGTCATTTACGTCAATTCTGAACGATGAATATGTGTCAAAGCGAGTTTTTAATTTGACACCATCTTGAAATGTTGAATGACCGCACTTGTCGTCAATGAAGGTCTTAACCTGATCAATACTTGTATCTGGCGTTAGGCGGATTACAAAAACACTTCGCAATCTTGGCTGCTTCTCTGCAAAAGTAAATTGATGTGTAGCATTACCCGATCCTTGAACAATTTGCTTAGGTTTTCGGGAATGCTGAACACTAGAAATTGCCTTCTTATTCTTTTTTACTACAAATGACCATGTTTGATCAACGCTTGAACCAGGGTTGGGCACATCTTGAACAGGGTTATTACTCTCAGAAAGGCCTGTATGCACAGCGTTGGGAACCTCTCTTGATGATACAGTCGATGAATTTCGACATGTTAAAACGTACATCTGCGGAATCACACTGATTAACGACAACATCTGCATTGCTATTGGAGGGTATATCACAGGCTGAATCCATGATTACCTCTTTGGTTTCAAGCTTGGCACTGACTGAATCCAGTTTTTCGCGCATAACACGAACCATTTTCAACAAACTGATATAGTCTACATGATCAATGTCAATCGGAGGAAGACGATGCAGCTGTTGAGCAACAAACCGTTTCTGAATATGAACGGGTAACTCCGCCACACAATCGACTACATCTCGAATTGTGAGGGTAATTTTACGACGGGATGAACCAGCTGCTGCTGTACTGGATATTCCATCAATGTCGTCAGAACTACTGCAATTCGTACTTGTTCCAAACCTTTTCTTGTTGCACTTGGGCACAGCATTAAGTCTCCCTGACACAAGGATACTCGATGTGATACAACGGCACAGTCTTCACAACGAAGAGACATTTCAACATCGATTACGTAACTGACCTCTGTAACAATAGTTTTCCGACTTCAGCAATGTCGGCAGGCTAGTCTCTGACGGCAAGCACACTTGAGGTCAGAATCAACGGACTTTTCGTTGATATTCTCAATAGTAGTTTTTACACAGATATACTATAGTAAGTGTGTCTTCATTAAATTTATTTGCCCGGGGATATCTCTGATGCTGCCTTTCAATGATATTCGACCGACATATTGGGGTTGTTATAATTTATCAACTCCTGTTGTTATGACTTGTTCTGACTGGATACTCAGTTTATTTATCCCTTATCACAATTTTAACCTCTGAACTATTTTATATTTACAGACAAATACATCATCCGTATATTGTTTGCTCAATTTCTAGCTTCTGTTCAGTGCATATGTACATACATGTTCAAACTCGCCTCCTTAAGTTCAGGGGTCAACTTTGTCAGTCATATCTGATTGAAAAGTCTGTGTATCGAATTAGTGATAAAAACAGTGATGTAGTCCGAAGGGAACATTTTGTGGAGTCAACTCTACAGCGTTGGACGTGCGAGAAATATCAGTCTTTGGCAAAATACAGATGTACACAATTTTATTAAATCTATGCAAGCATTTTAAACGGACGAAGTATTCACGCACGAACATTTAACCAAATGGTACTGAAAACAGGAGCGTAGAGCCGCGAGATTATTTATGACATTGACCACAGATTTGATAAAATCAGTAAGATTGCGAAGATCAATAGACGTTTTGAAGATACAATGTTTTTTTCTGTGCGCGTATGTGTACACAGTGTATTGACAGTGAATTATTGTACTACAGGCAACTTAGACACATATTTATGGTCTTCAAATGCACGCAATGGGTGCAAATTGCTTCATTTTGTTATAGAGTTCTCAGGAAGAAGTATCAAAGACTTTGGAGGATGCGTCGTACGAAGTTAAAAATCTTATTGCTTATGTGCATCTGTTGGTTGACTATCAAGGCAGAACTTGACGGAGGCGATGTCTGCAGTGAGGATTTTTGCGCTCGTCCTGACCTTTGCGCTTATGTGTTCACTTTTGGTAAAGGTGAAAATGGTGTCTGTCCCGCCGTTAGCAATGCCATTCAGTCTGTCAACGACATCGAAGACGACATCGACTTGCTTTATGAAAGGTTTCGAGAGTCGAACAGAGCGATAGATCTAGTGAAGCAGGGACAAGATAACATCCTAAGCTTGATCTACCAACAGAATGAAGTTATCGGTGAATTAGAGAGTAGAGTTGATATGAACGATGGCGGCACCGGTGGATATTTAGATTCGCTGATGGATCAAATAGAAACGATAAAGGAGAATTTGACTGACCTGTATGCTCGAAGTGTCAGTGTTCAGCAGATTATAAGGGAAGATCGGGAAGCCCACAATACTCAACTTCAAGTTCTAGAGAGGAAGATATCACAACTAGAAGCTAAAAATACTTTCTTTGAGGGCGAATTGACGAGACTTGCCTCTCTAATAGGTTTGTAAATTACTTTTTAGCTCACGTGTGTAAACACATGGGCTATTTTCATAGTGATGTCTGTCTGCCTGTCTGTCTGTCCATGTGTGTGTGTGTTAGTGTGTGTGTCTGTCTGTCTGTCTGTCTGTCTGTTTACACGATAACTCAAAAACGCCTGAACAGATTCAGGTCAGATTTAGTACAAAGGTACCATGTTCTACTTGCAAGAACTACTTAGATTTTGGTTAGTGTAGCTTGCATATTAATGAAGTTATGCAATATTGTTTTTTTCCATACAATGGTTTCCCTATGGAGACGGTAATGACAGTGTAGACATATATCAAGAAATACTGCACAAAATTTCATGAAACTTTTCAAAGATGACAATCTAAGAACATTATGATGATACTGTGAGTGTCATGTCAATTTTCTTCTCATTTGCATATTTAATGAACTTTTGGTATTAGTGAGATATCTCTGAAATTCCTGCACCAAACTTGATGATACTTGCAACAAATATTGATCTGATATATATCTAATTATACTTACAAGCATTAGGCAGTGTAAATTTAATAAATAGCTCATTTGCATATTTTATGAAGGTTTGTAATTAGTCATATAACTCCGATATAACTTCCTCAAATGTGATGAAATCTGCTGCAGATACTGATCCGACTGATATCTAACAGTAGTGTAAAGCATTTAGTAGTGTGAAATTAATTAAGGGTTCATTTGCATATTTAATGAACTTCATACTCAGGTATATAACTCTGAAATTACGGCACCCAAGTCAGTGAAATTGGGTACAAATATTGCTTTGATAAATATCTAATTGTAATGAGAAGCATTTGGCAGTGTCAAGTTAATACATAGGTCATTTGCATATTTTATGAAGTTAAGTAATAAGTGATATAACTCCAAAATAACTGCACCAAATATGATGAAATATGCTGCAGATACTGATCCGACAGATATCTAATTGTGGTGTAGAGCATTTAGTAGTGTGAAGTTAATTAAGGGTTCATTTGCATATTTAATGAACTTTGAAATTAGTGACATTACTCCAAAATTAAAGCATTAAATTTGATG
Source organism: Ptychodera flava (assembly GCF_041260155.1). Lineage (NCBI taxonomy): Eukaryota > Metazoa > Hemichordata > Enteropneusta > Ptychoderidae > Ptychodera > Ptychodera flava. The sequence goes on from NC_091929.1 coordinate 31,267,684, forward strand.
AAGCTTGCTACATATGTTAATCTGATAAATATCCAATTGTACTGAGAAGCATTGAGCAGTGTCAAGTTAATAATTAGCTCATTTGCATATTTCATGAAGTCTTATAATTAGTCTAATAACTCCAAAATAACTGCATCAAATGTGATGAACACTGCTGCACATACTGATACGACAGATATGTAACTGTGTTGTAAAGCATTTAGTAGTATAAAGTTAATTAAGGGTTCATTTGCATATTTAATAAACTTTGTAATTAGGTATATAACTCTGAAATTTCGGCACTAAAATTCGGTGAAACTTGCCACAGATATTGATTTGATAAATATTTAATTGTGCTATGAATCATTGAACAGTAGGGTAGTTAATGTAGGGTTTATTTGCGTATTTAATGAACTTTGTAATAAGTGACATTACTCGAAAACTACAGCATTAAATTAAATAAAGCGTGCTACAAATGTTGATCTGATGGATATTTAATTGTCCAATAAAGCATTGAGCAGTGTCAACTTAATTGACACCTCATTTCCAGATTAAATAAAGTTTTGTAATAGTGATTAAACTCTGAGAGTACTGTGCGAAGATTAAAAAACCTCCTACATATAGTGATAACATATATCTCATTGTTCTGTGAAGCGTACTACTATTAATGAACTTGTTGTAAAACACGTGAGCATATTCAGTTCATATCTGGTTATACTATGGCCTGGTAATGATTAGTTTTTGAAATAACGTCAACAATTTACTCCATTCACTTAACAACAAAGCATAGGCATTTATATTGCTGAAATGACCTGTGCTACCAACTATAGGTACCTGTTTAACCTCTGTCTTAACCCTCTTTAACACTTTATCATTAGCCATCGTCTGAACGCAAAGTTTAGATTATCTTAGGCAAAAACATGATGGAGTTATTGTCTTGATAAATACTCAAAAAATGGCCCTACCTGTAATTGTGAAATGTTATATCTCCTGCAGCTGCAGATCAAGAAAACGGAAAATGGAGAACTGACCTCCGATGTGGATCGAGTTTTCCCCTTGCTGATGGTACTCCAGCGGAGTGTAATCCTGACAGTGACTACCCATGCTGTTCATCTATTGGTTGGTGTGGGAATACCAGGGATCACTGTTCGTGTGGCAACTGTATAGATTACCGCAGTAAGTGTTTGAGTTTTGGTCAAACAGGAAGAATATGGTAGGATCACGAACACTGACTTCGTCTGTAGTATTTTACACAAATTTGAATATGTTTAAGGTCATTAATGGTTGATATGTGGTTCTATTATGTTGACCATACATAAAACTGTTTCTATTTTGGGTTATTGACAAACGTTCGCCAAAACCTTGAATTCGATTATCAGATTATAGAACGTCTTATCACCCTTTATCAATGTCACAACCTTTTGTTGAAAGTTCACTATGGATCTCAGTTGGAGTCATTTAGTTGGTGTGGTCTGATGTCAATCATGTTTATAGTCAAAATTAAAGTATCGTTCTAACTGACAAAGAGCCGCAAAACCAGAAACCTCTGTTATTTTACTCTCCCGACACGGTGTGATTTTATTCGTTGTTTTCCCGGTACCGCAGTTTTATCTCCTTCTTTGAAGGCGATCTTTCGCGACTAAGCTCTCTAATAAGTTTGCAATTTACTCTTTTATAGCAGCAGAGCGAGAAGATATTAGTTGTTGAAATACATCAGTCAATTTACGCCATTCATTTCAACAAACGTAAGAATTACACATCGTTATGATGCTGTAATTACTTGTATTGCCAACTCAGTGTTATCGTTCTGTAACTTCCATTGTATGAAGGCAAAGTTCTGATCATTTAGGCGAGAGCGTGATTGCGCTATTGTCTTGATACACACACACAAAATGAGCCTTCCTGTAGCTGTGGAATGTACAATCTTCTTCAGCCACAGGTCAGGAAAATAGAAAATGGAGAGATGACCTCCGATGTGGATCGAGTTTTCCACTTGCTGATGGTACTCCAGCGGAGTGTAATCCTGATGGTGAATACCCATGCTGTTCATCTATCGGTTGGTGTGGGAATACCTGGGATCACTGTTCGTGTGGCAACTGTATAGATTACCGCAGTGAGTTTTTCAGTTTGGTCACATAGGAAGAACATGGTAGGACCACAGACGCTGATTTTGTGTGTAGTATTTTACACTAGTTGGAATATGTTTAAGCTCATCAATTGTTAATATGTGGTTCTATTATATTGGCCATACTTAAAACTGTTTCTATTTTGGATGATTGACAAACGTTCGCCAAAACCTTGAATTCGATTATCAGATTATAGAACGTCTTATCACCCTTTATCAATGTCACAACCTTTTGTTGAAAGTTCATGATCACTACGGGTCTCAGTCGGGGTCTTTAGTTGCTTTACTCTACTCACAATCATGTCTGTTGTCGATAATTATAATGCATTCTTCAGTGACTAAAGAGCCAAACTCGAAACCTCTTGATTTAATCTTCTGGCGCCAAGTGTTTTTATCCGCTATTTTTTCGGTACCGTAGTTTTATCTCATTCTTTTAAAGCTATCTTTCGAGACTAAGCTTTCCGATAGGTTGGTAATTTACTTTTTAATGCAAACATAGCGAGAAATATTTAGTGGTTGAATTTCGTCTGATAATTTACGCTGTTCATTTCACAAACTAACGTAAGCATTTCACGTCTTTATGTTGCTGCAATTATCTTTACTGCCAACCTTCAGTGTAAACGTTCTGTAACATTTAACCAAAAGCCACTGTATAAATGCAAAGTTCTCGCAATTTCGGCGAAAGCATGGTGACGCTATTGTTTTGATAAATACACACAAAATGGACCTACCTGTAATTGTGAAATGTTATACCTCCTGCAGCTGCGGGACACGAAAATGGAAAATGGAGAACTGACCTCCGATGTGGATCGACCTTTCCCCTTGCTGATGGTACTCCAGCGGAGTGTAATCCTGATGGTGAATACCCATGCTGTTCTTCTATTGGTTGGTGTGGGAATACCAGGGATCACTGTTCGTGTGACAACTGTATAGATTACCGCAGTAAGTGTTTGAGGTTTGGTCAAACGGGAAGAACATGGTAGGACCACGAACACTGACTTCGTCTGAAGTATTTCACACTAATTTGTATATGTTTAAGGTCATTAAGGGTTGATATGTGGTCCTATTATGTTTACCTTACTAAGTTTAAAACTGTTTCTATTTTAGGTTATTGACAAACGTTTGCCAAAACCTTGAATTCGATTATCAGATTATAGAACGCCTTATCATCCTTTATCAATGTCACAACCTTTTGTAGAAAGTTCACTACGGGTCTCAGTTGGGGTCATTTGGTTTAAATAGGCTACTCACAATCATGTGTATTGTCGATAATTAAAATGCATTCACCAGTGACGGAAGAGCAAAACCCAAAACCTCTGTTGCATTATTCTTCTGGCGCCAAGTGTTTTTATCTACTGTTTTTTCGGTACCGGGGTTGTACCTCCTTCTTTGAGAGCGATCTTTTGAGACTAAGCTTCCTAATGGGTTGGCAATTTACTTTTTTATGGCAACATAGCTAGAAATCTTTAGTGGTTGAATTTCGTCGGATAATTTACGCTGTTCATTTCACAAACTAACGTAAGAATTACACGTCTTTATGTTGCTGCAATTATCTTTACTACCAACTCAGTGTAAACGTTCTGTAACATTTAACTTAAAGCCATTATGAATGCAAAGCTCTCGTGACGCTATTGTCTTGATAATACACACAAAATGCACATACCTGTAATTGTGAAATGTTATATCTCCTGCAGTTGCGGGTCAAGAAAATGGAAAATGGAGAGCTGACCTCCGATGTGGATCGAGTTTTCCCCTCGCTGATGGTACTCCAGCGGAGTGTAATCCTGGCAGTGAATACCCATGCTGTTCTTCTATTGGTTGGTGTGGAAACACCTGGGATCACTGTTCGTGTGACAACTGTAAAGATTACCGCAGTAAGTGTTTGAGGTTTGGTTAAATATGAAGAAATGGAACATGATTGGACTGCAAACTCAGATTTCTTCAAATTTGTAAAGATTCTCCAGGCGACCTTTCATGGACTCTGAACGTTTTCCTGTTTCCTTTTGAAGTCATTACCATAGTCAGGGTCGCCGTAGTAAAGAAACAATATTTGCCAACACTTGAGATTCAATATGGTTGCCATCGCTAAGGTAACTGCTTTGGGAGAACTAAATTTAAGCTTTTCACAATAATAACCAAGAAAAAATTTTTTCTCGGCTAGCTTTAAGCAAAATGCCAACAAAAGGTAGAACAAAAAGGTATCGTGCAAGTTTAAGAGTCCAAATAACTCTCCCGACGTGCACACATTCTACCGTACTTCTTTTCAATTCTATAGAGAGTAACCAAAAGTGGAGAGACGATTTCCGATGTGGATCAGCCTTTCCTCTTGCCAACGGTAGTCCAGCGGAATGTGACCCTAATGGTGAATATCCGTGCTGCTCACCTTACGACTGGTGCGGCAACACCGGTGATCATTGTTCGTGTGCATCCTGTGTTGATTACCGCAGTGAGTTTTCAATTTAAAGTGTATTCTTCAATGTGCTCCTTTACACTCTGTTAAGATTGTACGCACCGACAAAATGAACGACAAACTATTGCTCAAGCTTTCCTCGATGAAATTTTCAACCATTCTCTTACTAAATCAAGGAAGAAATTCGGTGATCACCGTCTAAAATTTGGTACTAGAGAAACAAACTACCTGAGTTTACCAATTTGAAATTCAAAATGGCCGCCATTCCCTGTTAACTCTATAGAGAAAAATAAAAATTGTGATTTTCGAAAAATACGGGGAATGAAATCTTTCGCACTTCAAGAGTTTTAAAATGAGTCCGTACAAGCAGTATATCAGGAAAGAATTGTGAATCTTCAAGTGTCCGAATATTTGTCGTGAGACGCATTCAATCTTAACGACAAGTTTTATGAACACGGAAATATTAACGATAAGGAGTCAGAGAATACATCTATCCTAATGTTCTGTTAAAAGCGGATACGAATAACTTATGTGGTTTCTGTATAATAATGATAATGATGATAAACTTATTTAGCCAATAAAGCCACAAGGTCTAATTTATTGTCCAGCTGAAAATTTACTTGTTCATACAGTAGACAAACTGATATATTTGGTCTGGCACTCACGAATAGATAGCACATAAATATTTAAGGCATGTTGTTATGTCACCAAAATATCCTGAAGACAACAACGACTGACCAAAAGATGTGAATTGGATCACTGTACTTTGCTTGCAGTTGTAAGTAAATTGTTAAGGTTTTCCACTTGTAACCCTGAAGTTAACTCAGGTTTTTTTTCAAATTTGTCTATAACAGCTAGAAAGTAAACCTGGAGAACTCTTGGGACCAGATGTACATGTTCCTTCAACCTTAACCAAACATCATTCTCAAGAATTCAGGGAGATGGAGAAGTACAACAAACACTACCTTTTTCACAAATACAATATTACAATGGACCATACAATGGTGTGCACAGGAATTTACATTTTTCCTCTATAGAGGAAGAATGATCCGGATATACAAATTTTCAGAATGTTAACTTTTTGAAATTAATTTCGGCCAAGGCGTCAGAGGAGCTTACTGGGAACACCGAAGAACACATTATTGTTTTCACTGACTTTTCAATATAAAGATTGAAAATTAATTGTCTTTTAAGCAGAGTTAAAAGAAGGAGTATGATAAATTTTCGAGTACCTATACACCTCAGGTAATTTTCTTAAGTAATTTACACAATAAATCCCATTGTGACGTTCATTCTTGATAATGTAGAAGGAAAATGGGGCAAGCTTTTTGCTAACAAAACACAACCAAATTAAGCAAACATTCATGCTTTATGTGACATTTTGCATAAAGCTCCACTACCTTACCTTTGATGTTTTCCATCGTTTTTTAATGATATTTACTGTTTCTTGTCTATTACGATAATAGTGGATGTATGTATGATGTATGTATGTATGATAAGTATGTATGTATGTATGTATGTATGTATGTATGTATGTATGTATGTATGTATGTATGTATGTATGTATGTATGTATGTATGTATGTATGTATGTATGTACGTACGTACGTATGCATGCATGCATGTATGCATGCATGTATGTATGTATGTATGTATGTATGTATGTATGTGCGAGTGTCCATGAATTTTGCAGCGTGTGGAACGTCGCAGTCAGAAAAATTGAAACAATATAGCTTGGTCATTGAACCTCTAGTCTCTTATTTGAGGCTGTGCCGACGCGAGCGGGGTGTTGACGTCTTCGCTAAGTGACTGAGTGCCTGTCCGTATGGGTTTAGATTCGAAGTGAAAATTTACTGAATTGACAACTGAAATTAAATGAGTTTCAGAACTCACTTGTCAACAATAACATCGCATATCGAATGTAACACGTCGGGTTTACAGGGCTATTACCTTGTCTATCATCTTAAAGGTATACGTCACCTGTTCAAATTTTGCCACAGTTAAAGAGAAAGAGAAAATCTAACCAATCACGGATTTTAAGCGGGTGGCCACGTTTTAAAAAACATCGCCTTCACATGGGCATTTTGAATGCCAAGGAACGCCCCTCTGACTATGTATGGGCATATTTAGATTACAGGTGGCTATACCTTTCAGGTGGCTATATTGAGCAAAGTGCTATAAATTACACACGTCTTGACTAGTTTAATTCAAAGTTGGCCCGAAGACAGTAAACTATGATTTATATGTGCATTTTTATCTTGTTTTGAAAAACGGTCCAGTAAAGGCGATTGGTGGAGCCGGTATTGTGATGACGGGCCCGATTTTAATCAAAGTTGGCATAGAGATATAGTACTATGAAATTCAGTTGCACGTCAACTTTTTTGTAATTCGTCAATATGGTACCCTGGTGTCAATTTTGTTCTTTAAATATTTGATATTCAAAAGCCATTACTCAGCCATTGCTTGCCCTTCCAAAGCCCTTATTCAGCCATTGCTCGACAAAAGGACAGTACTATACTAGCTGAACATCAACATGTCTTGCAATCAGTGTGCGAAATTAAGAGAAAATAGCTTCAGGTCATAAGGACCTGCTCCAAGCCAAAGCTTCAGGTCCTTACAGAAAACTGACGGTCCTCAGTTGTTATAGGGCCATTATTTGTAACTTTTCACCATTTTTTACTTCGGAAAATTTCATGTTGGAGGCTCATATTTGTTGCAAAATGTTGTTTACAAAGAATCAACATGATTAGTGATGTTATAGCCACATAAAACTGCTAATTTTTGTTCAAACGTGTTGCCCTTCCGAGCTCGTTTGTTGACGTCTGGCATGCTCAGCGTGCTGGGGAGAACGCAGATATGGTGACGCCGCGATCACGCGAGATGTACAAGTTCACGTTTATTGAGGGATCAAAACAACATTGCGTCGTGGATTGCCAGACATCTGGCTACGCAACGTGCTCGTACAATGGACTACGACGTAAGTACCGGGCATAAGTAATGAATATTTATTTTGAAATTGCTGTAAATGGCTCGCGCAGGTGCAGAAGAATGCCTACGTTGCAATCCGCGTGTCACAGAGTTTGTATTTCTGTCCGGACAAAAAATTGAAATTTTCGTTGTAAATCACATGTTTTTTAGTTGTCGGGCACGTAATGTTTCCGAATAATATGCGATTCTCTGTTATTTGACAGGCTATTCAGCATGAGCCTGTGATCATTTCAATCAAAACTAACGGAAAAATCGCCAGAAGATACAGCTAATGGAACTTTAACGACCTGTATTACCTTTAAGTCAACACTCTCTCCACCAATACTATGCTTTTGAATGTTGTAATCTTTAATTTTCCATGTCCTTTTATTAATAGAGTCAGCAAGTATTCACTCCAAAGGATTATTATTTACGTAGATAGCAGAATAGTGTAAGTGAATTTTCATGAATCATTCAACTACATGATCTGGAATCTGAAAAAGATCACAGCCCTTATCTTCCTCACTGTCATGCGCATGGATTTATCAATTGTACACTACTCTAAGGACATGTGATATTGTGATTCGGAAATGTTTGGCGAGCTGAAATTCTTTTCTGAAATTAGCCAACACGAGTGGTAGAAGAGTGAGTGAATAGCTTAATTAGTACCCTGAAAACAGTCATGAGTAAGGGGAGTGTATGAATAAATTTTTTATGTAAACATTGATCACTACATCCTTTTATTATAATGTAAAACAGAAGGGGAAAAAATAACTGGTTTGTATTTTGATATGACGTATGTATTACTTAAGTTCAATATTTTCAAAAAATAAATATGCTTAAAGTCATTAGCTGTATCTTCTGGCGCTTTTTCCGTTAGTTTTGATTGAAATGATCACTGGCTCATGTTGAAGAGTCTGTCAAATAACAGAGAATCGCATATTATTCGGAAACATTACGTGCGCTACAACTAAATAATATGTGATTTTACAACGAAAGTTTCAATTTTTGTCCGGACAGAAATACAAACTCTGTTGACACGCGGATTCCAACGTAGGCATTCTTCTACACCTGCGCGAGCCATTTACAGCAATTTCAAAATAAATATTCATACTTATGCGTACTTAGTCGTAGTCCATTGTCCGAACACGTTGCGTAGCCAGATGTCTGGCAATCCACGACGCAATGTTGTTTTGATCCCGCAATAAAGGTGAACTTGTACATCTCGCGTGATCGCGGCGTCACCATATCTGCGTTCTCCCCAGCACGCTGAGCATGTCAGACGTCAACAAACGAGCTCGGAAGGGCAACACGTTTGGACAAAAATTAGCAGTTTTATGTGGCTATAACATCACTAATCATGTTTGTTTCCTCGTAAAAACAACATTTTGCAACAAATATGAGCCTCCAACATGGAATTTTCCGGGGTAAAAAATGGTCAAAAGTTACAAATAATGGCCCTTTAAATGTGGCCTCTGTTGCATTCATGAAGAAACAGATAAAGTATACTTTTAATCAAAAGGACAAGTATCGTAACTTTTTGTAGATTGTTTTTCATACAAGTCTTTTCATTAAAATAGTATATTGTATACATATAAGATAAATTGACATTAAGACAAAAATTCGGCCAACCAATAAACCAATTTGCATTTTCAAAAAACAAAATCGAAATGGAGCTAATTTCCAATTTTCAAATGGTTTTATCATCTTGATTATTAACTTTTAGGCCTATTTCTAAATTTAAAATCTTTGGGCTGAGATTGAAATATAGGAAACAGGTGTATACTGCTGTTAGGATGGCACTTAACGGTCATTCAAATTTCCCTCTGACAAACTCTATTTCCCACAATTCGTATTTGCGTGTTTTCTATTTCCAATATACCAAATGTCAGTTTTTCCCATTTCATTTGGGGCGTGGCCCAGTATCTTTTCATACTATGGCGGAAATAACTGTATCGAATTGGAATTAAGGTGTAACATTTATCTCAGTGTGACCAAATGTACTGGGCGGGGCTTGGTTACGATGATTGGCACAAGATACTTTTAAAAATTAGCGGGAATTAGGGACTGGTCAGTTTCTTCGGCCTTGGAGGCCGGTGGATTCATGGGGGGTCACCCTGTTTTTCACTTTGGTGATGGGGTCACCTATTTTGAAATGCCCAATGTGGGGTCAGTGTTTTTAAATTTCGACACGGGCTCATACTTGCCTAATATGCATCGTGCTAGCCATGGCTTTCATCATTCAGTTTCATTTTTCGGCGCGCCTTTCGGGCGCGTAACTTTACTAATATGAAGTTATTACGAAATTCCGCAAGGATTCACGAGGATTGGCGCAGCGTATCGCTCGACACGAAGCGGAGGGTGAAGCACGGCGCGATGTCATAGTGCATCCTTTGCGGTATGTTCGTGATAATCTTATTATTATACATCTTACATTCTTCACTGGGACATCAAATTGTCTAGCTGTGCAGCTATCTGTTGGCGGGGTAGGGTGCGTGGCTATGCAGGTCATCAAAAGGTCATCAAAGGTAACCCCGACTTTTGATGACCCGCATAGCGGCGCACGCTATACCCCGCCAACAAAAGCTGCTGCGTTTTCCCAGCCACAAATTGTCAGAGTAGTGACCGCTTTAGTGCAATGTCAACATTTTTTTTTCCGATTTATAGTGCAAATGTAGACCGCTATCTCAGACGGCTTTTGCAAACTCTGGAGTGTGTGTACTAGTACTACACGCGTACGTACAGAGCGCGCGAGGCTGAACAAACTGGCCAATCCCTAACATCGTCTCACATACTGAGACAAGAAAAAAAGCTGTTCTTTGGTTGGTAGAGTGCGGATGCGCGTTCAGCCGCAGGAAATCCAAGAAATGGGTGATAAAGGAAGAAGTCACCGCGAAATAGGTGTTCATCTCCAAAATGGTTTGCCCAGGGCAAGTGGTATCTCTGAACGAACTGTTTGACGATGATGTCTCAAACATGATATCAAACGCCTTTAAGGTCAAGATTTGGATCGGGTTGGAACGGGTGCAATTTCTAAAGTGAGCCGGCATACGGATTAAAACTATGATATGAGGAGAACATCATTGCGTACAAAGAGTGGCAGCTGAATAAATTGATCAGATAATATTAAATGTGGATGCCGCGCTCTGATTGGGCTGATGACTGTCACAATTTTACACAATGTTCCAGTTTGGCGACGTTGACGGGAAGCGCGCAAAACTTCAGCAGGTCAGGTCAAACTGATTATATCGGACTTTCCTTTCCGGCGGCCGCCAACACTATTGTTCCTTTTATGTTCGTTACTCGATCCAATGAACGAGTTACCCGCGCAAATAACTGTCACAATTTGATGCATTCCTAGGCCAAAGATAGATACTATCAGCTGCCACGCCCCAAATGAAATGGGAAAATCGGACATTTGGTATATTGGAAATTGAAAAAAACGGAAATACGAATTGTTGAAAATAGAGTTTGTCAGAGCGAAATTTGAATGGCCGTAAAGTGCCATCCTCACAGCAGTATACACCTGTTTCCTATATTTCAATCTCAGCCCAAAGATTTTAAATTTAGAAATAGGCCTAAAAGTTAATAATCAAGATGACAAAACCATTTGAAAATTGGAAATTAGCTCCATTTCGATTTTGTTTTTGAAAATGCAAATTGGTTTATTGGTTGGCCGAATTGTGCCACGGATTCTTTTAGCTCCATGGTTTTGAACTACATGTACGCCCAATATAAGGACTAGATGTTACACGACAGCGCAATTGTGCTACCTGCAGTCGACATGCAAGTTTACGTTTCGCTTCGTTTTTTTGCGGACAGCTAGAACATTTTGCTTGCTCGTTGGTCTTCAACCCAAAGTTCACAAGGCCGACTGTTGTACATTTTATAAAACAAAGCGGCCTTGTCGTAACAGTTTTGTCGAGTTGCACAATCCGTCTTGTATACTCACTCTCAGAGGCCGAGAGTAGGGCTTCAAATTGTTTCGATGTATACCGTTTTACGACTGGCGTGCAAAACTCACCGTCATCCTGGGCTGTAGCCTAAATGTCGCAAAAATTGCGTCTTTTAAGATTTTACAGAATCATTAACTGATCGTGTCGCGATGTTTTTCAGCAGTATCGAGTATCTGTCAAACTTTTCAGAGTCATTTTAATAACTTTAAGCTTTCAAAGGGCGATGAGACACCAGCAATCACTCAGGCAAAACTTTTCGATCAGAAATTATGCATTCATTTCCGCGAGTGACGTGTGCCGTCACGTTGTCTGCAATTTCTATACGCTCGATCTCGATAGCAAAATGAGAGCGGCGTTTGTCATGTGTATTTTTCCAATGAAATCTTGCTGCAGCAGCATATTAAACTCCTCTATGAACCGTTTGTGTTTTGATCGCTTCTATTGAAAATCAAAGTAAAGAAAACTGAGTCAGTTTGATAAAATGAAGGGCTGTATGTTTTGAACGCTTCTATTGAAAATCAAAGTAAAGAAAACTGAGTCAGTTTGATAAAATGAAGGGCTGTATTATAAATCCGAAAAGTTGAAGTGTGGAACTAGTGAAGTGATACTGGGTGTTGTCGTCATATAACACCGATATGCTAACATTACCAGGGTTCACTCACTAGACGAGTATTATTATAATATTATATAGCATTTTTTCATCAATCAATCCATTCCATCCATTGCTAGAATCTGCATGCATGGACGTAATTCATACTGATCTGAATATAATTAGCTGCACTGTGCTTTGCGCGCCGATCGCAGGGATTAGACTATCAGTAAATGTAAAATGTCGCAAAATAAAAAAATTATTATCACATGCACAAGCCAAGTTTGTCGTCTCCGAACAAAAAATACGGGATTTATTCTCTGGTCGTTCTACGTCACGACAACCCGCGTCTATGTCATCAATTTTGGTGCGTCGGACCTTTTTTTTGTCGATCTTCGGTGTGCTCGTAAATATGTAAACAAACAACATGGTGGCCGATGTTTCTCCCACGATCAAAAGTCATGTAATGAAATCGATATTTTCACAGACTACGACATTACTAATCCGAACAATGTAAACACAAGAGAGTACCGCCTGTATATTCCGAAGGAATTACGTGAATAATTTGCGGAACAACGAACTCGAAGCTGGTCGCGTATACCGTGGGTTTCCGTACGCATTGCAAACAGGGTCAGGCGCGACGTTTAGTAGTAAAGAATGAGCTACAAAACCACTATCAGTTTGAAGTTGAAGGTAGAATAAGTCTGTGCCTTGGTATAAAATACTATAAAATTCGTAGAAAGTGAAGAACCAGCTGAAAGTTAGTCGAGGGGACCTTGACCGCATATCATTTGCATCTCATTGTCGGCTACATGGACTGTGTGCCGACGTTTACAGTGTTCGCGCCGTCGAGATTCAGTCGATATTTGTTCCGAAAAATAGCGTATCTTCGTCTGTGATAAATTCTAGGACTATGCTATCTTTGAAATAGAGTTATAACTTTTGCGGAAGGTAGCCTACATGTAGACCGAGAGCTGTCATTTGCTCCACACACGAACGAACGTGAGCGCAAATGCACACGACGGACGACTGGAAATGATTGACAACTTGTGCACGGCGTACTGATATTTATTCCTAAAGTAGTTCAAAAGTTTAAATGCGGAATCGTCATGGAAAACTTATTATATTTTGCAAAAAATAACGAATTCTTGGCTTGTGCATGTGATAAGTATATTATTCCCTAATATTTTTCTTCGTTCAGCTCGGAAAATACTCGTGACGTAATGACCGTGTCACCACTCGTCTTCGACTCGTGGTGACACGGTCATTACGTCACTCGTATTTTCCTTCGCTGAACGAAGAAAAATATTAGGGAATAATATCTAACTATGTTGCGACATTGTCGACCCCCCCTCCCTGTCTGGCGTACCGTAGCAAATTCCCTACTACCAGGACACGAAGTGCGATCAACCCTGTTGCCCCGCACTCCCTTGGTGGAAAACATAAATAGGTGCATGGCATTCAAGTCTGAATTACATGATTCAAAGTCAGTCATCATCTGCATCTGTTACAGGTCTTGACGGAGAAATTTTAATTATTTATTTCAAATTCCAGTCGCTCATAAGGACCGACATGTTGCTGAAAATTTCGGCTCGAAGAGAAATCTGCGGTCTCGGACCGTCGGACCGACGTTAACTTCGCACAGTGCTTGCAATTCACACTAATAAGATCACAATCAGAAACAAACCAAAACGACACGCATCTGTATGTCTTGGCAAAAGGCTAGATTGAGAATCACGACGTACAACACCAGTAATAAAAATCAGATGTAGTACTTACATCCGACAACTCATGAGTCAGTTTCAGTTACTGAAAGCAAAATTGATATGCCCCAAAGGTACAAGTGTAATGAATGTCTAAAGTCTGATCAGGCATGTCCGGGCACTGACTCGAGAACTGACTCGAGAACGATGAAAATGACGGACAAGTGCCACCAGGCATATCGCTTTCTAGAGGTCATTTTGTTTTAACGTATGTCTGTTCATACCTATTACTCAGGACTGAAGTCAATAAAACTTGGCTCAAGGGCGTCGTACCACGAAGTACAGATAAACGTTAATTAGTTTTGTGATATGGTCTAATAATGCAGCATTTTGGTCAGGGTAAAGTTATAACTAGGCCTTGAAGACACTAATTTCTTTTACATTTGACACGATAACAAGGTGCTATGACGTATAGCTATAGCCATGTATACCTATGCCAAAGAGTCACACGTTATAAAAGGTACATTGACTTCAATGCACTTACATGTAATAAAATCTCCTTAATTACTGATGCTGACTAGGTCATTTACAATAACATTTTTCATTTTATGGTTTTATTTATGAGTCCTTGACTTAAAGGTCACTGGGCCAAAGGTAACAATCACAGAACCTTTTGCCATTTAAAAAAATCATAGTAATAGTGTAACACCGTTTCAGCCGAAAACTGTTCGATACAAAGTGTCTCACAAATTAGGATAGATTTGTTTAGACTATCATTTGTAAAAAGCCAAACCACAAAACCCAGCAAGTTTTCGTCCACCACTTTTAAGGATTAGATTTGGAGTAGCCAGTGACATATCTACTCTGAAGGTATTGATAAAGTATTTTTGCATACAATGCACCGACTTGTGTAAATTAGGTGCATTTAGATAACTATAGGTAAGTGGACGAGTAGGAGGCGGTTTACGGAATTTAACGGTACAGTTTGCCAGTAAAACTCCGAGGCCCGCAGGGCGAGGAGTTTTATGGCAAACTGTACCGTTAAATCCGTAAACCGCCGACTACGAGTTCGCTTACCGTGTTATACCACGAATTTGCCGAGTTTTAGAGCCTTGTTTGCACGCCGAAAGTTTTTATTTGTAATTTTAGTGCAGTGCACGTTGAAACTTTGGCAGGAAAACATTGACGCGTTTTGACACCTTGTTGAACGAAAGTATAAAAAAAAACAACCCATGATTGGATAAAACAAAGTTGACATGTGTTACTATTGTAGTGCGATGACGTGGTTGAGCACCTGTTTTATTTGAATTGTATGAATTTGCTTGATTGGTTGCTTGGTTGAATGAAGTGAAAAGGTGTTTGCAGATCGACGTTAGAGTCACGCTTTGCTCATTTGGGTCGAAAACTTTGAGCAGCATACATGCAATTGCCGAGTCGCTCTACGTAGTTCGATATGGCGGATGAAGTACAAATGAAAGCTGTATCCGGTGCACTTCAACTACCAAAGCCAAAGATGGAAGTCCCCTGTCACGCCAGTGCTAACGGCTACTATCGGAAGACCAAGCTACACAGCCACGTCAGAGAAAGGCGCAACAGAAACTGCAAGTACAAAAAAAAACAATATGTCTAGATCCACAATGACCGTACTGCGCGTGTTTTTCCTATAGCTAGATTTAACCTCCCGGTGGTGGCAGTCCCCCGGGTTGTGTGGGTACCCATGCGTTACCAAATTCACGGTAAAGGGGGTGTTTTTCTTCAGTCATCCCGGAGATTCTAGGTCCGTGAAATCGAGAAAAAGGGGTACTTTTTCAGAGTAAGCTCCGAGATTAGGGGTAGTCCTTTCATAATCTCCCTAGGACACTAAATCTGGTCTAGTCTCACTCACAAAGAAAATGAAAAACAGTACCGTACGTTTGTTGTACATATGACGTATACATGCCCATGAACTCCAGATCCAAACGGATAAGGAAGATGATTGTGTATGAATGTGACTAAAATCAGGTGAGGACAAACATTTGTGATGTATGTACATGTATACAAAGTCAACCTCCAGTGTCAACCCTGGAAGTCAACATACTAACCTCGTAGATTTCGAAAATAAGGGTATGTTTTTTACAGCTAATTTCTCCCAGATTTGCCACAAATAGGGGTGTTTTTCTCAGGAATATTCTACAAAAGGGGGTACTTTTCAAACTTGGGTAACAAGCAGGGTACCCACCAACCCAGGGACTGCCACCACCGGGATTTAACTTTACCAAAGGCGACTGAAATCTCCACATTCAGTGTTTGGCAACTGACTTTGAAGTCTTAAATTTCAGATTCGATGATCATGATAACAATAACCCTAACACAGAAGTGATATTTGCAATCAATACCGTTATTTCACGGTGAACTGTAATTGATTTTGAGATGTACAGTCACGCAAAATTAATCAGTCCGGTGATTCTTTTAAAGTGTCTTTACTCTGTACTTGATTGTGAAATAAATTCCTTCTGGTTAATGTCTCGCATTTGTTTTTTTTACTCGTCGCCACGTGTTTTTCTTTTGTTTAAAAAGTGTCCATTTTACAAGTTCTTTTGTTTAAAGTGTCCGATTTACTAGTAATCGGACAGTTTTAACAAAGAACTATCCGATTTACTAGTAAATCGGATACTTTTAAACAAAAGAGCTTGTAAATCGGACACTTTTTAAACAAAAGAAAGCCAGGTGGTAATAATAAACTATTCGGTTATGGAAATTAGAAAGCATGGTTAGAACAATGGGCACGAGGCGGAGAGTTGTATTACGTCGGTAAGTGTACACTATCACACCTATCGATATGACAAATAATTCAGTATGCTGCACTAAGCACTTCACATTGTTCCTCCAATATTAATGTGGCACGTATTAAAAACTGTGCTTTGTATTGTTTGTTTCTTTAGCCTCAATTAATATCGGAGCGTTATGGAATACAGTTCGGAAGTGATGGCAACACTTGCGTTGTTGTATATGACTGTATGTTTGGTGATATATGTAGCACGCCAAACAATTGATGGCATGGAATCATCAACCCACAAAGGGACAACACTTAAATTGTATCGGCCGATTCCACAATGCCATACACACTGGAAACGAAATGTGGTGCAAAACTTGCTTCAACCCCACAGCGATGTTCCGTCTTGTGACAAAATTGATTTAAGTTTTGGTGATGGATTTTGTGAACAAAACTGTATTCAAAAGTCTTAATCATCTTTATGACTGCCACAAGCAATGTTTATCAATGGTCATGCGGCGAAAGGGCCCTCTCTTACACGCACATTGTCCAATAATGACAAACGTGTCAAGGTTTCTTCCTGTATAGGTCATTGGGATATCGCTATCGATATCTTGAGTAAACATTTATAAACATTTATACATATTTGTCGGGCAAAAACCCCATACGTCTTTCAACTCTTGTTCCGATCGTGCCTTGAAAATGAAGAGACATCTTATCGTACGTTTTGCACATAAGACTGTATTTTTCCTCCTGTTTGTGTGTGGTATTTTCAGCGAGGCCCAACATAATGGAAACGCTGAGTGCATCTCGGGTGAGAACTATTGCACTATGCCAGACGTGTGTGCCTACGTGTTCACCTTCAGCAATAATGAAGACGGTAGATGTCCAGCCGTCGACCGTGCTGTCTACAAAGTGGATGACTTAGAAGATGACGTTGAATTACTGTACGAGAGATTTCGACTGACCAATAGGGTGATAGAGACAGTGAAAGAAGAACAAGACGACACAAGACAGCTGATCTACCAACAGAGTGAGGTCGTGACTGACCTGCGAGAAACAGTGGACAGGAATTGCGCTGAGACCGACAGTGCGGTATCTCAATTGCAAGATCAAATAGAAACCTTGGAACTAAAAACGCCCAATTACAGGAACAGGTGTTAAGTCTGAAGTACAAGCTGGGTATGTATGTATGTATGTATGTGGGTATGTAGGTATGTATGTATGTATGTATGTATGTATGTATGTATGTATGTATGTAATGGACTTCATGCATGTATCCAATGTGTTTCGTGTAAAAACTAATCATTGCATATTTGGCTCCAATACCTATGTGTCAACAATACCTGTGTGTCAACACCCTGTGTCAACATAGGTATGAATGCACTTGCAAACAAATTTTCAGTTTTAATATGTGTAAGCGTCTTGAAGGGATAACTGAACTTTGTTACCGTTTAAATTATTCTATCTCTCAAGATCGAAGGTAATCACACTTCGTAATTTTTGTCTACTTACAGAGAGCAAAACTCTTGCACTAATGAGTACAGACACTAAAATTTCAGTTCCTGACACTCTTCCTGAACCTGACTGCCTTGACATCTTGTATCCGGACAAAGAGCAGATCAGCCGGTAGATCAGAATCGTTAGTATCGTACGCTGTGGTTGGTTCGGACAATGAATATTTCTTGTACGACTCACGCAGGCTCCGTATTCATATCAAGACTGAGGATATACAAACTTTATTGAATGTGGACGACGGTCATTGGCATCACGTTTGTGTCACGTGGTCATCAGACGAAGGCACCTGGAAGTGCTACCACAACGGCGCCCTGTTCAGCAGCGGTACAGGCTTAAAAGCTGGTCAACCGATAACCGGTGGGGGCAGTCTTATGCTAGGACAGGATCAGGACACTGTTGGGGGAGGTTTCTCTGCAGACCAGGCCCATCTCGGCAAATTAACTGAATTCAACTTGTGGCAAACAGTACTTAGTGATGAAGAAATTTATGAGGTGTCCAAAAACTGCTCTGTTAAAGGTGACCTGGTGGCTTTTGATGTTGCGGACCTTTATTTCCAGGGAGACGTATACGTGTTAACTGAGTCTGCTTGCTGTAAGTGTTTTATTCCAACTTTAAGTATTATATTTGACACATGCACATGCACATGGCTATGTAAAATATGAGCAAAACTAAGCCAATTTCGTGGGGTTTTTAAATACATAAAAGCGATTACGCAATCGGTTGCCAGATCCACTTTTCTTGTTTTTTGCCATTAACGCATTTTTGTATATTTAATGAATATTTGTATAATGCCACTTTCCATGAATCATTTTTTTCAATAACTTTCCAATGACCCACACATACACACACACACATATATATATATATATATATATATATATATATATATATATATATATTATATATATATATATATATATATATTATATATATAATTACTTCAAGTAAACATGTAAATCTGTTACTTAAGCTTCATGCATCACTCAATCTTCAAACAGATCAAATACATTCACCCGTCCGAGACATTGATACATACAAACGACAGAGAAAGACAGCGAAACATATAACAAAAAAGACAAGAGACACTAGACAGACTGAAAAAAACATGCATGCATACAAAGATACATACAAAGATACATACAAAGATAGATAGATAGATAGATAGATAGATACATACATACATACATACATACATACATACATACATACATACATACATACATACATACATACATACAGAGCGAGGGGAGAGGTGATTATTATATTGCAAGGGTTACTGACTCACACATTTTCTTACCAACAGTTGAAAAATTAATCATCGGAGGAGACTTTGGAGATACATTGCAATCTCTTCAGAAGAGGTCCAACATGGAATCCTTCATTGAGAGGTTTTATTATACAGTACGCTTTTGGTCTGTTGATAGATATCCTAGAAATACAAAATCTTCAAATACAAAGATCATTTCTACTCGTGGTTACTTGACAAGGACGATTTTTTGTCACTAAGCCGCATCTTAGTTCCCACTATATAAAGAAAGAAATTATACTATTTTTGTGCCAGAGTTCGGTTTTTGCGGAGGCTTTTACAAGGGCGGGCTATCTTAGCTTTTACTATGGACGCAAACCTGATCTAGGCCGTAAACGTTATCATTGATGGTTGTGAATCCATAATTCCATGCCGGAAAATGCCGAGAGAGTTTGACCGGTAAGAAGGCTTGACTACGCAGTTTCTGCGTAGTGAAGCTTCATTACGTATTCACGGTGACCCCTGGCCAGCTGTCAATAACTTTGGGGGCTTTTGTCTTTTGGCCTGCTTTGCATATGCGTCGTTGGACACGACCTGCCAATCACCCAGGTAGTCAATTAAACTATTAGTTGACTGTTTACCGACCCAATTAACACTATCCAGCAGTATCAGTCATATTTTAATCGCGTGGCCCGGGTGGGCACAACGTAGGAACGCGTGTATTTCTATGTGTACGTTTCACTTGTGGTGTCGTTTGTATCATCGTGCGTTTGAAGTCCTTGTTTCACTTACAGTATTACCTTCAAGGTGACGGGCTTACTATTAATGTTCAGTATCATTGCACCGAGTTCTGCCCACGGTGAAAACCACCTGTTTTGCCTACTAATTACTGCCCGTCGCTGCCCGTCCTGAATGTAGCCTATCATAGCTACAGTAATCAGTCAATATATAATACCCCGCGCCTTATACTTTCTATATACACTTGTAAAATCATAGTCCGAGCCGTAAAATTTTGACTTTCGATCCGATATACAGGTTGATCGTTGAATCGCACCGGCGCATCCATGTTTACTTGCCCAATAAGCTTACTACTCTGCAAAGGGTGGGTAGATGGAATTCCAGGGCCAAAATGAACACCGGGGCGAAACTTTTTGTGAACCCATGTGAAAACATAAATCATTTATCTGTTTTGATATATACTCCTTAATTGTAAGTTTGATCAAAACCGAGACCACATTCAAGGGCTATGCAGACTGTCCATGTACGCACACACAGGCAACCAACGGTGAATATCAGCGTCAGCGGCATAACTATCGGGTCGTAAATCGATCGGCGGTTTGGGGGCCCTGGACTATGATTTTATAAGTTTATATCACAAACAAATGTTGTGGAATATTAAGATATCGACCTATTACTGTATTGAAAAGGCCAATTTCGTGACGGGCATTGCTAGAAGAATGACGGGCAGGGACGGCAGTAATTAGTAGGACTGTTTCTTTGAATACTGTTCGATATTAAGTGACGGTCAAACTTTTGGGTGGTGCGCGTGACCGGCGGCACTGACACAAACTGGTTTGACAAGCATATAATTCAGGTTTTGTTCAGTGTTGTTACCATTTGTCCGTGGTGGAAAACATTGACGGAAAACCAGAGAAAACGGTCCCGCTCCGAGAACAGCCCCGAGACGGGGACGGCCACACTTGTGGTGTTGTTTGTACCATTGTGCGTTTGAAGCCCTCGTGTTATCTACAGTATTACCTTCAAGGTGACAGGCTTACTATAAAAGTTCAGTGATCATGGCATTGAGTGTGTTACATGTCATGATGTAAATCACGCAATGTTTTTTTTTTTTTACATATATCCCAAGGATTAGTTTTCGCTTTCTTTTGCCCTCGCGAAGTTTGCGAAAATTTCTCGCTCTGAAAAAATTTCCGGCCACAGTATCATTGAACCCACTCATTTTTTTCTGGGTGACCTGTGACCAAATGTACGTAATAGTGAAGTCGATCATGCGGGGAAATAAAGGAGTATTAAAAGCAAAGTTCTATTCGTCTATGTCCGTTCATTGTCAAAAGTCAAGGCAAAATGGTGATCCTGAATGATTTCATGACCATTGGGCGATAGAACTTTAATTTACTCTGCAGTGCGCCTGTTCGATACACAAACATTACGACACTTTTGTCTGGGTAGGTATTAAATTTGGTCTGGCCGAGAAAAAAAAGGCATACAAGACCATAGTCCAAGTTTTTAGAAAAACTAACTGGGACACGAACGGGATTCGTGAATCAAATTTTGTTGAGCTTTAAAAGGTGTCTGGTTCACGGCTTATTGTGCACAGGCCGCGTCTTTGCCCTTGCCATCATGTCATTGAACTTGTAAATGGACGCATCAATTTAAACGATTTCTTTTTATGAATGTTCTGTAAGTTCATAATCAAACACCGATCTTTGTCGGCACGCTCAACATGAGAAGAAAAACTGCCGAAGTGACGATCGGTTTCGGAGCACCCAATAAAATTTTCACAACTTAACAAGTGTGTGTCTTTTCTTTTGACAAGTGTGCGTAACTTTCCATCATTCTATTGTGGTCACCGTGAAGGCGTTGTCACGTAACTCGTCAACTGCCGAAACCGCGGGCGCGCCCGGGGGGGGGGGGTGTTGACATAGTACAACAATAGAGTTAGTTCTGATTGGTCAAACAATGTTTAAAACAGTTCGTAATTGTAGGAGAGATATCAGTTTGGTCAGCACAACTATATCATCAAGACCACCAGAATGCCTTCCAAGAAAGTAATCATCCGTGGCCTACTGGCAGTCGGCATGCGCCACTATCGCAGTGGGCGATCCCTTGGAGTTGGTGAAGTATTCGAGCTCACTAGAGATGCGGCCTGCCTGTACGACAGGAATGCCGTGTCTATTACATTAGGCGGCCTTAAAGTAGCCAGCCTAAAAAGAGATGTAAACACTTGGGGGAGCCATTGAGCCATTGAACTCTTCTCTTCTCTTCTACCATAGACAGTTCTCGCTATACTGTCTATGTTTATAAAAATAAAGTCATCTGGCATTTTGAAATTTCTGTAGGCTCATATCGAAGTCGGGCGATTCCATGGCTCTTTGGGGCAATTAAGTGTACGTCGAGCTTAAGGAATGTGGTTACATTCGCGATGTTTTATTCGAAATCATTTATTCTAGGGCAAATGCACACAATTTATGCCGTTGGAAATACTGGCCGCTCATAAACAAGACAATAAACTCAATATGTGTGCATCTTTACTTTTATTGTCAAAGTGCCAACGACACCTACAAAATACAGAATAGTTCAGTCCAGGTATTTGCAACTGTGCCATCAGACTGGTCAACCGAAAATCAACCATAGGTGTCTTTTGGCACGCGTATACGCCAGACACCTAGGCGAACGGTAATCCGCACCACTTATCACTATCTTGAAGGTCACTCCTCCCCCTATACCACTGGCTATCCCGCCCTCAAGGCAATACGTCATTCGACCAAGCATTGTTATTGTAATTTCCTGCATAAAATTAACAGCGAGGTCAACGGTCAAACTCTCTTGGCATTTTCTCTCATGTAAACCGTTGAGGGCGCTTAGTAGTAGAAACAAGTCGGAGGAAAATTAGCGTATTTAACGGGAGAGATTGAGAACTAACAATTGAGGATATCAGCTTTTGCCTTGACAAGCTACTCTTCCTCAGCTTCGACTATCTGGTCAAGCCTAAATCACTAAAATTGAACTGGGGCTGCGATATAGTTGAACTCAATGAATGTTCAGTCCTGCCGCTTACAGGTGTTATGCAGACACAATATTCCATTCAAGAGCCAATCAGACGCTTGTTTTTCAGTTTCACTAATTCAATATTCAGGAATCTAGTCTCCTTATTGAATGTATAATTTCTGCAATAGGCAACTGTAATAATATGACACAAATAATCATTTGCATATAGTAGGATGGAGCGTCATCGACTATTACCTTTGCCGATGAGATACGACACCGACGGATAAAGTTACTACAGCTTTTTCCCTTTGGAAACTTAAACCATTCCCTTTCGAAATCACGCATGAATAAAAATCAGCTGAGGTCATCGTGCTAAATTTATTACCAGAGAGACAAATTACCCTATGCTTGTCATCTCTTGAAATTCAAAATGGCTGCCACTCATGTATTACCTCCTTGGGGAAACAAAATAAGCAGGCGAAAAGATTATATGCTTCATGAGCTTTTCAATACCCCAAAAAGTGAAGGACCAAAGTTGTAAAAGTTTGAGAGTCCTAATGTTTGTCCACTAGAATCATTCTACCTTTCTATACTTCCATGACGTTGATTTTTTTTATATTGAACATCTCTTGGAAATTGCGATTACAATTTAAGTTGTTTAAAGATAAAAGTTCTGATTATACATCTGGATTGTCAGAAAATGCGATGCCACTCTATGATGTCAAGCCTACAACTTACATTAAAATTGTTCATGGGGTGCTAGAGGTATACTGTTATCTTATTTCCGAAATATTTTTGCATCATTTAGTTTCTTGTCTGACATGACTTCATCCTGGATACGTTGAAATGTTCATTTTTCACCTCCCTAAACAGCTATAACACTGCATCGCCGACAGCTATCTCTCTTCCATGTGTATGTATGCTTTGGTGTATATGCATTGTTACTGTCACGAACTTTAATCCGGACAGTCGGCACCGATTTTCGACAGGCCCCAGTCAGTATATTTCAACAGGAAGCTGATGATGATATAGAGAATATAAATGCAGATAACACATTGTCAAAAATCAATAGCTTCGCACATTACTCATTGCAAGTATTTTTTTAAAGTACTTTCTCCTTCTCCGGGCATCAGCATGTCAAAAAGACATATTAATGTTTGTGCGCGATGCAATTGTGAAAAAAAGAATTTACAGGGGTTTAAAATTCTTGCCAGGTTATGTTTTTGCAATGAAAGTCATGTAATGCTCTTGTTATGCCATGTGTTGCTTAGCTGTAAGCACCGCTAGCGCTGGACAAGATTAGCAATGCCCTTCAGAGCTACCTTCAAAACAAGCTACATACATTCTGTGTCCTTTTGAGAAAGGACTAAAATATTCAGATCTCCCTCTGTAGCACTCAATGATTTTCAAGTCCCCAAAGACTGCCTGCTCAATTCCGCAAAAGACAATGATCCCCTAACCATGTATTTATGAACGCAACCTAATTTGAGGGTTTAATCCACAGCCTAGCACTCATATCTTGGTATTCCCAGCCATGCGAACGATGATCATATGTGACATACTTGCTGCAGTAAATTTGGCTTATTTCCAATTTCTTTTAAGATATATTGATGCGGTTCAGTGGGTTTTTGTTTCCGTTATGAATATAATAAGTACAGTGCTGGGCGTTAGAGCCCTGCAGGTAATCTCATAATCAGTTATTGACAAAACACATCTTCTGTTCAAAATTTATTTTTGTCAGTCGATAATATTTGATGAACACGGCTATATTCAGTAATTGACGACCTTTGCGAAACGGCGGTTGATAACGTCATATAAACCATCCTTAGGAAAAGCACTGATACTTTTGTTATAGCAACGTCTTAAATTAGGATTTAGTATTTAATGAAGCTTTGTCACTAACGAAGATTTTCTTTAAACGGTTGTCAGAGAGGCATTTGTGTACACCCTGAACATATTGACTGATATTGAATCTTTGACCTTAAAATGGCAATTCCAGAATGACAGTCTCCTTTAAAGGGCCATACAGGCTTATCAACCAACTATAGGCACCATAAAGATCTTTATACATGACCATTCTCTTATTACTCGATTAAATTATCCAGTCCTTGTCCACTATTCAACCTAATTTTACCCGCTCATTTTCACTTATATGTCCTTCTATTAAACAGCTTGTGCAGTTTAGTCTAAATTAGGGAGTGATGTTCCGGATAGCAGAGTGTATATTAAAGTTAGTTGTTGCAGAACAATGCCTTGATTCTGTGTCGGAAAAGGGAAAGGGGTTTTGAAAAGGGTCTCAACTTCACAAGATATTCATCAGGAACACAATTGAAGTGAGTTACAGCTGTATGAAGAATATGGCTAGTATAATCAAATCGCATAATAAGAGGGTAATAAACGGAGACAATTACATATAACCCCCCGTATTCCGAACGAGTGTGGCTGCGTCGCGGACGAATGATTCCTCGTGTAGTGGCCGTATCCCTCCGCGCCGTAGCCGAGGGGGATACGGCTGTACACGGGAATCACGAGTCCGCGACGCAGACACACGAGTGAGGAATACGGGGGATTACATATTTATCACATGCATAGACCCAGTCTTCCGTAAATAAACCTTCCAGGAATGATAATACTGGGAAAGAACGAGAGGGACTATTTTACAAGAATTCATGCGCTTGTGTTACTGGGTCACAGCTGATTTGACTGAGCTCAGCTGTACATGTCCAGGTTAACTTCGAACACGCCGAAGCTGCTCTTATGGATAATAAACGTCTCTCGTAGGGCTTTTTCTGTGTGAATCAAGCAGAAATAGGAAGGACTGGATTTTTAATGCAAGGTATTTATTTGGTACCCACTATAACATCAATTTGAGTGACGTGCAAGCGGGCCGTCGTGACAATCAGCCGCGGCTATCGAGAATGGGTTATTTTTGTCAAAATTCGCAAAGTTTGTATGAAATTTCAAAGTTACCAATTATTATGTTTTACGAAATTATCACTTGTATGTTTAATATTTTAAGAATACAATGAGCTTGTTTAAATATAATTAAGAACAGTGTTCGGCTCTGACTCAATCGCTAAGACTGCAAGAAACATGTCTTTCTGAGCTCAGGCGCGAGAAGACGGAAATTCACCAACAAGGTACAATACTAGAAACGTGATGCACAATATGCATGGACTAATAACTTGCACCTTTACATGCACTGATAACCTTGTGAACTCGTCGCTCTTGAAAAAGAAAGTAGTATAAAATAAATTAGCATAAAATAAATTAGCATTTCTTCTGATGGGTCTCAAGTCCGGAGTATCGTCATTGCTGTCAGAATGATGACCTCTCCTCGCTTCCTCGGCTCGACCTGGAGGCTCGACTCGTTGACTGCCGCGGCAGCATTGATCGTGATGTTGATTGAAACCCGTCAATGTTGCTTCAGAAAACATCTTACTGCTGCTGGGATGATTGGTACGTGTCTTGGGTTATCGTCTATGCTTATCATGTTGTTTGATGGACATCGGACAGGGGCTCTTTTGACGAGGTAGACAACACAAAATGTCGGTAACATAGCGTATTAGAATGTCAGTGGTGTAGAAATCAAACGTTTCAATCGCAAATCAACGACGAAGAAACAAATTCATAAAAATTCTGGTATCGAGGGTATTTTGTATTTTACACATATAGTTTAATACTCCATATTTCCTTGTGCTTCGTTACCCGCCCACTTTTGCATTTCAGGCATTTGAAAATAAAATCTGAACAGCTGATTTTTGTTTACGTTTTAAAAGTAGTCTGGGTCCTATATCCACCACATGTGGAATATGGATTCATCGTAGTCATATACCTATATTGTGATGTCAGACTATAGGGATAACTGGGTCTATGTATGTGATAAGCGTAAAGATCGACCAGATGATTATAATTTTCGAGACAAGTCTACATGCCCCTTGAAGGATGACTTTCAAGTCAAAGGTGTCGTTTTCAAGGCCAAGGTATCAACGGGGCACAACAAGGAGTATGTTTACATCGGCCTCACTGATAACACCTCACAATCGCGCTTCGCTAATCACATGCAATCGTTCCGTAATAAGAAATGTCGGAACTGCACAGAGTTGTCAAAGTTTATTTGGTCTTTAAAACACAAAAACCAGGTCTCCGACGACTCGTGGTCAATTACAGTGAATTTCAAAATAGCTCGGGATTACAACGTGCTTCGGTGATAAGAAAAAACATTTCTTGCAGACGGTACAAAATAACGCAAACTACGTTCATTACAAACTCTCTCCTTTTTAGATTTTCCAAAAGTTTAATCCAAAACAACATCTTTTGTTCTCACGTACAGAAAATGCTCAGCGTATGAAAAGCCAAACGTTGTACCGACTCGTACACACTGTTTTACAGAAGAGCAATTATCAATTCTTACCTTATTTAAAAATGAAGATTCTTATTTTAACACCATTGGAACTAAAGTTAGAGAACAGGAAATCCATGTTGCTTTAATCATCAAATTGAAGCTCATCTTCTGTTCTTTTCTTCTGCAATATTTGTTATATGGTTACTTTGATATATTGCAACTTTCAGGTTTAGGGCATTTAACGCATTCATAAATTTGAACAATTGAAAGATCCTATTCTTCCGAATAAGTTTAATCGTGTTTTTTGAAAATATATATAGGTATATACGACAAAAACGAAGCAAAACAAACACACGGGAGTTTGAAAGCACTTCTAATGATGATTAAAAGAAAACACAAAAATGCTCTGGACCATAGAAGAATAATAAATGTTGTCATGGTTCCACTGTCACGGACAATGGTAATACAATATTACGAGGACATTTCCTTATTTTTCTTTAAACAAGTCAGGAGGTACATTATACATTATATATATATAGTTAGTAAACTCCTTAACATCGTTACCATTATAGGTGGTATGCCCCTTAACTTCGTTACCATTTTAGATACCATGCCCCTCAACATTGTCACAATTATAGGTAGTATGCCCCTTAAAATAGTTACCATTAGGTATCATGCATTAAATCGTCAGCATTAGAGGTAGTATACCCCTTAACTTCGTTGCCATTAACTTCTTTCCCTTTCAGATTGGCTTTTGCCAAAACATTGTATTTGTGCGAAGACGACGTCCTTTCATTGCATACATAAAGCATAATCTGCACTGTTAAGTTGTCCTAAGATTATTGTCTTTACGAGACTTTACTCCTCTTTTAAATTTCAAATTGGCAGCTCCATGTTTGACGGGAGCATGAGAGGCGAAGCAGATATCACCATCACGTGGTCTATCAAACGCTTCTTTAAGGTTACAGTCTGAGATTAATTACCACATCGTTGCTCCTGGCTTAAGTCGAAGGATCAGGCAGTAGATGGCACAGACAGACGGTGGAAGTCATGTTAGACGCAGATGATATCTGGTAATAAACGAAATAGTCGATTTTAATCTGTCCAAAGCTATATAACTAGAATTATTCTACTTAGAACCCTTTACGGCGCAAGGAAATACCCCTGTGGAAATAAACCCACTCGCGATTTCAACAACGTCATGCAATCAAACATGACCACGTAATAGGTAACTTATTCGGAAAATACGATATTATAGTAATGCTGGTTACTCTATGTAACAAGTGGCATCTGTCTCTTAGTATCGGACGGCAAGTGAACTTCGAAAGACATGTTGAGAACAAACAGCAAGTGAAGAAACGACAATTTAAGAAATACCAACCTTCATAAGTACTTAACATTAGTGGTGCACCACACACATGTAAATCCTTTGTATGACGCGGAGGATTACTGCACGACAATATATCTTTTTAAATACATTTCTATATGTCCCCTCTGTAAGATATGCTTTTTTGCACTTAACCCTCTCAGCCTGTAATGAGCTTCTTCGTTTCAATTCAGTCATTCATTATGTTTGTTTGTTTGTTTGTTTGTTTATTTACGTCTGTGTCAGCCTAATTCTTTTCTCGTGTGCTTGTCTAATAGTTTGGAGAAACTTAAAGAATCAGAAACATTAATGAGAGTCAATGAGAGGAATAATATCCACTAAAATACCTTGCATTTGTCAGTGCTCCAAACTCGGTTTCCTTTGTCCAGAGAGAAACACTTTGTTTGCTTTATGGCCATAGAGAACTTGCCATCATGCCCTGGTGAGAAATGACAGGCTCCGATAAAATTTTGGGACTGTTAGCACTTTGTGTAACCTCTGGAGAATGGCCAGATGCATGAATTGGACATGCGCATTGATATTCGTGTAATTCATGTACGTTTTGCGATGTAGAGCTGAAAATAAACACCATTCGTTATCATACATACAAGTTACTACAACCCGCAGTTGTTGTAAGTTCTACGTTTGGAAGACAGCAATACCTAGTTTACAACACGAGGATGACTCGGTACCATGTACTTAAAGGTATACTGTAATTTGTTCCAATTTTGCCACAGTTAACATGGAAAGAGAAAATCCAACCAATCACAGATTTTAAGTGGGTGGCTGCTTTTTAAAATCAGCACCATTGCATGGGCATTTTTAATACCAAAGAACGCCCCTTTGACCATATATGGGCATATTTACATTATAGGTGACTGTTTGCCTTTAACCCTGGAAGAGGAACGCGCACGAAAATTTGTGGCAATGCGCACGCAACATCTTGTACTTTGAGTGTCTCTTTGTGTTCGCAAAGCTGCTATCACACCGATCATGCTTTTATATTATGCCTTTCATAATTTAATGTTGGAAGAACCGTGAACAGTGCCCTCTACACACATAAAGATAGCATACTTATGCACACAAAAATACATTAAAATACAATTCAGTGTTGACGAGATCGTTAGAAAATTCATATATGGCAATGTATCATATGATATATCAATGTAAACTTACTGTGTTGAATCGCAAATGATATGTAATAGACCCAATTAGCCAGAAAATAGTGCTCCGGGATGAAGATTTTTGAATGGTTTCCTTCAAACTGAACATCCACGGAAAACTGATAACCACGGTAACTATCAGAATAATCCACAAATTCATTGAAAACGTATGCTGTAGTACTACCGTATATACTTTCTGAACTTTTCAGCGAGATGATGACCGCTTGGTCTGGTTCAGCTATCTGCATTTGAAGAGACACGAAAGCACATAGACCATAGCATGACGGTGTCAGTAAAACGAAAAAACACAGTGTCCTTAAAATTTGTGCAGGCGTAAGGAGACATACTGATATTAAACACCTATTGCCTGGTCATGAGGGCTATAGCGCTATAGCCCGAATAAAGACCAGGCTATAGGTGTTTTGTAACACACCACACGCTCATGTTGTCTTGTTATATAGTTTTTAATGTGTCTTGATATTTTGCATCGCAACAATCCATTGTGACAAGTTTACTGGGCAATATTTCCACAGCGGTTTCAGTTGTACGTGGGTATCACTTTCTTTCAAAAATATTCTAAGTATACCTAGCGACATCCTCAGTTGCACTTGAATATTTTTTCGTCGATGAGCTGTTCAAGTTCCTACGCTGTTGGAGTGTTGGAAAATGTTGGAAATTTTGTTTTAGAGAATGTCATTACCTATCCCGGACGCACAGCACATCACGTTCCAGTCACCCGCCATTGTTGCAAAGCTGCAGACGACACTAAGGTCACGTGACCGGGCACTTTTCCAAATTTGGTCAGAACTATTTCCCTAGGGAAATAGCATTTCAAAAAATACCCTCTGACGTCACTTTTGTTTATCCGGTGGTGACTAGACGTATCTATTTTCTCGTCACGTGACGTATTCTGGCGAATCGCGACACGGAATGAGCATGTGGCGTGTTATAACAACTGCTAGTCTTCAATTGATACGTCTCCCAACTCGTGACAGGGGCCTACATACATACATAGATAAAAAGACAGATACTTAGCTAGCTAGCTAGCTAGATAGCTATATAGATAGATAGATAGATAGATAGATAGATAGATAGATAGATAGATAGATAGATAGATAGATAGATAGATAGATAGGTAGGTAGGTATGTGCATACATACATACATACATACATACATACATACATACATACATACATACATACATACATACATACATACATACATACATACATACATACATACATACATACATACATACATACATACATACCGTTATATTACCAATGAAATGGGTGATACTGGCTTCTTCGAGATATGACCCTTCTATTATTACATCTGCTGCATAGTCAAGATGATTGGTGGCAAATATGATTTGTAAACCTTCAGTTGAGTCTGTCACTAGATTATAAGAAACGAGTAAATCTGTAAGCCCTAAATCGTCAACACTGTAAATAAATTGTCTCACATAGGAATTCAAATGAATAGCAGCAAGTTAAATATTTTTCTAATTGCTGTAACGCACATTCATGCATCCGTTGCTCAAATAACCTTTTTTGTCGATAATAATTCTTCTTCCACCAGGGATCTTGGAGGGTCATAAAATATCGTGACCTTATCTGTTGGGGATCGTTGATACCGACAAAGTCCCAGAGTGACGGGAGACATCCTGGTAAACAGGTTGAAACAAGGATCGTTGTAGAATTTTGATAAACCCTTCATGCTCCTTTTTATAACAATACAGTGGTTTGCGTTAAACGTTGGCAATACGGAAAGTAGACACACTGTTAAAACTGAGGAGTTGCCACCGCTGCCAGGTGGAACTACGGTTCAGCTATGTTATCAGTCGAACACAAAGATATCAACTCTGCTGAAGTTGAATTATTGTGAAGGAGGTAAGATGCAGTCGAAACACTACCACCACATCAGTACAAACAACGCTGGCAAATGATGTGTTCTGGGCGGGATGTGTGTGGATGTTTTGTGTTGTTTTGACCACGGCTGAATTCCTCCATCGTTTCATCTTTGGCAGAGTTGATTTCGTTTTTATATTACTGCCTAGACAATAATAATGCCTGACAGTGTTGGCAACTCCTCAAGTAACACAGCATGTCTAGTTTCCGTATTGCAAATGGTTCCATGCAAACTACTGTCAATTTTAAAAGGTGCTTACTTTCAAGGTCATTGCCACCCTTGTCTGTAAAAGACAAACTCAGTATGTCAGCCACCAACGTGTTGCTTGTATCACCTTCCATTTGAAATGCACTTCTGTTTAAACATACCATCTGCATAACAGTTGTAAAATAGAAAATTCATATATCAAGATGTATTTCAAAGGAACTTATGTCAATTAGACATGAAAATCAAACGTGTCAACAAAATATCTGATTGTCTTCATACTTGCTATTAAACACCTTACACACCAACTATTCCAATACATACTTCGCGCGACCAATTAAAGCACCTGTGATAGATTATCGTAGGATTTTTGGAGGACTATGTTCGGAGTTCATTACAAAGGATGTACACAGTAAGTGATATGTAGTGACATCGTTATCAGTTTAGGAGATTACTCAAAATTTACCAGTACCCACATACAAGCGTTTCTGATACAGTCAAGAGTAAAAAGTAGACCTATGTCGATTTGCATGGTGTTATCACTATTTTCGCGCCACTGAATGAAATGATTGACAATATCTATCCTAAATTCAAGAAATCATAATGTAACATATTAATGATAAAAACTTGATAACATAGTAGTACAACTACTTAAATCCAAATTAAACCTACAATTCTGTTAACTTCGACTCCCGCTGCTACATTACGGAGTATGTTCTCTGCTGGTGGAATGTTAAATCCATTACCGTCTCCAAGTACTTGAGAGCCGTCCGTCAGAATTTCAACAGCATTGCTCTCCAATGTCAGCTGCACCGACGGTGTGCTATAGACAACAGGACCACTGCCAAATTCAACGTTGCGCAGCGCGAACTTTGACAGAGAATCCGATGTATTCAGTACAGAACTAATCAAACGATGTTTGTATGTGATACTCCCTTCCCCTGCTTTGTCTGAAGACACAACTACAGAGATTGCTTCATCCATTACCTGCAGGACATCTTAAAGACAACACATTTACGGCAATAAGCATGTTTGCTTAATGCTATAAATAAATATACGCAAAAATATATTGAAGCGATGTGCTTACCAGGTGGCAGAACACATAAACTGCTTTATTTGCAAACACTTATAAAATATTTTAAGTGTTAGATTTCATTGGTAAGTTTTTTTTCGTATCGATGAATCTAATTAATTTGTGGGAGAGAACGCCAGCAGCCTAATGGTTAATTGATTAGGACTTAACACGTCTGCGAATAAGCTGCTACGTTCAAAGTGTACCATGTCTTCCACTGTGCCTTATCATAAACCTTATCAAAGACATGAGATTTATAACTTATTAATGCAAAAATGTTGCCCAGTGTTAAGCAGTGCCGCCGTTAATTATCAAATTAAAGTGCGCTTTAACTCTCTCAATCCAGACATTACAAAAATATATGGTTGAAAAGAAGTAACCTCATTTATGGTCCTCTTGTGACAAACTATTTCAATGTTAATGGACGTTACCATGACACTTACCACTGACGACATCCCTGATTTCTTCTGTAGACAATTCAACATCTTTAAGTACTGGAATTGTATCTGAAAATTGTTCAATGACTGTAATGATCTGTTGATAATGATATAGAAAGCAAGACATTAAAATTGACACGTGGAATTGTCACAATGTAACACAGCCTACATGGACAATTACGAGCGAACCTTTCGGCATCTGTTTTTGGCACCGACGCGCTTTATTTAGTGCTGGGCCAGTCTATTGTCAAACATGTGACTGTGGATTAGGTGTTGATTAAAACACGAAGGGAATGATAAACTCAATACAATAAACGCAGAGTTCACAGGAACATATAAATATCTCCCATAATAATATTCAACGTTGTTATGAATTTTCACGGGAAAGGTGCAAGCGAGTTTCTCATTCAATACATATTTAGTGATGTCATTTTTTTTCTTAGATTCCGGAAGCTTTCAAGTTTGATTAATATGTTAAAATGCACGTATTGCGTTCTGCGCTTACTGAGGGCCTCTGGTAATGCATTTAGAAACATACTCGTCTATAATCAGAGACTTACCTCATCCGTAGATATATTGGGATATGTCTCATTCGCCGTTGTTAACAAAGGTCTGACCATACCTATATTTGTTTAAAAAAGCTTACAGTACTCAAAGAACGAATAAACTAGGAACACATATATATACATATATATATATATATATATATATATATATATATTATATATATATATATATATATATATATATATATATATATATATATATATATATATATATATATATATATATATATACACACACGAAAATGGTTTGCCTGTCAATGCAGTGAAGTGTAGTGCTCAATGCATTTCTGCAGGGCGGTAATACTGAGAATATATATATATATATATATATATATATATATATATATATATATATATATATATATATATATATATATATATATATATATATATATATATATTATGTATACCAAAATAGAGAAATTAATACATTAGTAAAGAAATGAAGAAACTAAAATATGAAAAGAGAAATGAATCCGACAAACAGCTGAACAGACGGTCGATTCCCATCGATTAGATGTATCACTTGCGCCACTCGCTCTCCCTATTGTCTTTCTATTATCTCTCTATTACAGCGGCTCAATGTGCTAAGGGTCTGGACAGAAATTACAGGAAGGGAAGGACAGCGTTGTTTAAAAGACGCTGCATGTAAGAGTGAGCCCGTCAAAAGTGTTTGCACGAAAAAGGTGACCATGCAAAATGTTCATATACAACAAACAGTGACACTCCCCTACTTTTCACAGTCCACATCAATAATATTTAGGGGCCCAAGCCTACCGGCTGGGCCCCTATTGGTTTTACTGGAGTTCAATATTTAGGGGCCCAAGCCGACCGGCTGGGCCCCTATTGGTTTTATAGGAGTTCAACTTTCTTCTACTTCTTCTTAGGGGCCCAAGCCGACCGGCTGGGCCCCTATTGTTATTGCTCGAGTTCTACTATTTCTTCCTCTTCTTCTTCTTCTTCTGCCGTTTCTTTGTCAACCTAGATCTCTTAAACGGCTGAACGAAAACTTCTCAAACTTGCAGGACTTATTGGTGACAGTTAGTACTCGTGCACCTGACCCTTGAAATTTTCATTGGTCACGTGACCTGGCGGCCATATTGGATTTTCCAAAAACCTAGAAATGGCTTCTCCAGAATACCCAGGGGTCTAGTCGATTTGAAATTTTTTGTATAGCAAGCATGGCTTAAGGTCTTGAGAATTTGCCAATAAAATCGCATGCGTCACGTGACCTTGGCCGCCATATTGGATTTTTGAAAAATACCCATTTAATCTTTAAAAATCTTCTTCTCCAGAACGAAAAACACCGATTTGACTGAAATTTCACATGTAACATCTTCAGTGTGATCTCTTTCAAGTTTGTGAAAGGCATTTGATCGGTCACGTGGTTTGGCCGCCATATTGGATTTTGAGAAAATAGTGATTTAATCTTCAAAAATCTTCTTCTCTAGAACCAACACAACGATTCGACTGAAATTTGACACGTAACATCTTAAGTGTGATCTCTTTCAAGTTTGCGAAAGGCGTTTTGATCGGTCACATGGTCTGGCCGCCATATTGGATTTTTGCGAAAATCGTGATTTAATCTTTAAAAATCTTCGTCTCTAGAACCAACAAACAGATTCGACTGAAATTTCACATGTAACATCTTAAGTGTGATCTCTTTCAAGTTTGCGAAACGCATTTTGATCGGTCACGTGGTTTGGCCGCCATATTGGATTTTGCTAAAAATCGTGATTTAATCTTTAAAAATTTTCTTCTCCAGAACCAA
This sequence comes from Ptychodera flava, assembly GCF_041260155.1. Classification (NCBI taxonomy): domain Eukaryota; kingdom Metazoa; phylum Hemichordata; class Enteropneusta; family Ptychoderidae; genus Ptychodera; species Ptychodera flava. Next base: position 31,303,493 of record NC_091929.1, read on the forward strand.
CAAACAGATTCGACTGAAATTTGACATGTAACATCTTAAGTGTGATCTCTTTCAAATTTGCGAAAGGCGTTTAGATCGGTCACGTGGTTCGGCCGCCATATTGGATTTTGAGAAAATTGTGATTTAATCTCTAAAAATCTTCTTCTCCAGAACCAACACACCGATTCGACTGAAATTTGACATGTAACATCTTAAGTGTGATCTCTTTCAAGTTTGCGAAAGTCGTTTTGATTGGTCTCGTGGTTTGGCCGCCATATTGGATTTTTCGAAAATTGTGATTTAATCTTTAAAATCTTCTTCTCCTTAACAAACACCGATTTGACTGAAATTTTGCATATACCATCTTAAGTGTGATGTGTTTCAAGTTTGCAAAATGCGTTTTGATCAGTCACATGGTTTGGCCGCCATATTGGATTTTCCGTAAAATATTAAATTCCAAGTGAAACATACAGTAACTATTCGATGATGTTCAAAATCCTACTTTTTGAAGCTCGAATTTTGCACATAATATCATTAGTGCAAGATTTGTCAACCATGTTAACCGCTTGGGCCCCGCCAACGCTGCTTGCAGCTTTAATTAGGGGCCCAAGCCTACCGGCTGGGCCCCTATTGGTTTTATAGGAGTTCAATATTCTTCTTCTTTTTCGTTCTTCCGCTCTTTTTTTGGCGACCTAGAACTCAAACACCGCTTACCGCAAACTTCTGAAACTTGCAGGGCTAATAGGTACCTATAAGATCTCGTGCACCTGGGTATACAAATTCGATTGGTCACGTGACCTGGCGGCCATATTTGATTTTCCAAAAACCTAAAAATGGCTTCTCCAGAAGACCAGGGGTCTAGTCGATTTGAAATTTTTTGTATAGCAAGCATGGCCTAAGGTCTTCAGAATTTGCCAATAAAATCGCATGCGGTCACGTGACCTTGGCCGCCATATTGGATTTTTGAAAATACCCATTTAATCTTTAAAAATCTTCTTCTCCAGAACCAAAACACCGATTCGACTGAAATTTCACATGTAACATCTTAGTGTGACTGTTATCTTTTTTCAAGTTTGCGAAAGGCGTTTTGATCGGTCACGTAGTTTGGCCGCCATATTGGATTTTGCGAAAATCGTGATTTAATCTTTAAAAATCTTCTTCTCCCAACAAACACTGATTTGACAGAAATTTTCATATACCATCTTAAGTGTGATGTGATTTTAAGTTTGCGAAATGCGTTTTGATCGGTCACGTGGTTTGGCCGCCATATTGGATTTTCCGTAAAATATTAAATTTCAAGTGAAACGTACAGTAACTATTAGATGATGTTCAAAATCCTACTATTTGAAGCTCAAATGTTGCATATAATATCATTAGTGCAAGATCTTTCAACCATGTTAACCGCTTGGGCCCCGCCAACGCTGCTTGCAGCTTTAATTAGGGGCCCAAGCCAACCGGCTGGGCCCCTATTGTTTTTATAAGAGTTCAACTTTCTTCTTCTTCTTCTTCTTCTCTACTTCTTCTTCTTCCGCTCTTTTTTTGTCGACCTAGAACTCAAACACCGCTTACCGCAAACTTCTGAAACTTGCAGGGCTAATAGGTACCTATGAGATCTCGTGCACCTGGGTATACAAATTTCGATTGGTCACGTGACCTGGCGGCCATATTGGATTTTCGAAAAATACCGATTTAATTTTAAAAATCTTCTTCTCCAGAACCAACATACAGATTTAGCTGAAATTTTACTCATGTCATCCTTAGAGTGATGTCTTTCAAGTTTGCGAAAGACGTTTGGATCGGTCACATGATTTGGCCGCCATCTTGGATTTTACGAAAATCGCAATTTAATCATTAAAAATCTTCTTCTCCAGAACCAACACACCGATTTAACTGAAATTTTACTCATGTCATCGTTAGAGTGATCTCTTTCAAGTTTGCGAAAGACGTTTGGATCCGTCACATGATTTGGCCGCCATCTTGGATTTTACGAAAATCGCAATTTAATCATTAAAAATCTTCTTCTCCAGAACCAACACACCGATTTAACTGAAATTTTACTCATGTCATCCTTAGAGTGATCTCTTTCAAGTTTGCGAAAGACGTTTGGATCGGTCACGTGATTTGGCCGCCATCTTGGATTTTACGAAAATCGCAATTTAATCATTAAAAATCTTCTTCTCCAGACCCAACACACCGATTAAACTGAAATTTTACTCATGTCATCCTTAGAATGATCTCTTTCAAGTTTGCGAAAGACGTTTGGATCGGTCACGTGATTTGGCCGCCATCTTGGATTTTACGAAAATCGCAATTTAATCATTAAAAATCTTCTTCTCCAGAACAAACACACCGATTTAACTGAAATTTTACTCATGTCGTCCTTAGAGTGATCTCTTTCAAGTTTGCGAAAGACATTTGGATTGGTCACATGATTTGGCCGCCATCTTGGATTTTACGAAAATCGCAATTTAATCATTAAAAATGTTCTCCTCCAGAACAAAACACATCGATTTAACTGAAATTTTGCTCATGTCGTCCTTAGAGTGATCTCTTTCAAGTTTGCGAAAGACGTTTTGATCGGTCACATGATTTGGCCGCCATCTTGGATTTTACGAAAATCGCAATTTAATCATTAAAAATCTTCTTCTCCGGAACAAACACACCGATTTAACTGAAGTTTTACTCATGTCATCCTTACAGTGATCTGTTTCAAGTTTGCGAAATACATTTGGATTGCTCAAATGATTTGGCCGCCATCTTGGATTTTACGAAAATCGCAATTTAATCATTAATAATCTTCTTCTCCAGATATACATATACGTCCATAACTTAGGAACCACAAGTGCTACATCCTTCATATTTGGTAGGATGGGAGACCTTATGGTGCCATATCCGGTACCTCATTAAATATGCACATATCTAATTCTGGGCAAGCCAATAGAGCTAGAGGTCTGATTTTTGGTATATAGGGATAACTTAGCAATACAATTTTTTTGACAAATTGTCATGTGACCTCAATGACCTTTGACCTTAAATATACGTATATGTTCATAACTAAGTAACCACAAGTGCTACACCCTTCATATTTGGTATGATGGGAGACCTTATGACACCACATCCTGTACCTCATTAATTATGCGCATATCTAATTCTGAGCCAGCCAATAGAGCTAGAGGTCTGATTTTTGGTATATAGGGATAACTTAGCAATACAATTTTTTTGACAAAATATCACGTGACCTCGATGACCTTTGACCTCGAATATACGTATATGTCCATAACTCAGTAACCACAAGTGCTACACCCTTCATATTTGGTATGATGGGAGACCTTATGACACCACATCCTGTACCTCATTAATTATGCGCATATCTAATTCTCAGCCAGCCAATAGAGCTAAAGGTCTGATTTTTGGTATATAGGGATAACTTAGCAATACAATTTTTTTGACATAATGTCACGTGACCTCGATGACCTTTGACCTTGAATATACATATATATCTCAATAACTCAGTAACCACAAGTGCTACAGCCTTCATATTTGGTATGATGGGAGACCTTATGACACCACATCCTGTGCCTCATTAATTATGCGCATATCTAATTCTGAGCCAGCCAATAGAGCTAGAGGTCTGATTTTTGGTATATATGGATAACTTAGCAATACAATTTTTTTGACAAAATATCACGTGACCTTGATGACCTTTGACCTTGAATATACGTATATGTCCATAACTTAGGAACCACAAGTGCTACACCCTTCATATTTGGTATGATGGGAGACCTTATGACACCACATCCTGTACCTCATTAATTATGCGCATATCTAATTCTGAGCCAGCCAATAGAGCTAGAGGTCTGATTTTTGGTATATATGGATAACTTAACAATACAAATTTTTTGACAAATTGTCATGTGACCTCAATGACCTTTGACCTTAAATATACGTATATGTTCATAACTAAGTAACCACAAGTGCTAAACCCTTCATATTTGGTATGATGGGAGACCTTATGACACAACATCCTGTACCTCATTAATTATGCGCATATCTATGTCTGAGCCAGCCAATAGAGCTAGAGGTCTGATTTTTGGTATATAGGGATAACTTAGCATTACAATTTTTTTGACAAAATGTCACGTGACCTCGATGACCTTTGACCTTAAATATGAGTATATGTCCATAACTCAGTAACCACAAGTGCTACACCCTTCATATTTGGCCGCCATATTGGATTTTACGTAAAACATGCAATTCCCACTGACACGTACAGTAACTATGAGATGATGTTCAAAATCATACTTTTCAAAGATCGAATTTTGCACATAATATCATTAGTGCAAGATCTTTCAACCATGTTATCCGCTTGGGCCCCGCCAACGCTGCTTGCAGCTTTAATTAGGGGCCCAAGCCTACCGGCTGGGCCCCTATTGTTTTCGTAGGAATTCAACTTTCTTCTTCTTCTTCTTTTTCTTCCGCTCTTTTTTTGTCGACCTAGAACTCAAACACCGCTTACCGCAAACTTCTGAAACTTGCAGGGCTAATAGGTACCTATGAGATCTCGTGCACCTGGGTATACAAATTTTGATTGGTCACGTGACCTGGCGGCCATTTTGGATTTTCCAAAAATCTAAAAATGGCTTCTCCAGATAACCTAGGGGTCTAGTCGATTTGAAATTTTTTGTATAGCAAGCATGGCCTAAGGTCTTAAAAATTTGCCAATAAAATCGCATGCGGTCACGTGACTTGGCCGCCATTTTGGATTTTTGAAAAATACCAATTTAATCTTTAAAAATCTTCTTCTCCAGAACCAAAACACCGATTCGACTAAAATTTCACATGTAACATCTTAAGTGTGATCTCTTTCAAGTTTGCGAAAGGCGTTTTGATCGGTCACGTGGTTTGGCCGCCATATTGGATTTTGCAAAAATCGTGATTTAATCTTTAAAAATCTTCTTCTCCAGAACCAACACACCGATTCTACTGAAATTTGATAAGTAACATCTTAAGTGTGATCTCTTTCAAGTTTGCGGAAGGCGTTTTGATCGGTCACGTGGTCTGGCCGCCATATTGGATTTTTGCGAAAATCATGATTTAATCTTTAAAAATCTTCTTCTCCAGAACCAACTCACCGATTTGACTTAAATTTGACATGTAACATCTTAAGTGTTGTCTCTTTCAAGTTTGCGAAAGGCGTTTTGATCGGTCACGTGGTTTGGCCGCCATATTGGATTTTGCAAAAATCGTGATTAAATCTTTAAAAATCTTCTTCTCAAGAACCAACACACCGATTCGACTGAAATTTCACATGTAACATAAAAAGTGTGATCTCTTTCAAGTTTACATAAGGTGTTTTGATCGGTCACGTGGTTTGGCCGCCATATTTGATTTTTGAGAAAATCATGATTTAATCTTTAAAAATTTTCCTCCCAACAACCAACACACCGATTGAGCTGAAATTTTATGTGTAACATCTTAAGTGTGATCTCTTTCAAGTTTGCGAAAGGCATTTTGATCGGTCACGTGGTTTTGCAGCCATATTGGATTTTCCGTAAAATATTAAATTCCAAGTGCAAAGTACAGTAACTAGTAGATGTTCAAAATCCTACTTTTGCAAGCTCGAATTTTGCACATAATATCATTAGTGCAAGATCTTTCAACCATGTTAACCGCTTGGGCCCCGCCAACGCTGCTTGCAGCTTTAATTAGGGCCCAAGCCTACCGGCTGGGCCCCTATTGGTTTTATAGGAGTTCAATATTCTTCTTCTTCTTCTTCTTCTTCTTTCTTCCGCTCTTTTTTTGTCGACCTAGAACTCAATCACCGCTTACCGCAAACTTCTGAAACTTGCAGGGCTAATAGGTACCTATGAGATCTCGTGCACCTGGGTATAGAAATTTTGAATAGTCGCGCGACCTGGCGGCCATATTGGATTTGCAAAAATACAGATTTAATTTTAAAAATCTTCTTCTCCAGAACCAACATACAGATTTAGCTGAAATTTTACTCATGTCATCCGTAGAGTGATCTCTTTCAAGTTTGCGAAAGACGTTTGGATTGGTCACGTGATTTGGCCGCCATCTTGGATTTTCCGAAAATCGCAACTTAATAATTAAAAATCTTCTTCTCCAGAACAAACACACCGATTTAACTGAAATTTTACTCATGTCATCCTTAGAGTGATCTCTTTTAAGTTTGCGAAAGACATTTGGATTGGTCACATGATTTGGCCGCCATCTTGGATTTTATGCGCATATCTAATTCTGAGCCAGCCAATAGAGCTAGAGGTCTGATTTTTGGTATATAGGGATAACTTAGCAATAAAATTTTTTTGACAAAATGTCACGTGACCTCGATGACCTTTGACCTTGAAAATACGTATATGTCCATAACTCAGTAACCACAAGTGCTACACCCTTCATATTTGGTATGATGGGAGACCTTATGACACCACATCCTGTACCTCATTAATTATGCGCATATCTAATTCTGAGCCAGCCAATAGAGCTAGAGGTCTGATTTTTGGTATATAAGGATAACTTAGCAATATAATTTTTTTGACAAAATGTCACGTGACCTCGATGACCTTTGACCTTGAAAATACGTATATGTCCATAACTCAGTAACCACAAGTGCTACACCCTTCATATTTGGTATGATGGGAGACCTTGTGACACCAAATCCTGTACCTCATTAATTATGCGCATATCTAATTCTGAGCCAGCCAATAGAATTAGAGGTCTGATTTTTGGTATATAGGCATAACTTGGCAATACATTTTTTTTGACAAAATGTCATGTAACCTCGATGACCTTTGACCTTGAATATACGTATATGTCCATAACTCAGTAACCACAAGTGCTACATGCTTCATATTTGGTATGATGGGAGGCCTAATTACACCACATCCTGTACCTCATTAAATATGCACATATCTAATTCTGAGCCAGCCAATAGAGCTAGAGTTCTGATTTTTGGTATATAGGGATAACTTCGCAATACAAATTTTAGGACAAAATGTCATGTGACCTCGATGACCTTTAACCTTAAATATAGAATATGTTCATAACTTAGTAACCACAAGTGCTACACCCTTCATATTTGGTAGGATCTTATCATCTTAAGTTTAATCTCTTTCAAGTTTGCAAAAGGCATTTCGATCAGTCACATAGTTTGGCCGCCATATTGGATTTTACGTACAACATGCAATAGCTAGTGAAACACACAGTAAATATGAGATGATGTTTAAAATCCTTCTTTTCCAAGCTTCAATTTTGCACATAATATCATCAGTGCAAAAAGTTTAAACCATGTTATCCGCTTGGGCCCCGCCAATGCTGCTTGCAGCTTTAATTAGGGGCCCAAGCCTACCGGCTGGGCCCCTATTGGTTTCGTAGGAGTTCAACTTTCTTCTTCTACTGCTTCTTCTTCCGCTCTTTTTTTGTCGACCTAGAACTCAAACACCGCTTACCGCAAACTTCTGAAACTTGCAGGGCTAATAGGTACCTATGAGATCTCGTGCACCTGGGTATACAAATTTCGATTGGTCACGTGACCTGGCGGCCATATTGGATTTTCCAAAAACCTAAAAATGGCTTCTCCAGAAGACCCAGGGGTCTAGTCGATTTGAAATTTTTTGTATAGCAAGCATGGCCTAAGGTCTTAAGAATTTGCCAATAAAATCGCATGCGGTCACGTGACCTTGGCCGCCATATTGGATTTTGGGAAAATCGTGATTTAATCTTTAAAATCTTCTTCTCCAGAACCAAAACACCGATTTGACTGAAATTTCACATGTAACATCTTAAGTGTGATCTCTTTCAAGTTTGCGAAAGGCGTTTTGATCGGTCACGTGGTTTGGCCGCCATATTGGATTTTGCAAAATCGTGATTTAATCTTCAAAAATCTTCTTCTCCAGAACAAACACACGATTCGACTGAAATTTGACATGTAGCATCTTAAGTGTGATCTCTTTCAAGTTTGCGAAAGGCGTTTTGATCGGTCACGTGGTCTGGCCGCCATATTGGATTTTTGCGAAAATCGTGATTTAATCTTTAAAAATCTTCTTCTCCAGAACCAACACACCGATTCGACTGAAATTTGACATATAACATCTTAAGTGTGATCTCTTTCAAGTTTGCGAAACGCGTTTTGATCGGTCACTTGGTCTGGCCGCCATATTGGATTTTGCAAAAAATCTGATTTAATTGTTGAAAATCTTCTCCTCCAGAACCAACACACCGATTCGACTGAAATTTGACATGTAACATCTTAAGTGTGATCTCTTTCGAGTTTGCGAAAGGCGTTTTGATCGGTCACATGGTTTGGCCGCCATATTGGATTTTGCGAAAATCGTGATTTAATCTTTAAAAATCTTCTACTCCAGAACCAATACACAGATTCGATTGAAATTGGACATGTAACATCTTAAGTGTGATCTCTTTCAAGTTTGCGAAAGGCCTTTTGATCAGTCACGTGGTTTGGCCGTCATATTGGATTTTTCGAAAATCGTGATTTAATCTTTAAAAATCTTCTTCTCCCGAACAAACATCGAATTGACTGAAATTTTGCATATACCATCTTTAAAGTGATGTGTTTCAAGTTTGTGAAATAGGTTTTGATCGGTCTCGTGGTTTGGCCGCCATATTGGATTTTCCGTAAAATATTAAATTCCAAGTGAAATGTACATTAACTATTAGATGATGTTCAAAATCCTACTTTTTCAAGCTCGAATTTTGCACATAATATCATTCTTGCAAGATTTTTCAACCATGTTCACCGCTTGGGCCCCGCCAACGCTGCTTGCAGCTTTAATCTTCTTCTTCTTCTTCTTCTTCTTCCGCTCTTTTTTTGTCGACCTAGAACTCAAACACCGCTTACCGCAAACTTCTGAAACTTGCAGGGCTAATAGGTACCTATGAGATCTCGTGCACCTGGGTATACAAATTTTGATTGGTCACGTGACCTGGCGGCCATATTGGATTTTCCAAAATCTAAAAATGGCTTCTCCAGATAACCTAGGGGTCTAGTCGATTTGAAATTTTTTGTATAGCAAGCATGGCCTAAGGTCTTTAAAATTTGCCAATAAAATCGCATGCGGTCACGTGACCTTGGCCGCCATATTGGATTTTTGAAAAATACCAATTTAATCTTCAAAAATCTTCTTCTCCAGAACCAACACAACGATTTGACTAAAATTTCACATGTAACATCTTAAGTGTGATCTCTTTCAAGTTTGCGAAAGGCGTTTTGATCGGTCACGTTGTTTGGCCGCCTATTGGATTTGCGAAAATCGTGATTTAATCTTTAAAAATCATCTTCTCCAGAACCAACACACTGATTCTACTGAAATTTGATAAATTGCATCTTAAGTGTGATCTCTTTTAAGTTTGCGGAAGGCGTTTTGATCGGTCACGTGGTCTGGCCGCCATATTGGATTTTGCGAAAATCGTGATTTAATCTTCAAAAATCTTCTTCTCCAGAACCAACACACCGATTCGACTAAAATTTCACATGTAACATCTTAAGTGTGATCTCTTTCAAGTTTGCGAAAGGTGTTTTGATCGGTCTTGTGGTTTGGCCGCCATATTGGATTTTGCGAAAATCGTGATTTAATCTTTAAAAATCTTCTTCTCCAGAACCAACTCACCGATTCTACTGAAATTTGATATGTAACATCTTAAGTGTGATCTCTTTCCAGTTTGCAAAAGGCGTTTTGATCGGTCACGTGGTTTGGCTGCCATATTGGATTTTGTGAAAATCGTGATTTAATCTTCAAAAATCTTCTTCTCCAGAACCAACACACCGATTCTACTGAAATTTGATATGTAACATCTTAAGTGTGATCTCTTTCCAGTTTGCGAAAGGCGTTTTGATCGGTCACGTGGTTTGGCCGCCATATTGGATTTTGTGAAAATCGTGATTAAATCCTTAAAAATCTTCTTCTCCAGAATCAACAAACCGATTCGACTGAAATTTGACATGTAACATAAAAGTGTGATCTCTTTCAAGTTTGCGAAAGGCGTTTTGATCGGTCACGTGGTTTGGCCGCCATATTGGATTTTCCGTAAAATATTAAATTCCTAGTGAAACGTACAGTAACTATTAGATGATGTTCAAAATCCTACTTTTGCAAGCTCGAATTTTGCACATAATATCATTAGTGCAAGATTTTTCAACCATGTTAACCGCTTGGGCCCCGCCAACGCTGCTTGCAGCTTTAATTAGGGGCCCAAGCCTACCGGCTGGGCCCCTATTGGTTTCGTAGGAATTCAACTTTCTTCTTCTTCTTTTTCTTCCGCTCTTTTTTTGTCGACCTAGAACTCAAACACCGCTTACCGCAAACTTCTGAAACTTGCAGGGCTAATAGGTACCAATGAGATCTCGTGCACCTGGGTATACATATTTTTATTGGTCACGTGACCTGGCGGCCATATTGGATTTTCCAAAATCTAAAAATGGCTTCTCCAGATAACCTAGGGGTCTAGTCGATTTGAAATTTTTTGTATAGCAAGCATGGCCTAAGGTCTTAAAAATTTGCCAATAAAATCGCATGCGGTCACGTGACCTTGGCCGCCATATTGGATTTTTGAAAAATACCAATTTAATCTTTAAAAATCTTCTTCTCCAGAACCAAAACACCGATTCGACTAAAATTTCACATGTAACATCTTAAGTGTGATCTCTTTCAAGTTTGCGAAAGGCGTTTTGATCGGTCACGTGGTTTGGCCGCCATATTGGATTTTGCGAAAATTGTGATTTAATCTTTAAAAATCTTCTTCTCCAGAACCAACACACCGATTCGACTGAAATTTCACATGTAACATCTTAAGTGTGATCTCTTTCAAGTTTGCGAAAGGCGTTTTGATCGGTCACGTGGTTTGGCCGCCATATTGGATTTTGCGAAAATCGTGATTTAATCTTTAAAAATCTTCTTCTCCAGAACCAACACACCGATTCGACTGAAATTTGACATGTAACATAAAAAGTGTGATGTCTTTCAAGTTTGCGAAAGGCGTTTTGATCGGTCACGTGGTTTGGCCGCCATATTGGATTTTAGGAAAATAATGATTTAATCTTTAAAAATTTTCCTCCCAACAACCAACACACCGATTGAGCTGAAATTTTATGTGTAACATCTTAAGTGTGATCTCTTTCAAGTTTGCGAAAGGCATTTTGATCGGTCACGTGGTTTTGCCGCCATATTGGATTTTCCGTAAAATATTAAATTCCAAGTGCAAAGTACAGTAACTCTTAGATGATGTTCAAAATCCCACTTTTGCAAGCTCGAATTTTGCACATAATATCATTAGTGCAAGATTTTTCAACCATGTTTACCGCTTGGCCCCGCAAACGCTGCTTGCAGCTTTAATTAGGGGCCCAAGCCTACCGGCTGGGCCCCTATTGGTTTCGTAGGAATTCAACTTTCTTCTTCTACTTCTTTTCTTCCGCTCTTTTTTGTCGACCTAGAACTCAACACCGCTTACCGCAAACTTCTGAAACTTGCAGGGCTAATAGGTACCTATGAGATCTCGTGCACCTGGGTATACAAATTCGATTGGTCACGTGACCTGGCGGCCATATTGGATTTTCCAAAAACCTAAAAATGGCTTCTCCAGAAGACCCAGGGGTCTAGTCGATTTGAAATTTTTGTATAGCAAGCATGGCCTAAGGTCTTAAGAATTTGCCAATAAAATCGCATGCGGTCACGTGACCTTGGCCGCCATATTGGATTTTGCGAAAATCGTGATTTAATCTTTAAAAATCTTCTTCTCCAGAACCAAAACACCGATTTGACTGAAATTTCACATGTAACATCTTAAGTGTGATCTCTTTCAAGTTTGCGAAAGGCGTTTTGATCGGTCACGTGGTCTGGCCGCCATATTGGATTTTGCGAAAATCGTGATTTAATCTTTAAAAATCTTCTTCTCCAGAACCAACACACCGATTCGACTGAAATTTGACATATAACATCTTAAGTGTGATCTCTTTCAAGTTTGCGAAACGCGTTTTGATCGGTCACTTGGTCTGGCCGCCATATTGGATTTTGCGAAAAATCTGATTAAATTGTTGAAAATCTTCTTCTCCAGAACCAACACACCGATTCGACTGAAATTTGACATGTAACATCTTAAGTGTAATCTCTTTCGAGTTTGCGAAAGGCGTTTTGATCGGTCACATGGTTTGGCCGCCATATTGGATTTGCGAAAATCGTGATTTAATCTTTAAAAATCTTCTACTCCAGAACCAATACACAGATTCGATTGAAATTTGACATGTAACATCTTTAGTGTGATCTCTTTCAAGTTTGAGAAAGGCGTTTGGATCGGTCACGTGGTTTTGCCGCCATATTGGATTTTTCGAAAATCGTGATTTAATCTTTAAAAATCTTCTTCTCCCGAACAAACATCGAATTGACTGAAATTTTGCATATACCATCTTTAAAGTGATGTGTTTCAAGTTTGTGAAATAGGTTTTGATCGGTCTCGTGGTTTGGCCGCCATATTGGATTTTCCGTAAAATATTAAATTCCAAGTGAAACGTACAGTAACTATTAGATGATGTTCAAAATCCTACTTTTTCAAGCTCGAATTTTGCACATAATATCATTATTGCAAGATTTTTCAACCATGTTCACCGCTTGGGCCCCGCCAACGCTGCTTGCAGCTTTAATTAGGGGCCCAAGCCTACCGGCTGGGCCCCTATTGGTTTCGTAGGAGTTCAATATTCTTCTTCTTCTTCCGCTTCTTCTTCCTCTTCTTCCGCCGCTTTTTTGCCCCTCTTGATCTCAGGAACCGCTTAACGTTAAGTTCTCAAACTTACAGGGCTAATAGGTACTAATGGGTACTAGTGCATGTTATCCTTAAAATTGTGATTGATCACGTGACCTGGCGGCCATATTGGATTTTCCAAAAACCTAAAAATGCCTTTTTCTGCTGACCTAGGGGTCTAGTCAGTTTGAAATTTTTTTACATAGCAAACATGACCTAAGGTCTTAAAATTGGCGAATAAAATCGCGTGCGGTCACGTGACCTTGGCCGCCATATTGGATTTTAAGAAAATCGTGATTTAATCTTTAAAAATCTTCTTCTCCAGAACCAACACACCGATTAAACTGAAAATTTACATGTGACATCTTAAGTGTGATCTCTTTCAAGTTTGCGAAAGGCGTTTTGATCGGTCACGTGGTTTGGCCGCCATATTGGATTTTGCGAAAATCGTGATTTAATCTTTAAAAATCTTCTTCTCCAGAACCAACACACTGATTCCACTGAAATTAGACATGTAACATCTTAAGTGTGATCTCTTTCAAGTTTGCAAAGGGCGTTTTGATCGGTCACGTGGTCTGGCCGCCATATTGGATTTTTGCGAAAATCGTGATTTAATCTTTAAAAATCTTCTTCTCCAGAACCAACACACCTACTCGACTGAAATTTTACATGTTACATCTTAAGTATGATCTCTTTCAAGTTTGCGAAAGGCGTTTTGATCGGTCACGTGGTTTGGCCGCCATATTGGATTTTGCGAAAATCGTGATTTAATCTTTAAAAATCTTCTTCTCCAGAACCAATGCACCGATTGGACTGAAATTTGACAAGTAACATCTTAAGTGTGATCTCTTTCAAGTTTGCGAAAGGCATTTTGATCGGTCACGTGATTTGGCCGCCATATTGGATTTTCGAAAAATACCAATTTACTCTTTAAAAGCTTCTTCTTGAGAAGTAAAACACCAGTTCAGTTGAAATGTTACTCAGGTCATCCTTAGGCTTATGTCTTTCAAGTTTATAAAAGACATTTGGATCGGTCACATGATTAACCGCTTGGGCCCCGCCAAGCTGCTTGCAGCTTTAATTCTTCTTCTTCTCCTTCCGCTCTTTTTTGTCGACCTAGAACTCAAACACCGCTTACCGCAAACTTCTGAAACTTGCAGGGCTAATAGGTACCTATGGGATCTCGTGCACCTGGGTATACAAATTTCGATTGGTCACGTGACCTGGCGGCCATATTGGATTTTCCAAAAACCTAAAAATGGCTTCTCCAGAAGACCCAGGGGTCTAGTCGATTTGAAATTTTTGTATAGCAAGCATGGCCTAAGGTCTTTAGAATTTGCTAATAAAATCGCATGCGGTCACGTGACCTTGGCCGCCATATTGGATTTTGCAAAAATCGTGATTTATTCTTTAAAAATCTTCTTCTCCAGAACCAAAACACCGATTTGACTGAAATTTCACATGTAACATCTTAAGTGTGATCTCTTTCAAGTTTGCGAAAGGCGTTTTGATCGGTCACATGGTTTGGCCGCCATATTGGATTTTGCAAAAATCGTGATTTAATCTTCAAAAATCTTCTTCTCCAGAACGAACACACCGATTCAACTGAAATTTGACATGTAGCATCTTAAGTGTGATCTCTTTCAAGTTTGCGAAAGGCGTTTTAATCGGTCACGTGGTCTGGCCGCCATATTGGATTTTGCGAAAATCCTCATTTAATCTTTAAAAATCTTCTTCTCCTGAACCAACACACCGATTCGACTGAAATTTGACATATAACATCTTAAGTGTGATCTCTTTCAAGTTCGCGAAAGGCGTTTTGATCGGTCACATGGTTTGGCCGCCATATTGGATTTTGCAAAAATCGTGATTTAATCTTTAAAATCTTCTACTCCAGAACCAATACACAGATTCGATTGAAATTTGACATGTAACATCTTTAGTGTGATCTCTTTCAAGTTTGCGAAAGGCGTTTTGATCGGTCACGTGGTTTGGCCGCCATATTGGATTTTGCAAAAATCGTGATTTAATCTTCAAAAATCTTCTTCTCCAGAACAAACACACCGATTCAACTGAAATTTGACATGTAGCATCTTAAGTGTGATCTCTTTCAAGTTTGCGAAAGGCGTTTTAATCGGTCACGTGGTCTGGCCGCCATATTGGATTTTTGCGAAAATCGTGATTTATTCTTTAAAAATCTTCTTCTCCAGAACCAAAACACCGATTTGACTGAAATTTCACATGTAACATCTTAAGTGTGATCTCTTTCAAGTTTGCGAAACGCGTTTTGATCGGTCACATGGTTTGGCCGCCATATTGGATTTTGCAAAAATCGTGATTTAATCTTCAAAAATCTTCTTCTCCAGAACGAACACACCGATTCAACTGAAATTTGACATGTAGCATCTTAAGTGTGATCTCTTTCAAGTTTGCGAAAGGCGTTTTAATCGGTCACGTGGTCTGGCCGCCATATTGGATTTTTGCGAAATCCTCATTTATTCTTTAAAAATCTTCTTCTCCTGAACCAACACACCGATTCGACTGAAATTTGACATATAACATCTTAAGTGTGATCTCTTTCAAGTTCGCGAAAGGCGTTTTGATCGGTCACATGGTTTGGCCGCCATATTGGATTTTGCGAAAATCGTGATTTAATCTTTAAAAATCTTCTACTCCAGAACCAATACACAGATTCGATTGAAATTTGATATGTAACATCTTTAGTGTGATCTCTTTCAAGTTTGCGAAAGGCGTTTTGATCGGTCACGTGGTTTGGCCGCCATATTGGATTTTGCAAAAATCGTGATTTAATCTTCAAAAATCTTCTTCTCCAGAACAAACACACCGATTCAACTAAAATTTGACATGTAGCATCTTAAGTGTGATCTCTTTCAAGTTTGCGAAAGGCGTTTTAATCGGTCACGTGGTCTGGCCGCCATATTGGATTTTTGCGAAAATCGTGATTTAATCTTTAAAAATCTTCTTCTCCAGAACCAACACACCGATTCGACTGAAATTTGACATATAACATCTTAAGTGTGATCTCTTTCAAGTTTGCGAAACGCGTTTTGATCGGTCACTTGGTCTGGCCGCCATATTGGATTTTGCAAAATATCTGATTTAATTGTTGAAAATCTTCTTCTCCAGAACCAACACACCGATTCGACTGAAATTTGACATGTAACATCTTAAGTGTAATCTCTTTCAAGTTTGTGAAAGGCGTTTTGATCGGTCACATTGTTTGGCCGCCATATTGGATTTTGCGAAAATCGTGATTTAAATTTTAAAAATCTTCTACTCCAGAACCAATACAGAGATTCGATTGAAATTTGACATGTAACATCTTTAGTGTGATCTCTTTCAAGTTTGCGAAAGGCCTTCTGATCGGTCACGTGGTTTGGCCGCCATATTGGATTTTTTGAAAATCGTGATTTAATCTTTAAAAATCTTCTTCTCCCGAACAAACATCGAATTGACTGAAATTTTGCATATACCATCTTTAAAGTGATGTGTTTCAAGTTTGTGAAATAGGTTTTGATCGGTCTCGTGGTTTGGCCGCCATATTGGATTTTCCGTAAAATATTAAATTCCAAGTGAAACGTACATTTACTATTATATGATGTTCAAAATCCTACTTTTTCAAGCTCGAATTTTGCACATAATATCATTATTGCAAGATTTTTCGACCATGTTCACCGCTTGGGCCCCGCCAACGCTGCTTGCAGCTTTAATTAGGGGCCCAAGCCAACCGGCTGGGCCCCTATTGGTTTTATAGGAGTTCAACTTTCTTCTACTTCTTCTTCTTCTTCTTCTCCTTCCGCTCTTTTTTTGTCGACCTAGAACTCAAACACCGCTTACCGCAAACTTCTGAAACTTGCAGGGCTAATAGGTACCTATGAGATCTCGTGCACCTGGGTATACAAATTTCGATCGGTCACGTGACCTGGCGGCCATATTGGATTTTCCAAAAACCTAAAAATGGCTTCTTTAGAAGACCCAGGGGTCTAGTCGATTTGAAATTTTTTGTATAGCAAGCATAGCCTAAGGTCTTCAGAATTTGCCAAGAAAATCGCATGCGGTCACGTGACCTTGGCCGCCATATTGGATTTTTGAAAAATACCCATTTAATCTTTAAAAATCTTCTTCTCCAGAACCAAAACACCGATTCAACTGAAATTTCACATGTAACATCTTATGTGTGATCTCTTTCAAGTTTGCGAAAGGCGTTTTGATCGGTCACGTGGTTTGGCCGCCATATTGGATTTTGCAAAAATCGTGATTTAATCTTCAAAAATCTTCTTCTCCAGAACAAACACACTGATTCAACTAAAATTTGACATGTAACATCTTAAGTGTGATCTCTTTCAAGTTTGCAAAAGGCGTTTTAATCGGTCACGTGGTCTGGCCGCCATATTGGATTTTTGCGAAAATCGTGATTTAATCTTTAAAAATCTTCTTCTCCAGAACCAACACACCGATTCGACTGAAATTTGACATATAACATCTTAAGTGTGATCTCTTTCAAGTTTGCGAAACGCGTTTTGATCGGTCACTTGGTCTGGCCGCCATATTGGATTTTGCAAAAAATCTGATTTAATTGTTGAAAATCTTCTTCTCCAGAACCAACACACCGATTCGACTGAAATTTGACATGTAACATCTTAAGTGTAATCTCTTTCGAGTTTGCGAAAGGCGTTTTGATCGGTCACATGGTTTGGCCGCCATATTGGATTTTGCGAAAATTGTGATTTAATCTTTAAAAATCTTCTACTCCAGAACCAATACACAGATTCGATTGAAATTTGACATGTAACATCTTTAGTGTGATCTCTTTCAAGTTTGCGAAAGGCCTTTTGATCGGTCACGTGGTTTGGCCGCCATATTGGATTTTTCGAAAATCGTGATTTAATCTTTAAAAATCTTCTTCTCCCGAACAAACATCTCATTGACTGAAATTTTGCATATACCATCTTTAAAGTGATGTGTTTCAAGTTTGTGAAATAGGTTTTGATCGGTCTCGTGGTTTGGCCGCCATATTGGATTTTCCGTAAAATATTAAATTCCAAGTGAAACGTACAGTAACTATTAGATGATGTTCAAAATCCTACTTTTTCAAGCTCGAGTTTTGCACATAATATCATTATTGCAAGATTTTTCAACCATGTTCACCGCTTGGGCCCCGCCAACGCTGCTTGCAGCTTTGATCTTCTTCTTCCTCATCTTCTTCTTCTACTGTCCCTTTTTGTCACTCTTGATCTCAGTAACCGCATGACAGAAACTTCTCAAACTTGCAGTGCTAATAGCTACTTATGGGTTCTCGTGCATATTATCCTTAAAATTTTGATTGGTCATGTGACCTGGCGGCCATATTGGATTTTCCGAAAAACTAAAAATGGCTTTTCTTGCTGACCTAGGGGTCAAGTCAGTTTGAAATTTTTATATAGCAAGCATGACCTTAGGTCTTAAGAATTTGCAAATAAAATCGCGTGCGGTCACCTGACCTTGGCCGCCATATTGGATTTTCGAAAAATACCAATTTAATCTTTAAAAATCTTCTTCTCCAGAACCAAACACAATGATTGAGCTGAAATTTTGCTCATGTCATCCTTAGAGTCGTCTCTTTCAAGTTTGCGAAAGGCGTTTTGATCGGTCACGTGGTTTGGCCGCCATATTGGATTTTAGGAAAATCGTGATTTAATCTTTAAAAATTTTCTTCTCCATAATCAACACACCGATTGAGCTGAAATTTTATGTGTAACATCTTAAGTGTGATCTCTTTCAAGTTTGCGAAAGGCGTTTAGATCGGTCACGTGGTTTGGCCGCCATATTGGATTTTGCGAAAATCGTGATTTAATCTTTAAAAATCTTCTCCCGAAAAAACAACGATTTGACTGAAATTTTGCACATACCATCTTAAGTATGATGTGTTTCAAGTTTGCGAAATGCGTTTTGATCGGTCACATGGTTTGGCCGCCATATTGGATTTTACGTAAAATATTAAATTCCAAGTGAAACGTACAGTAACTATTAGATGATGTTCAAAATCCTACTTTTTCAAGCTCGAATTTTACACATAATATCATTAGTGCAAGATTTTGCAACCATGTTAACCGCTTGGGCCCCGCCAACGCTGCTTGCAGCTTTAATTATATCTTGTTCTTGCGGCCACTCAGAAATTGACCTAATTTGCAGAAAATTGATCAATCAAAATTCTTAAAAACTAACTTTGCAAACCATATGGCCAGGTCTCTACATTGCAATTATCAATGCTTTAAGCCATGTCTATTTTGAGAAGATTTTTGAGTGTTTTCAGAATTTTCGATGACCTTTTTTGCCCTGCCCTATACCTACGCTGCTAAGCCATGGCTATATCTTTTTTTTTGAACACACCACCGCTAAGTTGATGAAAGACAGGAGGGTTATTGCAAAAAGGAGAACGTAAATGCCAACAAAGTATATAATAGAGCAAAGATGAAACGGCAAATATAAAGCAGTAAAGGGCATAGAACTAGTGCCCTCGCAGATCTCAAACTAAGTACTATCAAAACTTACAATACAAAACAGTCAAAATATAAGTAGCAAACTAACCTACAATAAAATATGAGCAAAATATATGGGAGAGGGCCCCTTCAGTCAAGCAACCGAGCAACGGTCATTGGTGACCTTGGGGTCAAGGTCTGAATGACCTTGATGATGAATCCATCCTGAGAGGCCGCAATGTGGGAAAGGAGTGGAATTCCCGAGAAATGGGGGTTAGGATGGAATCCAAAGCCCGGACACTTGAAAGAAAGGGAAAAGGAGAGGAGGAGACAGGGGATGGTGGTGGGATAGGCTGAGCTGGTATGGCATGAACTCAGCGGCTGAATGAATGAATGAATGAATGAATGGGAGCGATGAGACAAAGGCTTGATTATGAAATGTCGTGTGCAAACGTGGCTGATTGGCTGGGAAGGATGATTGATAACAGTCATGGGTAGAAGAGCCGATTGGCTAAGGGGACGACAGTGAAGATGTAAGGAAGGCAGATAGCTAGGTGTAATCACAAAACACATCTGTGATAAAACACAGATTCCACATTATATAGGAGTCAGACAGGGCTGGTGTCTACTGAACAATTGCGGTATGGGACAAAAATGCACTCTTAAATTTCAGGATTGCCACTGAGCTTTGACCCTCAGTTCACCCTGTATCTCATTTATTATGTACATAGATAGTTTTAGGCTACCCAATAGAGCTTGAGGTCTGATTATCGGTGCGCAGGGATGATTTTGTAAGCAAAGTTTTTTACCCAAACGTCAAGTGACCAGGAAGATTTTACCTCGATTTCACAAATATGCCTTTAAATCAGTGACTACAAGAAACTACAGTAACAATAAGTAGCAGTAACTACAATTATATGTCAAATAAAATAATATCGATGTTGACTGTGACACACAGGGGGGAGGGTCACTGTTCAATAATTGCGCATGCAATTGGGTAGTGTAACTTTTTCCTTGCAAACGCTTTGAAGGGTCGTTATTTTACGTGCAGCGTCATTCTGAAAAAAAAACACGGGCCCTCCCGCCCTGTAATTCCTGTCCGTACATGTAGAATTCGCAATCACACATATCGCGGGTCACAACTTTATGCACATAGGAAGCCGCCGTTAAAATACCTTTTATACAGACATTGAATGAACATGAAGCAGCATTGCCGGCTGGGTCCGTAGCCTCACAGATCACAATTGTTAGGCCAATCGTAAAGTTATCTCCTGATTCATGACTACACGACACAATAACATTTTCAGTAGCAGCATCTGTAGCATGTGGAGAAGGCCACGTGACTTCTTTCACTAGGTTATCAAGATATGTATTGGTTTCGATATCAGCAGGGCAGTCAATCAGAGGGGGTTCCGTATCTGTCAAAGAAAATTTATTCTTAAGTTTAAGTAATAATGACTTTAAAGATAGGTACTATATTATGTATCAAAGATTATTCTACCCCATATAAATTACATATTTTCGTTCTTATACTGATGTGTTATCTATATAAATATATTATATAATATCAATTTAATGTATATAGCATTGTAATTTACCTTGAGAACATCTGTATCACGTCAAGCCCCTCCATAAAAATTATGGGACGATGAAACTTTTTTAAGGTTCCTCTATAATGCACCAGCAAAGACAGAGTTGCCCAATCATTGTTTATCAGCCTACACTTGTTTTTAACCCCTTCGTTTCTTATGTACAGTGCTCTCGCCGTCTTTATTTAAGAAACGCCGGCAGCCATATTGTGAATAGATGATATTTTCTCAAGGTGGCCATGAAAATTGGTGATTTATATCCCAGTCAACTAAAACTGTGGACGTTCTAAAATTTGTTGAAATGGCAATAAACCCTTGGAATCTGCATAGATATACTGCATTAATATACATTATAATAAAAGATTGACATCATGAAGGTATGAAGGAAATTATGTACAATACCTCAGCATATATATCTCAACGGGAGAGTAGTGTAATAAACACATAGGAACACCGTCCTTTACAATTTTAACACTTTACTGTATCATCCTAATGATTTACGAGAAACATAATTCAAGTTTCCATATTGATAATGATCCCCTAGTAGCTATGCTCATTAGGCTGCACTTTTAATCATGTGTCACGAGGTGGACAACTTTTTAAAAGCTTAAACTAAGTCCTCGATAGGGAATAAAGTTACTTTATAATAGCCTAAGCTTGCAAGATGTTAACATTGAAAACATTACAAAAATACATTTGAAAAAATAGATCGATTTGATGTAAAAGAATTGAAAATCGCATCAATAATATCTTTCTTTCAAGTCACCTTACCGAGAAACAAACTAATCAAGTAAATTTGTTCCCACGGCAGGCTATGAAAAGGGCACTTTCATTCCGCAATGCCCCATCCGCCATCTTGGATTCATTCGGTAGCAAACACAGTTCAGTTGATATTTTAAAATATAAAAGGTTCCTTTTGCCACCTGATTTTATCACATTTGCAGCAGTACGAATACTTCCGTGATGTCGCCGACGTATATAGATCTATCAGTCAATGCTATGCCAGCCCGGCCCATAGTATACACAACGCTTTTTAGTTAAGCTTTGGCACGGAGGTAAGTGTAACCTGCAGCTCAGATATCGTTTATGCACTCAAAGTTACATAATTTTTGTCTATAAACGCATTGTCACGATAATTTCAATCAACGGCATATTATGAAATTTAACTTTCCGCTATCATAATACTGATGTTGATCGTTACATCAGGTTTACTGGGCGTAATGTCACAGTCGATCCATTTCGTAATGGCCCTGTCACACCTTGACGATTTAGCCGGCGTATGCCAAAGTATGAAAAATTCGGCAAATATGCTGGGCGTATGTTAAATACGCTATGGGTAAGTTTTGTATAAGTTAAGAGCACGCTGAAGCACGCTGGTATAGGTCGTAGTACATCGAGGTCGTCGAATAATTTTGTGAGAACTTTTCGACGCATGCCATTGTATAGCTCATACGTCCCGCAGACGCGGGCAATACGTTGTTGGTAGGTCATGCGCTCGTCGACACACGTTGACACACGTTACCTGTTAATTACTCATAAGTCGAAATGCGTCGAGATAATTGTCTAGCATACCCAAAACGTATTTTCACCTGTGAATAACGTTATGAATACGCTATGTAAAGGCCAAAATTGGAAAATACATCGTTAGTTCAGAAAGCCAGCGTTTTGGGGAAATTTTGACACGTCGGTGTACGCTGGCTTAATCGTCAAGGTGTGACAGGGCCCTCGAGGGTGAGTGAAAATATGTGGGTCACACTACTTTAGCTAATAATACCTCTCAATCACTTTACCATCAAAGACAACGTTGTACCATCGATTTAGGATCTCAAATGATTTATTTCAATTGTTTTAATTTGTTTATACATTGCGTGACAATGATGCGAGACCACTTTCTAGAATCAATACTTATATATATATATATATATATATATATATTATATATATATATATATATATATATATATATATATATATATATATATATATATATATATATATATATATATATATTATAATCCCCCCGTATTCCGAACGAGTGGTGGCTGCGTCGCAGACGAGTGATTCCCCGTGTAGCGGCCGTATCCCTCCGAGCCGTCACTACTGAAAAGTATGGCCAAACTGTCGGGCTTTATAGGGACGACGGGTTAGCAGCTTTCAAGGGAAAACCGCAAGAGATTGAAAACATCAAGAAAGGAATCTGCGAAATTTTCCGCAACAACGGTTTAAAGATCACAGTTGAGGCTAACCAAACCATTGTCAATTTCCTGGATGTGACGCTAGACCTGAAGAGTGGTAAGCACACGCCATACATGAAACCGGGTAATGTGCCATTGTACACCGCAAATCTAATAATCCACCATCCACCCTGAAAAATATCCCTGAATCGATCAACAGGAGACTGTCTAAAATATCACCAGACAAAGAATCTTTCGACAACACCAAATCTGCATGCCAGGATGCCTTGGATAAGAGTGGATGCCATTACAATCTTACATACAAAGAAGAACCACCAAAAGGAAAAGAAATAGACAAAGAAACATTACGTGGTACAACCCCCTTACAGCAAAAGCATGGATACTAATATAGAAAAATGCTTCCTTAGTCTGATCGATAGGCATTTCACCAAATCAAATCCTTTGCACAAAATATTTCGAGAAATACACTAAAAATTAGTTATAGTTGCATGAGTAATATTGGTACAATAATAACAAACAACAACAAGGCTAAATTAAACAACTTAAACCCCAGTGAAGAGAATAAGACAAACTGCAACTGCAATAATAAATGCCCGATGAATGGTAGTTGCAATGATGAACACATAATATACCAAGCGGAAGTCATTACATCGGACACAAAACAAACTTACATCGGACTATGTGATACAACATTTAAATTTAGATATAGAAACCATATTTGCTCGTTCAAAAACCAACGCTATAAAAATGCAACTGAGTTAAGTAAATATATTTGGAACTTAAAAGACCAGAACATTGAGTATGAAATCAAATGGAGAAAGGTAAAACAAGCTAAGCCATACTCCAATACCAACAAGAAGTGCAACTTGTGTTTGTGAGAAAAGTTTTTTATCATATGTAGACCAACCATGGCAACGCTCAACAAAAGAAATGAGCTAATTTCGTGCTGCAGGCACTCTAAAAGATTTCTGCTATCCCACATAAATTATAACACGTATACGCGCGCGTAAATACGCGCATCACGATATGTTCCATTCAGAATGCCTTTGTTCTATTTTCTCATTACTCTAGAATGTATTGGTTTGCATTTGGCAGTTGCCTGATGACTGCATCGCAAGATGCACGAAACTCTGAGAAGCGAATAAATGTTTTAATCTAATAATCCAGCTCCGGACTTTCATCTACCTATAGCTCTAGTTCAACTATTGAGCACTCTGCCAGTTCGATGAAGACATCAATCTACGTCCTGCTCGTATATATATATATATATATATATATATATATATTATATATATATATATATATATATATATATATATATATATATATATATATATATATATATATATATATATGAGCAAAATATTTGAGCAAACTCAAATATATGTAAGTTGTAATAATGTAATATAAGGCTAGTTTTCAATCGGATTCGAACCCACAACAAACAGCATCAGTCGCCTATCTGAGAGGCCACAGACAGAACCACTCGGCTTAATCTCCACTCCCAAAAAAGAGTGGTTCAATAGCCGGCTAAGTTGTTACATTTTTCTGACTGAGACCGCTCAACACGTTGTAGAGTTCGTGAAGCACTCACGCACGCATGCTCACTATCATACATCGCACATACACACTTTATCGAAGCGAAGAAACGAATAATGTAATAATGTAATGTACATATATCACTGGAATATTTATATTGAGGTTGACTTGTTGTATTTTCCCTTCCAAGGCATATGTTGGAAACACAAAAAAGATTCCTTTATTAAAGTTGTGAAGAATTATCGAGCCACAGCTTTACCAGGTAGAAATAATCTATCCATCTTGGAATTTTCTTGAACTACAGTGACAGATTTTTGAAATCATTTTAGCCCATGTGGCTTCTCCAGAAAGTCAATCGACAGTATTTATAATAGCCTTCTAGCATTTCCATATACCAATAAATTGAATGAGCTGGCGTCATTTCTCAAATGTAAAATTCCTTTCCTAGCGAGGGTTGCCTATTCAGACATTCTGATGAATTAATATCATACTCACCGTTATATAGAATACAAGAAGAACACAAGCAGTGATCATGGGTATGACCACACCAGCCTCCTGGAGAGCAGCAAGGAAATTCACCGTAGGGGTCACACTCTGCTGGGCTGCCGTCGGTTAGGGTGTAGTTCGCGCCGCATCTAAGATCATCTCTCCACCTTTTATCGCTGTGTACTGCTCCTTGAAACGACATTCAACTAAATGAGTGGACGGGCGAGTTGGTGAGCGAGCAAATGAGTCAGAGAAAGCGAAAGAGTGAGTGACAGTGAGTTGTGGCTGCTCAATGTAGTAACTTTATCTGCATTAGAAGTAGTAGTAGTTTTCAAGATAAAAATGAAATTGACTAAATTCTAAGGTGTGACTTAGTCGAATTGAAAAAAAATTATCGGAACAATTCAATAAACGATAGTAGTCAGCAGCGATGGCGTTTTAAAATTTACAGAAAAGTACTGAATCATGAAAAAAATGGGCCATAATTACGAGTTTAAAATATGAAGAGTTTGTAGAGAGGATAAATTAAACGTAATTTCTATAAAACAGACAATTGAACACAAATTGATACCAATAACCTCTGCCGCAACGGGTATACACTCGATTTTGATACAAATCGGAATCGCTCCATACAGCACGAGCCAATAGGCGAGTGTTTCATGGAGAGAATTGTACCCAAATTTTGTGTGTACCTGTCTGTGGCGGGGTTTTTGCTTACTTTTATCATCAAGACTGATGAAAAACTAATTCAGAATGCCTTTACCATGTACAGTGAGTCACTCGATGGTCAGCTAGGTGCATACGACGAAGGTAAAACCTACAGTAATACCGAGAAGATAATGCAAACACCTCGAAATTGAACGCAATAGACTTTCATTCAAACTTTTCTAAAGCTTTGAACAATTCCTTTTCAAAATCAAGCGCAAAATAAGGTGCCATCTGCAAAAATGGGTGCTAGGGAAAAATTACCAAATGTATGCTGATTTTTAGATTTCAAAATGGCCGACATCCCTGTGTTAACTGTATTGAGAAAATTGAATTTGCTAAATCAAAACAAATAAGACAGTGAAAATGAGCCTGGCAGACTAGAAAATTATTGTAAAAGTGAAAACCATTTTATTAGTTCCCAAGCTCATTAAATTAGGGTAGTTTTGAGGTTTTCAGGGTTGGTGTCATTCCTGCCATCAAACGTACTCTTTCGATTAGCTGACAGACTGAAAAAAATAGTGAACAGGAAGCGAATAAGAATCGAATGATTATAGGATTTACCGAGTGGGAGGGAAAATTCTTGTTTTAGCAAGAGGGCGGAGGGAAAAGGGCCTGTGAGAACCCCCAGGATTAAGGCAATCGGTGCATTTTTAGAGTATGCAAGACGCAATATTATGCGCGGATAAACTTTTTCGCAAACTGCAGCCCTTCACTTCAAAGCTTTCGTTTCGTATAGTATACATTTGTAGCATGATATATTTATAGATAAACTCATTTCTTGTTACAATATTGACACTGACGAGTTGTCTGTCTCTGTAAAAATGCTGAATAAAACATTCCTTCATTCGCTCTGGCAGATAGTATTTACAAGACTTATTATGCAAACAAGTCATGGGCTTCTCGCAGAAAGTTAAACATGGGCATACACAAAAGCGATGTTTTACTTTACATTCTCGTTAAACATGATTAACATTTTATTTCATTGTTGATACTTATGTATTTCATGGCATAGAAAAGATAATATCTGGTGAAAATGTATATTTAATACGTCTTTTGCAATTTGAGCTGAACCCATTTTTCGCGTCGCTTCTAATTGTAGTCCTTTCGTCGTGAAAGCATATCTGGAACGCTTTATTGTAGAATGTCACGGTGCGTGGACTTGGTAAATCAACAGCTCAGTGTTGCCTTCGTTGTTTTTTCAAAACACCTTGAATGCTGGTCAAACTTTCCCATTTTGTACTCTATACCGGTAATAAATAATATAAGGTTATTCACTTAATCACAAAATACAGGGATTTATGTCAGAGTTCGGACGAAAAATACTTGTCATCAATAACAATGTTTACGGTCTTTACATTTTCATATATAGAGTATTTGCTAAAAGTCAACTTTTAAAACAAGATTTGGTATATATAATAAGGATGAAATTCTAAAATAATTTTTCCAGCAACTCCTTTCCATACCTGTATATTACAGATATTAAAAGTTTTGTCGAGGAAAATATTGGATAGTTTACCTGTTGATTACAATGAGAAGTGAAATAATAATTTTGGGAGAAATTCCAACACTAAATTTCTTGTCCACGTCATAAGTTCCAAACACCATATTCAAATCAAGTGCATTTGTATCAGTTGTCAAACACTTACTAGTAAAAGCACAGATTTAGTAAGTTTGGTATTGTAAAATAATTATTCATGGTTTCTCGTACATTCCAACGTATAGTGAATAACCATTCACGGTGAAATTCCAAATCAAATTTATTGTACACATATGAAATTGTAACCACCACCGTATTCTAATCAAGTACAGTTATTCAATTATCCAATGTCTATATATGCATAAATATTGCAATTTTTGTACTGAGGTAAATTATTCAAACTTTTGTCATAGACTCCTATTTATAGTGGATAAACATTATCGGTGAAATTCCAAAATCAGATTTCTTGTAGACACGCACTTGTAACGACCCTATTCTTATTGAATACAAGTAATAATGTCTATTATCCAACGTCTACAAATGTACAGATATTGCTAGCTTTGTATTGGACAAAATTATTCACTGTTTTGTCATAGACTACCATGTCATAGACTGCATGAACTTTTTCTGAAATTCGAAATTAAATGTCTTGTACACATTGTGTACTTGTAACCACCCTTTGCTAATCAAGTACAATTATATCAATATCAAATGTCTTAACTGCAAGATATTGCTAGTATTATATTGAAAAAAAATGTTCATAGTTTTCTCATAGACTACAATGTATAGTGAATCAACATTATCGATGTAATCAAAAAATCAAACACATGAACATTTTACCTGCCACTTCAAGCACTACTACATTTACATGAATTGTCGGACATATGTAAATGCGCAGATATAGCTTTTTATGGGAAAATGTTTGCCAAATAGACTCCCGTGTATTAGAGGGGGACTTTAAAACCATAGCAAGCCAGAAGGAGCTTTCTCCGCATTGTTATTTTTTTTTTGGGGGGGGGGGCATTTGATAAAAATCTGATTATTCTTTTAGAATCCCCCTCCAGAGATGTTTGTGAATGAAGCCTTGACAATGTTTCCATGGGAGTGCAAGACTAACAGGAGAATAAGATGTTTTTTCTAACCCATATCATAATCCCTGCCCATAGAATACAAAAATAGAATGCCCAAGAGAAGGGATAAACATTGGCTACATATAGAAAATTCTTACTTGATATCTGTCAAAATTAAAGCCACCATTTTGCGGAATTGTCAAATTCTACCTGCAAGTGGCGATCAACTTCCCATGTTACTCAGCACTTGCCAATGATTGGTACATAAGTTGGAAGGTTATTACGTGGACGTGGGAAAAAGTGAGTTAGCGGGTGATAGTTAGTAATTGACACCTAACGTCATAAAATACATTGTTGTAGAAGTAGTTGTTGTAGTAGTTTCAGGATTCGATTTCTATGGCTTTTTACATAGCCACGTTTGGGCGTAATTTGTGTTTTTAACAGCACTGGTAATGTTAGCACACCCGGCGTAAGAATTCAGCAAACATCAATTGCCCCTTGTGTATGCAATACAGACAGTATCGTTTGTGAAATTCTTCTCCAAATTCTTCGAGTACATAAGGTAGAGCATTCTGTAGTCAGCAGTAATTTGCTTTTACAAATAGACCATATCGTGAGAAACATTCAAAATTTATTATATTTCCATAATCAAAATGGCAATTTTTTCACATGCTCGATGGAATGGACCATTCCGTTGACTGTTTGTATTTTTTTGTAATTTCAACAAAAACAATCCACCACAAAACATGTTAATCTAGATATTTTTGCATTTGCTACTATTGCACCCATCTATCTAACAGGTTTCTAGCCAAGGCTTATGCCTAACAATGTAAGCGTTTGACAAGAAATGGCTGTTAATGGACGCAAATGTGTTCATTACTGCATATCATATAAGTGCAATCCACATCCAAGAGTTTAAAGCTTCTAGAGACTGGCCAATCTACTCCTCCCCTGGGCTGTAAATAGATTCGAACTCATTACTGCATATTTTATTATATGTAATCTACATCCAATATTGTGAAGCTTTCAAGAGTCTTGCCAATCTACTCCTACCCTGGGCATGCATTCACATTAAAGATTAATGGTACCATCGAATACAATATTGATTGATCGCGATTAACTTCAACAAAAGAGTAACGGTGTCGTAGTTCGGGAAGAAAATATTAGTAGACCGCTCGACCATGAAAAATGAGACAGGGACATGTTGAAAACAAAGCAAACAAGTAAATATAGACTTTGGAAATGAGAGAGGTTACACGATGCTATTGCCGACATTTCCTGAAAGCACTGTATGGCCTGACTTTTCGAGACGACTGAATATTAGTGGACACACCTTAGGTTGCGAACCAGAATAGATTTCCTTAGTAGGGGCTCTACAATATGTGATGGTATGAGTAGATTCCCTAGGTTACTAACGATTCAAGCAAGATTCATTAGTGGCCACTTATTTTCAGTCACTGTACTACACTGTCTCTACTGATCCACAGTTTGTGCGGGCCTACTATGAGCCTGAACCAGAAAGCCCTGTTTTGAATATCTTAGTTTTATGGAAATCAGGAAATATTTAAATGTCTCCGGCGAATAAATTTGGCGACATTTTGAATTGTCAGTATCGGAAAATTCAGTAAAAAAAAACTAACTTTTTGTAAAAAGTGACTATAGATATTTATCTTTATGAAAGGCACATATATTAGTATCCTTGAGCATAGTATGGGAAAAGTTTACAAATCTATTTTCGAAATTTGAATAAATTCACATCAATAAAAGACTGCTTTAGATAATACAATTTACAGTAAACACGATTTGGGAGAATATGTTATTTTTTATTTTGCAAATTTATCAAAAGTGTTAGTTGCTCTTTAACTGAAAGTTGCAATATTACAAACTACCAACAAAAGCTGAATTTCGAAATAAAGTAGTAGCTAAGCTTAAATTAGCTGATTCATCCAATATTACTACAATATCCTATTCTCCCAAACCAGTTTCAATCTTGTTGATAATGTTCCAGCATACCCTAACCTATATCAACGCAAGACGCCACCCTTCATGAGGGTTTTTGTGTCATGTTGTCGTGCAAGAGAGGTTTCATTTGCTTCAGTTTTGCAGAATTTTAACACCAGACATCCTTCTTCCTTTTCTGCTTTACGGTCTGTGATAGCATGTGATTAGCATGTTTTTCCTATTATTGACAGAAAGGAGGACAAGGGATACAAAACAAGAAAAAAACCGAAAAACAAAGGGAGAAACACAAACAAAACAAAAGGAGAGGGTTTCAAAGAAGAATAGCAACATGAAATCTTTCTCAACAGGCGGCTTTTACAAAGGATAAATAGCATCCCATTTATCGTGGAATAAATTCATTTTTCCTTTCCTTTCTGCTATATCTTTTTTCTGTAAAAATACATCTTTAACTTTTTCAATGAAAACAGTAAAGGACGACTTTCTACTCAAAAATCGAATAGAGTACAGATGATATTTTATGAAAACAGTACATAATATCTGACGGAGCCTAGTCCTACAGTAATTTTTAGAGTTTTGTTCTGGGTTCATATTATTCTAATTTTTCGCAGAGGACGAAACTTTTCACATCAGTGAATTCAACTACCTGCACATTGCAGCGTCAATAGAGGCATTTGGCTTTCCATTGGTGATTTCGTACACTATCGCGAAGCAAATGAGTAACTTTAAATTTTAATATCTCGATAATGCTTCTCTCCGATTGGAAGTAACAGATATAGTTAGACTGTAAGATCCAATTGTGCATGGGTTTCCGCAAACTCAGACCCCAAGACACATACACTACTGTATCTCTCAGGTTGGTGAAATGTTCAGGCATACATATCGTCTCTGTTTTACAAACTCGTATTGCTGTTTTGCAAGACCTTGGTTGTCAGACGCATCATCAAGGGTGAACGAGGCAATTTCCTTTCGTAAAATCGTGCCATGCATCTCATTAAGCCGATTGGAAACCGCTACCCTTCTGGTAAAACAGCTTTCACTTACAGACAACTTGGGATTTACGAGAAAACGGCTTGTGACCTGGCAACTTCTATTGTCAATTCGTTTAAAGGGATAACTTTCGACGACTTTTGCACTCTTGTTATTTTGTTTATTAATTCCAAATTCTTGAATTTGAATTTAAGCTGAGACGTCAATTCAATTAACAATGCAGTATAAGCATCATGTAGAGACTGAGTGGACAAACTGAACACACTGTATCTCAATGTTACTTTGGGGAGAAGAAAAAGAAGGGTCAATTGACATAAAAAAACAAAATTATTGAAACAAGCATCATAAAAAGGTACAACTTATACTTTCCCTTTAAAATTAATTGAAATTATTGTTCTCAAAAGAAACGTGTTTAATGCCTGATGAAACAATTAATTGATTGTCTTGTCTTTTTAATGCAGCTCGTACTCTATTTCGATAAATTTGTCCCCTCTTCTTAGTTATATTCATCATGTATAGAGCAAGAAGTGGGATAAATGAATGTGCGTCACTGACAATGCACTGTCTCAAAGTCATCATAATGTTACTAACACACCATTCGCGATTTTTGCAGAAAAGTTCTCTTATGATGCGTTTGTTTTGTCTGTCTCGAGAATTTGTTATCGGCTGCATCGGATGCTTCGAAATTTGTTTAAAATATTTTATAAGTAAAAACAAGATATAATGGAATCAAGTTGTAGGAAACACTAGAATCGTTTGACCAAGAAAACGTTTCAGAATATAAGCCGTCTCTGAACACCTTAATTTGTACTTCAGAACGCTGGGGAAAGACTATTATGCATCAACAGATAGCTGCTTTCAGGTGTAGAAAGTGGTGTCAAACTCGGGAAACAAATGAACCTGTAAATTTTACCTACCTGCCAACAGAATCAAACACAAGATCCCCATCTGATTTGTTAGCGGTGTCTTGTTGGGTCGACGCATCTCGACTAAAGCTCACTCAACTAGACACATCACATAGTTCTTGCCACTGTGAGACCAACACCAGCCTCGTTGCCGTCTGTCACCATAGTAACAAACCATGTAATGCTGAAAACTACTCCATAGGTGCTCGGTATGTTGTTGAAGTATGTTCTCTACGTCACGATACAAACCTCTTAAGGTAGCATGCGCCTCGGGAACAGATGTTTGGACTTTCGAACTTTTCCAATTCTTTTCTGAACCACCACTTTTGACGGTTAATTTTGAAGCTCTTGGTGTAACAGATTTTGTTTTGTTTTTGTATTCAGTTAACAAAGGGATGGCGGCCATTTTGAATTTCATATATGGGTAAATCTTGCGTAATTTGTTTCTCGAGAACAAAAAATATTAAGGTGATCCCCGATTTAATTCTTGATGTTTTAAGAGAATTGATGAAAGATTCCTTGATAAAAGTTTCAGCAAAAGTTTAAATTCTTCACTTTCGAAACGCTCACAACCTTAAAGATAGTAACGTGTGCTAAACATGGTTTCATGAAGAACTTACAGATAACACCTTATTAATTGTTAAATAACAGTTCTTTAGAAGGGATCGATCCGCACAACGACAAGGCGGTGTATGTTTGTATGTCTGTGCCTTACAACCAAAACTTCACGTTCGGGAGAGATGTTGAATCCATCTGGTATGCCCATTCTCTTCAAAATCATGGTCAGTGACATTCAAAAATGCATCCTATGTACTGGTAATCATGTTATCTTTATTGATGACACTACTGTGACAGAATGTTTTCACTCTAGCATGCTTGAAAACTCCGAAATACAAAAATCAGAAGTATAAAATCAACAGTTGGGTAACTGATAATAATATTACATTGGATGCAAAAACTGTCAAGAAATAAAATTGTATTTTTCCAAACAACCAGTAGATCTCCAACCGTTAAAGGGCCAGTAATGGTAACTTTTGATGAATATTTCGTTATCTTTATTTCGTATATCAACTGTAACTTCTTTTTCCACTCCCTAAAGATTATCAAAACACCTTCTATTTTGCATGTCAACGTAACGTCGATTAGTGTAAATCCATTTTTATTTTTTACATTTTAATTCTATTGAGGATCGGAATTCGCTTTTTTAATAATAACAGTGCAGTTTACACATATATCGACCGAGTTGACAAGCTGAATACGATGTATTAACATCTTTTGCAGAGTAAAAAGAGGAATTGTGGTTGACATTATTACAAAAATGGTGTAAAATTATCATAGGTGAAAGAATTATTAGAAGTTACAGGTACTGCCTCTCTACGTATATGGCCAGGCCTTTCGAAAGAGAGTTTTGTACTTTATCCACTACTACATGTTACTCTCTCACATACTTTCCTTACTTGAGGGCGCTTGGCAAGTTAAACCATGCAACTACTAAACCATTTTGTATTATCTTTTGTGCGAAGGACATAGCTGCGATAAGTTAAGTACCATAGAAATTTGAGTTCCACTTTAATTTCAAACTCTTCTTTACGTAATATTGAACAAAAAAGGCACAATTGCGACGACATAAATAATAATTAAAAATTAATTTATACTGCCCTTCTCAGTTGTCTGGTTATACGCTGCATTTGATAAAGGGACGTAAGTTATAGTTTGAATCGCTTCAAAAATTTTTCTCTAAATTCATATTACACTTTTAGAGGTCTAGAAACAAGTAAATTCATGTGTGATGCAATTTGTTAACCAAGATGACATCATAATTCTACAACTCGTTCACTATTCCAAAATAAAATACAGTTGTCTACTTTATCTCTAGCCAGTAAAAACGGTTAACTATTAAGTGTCTTATCAGAGAGAGATTAGAACTCTTTCATTCCACAGTCTATGTTCTAATATAATCACCAACCACAGGATGAATACATATTAATAAGGAAAATAAATTCCATCATATATCAAACGAACAAAGGACCTACAGGATATGCAGACGTCACCTATAGAACTAGGCACAAACACAGAAAAAATGTTCAAATTCAGATAACCAGGAAGAATAGGCGGCATCGACACGGATATCTGCAGCACGAATAATCAAAATAAATAAAAGAATTGAGAATTTAAAAAAACACGATTCGCCTTAGCAACATAACAGTTTCCTAGGAGCATTAATATAATTTATCATGTAAAAATTGCCCCGACGTCTGATAACTACTTACAGATGCGTCTTAACTCTATGTTTGCATCAAATGTATTCAAGCATACTAAGTTTAAAGGTCAATGATAGAATTACTCTTAGAGCAAACAGAACAGATAATAGGGCAGGCAACATGAACATTTATAGTGGACAGCTTAAGATATTGATCCAAATTAGCGCCATCTACTGACCAAAAACGGAAAAGATATTCCTTCCTACAATTTGGACTTAATAAAAAAGGTAAATTTCATTGTGTGTGGCACGAACGATTCAGTGATTTCAAGTTTACTGCTCTTGATATTTGGTTGATGTCATGTTTTCGACATTCAAGGTATAAAACCAAGTCATTCGTGCCCTCTATTGGCCAAGAAAGAAAAGTTCCCGCAATTTTCATTATTGACGCATTTCAGTCAATTTTGTTGTAAAACAATAGAAAGCTTCACTGAATTCCTTGTTTATATTTTGCTGAAATGATATTTTCGGAAACCATGCCCCTAATTTGTAATAATTATTCATAAACATAATGTTAAGACCTGAAGTCAACACTGACGTGAACATCCAAAGTAGTCTGCTGAAAATCCCAAAGTCTACTGTACCGTCCGTGTAGTTATAGTGAAAAGAAGCTACCTAGAGAACACCTGAAAATTCTAGTCTTTCCATTGATATGCTAACTACGGTCTTTCACTTTTAGTAAACACGGCCTTCAGAATGTTCTTTACTATTCTAGACGAATGAAACCTCGTAGGGAAAGAATGACATACGTAACAGTCGACATAATATATACTTGCTTAGGTGTATGTTGTTATTGATGATCAAATTCATGTCGATGTGGAAGTTTAACACATCAACTATCATCAATAGTTTTGCTATGAACAGATACACAGGGTGTATTGGTGAGTTGAATATCAGTTAGTCCTGACTGCATGCATGCATGTACTAAATCTGATTCGTTTGAAAAGTAATCATTTTACGTTTGGCGCCCCGTACCTATGTGTAGTGAAAGTACTTTGCAAAGTTATTTTAAGTAACACTATATGAAAGTGTCTTGAAGGGATTGTAACTGAACGTTTTTACCATTATGTATAGAACTGTACTTAATTGAGCGTATTTAGCTCAAAATCATTTTGCAAAGATGGATTGATGAATGGATGGTTAAAGTGATGGATTGATGGATAGAAAAAGATAGATAGATAGATAGATTTCGAATTTACAAGGTTGGTAGAACATCTAAATATTTGAATCTTCATTAGAATGCACATTAGTAATTTTTCCTTTAATAGACAGACTGCTTAATGAGCAAGATAAAAATTATTCATTTGCATGTTTAAAATAAATCACTGCAAATTGTTTTACATAGAAACGCACCTTGGAAATTTGGAAATCAATTTCAAAATTTCTCTCTTCATTCAAGTGAGATACTAAATTTCAGAAAATTGTATTAAGTTTTTTTTTACTTACATTTAGTTTGTCATTAATACCAAAAGTTTGGTTTTGTACCCCAAAAATACACAGCAATACAATTCCTACTATACTAAACGTTTGATTCTCTGCTTTTTGAAAATATGTAACTCGAGGGGTTTCGTTGACATCTTAGATGAGAAATATTGCTTTGAAAAATAATGTTGAAAAATAATGTTGGTAACATGCAGCTCCGCCTTATATCGCCAATATGGCTTACCGACGGGATAACAAAACATCCTAGAAGATTGGATGGCAGAATTGGTATGTAAAATGCAATAAGACACTATTAATTGAACTTTAATTGGGTTATTGCACACTCTGTGCTTTCTGTGAAGAAACTTTCAATTATTATCTTTCAAAATAGGGGGAAACCTTTCAAATATTTGAAATTCATTTGTTTTTGTTGGTAATTTGTAATATTGCAACTTTCAGCTATAAGGCACCTAAAACTTTGAATAAATTTGAACACTTAAAAGATCCTATTCGCCAAATTAGTTTAAATCGTGTTTTCTTTGAAAAAAAAATATTAAAAAAAACAAAGCAAAACAAACATGCGGGGATTGAAATACATTTCTATTGATTATGAAAAGAAAACAAAAAAATGCTCTGGACCAGAGAACAATTATGACATTTTTCGCGCGGTTCTATGGTCACGGACAATGACAATATTACGTTGACAATTTCTTTAGGCAAGTCATTAAGCATAAAGCGGAAAATACATTACAGATAGGTTGTATAACCCTTAACATCGTTCCATTATAGTTAGTATACCCCGTAACTTCGTTACCATTATCTTCTGTTGATCGGTGATAGTCTTTTTGCACA
Organism: Ptychodera flava; assembly: GCF_041260155.1. NCBI lineage: Eukaryota > Metazoa > Hemichordata > Enteropneusta > Ptychoderidae > Ptychodera > Ptychodera flava. The sequence goes on from NC_091929.1 coordinate 31,340,171, forward strand.
AGCATATGTTATTTATGCGGAGCTGACGTCTTGTCATTGCACACGTAAAGCATAATCTATAGTGTTAAGTGATGCTACGATTATTGTGCTTACGAGACATTTACTTCTCCTTTAGGCTTGGCAGCTCCACGTGTATAGGGAGGACGAGAGGCGAACGGTGGCCATCGTTTCCGTCATCGTAAAGACTCTAAAGCCGACATCACCATCAAATTGTCGATCCGACTCGTCCTATAGCAGGTGTTACGTTTTAGATTGATTATCGAGGCAACATCGTTGCTTGTAGCTTAAGGTTTAGGATCACGCAATAAATGGCACAGACAGACGGTGGAAGTCATGTTAGACGCTGATGATACCTGGCAATAAACGAAATAGTCTTTTTGTCCAAAGATATGTATTTCAAGTAAGTCGAATTATTCTACTGCAAACCCTGTAAGACGCAAGTAAATCCCCGGTTTTTTTGGAAAAAAAAACACTTGCGATTTCAACAACGTCATGCAATCTACAAGATATGAACTGAAAATGCTCAAGTGTTTCAGTATATTTTACGGTTGTTTATGAATTCAAAATTTTGCGAAATGTTTGCACTTTCATTGAAAGTGTTCTGATCACCATCATTATCAATATTAACCACAGCTTAATTCCAAAGGTCATTACGTATGCAAATATGTAATTAGCTGAAGTAAATATACTAAATATCTGCGACTGCAGTCATTGTATCAATACTTTATATAATAAGTGTTATTGCCTCTGGTCAAGTCCTCCAAGATATATATGCCAAATTGTGAAAATTCATTCCGTACGCAAATTATAAATTACCTGACATCAAAATACAAAATATCTTTCACTTATACAACATAATTGTCTCATCAATATGCATAGCAACTTTGATAAACTTTTTAGAGTCCCTCTATCTCATATCCCTAATGGAAAAAGTTACATGTATATGAAAATTTGTAACTTGCTTATGTAAAATGCTAAACAACTTTCAATTATTTATCATATTTTTCCAATGTACATAGTAGGTTTCATCAACTTGATGATGTCAGTCAAGATATACCCCTAATTAGAAATGTTCGTACAATATGCAAATAAGTAATAGGAAATTAAGCAAAATGAAAACTTACTTTCGGTAATATTATATCATAGTATGTACAATTATACATAGCAATTCTCGTTAACTAAATATGCTAAATACCTTCAATGCTGTTATATTTTAGTACCTTTGGTCAAGTCAATCAAGGTAAATAACCCTAATAAGGAAGGCTAATTAAATATGCAAATTCGGAATCTGCTGAAGTGAAAATGCTAAATGACTTTCAATATTGCTTTAACCTAGTATCGTCAACATATAGAGCAAGTTTCTCAAACTTTGATCAAGTGAATCAAGGTGTATATCCCTAATTACGAAAGTTTCTTAAATATGAAGATTTAGAATTGGCTTCAGTAAATATGCTTAATAACTTTCGATAATGTTGTATTATACTATCTTCAATGTATATAGCAAGTTTCGTCGACATTTGTCAAGGCGATCAAGATATATACCCTTATTAGGAAAGTTCATTAAATATGTAAATTGAGAATTAGCTGACGTAAAAATGCTTAATGACTTTCAGTTCAATCATAGTATCTTCAAAATACATAATTTTAAGAGAGGAAAAAATATGAATTCAGCGACTTTGTTTGAAATAAATTCGGAAGGAAAAACATTTCGAAAGACAAGTCGAGAACGAATTGGCAGTGAGGAAAAGATAACTGCAAAACAAATAGCTGTCTTTAAAAGTAATCTTGTCTATGACGCGAAGGATTATTGCACGACAATATAACTTTTATCAATAAATTTGTAGATGTCTCCTTTGTAAGGTGTGCTTTATTGCATTTAACCCTCTCAGTCAGTAAGCTTCTTTCGTTCGTTTCTATAGGACAGTCAATCAGCATGTTTGTTTGTTTGTTTGTTTCTTTGTTTCATTGTTTACTTCTATGTTAGCCTACTTCTTTTCTCATGTGCTAGGCTAACATCTCCGTGCATACGTTTGGGGAGACTTAAAGAATCAGAAACATTTTTACGAGTCAGAGAGAGACATTATTTCCACTAAATACCTTGCATTTGTCAGTGCTCCAACGACGGTTTCCTTTGCCCAGAGAGGAACACTTTGTTTGTTTTATGGCGATAGAGAACTTGGCAACATGTCCTGGTGAGAAATGATAGTTTCCGATAAAAGTGGGTGCTACCACCGCTGTGTATAACCTCTGACCAATAGCCGAATGCGTGATTTTGACATGCGCATTGATATTCGTCTAATTCATATAAGTTTTGCGATATAGAGGTTAAAATAAACACCATACGTTATCGTATTTACAATTTACTGAAACCCGCAGTTGTTAAACGTTCTATGTTTCGAAGAAAGCAATACCTTGTTTACAAAATGAGGATCACTGAACCCTGGAAATGGAACGTTCACGAAAATTTGTAGATATATGCACAACACATGATGTTCTATGAAGTTCTCTTGGCGTTCGCCAAGATGCTATCTCACAATCACGCTTTCATCATTATATCTGTGATTATTTAACGTTGGGGGAGTTATATACAGTGCCCTCTACACACAAGAAGATAGCATTCTTCCGTTCACAAAAAACATTTGAATTAAATGCAATGTCGTTACTTAGTGGTGGCGAGATCTTTAAAAGTCCCATACGTGGCAGTGTATCGATATTAAGATATATTATGGTAAACTTACTGTGTTTTATTGCAAATGATAGGTAATAGACCCCATTACGAAGAAAATAACGCTCCGGGATAAATACTTTTGAATGGTCTCCTTCAAACTGAACATCAACGGAAAACTGATAACCACGGTAACTATCAGAATAATCCACCATTTTATTGAAGACGTACGCTGTAGTATTACCGTAAATAGATTCTGAGCTTTTTAGCGAGATGATGACCGCTTGGTCTGGTTCAGCTATCTGCATGTGGAAATATATGAAAAGGCATAAACCATACAATGATGTTATCAGTAAAATGAAAACAAGATATCCCCAAAACATATGCAGGCATTTGGAGACGCATTGACATTAACTACTTACCACCAATTGATACATGACACCAACACTGGTGACAAGAGCCTAAATTTAAATAGACACATATACTTAGCTAGATAAATAAATAGCTATACATTTGTATCCTCACCTTCCTATCTTCCTACCTACCTACATGCATGCATGCATGCACGCATGCACACATACATACATACATACATACATACATACATACATACATACATACATACATACATACATACATACATACATACATACATACATACATACACACACACACACACACATACATACATACATACATACATACATACACATACACACACATACATACATACATACATACATACATACACACACACACACACACACACACACACACACACACACACCACACACACACACACATACATACATACATACATACATACATACATACATACATACATACATACATACATACATACATACACACACACACACACACACACACATACATACATACATACATACATACATACATACATACATACATACATACATACATACATACATACATACATACATACATACCGTTATATTAGAAATGAAGTTGGTGATATTGGCTTCTTCGAGATATGTCCCTTTTATTGTTAAATCTGCTGCAGATTCAGGTAGATTTGTGGCAAATGTGATCTGTAAACCTTCAGCTGGGTCCGTCACTAGATTGTAAGAAACGAGTAAATCTGTCAGCCTAAAATCTTCAACAATGCAAATATATTGACTCACATGAGAACTAAATGACAGCAAGATTAATATTTTTCTGATTAGTACTGTAACATTTATTGGTTATTCATGCCTGCGTTGCTGAAAATAACCTTCTTTTGTGGATTGCCTTATCTGTTGACACTTTGAAAACAAGACAAACAAAATTAAATTGTTGATACCGATAAAGGTCTCAACGCGGAGAAGGACTTCCTGTTAAACGGAAAGTTACTGGATCGTGGGTTCACGTCCGATCAGAAGCGTGGCTTTTTGATATTTGCATAGATTTACGATAATTCTGCTATTATAGGGGAAGTTCCTGTTTAAACTGAGTTGAAACAAGGATAGTTGTAAAACTCTGATAAACCCTTCATGGTTCTTTTTATTACATTACTGTGGTTTGCGTTGAAACGTTGGCAATACGGAAACTAGACATACTGTCTAAATTGAGGAGTTGCCAACACTGTCAGGTGTAACCATGGTCCAGCGATGTTATCAGCCGAACACCAAAAAAATCAACTCTGTAAAAGTTGAATAACTGTGTATAACGAGGTAAGTCGAAGTCAAAATAACACCACCAGATCAGTACAAACAATGCTTGCAAATGATGCGTTCTGAGTGGAATGTATGTGGATGTGTTGTGTTGTTTTGACCGCAGCTGGCCTCGTCATATTTTCATCTTTCGTAGAGTTTATTTTTTTATATTACTGCCCAGACGATAATTACCCTGTGTTGGCAACTCCTCAATTTAGACAGTATGTCTATTTCCCGTATTGCAAATGGTTCAATGCAAAATACTGTAAATAATTTCAAAAGGTGCTCACCTTCAAGGTCATTGCCACCCTTGTCTGTAAAAGACAAACTCAATATGTCAGTCACCAATTTATTACTTGTATCATCCTCCATTTGAAATGAACTTCTGTTTAAATATACCATCTGCGTAAAAGTGGCAGGAAGATTAGGGGATTAGTATACCAGGATTTTATCTTAATTTAACATCTAAGCAAAACAATTGGCACTGAACACAAAATACTCCTTAAAATCTAGTGTGTCAACAAAATATCTGATGAACTTTGTACTTGCTAACACCTAATGCACCAACTTTACCGATATGTGCTTCACGCGATCAATTAAAGCACCTGTAAAAGACTATCTTTGGGATTTCTGTGGGATTAAGTTTGGACTTCATTACAAAGGATGTACACCGTCAGTGATCGTTATCATTTAAGGAAATCACTCAAAATGTACTCACCTACAAACGTTTCTGATATAGTCGAGAGGGACAAGTTTGCATACGTCCATTTGCATGCTTTTATCACAATTTTCGCGCCATTGTAAAAAATAAATGATATGAATATCCGAAATTCGAGAAATGATAATGTAATATTTTGACAACAAAAATTGAAATAAAATGGTAGTATGGGTAAATCAAAATTTAACCTACAATTTTGTTAACTTCGACTTCAGCTGTTACATTGCGGAGTATTTTCCTTGCTGGTGGAATGCTAAATCCATTACCGTCTCGAAGTGCTTCAAAACCGCCCGTCAGATTTTCAACAGCATTGCTCTCCAGCTTTAGTTGCACTGATGGCGTGTTAAAAACGACTGAGGCACTACCAGATTCCACATTGCGCAGGGCGAAATTTGACAGAGAATTCGATGTGTTCAGTACAGAACATATCAAATGACGTGTGCTGGTGATATTCCCTCCCCCTGCCTTGTCTGAAGACACAACTACAGATATTGCCCCATCCATTACCTGCAAGACATCTTTAAAAAACGTACATTTAGTTGTAATCATGTTTGCTTAACGTTTTAAATAAAGGCTCGGGTAATCTAGACATTTAAATATGCAGAAATATATATGATTCAATATGCTGTCCAAGTAGCAGACTAAAGAAATGTTTTATATGCCAACATTAATAGAACGTTTTAGATGTATACTTTCATCGGTAAATTTTCATTTCATTCACCATCTTCAAATTTGCTAAAAAATTAAATCTCAGTGTGTCAGTTTTGATGAATGGACGTCAGGCTATACATATAAACTACAACCTAACAGCGAGCTTTATGAATTCAAGGTCAAACTCTTCATTAGTGTAAACCAAGCAGGGAATTTTGTTTAAAAATTAGACAATTAACGTCAGTCTGTTTCATTTTCCTTCTTTCTTTTCGACGAACTAATGTGTGACCGAGAAGGCATTGTATTGTTAAAAATTGAGTCTCTGTATCTGTCTCCGAGTTGAGTATCTGTCCCCGAGGGGCAATCTAACTTTTGGATTACCCTGACACTTACCATTGACGACATTACTTCTTTCTTCTGAGGACAATTCAACATCGTTAAGTGCTGAAATTGTATCTGACAATTTGGCAATGCCTGTAATGATCTGTTGATAATGATATTTAAAGCAAGACTTATTCATATGGCATTGTCTCAAAGTGCAACACAGTCTCCATCAGTGTGCGAAGTTAACGTCGGTCCGACGGTCCGAAACCGACAGATTTCTCTTCGAGCCGAAAGTTTTCAGCAACATGTCGGTCCTTATGAGCGACTGGAATTTGGAATAAATAATTAAAATTTCTCCGTCAAGACCTGTAACAGATGCAGATGATGACTGACTTTGAATCATGTAATTCAGACTTGAATGCCATGCACCTATTTATGTTTTCCACCAAGGGAGTGCGGGGCAACAGGGTTGATCGCACTTCGTGTCCTGGTAGTAGGGAATTTGCTACGGTACGCCAGACAGGGAGGGGGGTCGACAATGTCGCAACATAGTAATTTTTATTTTGAGACATTTTACATTTACTAATAGTCTAATCCCTGCGATCGGCGCGCAAAGCACAGTGCAGCTAATTATATTCAGATCAGTATGAATTACGTCCATGCATGCAGATTCTAGCAATGGATGGAATGGATTGATTGGTGAAACAATGCTATATAATATTATAATAATACTCGTCTAGTGAGTGTAACCCTGGTAATGTTAGCATATCGGTGTTATATGACGACAACACCCAGTATCACTTCACTAGTTCCACACTTCAACTTTTCGGAATTTATAATACAGCCCTTCATTTTATCAAACTGACTCAGTTTTCTTTACTTTGATTTTCAATAGAAGCGTTCAAAACATACAGCCCTTCATTTTATCAAACTGACTCAGTTTCTTTACTTGATTTCAATAGAAGCGTTCAAAACATACAGCCCTTCATTTTATCAAACTGACTCAGTTTTCTTTACTTTGATTTTCAATAGAAGCGTTCAAAACAAACGGTTCATAGAGGAGTTTAATATGCTGCTGCAGCAAGATTTCATTGGAAAAATACACATGACAAACGCCGCTCTCATTTTGCTATCGAGATCGAGCGTATAGAAATTGCAGACAACGTGACGGCACACGTCACTCGCGGAAATGAATGCATAATTTCTGATCGAAAAGTTTTGCCTGAGCGATTGCTGGGTCTCATCGCCCTTTGAAAGCTTAAAGTTATTAAAATGACTCTGAAAAGTTTGACAGACACTCGATACTGCTGAAAAACATCGCGACACGATCAGTTAATGATTCTGTAAAATCTTAAAAGACGCAATTTTTGCGACATTTAGGCTACAGCCCAGGATGACGGTGAGTTTTGCATGCCAGTCGTAAAACGGTATACATCGAAACAATTTGAAGCCCTACTCTCGGCCTCTGAGAGTGAGTATACAAGACGGATTGTGCAACTCGACAAAACTGTTACGACAAGGCCGCTTTGTTTTATAAAATGTACAACAGTCGGCCTTGTGAACTTTGGGTTGAAGACCAACGAGCAAGCAAAATGTTCTAGCTGTCCGCAAAAAAACGAAGCGAAACGTAAACTTGCATGTCGACTGCAGATAGCACAATTGCGCTGTCGTGTAACATCTAGTCCTTATATTGGGCGTACATGTAGTTCAAAACCATGGAGCTAAAAGAATCCGTGGCACAAATCGGCCAACCAATAAACCAATTTGCATTTTCAAAAACAAAATCGAAATGGAGCTAATTTCCAATTTTCAAATGGTTTTGCCATCTTGATTATTACTTTTAGGCCTATTTCTAAATTTAAAATCTTTGGGCTGAGATTGAAATATAGGAAACAGGTGTATACTGCTGTGAGGATGGCACTTTACGGCCATTCAAATTTCGCTCTGACAAACTCTATTTTCAACAATTCGTATTTCCGTTTTTTTCAATTTCCAATATACCAAATGTCCGATTTTCCCATTTCATTTGGGGCGTGGCAGCTGATAGTATCTATCTTTGGCCTAGGAATGCATCAAATTGTGACAGTTATTTGCGCGGGTAACTCGTTCATTGGATCGAGTAACGAACATAAAAGGAACAATAGTGTTGCGGCCGCCGGAAAGGAAAGTCGATATAATCAGTTTGACCTGACCTGCTGAAGTTTTGCGCGCTTCCCGTCAACGGTCGCAAACTGGAACATTGTGTAAAATTGTGACAGTCATCAGCCCAATCAGAGCGCGGCATCCACATTTAATATTATCTGATCAATTTATTCAGCTGCCACTCTTTGTACGCAATGATGTTCTCCTCATATCATAGTTTTAATCCGTATGCCGGCTCACTTTAGAAATTGCACCCGTTCCAACCCGATCCAAATCTTGACCTTAAAGGCGTTTGATATCATGTTTGAGACATCATCGTCAAACAGTTCGTTCAGAGATACCACTTGCCCTGGGCAAACCATTTTGGAGATGAACACCTACTTCGCGGTGACTTCTTCCTTTATCACCCATTTCTTGAACTTCCTGCGGCTGAACGCGCATCCGCACTCTACCAACCAAAGAACAGCTTTTTTTCTTGTCTTCAGTATGTGAGACGATGTTAGGGATTGGCCAGTTTGTTCAGCCTCGCGCGCTCTGTACGTACGCGTGTAGTACTAGTACACACACTCCAGAGTTTGCAAAAGCCGTCTGAGATAGCGGTCTACATTTGCACTATAAATCGGAAGAAAAAATGTTGACATTGCACTAAAGCGGTCACTACTCTGACAATTTGTGGCTGGGAAAACGCAGCAGCTTTTGTTGGCGGGGTATAGCGTGCGCCGCTGTGCGGGTCATCAAAAGTCGGGGTTGACCTTTGATGACCTTTTGATGACCTGCATAGCCACGCACCCTACCCCGCCAACAGATAGCTGCACAGCTAGACAATTTGATGTCCCAGTGAAGAATGTAAGATGTATAATAATAAGATTATCACGAAAATACCGCAAAGGATGCACTATGACATCGGTGCCGTGCTTCACCCTCCGCTTCGTGTCGAGCGATACGCTGCGCCAATCCTCGTGAATCCTTGCGGAATTTACGTAATAACTTCATATTAGTAAAGTTACGCGCCCGAAAGGCGCGCCGAAAAATGAAACTGAATGATGAAATCCATGGCTAGCACGATGCATACTAGGCAAGTATGAGCCCGTGTCGAAATTTAAAAACACACTGACCCCCTAATTGGGCATTTCAAAATAGGTGTCCCCATCACCAAAGTGAAAAACAGGGCGACCCCCATGAATCCACCGGCCTCCAAGGCGAAGAAACTGACCAGTCCCTAATTCCCGCTAATTTTTAAATGTATCTTGTGCCAATCATCGTAACCAAGCCCCGCCCTAGTACATTTGGTCACACTGAGATAAATGTTACACCTTAATTCCAATTCGATACAGTTATTTCCGCCATAGTATGAAAAGATACTGGGCCACGCCCCAAATGAAATGGGAAAACTGACATTTGGTATATTGGAAATAAAAAAACGCAAATACGAATTGTGGGAAATAAAGTTTGTCAGAGGGAAATTTGAATGACCGTTAAGTGCCATCCTAACAGCAGTATACACCTGTTTCCTATATTTCAATCTCAGCCCAAAGATTTTAATTTAGAAATAGGCCTAAAAGTTAACAATCAAGATGATAAAACCATTTGAAAATTGGAAATTAGCTCCATTTCGATTTTGTTTTTTGAAAATGCAAATTGGTTTATTGTTGGCCGAATTTTTGTCTTAATGTCAATTTATCTTATATGTATACCGTATACTATTTTAATGAAAAGACTTGTATGAAAAACAATCTACAAAAGTTACGATACTTGTCCTTTTGATTAAAAGTATAACTTTATCTGTTTCTTCATGAATGCAACAGAGGCCACATTTAAAGGGCCATTATTTGTAACTTTTGACCATTTTTTACCCCGGAAAATTCCATGTTGGAGGCTCATATTTGTTGCAAAATGTTGTTTTACGAAGAAACAAACATGATTAGTGATGTTATAGCCACATAAAACTGCTAATTTTTGTCCAAACGTGTTGCCCTTCCGAGCTCGTTTGTTGACGTCTGACATGCTCAGCGTGCTGGGGAGAACGCAGATATGGTGACGCCGCGATCACGCGAGATGTACAAGTTCACCTTTATTGCGGGATCAAAACAACATTGCGTCGTGGATTGCCAGACATCTGGCTACGCAATGTGTTCGGACAATGGACTACGACTAAGTAATGAATATTTATTTTGAAATTGCTGTAAATGGCTCGCGCAGGTGTAGAAGAATGCCTACGTTGGAATCCGCGTGTCAACAGAGTTTGTATTTCTGTCCGGACAAAAATTGAAACTTTCGTTGTAAAATCACATATTATTTAGTTGTAGCGCACGTAATGTTTCCGAATAATATGCGATTCTCTGTTATTTGACAGACTCTTCAACATGAGCCAGTGATCATTTCAATCAAAACTAACGGAAAAAGCGCCAGAAGATACAGCTAATGAACTTTAAGCATATTTATTTTTTTGAAAATATTGAACTTAAGTAATACATACGTCATATCAAAATACAAACCAGTTATTTTTCCCCTTCTGTTTTACATTATAATAAAAGGATGTAGTGATCAATGTTTACATAAAAAATTTATTCATACACTCCCCTTACTCATGACTGTTTTCAGGGTACTAATTAAGCTATTCACTCACTCTTCTACCACTCGTGTTGGCTAATTTCAGAAAAGAATTTCAGCTCGCCAAACATTTCCGAATCACAATATCACATGTCCTTAGAGTAGTGTACAATTGATAAATCCATGCGCATGACAGTGAGGAAGATAAGGGCTGTGATCTTTTTCAGATTCCAGATCATGTAGTTGAATGATTCATGAAAATTCACTTACACTATTCTGCTATCTACGTAAATAATAATCCTTGGAGTGAATACTTGCTGACTCTATTAATAAAAGGACATGGAAAATTAAAGATTACAACATTCAAAAGCATAGTATTGGTGGAGAGAGTGTTGACTTAAAGGTAATACAGGTCGTTAAAGTTCCATTAGCTGTATCTTCTGGCGATTTTTCCGTTAGTTTTGATTGAAATGATCACAGGCTCATGCTGAATAGCCTGTCAAATAACAGAGAATCGCATATTATTCGGAAACATTACGTGCCCGACAACTAAATAACATGTGATTTTACAACGAAATTTCAATTTTTTGTCCGGACAGAAATACAAACTCTGTTGACACGCGGATTGCAACGTAGGCATTCTTCTGCACCTGCGCGAGCCATTTACAGCAATTTCAAAATAAATATTCATTACTTATGCCCGGTACTTACGTCGTAGTCCATTGTACGAGCACGTTGCGTAGCCAGATGTCTAGCAATCCACGACGTAATGTTGTTTTGATCCTGCAATAAACGTGAACTTGTACATCTCGCGTGATCGCGGCGCCACCATATCTGCGTTCTCACCAGCACGCTGAGCATGCCAGAGGTCAACAAACGAGCTCGGAAGGGCAACACGTTTGAACAAAAATTAGCAGTTTTATGTGGCTATAACATCACTAATCATGTTTGATTCTTTGTAAACAACATTTTGCAACAATATGAGCCTCCAACATGAAATTTTCCGAAGTAAAAAATGGTGAAAAGTTACAAATAATGGCCCTATAACAACTGAGGACCGTCAGTTTTCTGTAAGGACCTGAAGCTTTGGCTTGGAGCAGGTCCTTATGACCTGAAGCTATTTTCTCTTAATTTCGCACACTGCAACACAGTCTCCATGAACATTTACGAGTTACTATTTCGCTGTTTGTTTTTGGCATGGAGGCGCACGGTGGGGTGCCTGTGTTGCTTGATGATGCTGTATGTGCATCTGTCTTTCTCTCTCTTTCTCTCTCTGTCTTTCCGTCTGTCTGTGCATGACCTACTATCTATACGTAGGATTTTTATGTGCAGAAAATGTGTCGTGTACAATACGGAAACTATGCACGCGCACGTTGCACAGTTTATATAAGCCATAGATTAGGGTTCTGTGTCTGTTGTCTGACATGTAAATTTATGGATAAAGTGAAAAGTTTTTCGATGTTTAATTTAGTAAGTGAGCTTCTGATCAAAGGGATACACATAAAACAGAATGTTAGCAAGGCTGTATATTAACGATATGAAATAAAAAGAGGGGTTAAGGTATAAAAAACAAAATAAAGTAAGGTTTATCAATTTTTCGTTTGATTTTTCGTTCTGTATCTCAAAGAAGGGACACATATTCCTTTATAATTTAACTACAAACAGGAAATTTAGCATCATTTTAAACGTTCATTCAAGTGGTGGGCCTATAAGGTTCCGCTCATTTCTTGTACTTTTATTTGGTAGGTGTCCTGCATGTGACGATCTGTTTTGTATGTCAGCCATTGGCATTATTGGTATTGTCTTCCTGTGTGCTTCTATTTCTCTGTCTCTGCCCCGTCTACTGTGATGTGTCAATATATACATTTTAAGTCAAATGGCTAAGATGAGTATTATTATTACTTGTGGTGCACGATTTAATCAAAGTGCAATAAACGCAGAGGGAACAGTGACATTAATCTTTCATATAATTATATTTTATGTTTGTATAAAGTTTCATGGAAAATCGAGCGAGACCCATTTATACACATTTAGTGATGTCACTTTATTAGGTTTCGGAAGCTTTCAAGTTGAATAAGAACGTGGTGATACTCGTATTGTGTTCAGAGCTTACCCAAGAACTGTTGAAATCATTAAGTAACATGTGCTTATATCCAATTACATTAAGAAAAATGTGCGTATTACAATAACAGACTTACCTCGTATGTAGATATATTTGAATATGTCTCATTTCCCGTTGTTAACAGTGGTCTGACCTTACCTATATGTGTTAAAAACAGTACAGGATACGAGTATAGGACATAAATTACAGGGCGAGCACTACACGAAAAAATAGTGACCCTTCAAAAGTGTTTGCGTAATAAGCAAATCCTCCACGATTTCTATGTTTTAAAAACAGTGACGCTCCCACTTGTCACATTCCTTGTCAATAATGTCTTCATTTAAATCTTTTTTTTTTCATTTTACCTTTGAAATTTCAAAGAATACTTTTGGGCCTTTAAAATAATTGCTTTTATACAAGTTTTTTTTCAATAAATTCAATGAAAAAAGATTAACTTTTACTATAAATAATTATATCAAATACTTGCAATACAATTGGCTAATTAAAAAAGGAAAATAGCTGTAATGTTTACCTTCATTTATAGTTTCGTTTGTAATTGTACAGATAGCACTATTATTGTCCGTCGAAACATGTATTACAGCCTATAAGTCACTATTGAACAACATTGACCATTAAATGCCATTATATAGCAAGGTTGTTTGGAGAAGACATTTCACAGTTCACCCCGCGACTTCCATGCAAAGTTTATATATATATATATATATATATATATATATATATATATATATATATATATATATATATATATATATATATATATATATATATATATAATATATATATTATAATATATATATATATATATATATATTATATAATATAGATATATATATTTATTGATAACGATTAACAATATAATTTGTACATTTATGATGTAAAGTTATCAAAGTACCTTTTACAGAGACATTGAAAGAGCAAGAAGCAGTATTTCCAGATGGATCCGTGGCCTCACAAATCACTATTGTAAGACCAATGGTAAAGTTATCTCCTGATTCATGACGACACGACACAATAACATTTTCCGTAGCAGCATCTGTAGCATGTGGAGATGGCCACGTGACTTCTTTCACTGGCTTATCAAGATATGTATTGGTTTCGATATCAGCAGGGCAGTCAATGATAGGGGGCTCCGTATCTGCCAAAGCAAATTTAATCAAACGCAAAAGAAATAATGACCTAAGAGATATGTACTATAATATGTAACCAGATATCATACTACCCCAATGTAAATTACATGTCGTTGACCAAGTGCAAGAAGGGCTTAACTGATGTTTTGGTCAAAATTGAGTTTTTGATATATTTTTGTTCAGAATGTGAAAATTTTGAGTAAAAACGTCATTATAACTCATGTTGCTATAGGAACGTAACTTGACATACCTTTTACAGAGACATTGAAGGAACACGAGGCAGCATTGCCAGCTGGGTCCGTAGCCTGACAGATCACAATTGTTAGGCCAATGGTAAAGTTACCGCCTGATGTATGACTACACGACACAATAACATTTTCCCTAGCAGCATCTGTAGCATGTGGAGAAGGCCACGTGACTTCATTCACTGGCTTATCAAGATATGTATTGGTTTCGATATCAGCAGGGCAGTCAATTACAGGTGGGTCAGTATCTGTCAAAACAAAGTTAATAAAACGCAAGAGAAATAATGACCTTACAGATATGTACTTTAATATGTAACCAGGTATCATACTACCCAAATGTAAATTGCATAACGCTGGCCCAGTGAAAGAAGGGCTTAACTGATATTTTGGTCAAAATTGAGTTTTTGATATATTTTTGTTCAAAATGTGAAAATTTTGAGCTAAAAAGCCATTATAATTCATGTTGCTATAGGGACGTAAATTGACATACCTTTTACAGAGACATTGAAGGAACACGAGGCAGCATTGCCAGCTGGGTCCATAGCCTCACAGATCACTTTTGTTAGGCCAATGGTAAAGTTACCGCCTGATTCATGACTACAGGACACAATAACATTTTCCGCAGCAGCATCTGTAGCATGTGGGGAAGGCCACGTGACTTCTTTCACTGGGTTATCAAGATATGTATTGGTTTCGATATCAGCAGGGCAGTCAATGACAGGTGGGTCAGTATCTGCCAAAGCAAAGTTAACCAAAGCAAAAGAAATAATGTACTATATTGTATACCAAGGGTTACCCTTAAGTATATAATATATCGACGGCCCAGTTCAAGAGGGGCGTAACTGATGTTGTGGTCAATATTGAGGTTTTGATATAGTTACGCACACTAATATGAATTGCATATAAAGTTAATATTACTCATGTTGCTATAGGCACGCAATGAGTTGAGCCCATTTTGCACGAGAACATCAGTTCACTAACTGCATAACTCCGTACATATACCGGATTTGCACAGGCATAATGTGAAATTATCAAATATTAAAACAACATCTTACAATGAGGATGCTATTCATAAATATTTCATCAAAACAGACAAGCGACCTGTGGGTGCATAAAGGAAAAAACATACGATGAGTTACGCCATATAAATGGCGAAACTCATGATGAGGTACTTCCTTTTTAGCTTAAAATGCTAGTGCAAGACAGGCGTAAAGCCACATTTTCCAAATTAACATAAAAATGATTTCCTAATTATAACAAACATTTATGACATTTTATTTATCTATGACATTACCCTTTACCAATAAAACCATCTACTACAAATAAATTAAATTTTAGAGTTAGAGGCTTTCAAAACCTTTGTTCCCTTCTATCTCAGTTTGTTGAAAAAGTGAGTTACGTCCCTCTTGCACAAAGCCACCAATATTCAGTTCATCAGCTGATATGTTATCTAAAGAAATATATATCATTGAATGTAAATGTAATCTTAAACAAGAGAACAACTGTATACGTCAACATGCACTTACAAAGACACACAAACACCACATGAATGTATGCATGCATGCATGCCTCTCTGCCTGCCTGCCTGCCTGCCTGCCTGTCTGTCTGTCTGTCTGTCTGTCTGTCTGTCTGTCTGTCTGTCTGTCTGTCTGTCTGTATATATGTATGTATGTATGTATGTATGTATGTATGTATGTATGTATGTATGTATGTATGTATGTATGTATGTATGTATGTATGTATGTATGTATGTATGTATGTATGTATGTATGTATGTATGTATGTATGTATGTATGTATTGTTATGTAGGTCATTTCTCCCACACTCACCATGATCTGAGTTAAGTTAGTCTAGAACATTCTCAAGGTCACTGCCCTTAATGACCTCACAACCTTGAATTCAATTAGTCATGTTTGGAATGTTCTGGAAATTTACTAATTTGTGCAAGGGAGATACTTTTAGAACAGTAATTAGCATATCAATAACAATTCTAAATTGTTCTTATATGCTCTTATGTAAGCACATTGGTATAAATAGGGACGTCCACAGCTGGCAGTCAGACTTTTGGGATCGTGTCTCTTGCGTGTTACTTCAAGACTTTTCAAGACCTTCACTGCCACGCTGGATTTATACTGTGGACTTTGTGCAACTTCAAGCCTGCAAGCCAAAGGACTGTTCATCCATCCTATTGACTCTGTTACAACACTGAGACTGGAGCTTTACCGTCCCAGCTGAGATAAGTAATCTGTGCACTTTTACAGTTTGTATTCTATCCCTGACCTAGCAATTAGTTTTATTTTCGTAATAAATTTCGTTGTACACGGAAACTGCTGAGTTCACCTTTTGTTCGTTTTCTGCCACGTAATAAATTGGGGGCTTGTCCGGGATGCGAACATTTTGAGCCGTTTGACAACATTTTGCCAGCCTTTTCAAAACAAATGTTAACCGTGAACTCAGCTAAATTTAATCGTGGCGGAATTTAAACCAGAGGATGACCTTCATTAGGACACATTTGATTCCCTCAGAAAAGACGACCTCATAACACTGGCCAATTTCCTTAAAGTAGAAGTCAAAAGATCTATTCGCAAGAGGGAAATACAGTACCATATTGCCAAACATCTAGTTGATATAGGCCAATTTGAGGAATCCACCCTGAAAGATTATGAGCATGAGTCTTCCTCCGAACTAAGAAAATTAGAATTAGAAATACAAATGAAAGAAAAGAAAAGAAAGATTAGAAATGAGACGTTTAGAGCTTGGCCAGTCAGGAAAATTCTTCCCTTCAGACGGTTTTTACATCACTAAGCATTTCAGGTTAGTTCCCCTTTTCCAAGAAAAGGATGTTGACATTTGAGAAAATTGCTATGAGTCTGAATTGGCCTAAGGAGTCCTGGTCTATGCTTCTGCTGAGTGCTTTGGTGCGTAAAGCCAGAGAAATTTACATTCACTTGTCAGTACAGCAGGCTTCAATCTATGATTCTGTGAAACAATTAATTCTCAAGGGCTATGAGTTGGTGCCTGAAGCTTACCGTTAGAAATTTAGGAATTGTAAGGAGGCGAAGGATGAAATTTATGTTGAATTTGCTCGAACAAAAGAACAACTGTTTGATCGGTGGTGCTCTTCTGAAAAGGTAAGTCAGAATCATGACAAATTACGACAACTTGTTTTGATTGAGGAATTTAAAGGGTGCATTCGAAGTGACATCAAGACGTTTATCAATGAACAAAGGCAGATACATTGGAGGTTGCTGCACGTTTGGCCGATGATTATTCATTGACCCACAGATCTTCATTTCTCAGCAAACCATCCCAGTCCTTTTCATATCGTAACAATGCAGGGAAATTGAACTCCTCCTTTTCATCCAAGAATTTCTCAAAGGAGGGAAGAAAATCAAATGACAACTCCTACATCATCAGATCCCAAGTCTCAATCTCCTTCTGACAAACAGTTCGGTACACTTTCCTGTAATTATTGTAAGAAAGGCGGCCATTTAATGTAAGATTGTTTCAAATTGAAAAGAAAACGTGAAGGTCAAAGTAGTCAAAATTTATCTAAGCCAACCGGCTTTATTTCTTCAGCAACTCAATTAGAGTCTAATAATGTGTGTAACACATTTTCTGAGGTTAAACCCCTCTTATCCCTAATTAATGAGGTAAAGGTCAATTCTTCTCAAGATAGCATTATTGGTATTTTCGAACCATTTATTCATGATGGTTTTATATCACTTTCTAGTGATTTTTCTTCCGCTACCCCTGTCAAAATTCTAAGAGATACCGTGGCGTCCTAGTCTCTTTTGTTGGCAGATACCCTGCCGGTTTCTGAAAAGTCATTTTCAGGTTCTAAAGTTGTTATTAAGGGGGTAGATTGTAATAACTACATTCCTGTTCCTCTCCATAATGTCTATCTGTCTTCGGACTTTGTTTCTGGACCTGTGACTTTAGGTATTAGACCTTTTTGCCTTTTGAAGGGTTTCACCTTCTTCTTGGAAACGACCTTGCTGGCAACAAGGTCATTACAAATCCACTTGTGACTGATAATCCTATTTTAGATCAGGATCCAGAGCCAATTGAACAAGAGATACCTGATTTATTTCCTTCATTTGCTATTACTCGAGCCATGTCAAAGAAAACGTCTGAGAATCAAAATATTCTCAAAAATAATGTCACAGATGTTGACTTAAATGACACCTTTCTCAGTCAGGTGTTTGACACGGATCATTCCGTTATCCCTCGTGGATTGAAACTTTCAGTAAAACTTCTGCTGACCAATGTCAGACAATTTCTAGATCCAATCTCATTGCAGAACAACACAAAGACCCAGATATTTTGTGTTTGTTTGATAGGGTAGATGATGAAGGTGAAAGGGGCCCCTACCAAAAACACGAACAGGAAATGAGTACATGTTGACAATTATATGTACATCTACTCGGTTCCCAGAAGCCATACCACTGAGAAATATAAAGACAAAGACTATAGTGAAAGCTTTAGTCAAATTTTTAACTTTATTTAGCCTCCCTAAATGTGTCCAGTCCAATCAAGGCTCCAACTTTATGTCTTGAATTTTTCAGCAAGTAATGGATCAGCTAGGCATTAAACAGTATAGGTCATCCGCCTATCAAGCAGAAAGTCAGGATGCTCTTGAGCGATTTCATCAAACTTTGAAAAAAATGATTAGGACCTACTGTTTTGACACAGAGAAGCAGTGGGATGAAGGAATTCATTTTCTGCTCTTTGCTGTTAGAGAGTCAATTAAAGAGTCTCTTGGTTTTAGCCCATTAGAGCTTGTATTTGGGCAAACAGGTCGTGGCCCACTTTTAAAAGCTCTTTAAAGAGAAATTCCTATCAGACGATGATGATTGTCTTAATATTTTACAATATAATATCTCTAAAGCATGTGAATTAGCCAGAGAAAATCCTGAGTCATCTCAGCAGTCAATGAAAACCAAATATGATAAAAACACCTCAAAACGGGAGTTTGAACCAGGTCAAAAAGTTATTGTCCTTCTTCCGGTTCCTGGCAAACCACTCTATGCTCGTTACTCTGGGCCATATCTAATTGATAAGAAATTGAGCGATTTAAATTACATCATAATAACACATGACAGGTGAAAACAAAAACAGCTATGCCACATAAATATGCTTAATCCATATTTCGATAGAAATAATACTACTATAACACAGTCTGTCAGTCCAGTCGTCAGTTCCAGCCTTTATGAAGATAGTGATACTAAAACTGACTTGAGTGAAAATACTCTAAATTCAAAGCTGGGCTCGGTCAAGCTTCAGAACTCAGAAATCCTGGAGAATCTGGAGTCTACAAAGTTGGCACACCTCCAGTCGTCACAACAACAACAGGTGAAAGAACTGCTCCACGAATCTAAACACCTGTTTCAGGGATGTTCCAACGAGGACAAACATCATCTATCACGACGTTGATGTTGGGGACAGTAAGCCTGTCAAACAACATCCATACAGACTTAATCCAACGAAAGCAAAATATCTCCAGGAAGAAGTCAAATACCTGCTGGACAATGACTTTATTGAACCAAGTAAAAGTAACTGGAGTTCGCCGTGCATACTTGTGCCAAAATCAGATCACAGTTATCGTATGTGCACGGACTAGAGGAGGGTGAACACTTAAACAAAGACAGACACCTTCCCAATCCCGAGGATTGATGATTGCATCGACCGAGTAGGAAAAGCCAAGTATGTGACGAAATTTGACATACTGAAGTGATTTTGGCAAGTCCCTCTGACGGATCGTGCTCGTGAAATATCTGCCTTTGTTACACCAGATGGATAGTTCCAGTAAGGTGATGCCATTTGGAATGAAGAACTCTTCGGCAATGTTCCAATGGATGATCAACGACGTCATATCCGGGCTCGACGGATGCAAAGTTTACGTCGACGACGTCGTCCTGTATATTGACACTTGGGAGGAACACATCAAACTCATGCGGAAGTTCTTCGAGAGACTGAGCAAAGCTATGTTGACTGTCAACCTTGCCAAATCTGAGTTGGTTGGGCGAGGGTGACTTACCTCGGACATACTGTAGGACAGGGTGATGTAAAACCTGTTGATGCCAAAATCAGGGCCATTTCAAATTTTTCCCATGCCACATTGCAAGAGACAACTGATGCGCTTTCTCAGTATGGCTGGTTACTACAGAAAATTCTGTCCAAATTTCTCCACAATTACTGAGCCTTTGACTAACTTACTTAAAAGGAAAGTAAAGTTTGTTTGGTCGGAACAGTGCCAACAGGCATTTGATACACTTAAAGCCATACTGCAAAGTGCTCCAGTGATGTCTGCACCAGGTTTCACTTTGCCATTCAAACTAGCTGTAGATGCTTGTAATACGGCTGCTGATGCTGTTTTATTGCAAGAGGAGAGTCATGGGATAGATCATCCTCTTTGCTATTTTTCACGTAAGTTTAACAAATCCCAGAGAAACTACTCTACAATTCAAAAAGATTGTTTATCTTTGATATTCAGTGTTGTCCTTAGAAGCCGGGTGCCGGGTAAATAACCCGGCTGTTTTGCATTTTTTCCCGGCTACTTTTAACGTCATTAGATTATTTTTATAGACCTGTAATTTCGGGATTGCACTGCCAGCTGTTAGACGGCACACGTACGATTAGCAGTTTCGCGACCCCTTTCCCCGCATGGAACTGCACAAACATAAAAAAAAACAGTTTCTAAATACCCGTTTGTGGCTTTTTGAGCCCGATCTTTTATTTGTTAAATAGTGTGATTGGCTGATGGACGCGCCTATGATGTTGTCTTTGTTACGAGCAGTGTAATTGGTTTGATTAGTATGAAGGTCATCTTAGGTCATGATTTTTAGCGATGGCGTCAAAAGAAATGTGGCGTCGACCACTCAGTGGCACCTTGTCGATGGAATATTTTTTCCCGAAGAAAGCCCGTTCGAAAGGTATACTTAATTCCAAAATATATTTAGTTTATGAATGAAAAACTTCAATTTCGCTGAATTTGTGAGAAAAAGCGCCGAAAAGATGAGATTTTGATCGACGATTCGAAGTTCATGAGACTGCAGCTAGTTTTCCGCCGCCGCGCTGGCTGCCAACGTCACGGTCACTACGAGTATGATCTTCTCAACAAGTCAAGTTATTATCAGAGCAATACCGACGCATTTTCTAGATTAAAAAATAATGAGCTAGAACTGATTTTTTTAGAAGCAACTGTTTATTTGAATGGGTATTTTTTTCATTGATTATTTTAACGTACTAGAATCCACGGTCACAGGCATGTGTGTTGCCGACCGTTGCCGACCGGCGCATCATCGTCACGGCTCACGGCTTCACCGTGGCGCCGATCCCCTGTTGGACAATACGTCGTGGATTCCGGCATGGGTTCAATTTCACTGCGCCTCTCCATGTTCTCCGTGTTGGGTTGCCCGACACTGGCGACAGTGTATTTCGATGGACCCTCTGAATCATTTTTTTCACGGACTCTTGGAGCAAATTTGAAAGAAAATAGAGACTCAGTTGTTTCCTCCCGACGCCATGCTGCATATCTGCTTTGATCAAATTTGGGGACAGCGAGACGCGATGATCGTGCGCGGTTTGCATTTAATTTGTTGCAACATTTCTGTCAATCACTCACTTTGTGTCATAAGTTTCAGAAACTATCGCTAGCCTGAAAATTAGCAACGTAGTAAGTTCATAGGCACAGCTGACATGGTAACGTGCCTCTGACTCGACGATGCCGATTTTTCAGACTACACTCAGAGAATCCGAAACTTTCCACACAAAATGAATGATTGACGGAAATGTTGCAACAAATTTAATGTTAAGCAGGCACTCATCTCGTCTGGTTGTCGCCTACGCTCAGTCGCGCAGAGTGCTTTTGCAAACATTTTACTATTATCGTTTGCGTATAGAAAACTCATAACAATGAAAAAATGCGTAGAGACTCAATCCAATGCGTAATATTATTACGCATTGATCGACTCTACGCATTTTTTCATTGTTATGAGTTTTCTATATACGCATTTTTTTTCGTAAATGCGAACACTGTAACAGTGAATTATCTTACCGATGTTTTTCTTAATAAAAGCGAATTTGTTTTGATTAGAATAGAATGAGTTTGAGGGTTTTGGGGAAACTACTATGTGGTAATGAAGAATGGGAAATGAGCAATGAAATGAGCAGACAGCGGGTGATTTAAGATTAAATGTTACATCTTCACGGCAAATAAAACCATATGTGTGTCATAAATAATACAAACAAAACAAAAATCATCATGTTTGTTTGATTTTTTGTATGTGAGCCACGTCTAAGACACACAACAAAAGTACTGTTTCAGTCTCAGCTAAATGTCACCTCAGATGCCACCAGAGAACACCATTTCCACTCCAAAATTTCATTTTTCGCCTTGCGAGAGGGGGGACACCCCCCTCTCGCGCTCTCCCCCCCTCGTTCGCTACGCTCACTCGCCGCTCGGTCGCTTCGCTCCCTCGCAGTCCACCCGTCTACTTTCTTGAATTACCCGGCTACTTTTAAATATAAGGACAACACTGGATATTAGCTTTACAGCATTTTGAAGCTTATATTACTTCCTCAGAAATTGAAACGCACAATCAGAGATGGTTAAGATGGAGTTTAATGTTACAGGAGTTTAATCTTGATATTAGACATATCAAAGGCAGAGATAATTTAATTGCAGACTGTCTCTCTCATATTTAGAGTTTATTGTTGATCACACTTTTAAAATTATATTTGTAAAGGAAAGATTTTTCTTTGAAAAAATTTCTTTTTTGAAGAGAGGGTGTGTTACGTAGGTCATTTCCCCAACACTCATCATGACCTGTGTTCAATTAGTCTAGAACATTCTCAAGGTCACTGCCCTTAATGACCTCACAACCTTGAATTCAATTAATCATGACTGACTGTGTTACAACACTGAGACTGGAGCTTTACCGTCCCAACTGAGATAAGTAATCTGTGCACTTTTACAGTTTGTATTCTATCCCTGACTTAGCAATTAGTTTTATTTTCGTAATAAATTTCGTTTTACACGGAAACTGCTGAGTTCACCTTTTGTTCGTTTTCTGCCATGTAACAGTATGTATGTACGTATGTATGTACGTATGTATGTATGTATGTATGTATGTATGTATGTATGTATGTATGTATGTATGTATGTATGTATGTATGTATGTATGTATGTATGTATGTATGTATGTATGTATGTATGTATGTATGTATGTATGTATGTATGTATGTACGTACGTACGTCGCACGCAAGCACGCACGCACGCACGCACGCACGTACGCACGCACAAACGTACGTACGTACGTATGTATGTATGTATGTATGTATGTATGTATGTATGTATGTATGTATGTATGTATGTATGTGTGGAGTCAACAATGGCCTACTTGTTTTATTTTTTCTAGTGCTCGAATATGATGACGATAAACGGTTTGTATTTATCAAAGTTGGGAAAGTTGACCAAGTCAGCAATTTCTCCAAGACGCGCTTTTGCTGATAAAGATAATCTATCCATCTTGTCTTGAACTACAGTGACAGATTTTTTGAAATTATTGTAACCCATGTGGCTCATCCTGAAAAGTCAATCGACAATATTACAATATCGTTCTAGCATTCAAACATACCTGTCCAGTAAAGGAGTGATAACGAAGGTCACCGGCATCAGACATTCTAATGAACATGATACTCACCAGTATATCGAATACACGTAGAACACCAACAGTGGCTATTAGTGTTGCCACACCATCCTCCCGCAGAGCAACAAGGAACTATACCGTAGGGGTCACACTCTGCTGGGCTACCATCGGTTAGGGTGAAGCTCGCGCCGCATCTAAAATCATCTCTCCATCTCTTACCGCTTTGTACAGCTCCTTGAAACAAAATTCAACTAAATTAGTGAACGGGCAAGTTAGTGAGCGAGCAAATGAGTCAGACAAAACGAAAGAGTGAGTTATGGGCACACGATGTAGTAACGTAAACTGTAGAAGTAGTAGTAGTAGTAGTAGTAGTAGTAGTAGTAGTAGTAGTAGTAGTAGTAGTTTTTCAAATATCTTTATTTCACATAGGTCCCTACATACTAAAACTGTAAAAAGAAATTTTACATTTCAAGGAACCAAAGGAAATATAAGATACAAATAAAAGAAAATCACTATAAAGTGCTGGTCGGCATTGAACAGAACACGTCATGAATGACAACAGTAAATGTCAGCAAGAAAGACATATCTTAAACCTATCACATAATATTTCAAAGATGACACAACCTGGCGATGCACAAAAGCAGGGTAGTATCTTAAATGTGAAAATTGAGTTGACCATCATGTGTGTCACAAAGAATATCATCAAAAGCCCAAGTAATATTAAAAGAATGTAAATTTTCATTGAGACGATGATATTCAAATTCAAGTCTCAATCTGGTGAAAATCTTGCTTTTAAATATGTCCAAAGGATCAACAGGACCCTGGTTTCTAAACACATTTCTTCTTGCTAAATGTATACACACCTTAGCCATTGTAGATAGGTAAATAAAAAGAGACATTGCACGTCTATGAATAAATACAGAGTTTTAACAGGAGGAATAATGAAAAACCATGCAATGTTTACAGCTTGCCCAGGTAAAACTAAACGAGATGTTATAGTGGAAATGACACCTAGAAGCGGTTGAATGTTTGGACACTCAAGGAAAGTATGTAAAAGTGAATTAATGTCATTACAGAGAGAACAGTTTGCATCTGAACGAAAACCAGCACGGAACAAAAAAGAACTAGTTTGATAGGCTCCGTGCATAATGCGCCATTGTAAATCCCCTTCTTTCTTTATGATGAGATCACAATAACATGAAACAAAGTTTGGTTTGATGGAATGTGGAATGCTCAAAATGTCCCTCCAGATGGTGTCTAATCTGTCTGGTAAACATGCATAATGATGAGCCATTATCAAGTACTTGTAAATTGCACCTTTTTCTATTTTACACAGAAAATAATTGTGCTCTGTAGAATGTTGCAGCTGAAAAGAATACACAGTATCTGGCGCATTGTTTGGATTGTTGTTACAAAAATGATTTTCAATGACGGATTTCAAACGAATAGGAATAGCCTTGTAAACGCATTGTAAAGACATAGAAATAATACGCTGTGAATGAATCGCAACTCTATCACACAAATCTGAAGAAGTTAACCAACGATTTTCCACAGTATTGAAAAGATCACCTATAGTGGTAACTTGAGCGTTGACAAAGGCTGGTACAGTAAAAGGAGACTTATGAACGGGATGCATAATGAGTGGGTTTGAAAAGAGGCTCTTTAAGAATGTCAGGAACACTCAGTGGGATTCCTTTACGAATTTTGTCAACAGAATTCCAACAATGTAATAAATCACGATGAAAAGCAGGAATAGCAGTATTACCAAAATCAATGTCAGTCGTGAGAAGTAACTGTTTGTCATAATTGAGACCACCAACTCTTCTAAAATAAAATCTGTGAAATAATACGACGGATGATGAACATCCTGATACAAATACTTTTGAATGTAACTGAGACGTAAAGAAATACAACGAGTTTTAAGATGAATAAGGCCTTGGCCACCTTGAATGAGAGGTAAATACAGTGTTTCTGAAGGAATCCAATGACGTCCTTGCCAGAAAAATCTCAGAAAAGGGTTTGAAGGTAAGAAAAAGTTTGAACATCGGGAGTTGTACAAGTCAATCTGTGAAGTAATTTTGATGCAATGAGCTGATTAATGACTAAAACACGACCTCTGTAAGACATGCCAGGTGCAAAGACGACCAAAATTTCACCTTGTTTTCAGTGATGTTCACTAATTCAGACCAATTTCTCTGACAATAATTATTTGAGTTACCAACATACACACCGAGCAGTTTTAACCCTGTTGAGTTCCATTTGATATTTAATGGCGTGTCAGTACGATTACGCCAACTACCAGCCCAGAGACCTTCAGATTTCTTGAGGTTAACTTTTGCATTAGATGCATTTTCATATAACTTAAGAGTGGACTTTAAGTTACTAAAATCTTCATCTCGAGTAATAAAAGCTTCAACATCGTCGGCATACGCAGAAAGGCATGTAGGACTAGGAGCTTCTGGTATAATCAATCCCCTTATGTTACTGCTATTCCTAATTTTATCTAAAAATGGTTCTAAGGCAATCACATAAAGTTGACCAGAAAGAGAGCAACCTTGACGAATCCCACGATTAATTGAAATTGGAGAGGTAATGGAACTATTTATCTTTAAAACTGACTGAATATCTGTGTAGAGAGTTTTAATGTAATTAATAAAGCGGGGGCCAAAACCAAAAGAACACAAAGTTTTAAAAAGGTAATCATGACTGACACGGTCAAAAGCCTTTTCCTGGTCTAGAGCAACAATACCCAGAGGTGAGTTTGTATCATTGGCATAGAAAATACTATCTTGCAATAAATTCACATTATCAAATATGTGACGATTTGGAATAGAGCAGGACTGATCAACATGAATTATTTTTGAAAGAACATTACGTAAACGAATTGAGAGAGCTTTCGTGACAATTTTATAGTCGCTACATAACAAGCTAATGGGTCTCCAGTTCTTGACTAAAGTGTTGTCTCCAGCTTTCGGGTGAAGACTTAGCACTGCTCTCCGACAAGAAATAGGAAGCTGATCATTACGGAAACATTCAATGAAACTTTATGAAGGTCTTGACCAATAATAGACCAGAATGTTTTGTAAAATTCATTGGGCAAACCATCCATACCTGGAGTACGGTCAGTTGAAAGTTGCTTAACAGCAAAAGTAAGTTCATCAAGAGTAATTTCACCATCAAGGTAATCACGATCTTCCTCGTTCAATTGCACTAAATTGTCGAGAATTGCAGACTGGGCGTCAACGTCAACATGTTCAGCAGAATAAGATCCTTGTAGAAACTGTAAAAAATGTCACGAATTTCATCGGGATTTTCCGTTATTGATCCGTCAGACGTTTCATGTGTATAATTGGCTTTGACCTTCCCCTTTCTCGTTCAAGTGCAAAAAAGAAGCTGTTCGAAACATCACTGTGAGTAAGTAATTGATGACGAGATCGTACTGCTGCACCTCTGCTCTCCAGGTCTACCAACTGAGCCAGAGAACTTTTCTTTTGTTGGTATTCATCCAAGAGACTTTTATCTTCGTGTAAACTTTTCTCAAGTTCTCGAATTTCCTTTTTCCAATCGCAATTTATCCCATTTCAGGTTGTACTGGTTTGAAGCACAATACTGCTGAGTTAAAAGTTTGATTTTCCATTTTCCAATCTCCCACCATGTCCACAAATCACAATATTTATTCTGTTGCTGTCTCCAGTTTAACCAAAAATGCGTAATGATATCTGTATACAGTTCATGCTTCAAGATGCTTGTATTGAGACACCATATTGGGTTGCGGTGTTTGACTTCTTTCTGTGTCACCCTTAACTTTACCAATGAATGATCAGAAAACGTGAGCGCAGAATGATGAATTGAAGCCACTGTGATGCGTGATTTCATCCACTTGTTGATGTAAATCCTGTCAAGACGAGCCTTTTTCTCATTTCTGTGCCAGGTGTAATTACGGCTGTCCCCATGATAGTGACGCCAACTGTCAACAAGCCTGTACTTGTGAATTAAATTAGTAAAATAGCGAACTGCACACATGTCAGACTCCTTACAATTGATTCTGTCCAATTCTTCATTCAGAGTACAATTAAAGTCTCCACCAAGGATAATTACACTGTCAACATCTAAGCTTGAAAGTAAATCATTCAGCTTGGTAAAACACCACAACCGTTCATTGGAGGTAGTATGTCCATACACATTAATAATGTTGACTAGGCTGCCATCAACGTTTGCTTGCACGTGCAGTAAATGTCCAGGAATTGGTTCTGATGTGCGAATGATATCAATTGTAGAGGAGGGCGAAAACAATATTGCAACACCTGCACTGTTTGCTGAACCATGTGACAAAATGCAACGTCCTCTCCAAATCAAAGGCCATACTTTTTCGTCACTGGAATACTGTGAGTTTCTTGTAAAAGGTAACAAGAAGCCGGGTTGGTATGCTTGAGAAAATCAAAAACTTGAAAGCGTTTCATCGAGTCTCGACACCCACGAACATTCAGCGTTACACAGGACAGAGCCATGCATGTAAACAGGAATGAGAGATGCTTCCACATAACGAAAATGAATTAAAGAGAAGACTCAATCGCAGTTGACCTACCAGTAGTTCTGATATAGTCCTTGATTTTACGTACCAGTTTGTAGATGCGAGCTCTCGTTGCGCTGTTCACAGGCTGTGAAGAGCGATATCCCAGCAACATTTTCGCAAGCTCTTTCAAATTTGGATGAAAGTCAAAACAATCCTGAATAAACTTCTTTGAGTGCTTTGTATTTTCCAAGAAATCTGCAATCGATTGAGTCGATAGATCATGGAAAAACGAAGAATCTGAAATGTCCGACAGCACAGATTCAGTGTCATCAGTCTCTCTTTGCGATGAATCTTTCAGACTGTCTTCTGTTGACTGGCTTGCAATGCCTTGAGTAGAAAGCGGTGAGAATGAGATGCTCTGAGAAACATCTGCAGACATATCTATGTTCATCGATGCATTGGTCTTTTCTGCAACGTCTTGAGAATCCGGAACGAAATCAGAAAGTCCGGAAAGAACAAGCGAAGGAGTGCAAGCCGGAGAAGAAACTGAGGATTCCGAAGCTTGCGTAAAACACAGGTCCGGAGAAGGGGGGAAAGGCGATGGAGGGGTTCGTACCCTCTCATCATCAGTAACAACATCATCTACCTTTGAAATTCCATTGTTGTTCGTTCCGTCAGTGTTCAAGACAGTTTCTGGATCAACTTTTGAAGACGGTTCACGTTGAACAATGTCATTTTCGTTATTACAAACCATACTTTCTTGTTCTTCATTACCATGGTCATCACTGGGCTGTTGCGAGCTATTGTGAGTATCGATAACGTTTACACCAGAAATGTCCGCGACGTTGTGACCATCAACATTGTCATCCATCGTTGTGTTTTCATTTTCACGTTGTTGAACAACTTTGTCCTGATTGGAGACAGTCGACGAATCACCACAGATTGGTTCCATCGGACGTTGAGCAGAATCATCGTTGTTGGTCGGAATTTTGACACCTCTTTCAATTTGACCGTCGTTAATTACAGTGATATTGTCTTTTTCTTGCAATGCAGCAGATGGTTCGTTTTGGGGTGATTGTTGACAGTCACGCTGAACGTGTCCCTTTTGACCGCACTTGAAACATTTCATTTCTTCCGTTGAAAGATAAATTCTGTACCTTTTACCTTCGTACTCTACAGTCAAAGGTCCTTCCCATGTACCGTGAAAGTCAGCATCAATCAGTACCAGAGCTTGTCTTCGGAAAGATCTTACATGCTTTAACTGTTCACTCTTGCATCCGAGAGGAATCGTTTTGATTTTGCTGACAAGTTTACCAAATGTAAGAAGTTCGGTTTCAATAACATGATTCGGAATAAAAGGTGGAACGCCAGACACTATGACTTTTGTCGCTGGTTTTACAACAGGTTCAACTTGAATTGAGTAACCGTTCAGTTCGAAACCATTGACACACACGTTTTCCACCCAAGTAACGGAATTGAAATAAACGATAACTGAACCGTAAACTCTGGAAGCAGCGATGATATTCTGTGGACCAGTAATCGTTGAAATAGCTTGTAGATACTTTTCGACAGAGACTCCTTCCATGGATTCACACTTCACACCATGTTTCCTCGTGAGGCCGGCAAACGTAGCTAAGCGTCCATTGTCAATGAATGGCGCGGCCATCTTGGCCTAGGAAAACAGCACACGGAAACCACTGAGGGAATCCGCAAAAATCTCTTCAATCGAAAGTTCAAACACACAAAAAACTTGACAGCAGCAGTCCACAACCGGAGCAAAATCAGATGAAACACCGATGTAAGTCCGGAAAACACTGAAGGACTCAAAAACTGTAGCAAAACTCAGAGCACACTACCACGACGTGTACACATGCGTAGTAGTAGTAGTAGTAGTAGTAGTAGTAGTAGTAGTAGTAGTAGTTTTTCAAATATCTTTATTTCACATAGGTCCCTACATACTAAAACTGTAAAAAGAAATTTTACATTTCAAGGAACCAAAAGAAATATAAGATACAAATAAAAGAAAATCACTATAAAGTGATGGTCGGCATTGAACAGAAAACGTCATGAATGACAACAGTAAATGTCAGCAAGAAAGACATATCTTAAATCTATCACATAATATTTCAAAGATGACACAACCTGGCGATGCACAAAAGCAGGGAAGTATCTTAAATGTGAAAATTGAGTTGACCATCATGAGTGTCACAAAGAATATCATCAAAAGCCCAAGTAATATTAAAAGAATGTAAATTTTCATTTAGACGATGATATTCAAATTCAAGTCTCAATCTGGTGAAAATCTTGCTTTTAAATATGTCCAAAGGATCAACAGGACCCTGGTTTCTAAACACATTTCTTCTTGCTAAATGTATACACAACTTAGCCATGTAGAAAGGTAAATAAAAAGAGACATTGCACGTCTATGAATAAATACAGAGTTTTTACCGGGGGGATTAATGAAAAACCATGCAATGTTTACAGCTTGCCCAGGTAAAACTAAACGAGATGTTATAGTGGAAATAACACCTAGAAGCGGTTGAATGTTTGGACACTCAAGGAAAGTATGTCAAAAGTGAATCAACGTCATTACAGAGAGAACAGTTTGCATCTGAACGAAACCAGCACAGAACAAAAAAGAACTAGTTTGATAGGCTCCGTGCATAATGCGCCATTGTAAATCCCCTTCTTTCTTTATGATGGGATCACAATAACATGAAGCAAAGTTTGGTTTGATGGAATGTGGAATACTCAAAATGTCCCTCCAGATGGTGTCTAATCTGTCTGGTAAACATGCATAATGATGAACCATTATCAAGTACTTGTAAATTGCACCTTTCTCTATTTTACACAGAAAATAATTGTGCTCTGTAGAATGTTGCAGCTGAAAAGAATACACAGTATCTGGCGCATTGTTTGGATTGTTGTTACAAAAATAATTTTCAATGACGGATTTCAAACGAATAGGAATAGCCTTGTAAACACATTGTAAAAACATAGAAATAATACGCTGTGAATGAATCGCAACTCTATCACACAAATCTGAAGAAGTTAACCAACGATTTTCCACAGTATTGAAAAGATCACCTATAGTTGTAACTTGAGCGTTGACAAAGGCTGGTACAGTAAAAGGAGACTTATGAACGGGATGCATAATGAGTGGGTTTTGAAAAAATTGGCTCTTTAAGAATGTCAGGAACACTCAGTGGAATTCCTTTACGAATTTTGTCAACAGAATTCCAACAATTTAACAAATCACGATGGAAAGCAGGAATAGCAGTATTACAAATATCAATGTCAGTCGTGAGAAGTAACTGTTTGTCATAATTGAGACCACCAACTCTTCTAAAATAAAAATCTGTGAAATAATACGACGGATGATGAACATCCTGATACAAATACTTTTGAATGTAACTGAGACGTAAAGAAATACAACGAGTTTTAAGATGAATAAGGCCTTGGCCACCTTGAATGAGAGGTAAATACAGAGTTTCTGAAGGAATCCAATGACGTCCTTGCCAGAAAAATCTCAGAAAAAGGGTTTGAAGATAAGAAATGTTTGAACATCGGGAGTTGTACAAGTCAATCTGTGAAGTAATTTTGATGCAATCAGCTGATTAATGATCAAAACACGACCTCTGTATGACATGCCAGGTGCAAATGACGACCAAAATTTCACCTTGTTTTCAGTGATGTTCACTAATTCAGACCAATTTTTCTGACAATAATTATTTGAGTTACCAACATACACACCGAGCAGTTTTAACCCTGTTGAGTTCCATTTGATATTTAATGGCGTGTCAGTACGATTTCGCCAACTACCAGCCCAGAGACCTTCAGATTTCTTGAGGTTAACTTTTGCATTAGATGCATTTTCATATAACTTAAGAGTGGACTTTAAGTTACTAAAATCTTCATCTCGAGTAATAAAGCATCAACATCGTCGGCATACGCAGAAAGACATGTAGGACTAGGAGCTTCTGATATCATCAATCCCCTTATGTTACTGCTATTCCTAATTTTATCTAAAAATGGTTCTAAGGCAATCACATAAAGTTGACCAGAAAGTGAGCAACCTTGACGAATCCCACGATTTATTGAAATTGGAGAGGTAATGGAACTATTTATCTTTAAAACTGACTGAATATCTGTGTAGAGTGTTTTAATGTAATTAATAAAGCGGGGGCCAAAACCAAAAGAACACAGAGTTTTAAAAAGGTAATCATGACTGACACGGTCAAAAGCCTTTTCCTGGTCTAGAGCAACAATACCAAGAGGTGAGTTTGTGTCATTGGCATAGAAAATACTATCCTGCAATAAATTCACATTATCAAATATGTGACGATTTGGAATAGAGCAGGACTGATCAACATGAATTATTTTGGAAAGGACATTACGTAAACAAATTGAGAGAGCTTTAGTGACAATTTTATAATCGCTACATAACAAGCTAATGGGTCTCCAGTTCTTGACTGAAGTGTTGTCTCCAGCTTTTGGGTGAAGACTTAGCACTGCTCTCCGACAAGAGATAGGAAGCTTATCATTACGGAAACATTCAATGAAAACTTTATGAAGAGAACTTTTCTTTTGTTGGTATTCATCCAAGAGACTTTTATCTTCATGTAAACTCTTCTCAAGTTCTCGAATTTCCTTTTCCAATCGTAATTTATCCCATTTCAGGTTGTACTGGTTTGAAGCACAATACTGCTGAGTTAAAAGTTTGATTTTCCATTTCCAATCTCCCACCATGTCCACAAATCACAATATTTATTCTGTTGCTGTCTCCAGTTTAACCAAAAATGCGTAATGATATCTGTATACAGTTCATGCTTCAAGATGCTTGTATTGAGACACCATATTGGGTTGCGGTGTTTGACTTCTTTCTGTGTCACCCTTAACTTTACCAATGAATGATCAGAAAACGTCAGCGCAGAGTGATGAATTGAAGCCACCGTGATGCGTGATTTCATCCACTTGTTGACGTAAATCCTGTCAAGACGAGCCTTTTTCTCATTTCTGTGCCAGGTGTAATTACGGCTGTCCCCATGATAGTGACGCCAACTGTCAACAAGTCTGTACTTGTGAATTAAATTAGAAAAATAGCGAACTGCACACATATCAGATTCCTTACAATTGATTCTGTCCAATTCTTCGTTCAGAGTACAATTAAAGTCTCCACCAAGAATAACAACACTGTCAACATCTAAACTCGATAGCAGATCATTCAGCTTGGTAAAACACCACAACCGTTCATTGGAAGTAGTGTGTCCATACACATTAATAATATTGACTAGGCTGCCATCAACGTGTGCCTGCACATGCAGTAAATGTCCAGGAATTGGTTCTGATGTACGAATGATATCAATTGAAGAGGTGGGTGAAAACAATATAGCGACGCCTGCACTGTTTGTTGAACCATGTGACAAAATGCAACGTCCTCTCCAAATCAAAGGCCATAATTTTTCATCACTGGGAATACTGTGAGTTTCTTGTAAAAGGTAACAAGAAGCCGGGTTGGAATGCTTGAGGAAATCAAAAACTTGGAAGCGTTTCATCGAGTCTCGACACCCACGAACATTAAGCGTTACACAGGACAGAGCCATGCCTGTAAATAGGATTGAGAGAAGATGCTTCCACATAACGAAAGTGAACTAAATTGAAGAATCAATCGCAGTTGACCTACCAGTAGTTCTGACATAGTCTTTGATTTTACGAACCAGCTTGTAGATGCGAGCTCTCGTTGAGGTGTTCACGGGCTGTGAAGAGCGATATCCAAGCAACATTTTCGCAAGTTCTTTCAAATTTGGATGGAAGTCAAAACAATCCTGAATAAACTTCTTTGAATGCTTTGTATTTTCCAAGAAGTCTGCAATCGATTGAGTTGATACATCATGGAAAAACAAAGAATCTGAAACGTCCGACACCACTGATTCATTGTCATCAGTTTCCTTTGGCGTAGAATCTTTAAAACTTTCTTCTGTAGACTGGCTAGCAATATGTTGAGAAGAAAGCGGTGAGAATGAGATGCTCTTAGAATCGTCTGTAGACATATCCATATCCATCGATGCATTGGTCTTGTCTGCAATGTCTTGAGAATCCGGAACGAAATCAGAAAGTCCGGAGAGAACAAGCGACGGAGTGCAAGCTGGAGAAGAA
This sequence comes from Ptychodera flava, assembly GCF_041260155.1. NCBI lineage: Eukaryota > Metazoa > Hemichordata > Enteropneusta > Ptychoderidae > Ptychodera > Ptychodera flava. The sequence continues at coordinate 31,374,711 of NC_091929.1, forward strand.
TCTGAGGATTCTGAAGCTTGCGTAAAACACAGGTCCGGAGAAGGGGGGAAAGGCGATGGAGGGGTTCGTACCCTCTCATCATCAGTAACATCATTGCCCTTTGAAATTTCGTTGTCATTCGTTCCGTCAGTGTTCAAGACAGTTTCTGTATCATCTTTCAAAGACGGTTCACGTTGAACAGTGTCAGTTTCGTCATCACAAACTATAGTTTCTTGTTCCTCATTACCATAGGCATCACTGTTGATTTGCGGTGTATCAGAAATGTCAGCGACGTTATGACCATCAACATTATCAGCCATGGTTGTGTTTTCACGTTGATGTACATCTGTGCCCTGATTGGAAACAGTAGACGAATCACCACAGATTGGTTCCATCGGGCGTTGAACATATTCATCGTTGTTGGTCGGAATTTTAACACCTCTTTCAAATTGACTGTCGTTAATTATGGTAGCATTGTCTTTTTCTGGCAATGTTGCAGTTGGTTCGGTTTGGGCTGATTGTTGACAATCACGCTGAACATGTCCCTTTTGACCACACTTCAAACATTCATTTCTTCGGTTGAAAGAAAAATTCTGTATCTTTTACCTTCGTACTCTACGGTCAAAGGTCCTTCCCATGAACAGTGAAAGTCGGCATCAATCAGTACCAGAGCTTGTCTTCGAAAAGATCTTACATGCCTCAATTGTTCACTCTTACATCCGAGAGGAATTGTTTTGATTTTGCTCACCAGTTTACCAAAAGTAAGGAGTTCACTTTCAATCACATGATTGGGAATAAACGGTGGAACCCCTGATACGATGACTTTTGTCGCTGGTTTCACAACAGGCTCAACTTGAATCGTGTAGCCGTTCAGTTCAAAACCACTCACACAAACGTTTTCCACCCACGTAATTGAGTTGAAATAAACGATGACTGAACCGTAAACTCTTGAAGCAGCGATGATATTCTGTGGACCAGTAATCGATGAAATAGCCTGTAAATACTTTTCGACAGAGACTCCTTCCATGGATTCACACTTCACACCATGTTTCCTCGTGAGGCCGGCAAACGTAGCTAAGCGTCCATTGTCAATGAATGGCGCGGCCATCTTGGCCCAGGAAACAGCACACGGAAACCACTGAGGGAATCCGCAAAAATCTCTTCAATCGAAAGTTCAAACACACAAAAAACTTGACAGCAGCAGTCCACAACCGGAGCAAAAACAGATCAGACAACGATCTAAGTCCGGAAATCACTGAAGGACTCAATAACTGAAAGAAAACTCAGAGCACACTACCACGCTGTGTACACATGCGTAGTAGTAGTAGTAGTAGTAGTAGTATTTTAAAATATAGAAGATGTATTTGACTAAATTCTGCTTCAGCACATTTCATGCTAGAGTGTGACAAAATAGAATTTACACCCACTCATGTGATTTTGGTTTCGCTCAATTAGTTTAATGGAAATCGAAATGTAATCAAACGTAGCATTTCAACGGTTTTTTGCCTGAATGAGCGGTAGATTTACCCTTGCTTTAATATATTTTTTATTCTCTTCCTCTAATAATTGAATTTTGAATGTGACGACTCAGTGAAAAGTGAGCGAAACGCCAAAATACATTCATTGAGCGGGTGTTAATTGAAAGAGAACCCGGATGTGAAATAAATGCACTGTGAGGAACTGTTGAAGAGTTCAGTGAACGGTAATAGTAGTAGTTTCAAGAAATCTACAGGAAAATCTCTTCATTATGGAATTGAAATAAACACGATTTTAAAATATCCGGAGGTATATATCGTCTGACATGCGTGCGCTTAAACTCGAGAGAAATGCCTAAGCGTGCGATGTATATTGTGAATAAGCATTATTGTATACCTTCTAGAGCCCAATTTTGTCATCAAGACTGAAAAAATATTTAAGAATATCCCGTGCGATTTACAGTAAGTCACACGATCGTCAGCTAGGTGCACAGTGAGGAAAATACGGAAAATACAACTTGCGCTGAGAAGAAATAGTGCACACCTGAAAATTTGAACAAATTACAGTGCATTTCACCTGGGTACAGCAACTCAGCGTATGGGACGGACACATTTCACATACAAAACAAACGATTGGCTTGGGTATCACGACACATTTGAAAGTCACTAACTCGTTGATTAATTACAGTAAACCAGCATGGGGCAGCCGCTCTGTCTAGACTGAGAGATACACTTGATCTACAATGTGTGTCTTATTAGTTAGTTTCTGTTGAGAATACCTTCACCTCTTGAACTCTTAGCTGAAAGTGTAAAAGAAACAGTTATATTGTAGATCATTGCAGCTAACCCGCATATGGTATAATACATAGAACTGTGGACTAACTAGTGTGTGGTGGTTATCGCATAGAAAAGGTGATGGCTGTATGTATCCGAGTAGGTTTCAATTTCACACCAGGCACACGTAGAGTGGGTGATTTTTAGCTAGCTCTTGTTCAACAGTAGATCGTCATGGGGTCCAATTTTTTCTTCGTCAAATTGCTGTGAATGGTCTTCCGCTGTGTTCTTACATTAGACTTGTTACCAACAGGAAGCGACACGGCATGTGTCAAATTTTGCCTTACAAGTGTTGACCTAGGGGTGCGGGTTGTCCGAAGTTCGTCTCAGGTCGACTCGGGTCGGGCCGGGTTTTCGGTTAGCCGAGTAGGAGTAACGTACAGTTGACAGAGATTGGGTCGGTTTGGGGTAGTGTCGTACAGAAACCTGCAACGTCCTGAATGATCACCGTGCGGCATATGCATGAATGTCATAAATCAGATTGGTTTGTCCAACTTATGCTCAGATTCCTTGTGTTGTTTTTGTCACCGTCATACCCATGGAAGGACGATTTTCGATTAAAAACGGTCAAAATATCCACTGTTCATAAATGCGTGCAAAGTTTATTTAGTGACTGTTTACGCAGCAGTCGTCGTACGGTTAGGATTTGCCACCACGTAACGACTGTAACCCCGCATGAATAGTCCATACGAAAATTTTGTGTTGAATCGAAGGAGGGAAAAGTTACGGTAGGAAAGGTCAGTCCAACCTCCGTCAAAGTTGTTGATCTGAAAAATCTTCACAGTGCTCAAACTGCATTCAACTGTTCCTTTTTACGAGCCATGCTGAAGTGCATCAAGCTAGGACTATTTTCAAGTACGAGTTACCGATATTGTTGAAATACATTGATTCAAAACCACCATCTGTTTGCCCCTCGTCTTTTTTGTGTGTCCGTAATGTTAACTCGCTCTTTTTAACTGGCTCTATATGCGTACACACCTAGCTCTCAGGATCAGGATTTCCTGAATGAATAGATAAACTCATAATTTATTCTGCCTCTGATGCAATGGTACACACTGTTTTACATGTGCCACTCCTAGGGCCCTTGGATCGATTTCCCTACCTTCAAACACATATTTCCATATTTATTCGCAATGTGGTTTCTGGGCAAGGGTATATGAAAAATCGGTTATTAACAAATATCACCAGTTCCGTGCGTTGTATCAGTATTCGTGTCATTTGTGCTGCTTCAGATACTCGCCTTCGTTTCGTTTCTGACGCGGCACAAATGACACTTATGCTGTGACGACACAGGACGATATCGGGTAATAACCTCTAAGTTAATAAGAAGACCTATTATGCAGACAAGGCAGGGGCGTCTCGCAGAAATTTAAACTTGTCATACACTCCAGCGATGTTTTAATTTACATTGTCGTTAACCATAATCAATACTTAATTCGTAGTTGATACGTCCAAGGTATTAAAGGTTCCAAGACAAGACATTGACCTCTTTAATCTAACAATTCTCTGGTGGTTAATAAGCTCACAACCCCCCATAAATTATATATTTTCGGAAAGCCTAGATATAGGGTGAGATTTTGGTAACCACAGTGTTACCATTGTTTACATAACTATCACGTGACAGGTATATTTGCATAACCTTTCAAAAATCGGTTTCCCTATGTTTTGTCTCAATACTTCAAAATATCTAACTCAAACTTTCTGGAATGCAAGCTGTTACAACGCTCTTCCAAAGTGTGTCTCAGATTTTTTATATCCTACTTAGTTTTTATTTGAGTACAATTTTGAAGAAATCAACTAGGATTAAATTCACCGCTCTGGAAGTTTTTCCGGTATAAATTTTTTTAAGAAGGTTTAGAAAATTCTGAGACACACTTCAGAAGATCCTTAAAGGCCAGGGACTTGATACCCGGGATCAAGTTAATCCCGTTCACCTTTGACATTCACGGGCGGGATCTAATGTTTATGTCTTTGTAAATTACGGTCACCATTAGTGTGCACAGGAGATTGTAAACAGGCCAATGTGTTGACATGCAAACAACAGATTATACGTAACTGAATATAACGGCGAGAACAGGACAGTGAGCAGACTGAGAAACGTTTCATGAAGCGGCCGGCGATGCTTGTAGCAATGACAGGTGTACTTCAACAGTAATGACAAAGGTACAGCACGACGCTGCTGCAACTGACTGCTTTATTAGGTTCCGAATTAGGCCTACCCGGGGCCCGGGCGCGGGCTGCAACTGTACAATCGCTGCAGCTAAATAAAACGATAGTGCAGACGTCGTGCCATTGCCAAGATACTTTGCTATTACCGATCGTTTCGTCTACAGAAAAGCCCTCTCACTAAACATTACGGGAAGGCTACATTAACTTAGGAATACCCTACTTCCCTAAGGATCAATTTCACAGACCCGCCTTTCCTACAATGGCACTACAATGGCACCAGCTGAATTAGATAAACATAACAATGGAACGTTCACACCTTGGGGATTAAAAGTCTTCTGTTTGTCACCCGAGTTGCTCAGGCAAGGACTCGGGTTTCAGGTACCCTGCAAGTTAATGCAGTCGTCCCCTAATGAAAAATAATTACATTTCAAATCGTTGCATTAATACGAAATTAACACCGTGATGCATTAATCTATAAAAGATTTTTAACAGAAATAATAAAATGTAACATCACCGATCATAAGAAACGTGGTGTTGAAGAACATATTTCTTTGAACAGAAGACTACAGCGACTATTTTCTGTAAGTATAATATAACTTTATCAAACTTACGAATCAAGCATCTAAAGAGTATCTTCAACACTTTTGGTTCTGTTCTACTCTTGTTATAAAATAAGTCAAATTTCGGGAAAGTATCTGTAAATTTTCGATATCTGTGCAGCGCAAATGTGTAAACCGACACAGCATCCATCCATCCTATAGGCTGGACCATGATCCGTTCGCGAGTGCATAAACCACTTCTCTCTCTCTCTCTCTCTCTCTCTCTCTCTCTCTCTCTCTCTCTCTCTCTCTCTCTCTCTCTCTCTCCTCTCTCTCTCTCTCTCTCTCTCTCTCTCTCTCTCTCTCTCTCTCTCTCGTCTAGAGCCATTTGATGTTCTCGCAGAAATTTTCCAACCTGGTAAGTATTTAGCTTTGCCCTGTGTACTGAGTTATGTACATGTAAACGAATAACAAACGTTTAGTATTTTCGATAAGCCTTTCGAACACGAAAGATTCGGATATCTGAACCTCAGTAGCTACGCAGCTCGAAAGTTATCCTACGACAGGACAGGAACATTGGTCGACGTCAAAGCCGGAATTCGCATGGTAGCTATGGAAACACGCTGTTCACTCTTAGAAAGCATGCAATGTACTGCGTACTGCTGATACTTCAATGGTGCGTGGACTGTTGCCGTCCCTACACACCGTCAATTGCCTAACATTCACAGGATTCAATCACGTGTGTCTTCAAATTTTGATACATGAATTCTACCAATCATCAACCACGAAACACATAAAAAAAATGGTCGCGGGTACGGGTTCAAGGACGTTCACGAAGAGAAACCATCATTGTCGCAGAATTATTTTGACTAGTTTTAGGAGAATATGGGCGATCTGCGTACGGTCGCACATCAAACCGACAAGTGTACGCTTACATAAAAATATGATGTCCGAATTTTTCTTTATTCAACTATATACTGAGTCATCGCCTTTGTTATCGCCTAAACATCCCCGGTTTTTTTCGGAGAGACTGCAACATGAATATCCCCTAATGCATAGAGTACGGCTGTTCATCCAATATATTTATTCACTGTTTCGCAAAACATCTCGTCAGATATGTGCTTTGGCGAACGGACCAAGTTTTTGTACGTTGGTCAAAAATAAATGACAATATAGGTTTGGATATTACATCTGTCAAATTAGGACAGAGTATTGTAGATGAAATTAGAGAAAGAATGAGTCAGTGAATATCGAATCATAGACGGGAGAATCGAGACAGTCCACTGTCTATAGTTTACTCAATTGTGAACAAAAGTATTTCGATGAATTGACTAGTGCAAACAGAAAGGAAATTACATTCAACTTGAAAAGCGTCACCGCTTTTCCTTGACATCGGATTCCATGGCAATGGAGCAACACACGATGTCGTTTAGGTCCTCAAAAATCTTTGAAAACGGCAAGACGATAATAATAATACTTTTCACGACAGCGAAATCTAAAAAAACTTAAATCTGAACTTTACATGACAGTTCTGTGGAAGAAACGATTGGAAATAACGGTGTGTCGTGGTACGGCGTCTACGCAAGAACGCGCTATGGCTAGAGTAGCATACTAGCGGGCACAGTATGTGTGTTTAGGTTGCAGTCATGGGCATATCGACTACGGGATCGATAGATCGAGCCGAAAATTGATCTATTAGCAGACTCCCAAGCTACAAAGCGTCTGTGCTTGCGGGTCTGCACTGCGGTCGCTCCATCTAATTACAATGCTGTGCCGTATCTAACATGTTGACATCGCAAACGTTCACCGATTCACACCTGTATTGCGTCCTTTTTTGAGTGACAGCTTGCAGACCTTTGTTATGACCGCTTGCCACGCTAGTTGAAGACAAAGAGAAATACCTTCATCGATCAAAATCAGCTTTATTTATGCTCAAATCATAAAATTTTCTCGATACATTCAATCACTGGACATTCATAGTTAGGTATAGGTGCATGGACGCCTAAATTTCTTCGCCTGTGATCATTTTGGCATGGTTTTCACGGAGCGATCGAGGGGGAAGCCACAAAAGCCACGCTTTGCATAAACTAACTCCAACGGGAGCAGCCAGCTATTTATACCCGGCCCTGGCCTTTAAGACAGCTTGCACTCACACAAATTTCGGCCACATATCTCAAAGCATTGAAACAAAACATAGGGGAAACCGATTTTTGAAAGGTTATGCAAATTACCTGTCACATGATAGTTATGTAAATAATGGTGACACTATTGTAACCAAAATGTTTCCCTAAATCTAGGCTTTCCGAAAATATATAATTTACGGGGTTCCTTAGCTTATTAATCGCTAGAGAATTGTTAGCTTAAAAAGGTCAATTCCTTGTCTTGGAACCTTAATGGCATAGAGAAGGTAATTAATGATGTGGCGACAATGTGTATTTCATGAGTGTCTTTTACTTTGAGCTTGACCCGTTTATTGCGTCATCTCTACAAGAAGTAATCCTTCATCGTAAAACTATACACTGGACCATTTTATCGTAGAACGTCAAGATTTATAGTCATGGTAAATCAACAGCTCAGCTGCAGTACAGCAAATGCCCTATTGTATAATTCTCATTAAGCCAGGAACAATTTTAATTTCGCGCTTTGTTGGTTTTGAGGAGGCATTTGACGACATGGTAATGACAAATAATTGTCTGTTTAATGAGAATGTCAATAAACGTTCAACGAAGACTCTGTTTTGCGTAGCTTCCAATCAGGTAATTGTGTTGTCATAAAAGTAATACACAGGAACCCTTTATTCTAGTAAGTCACGATGAATAGTCGTAAGTACATTAATGAAACATTACTAGCTAAGTTACTTGTCATTAGCGTTTCATGACATCTTAAATACAGGCCATTTTTCTACCTTTGTCAAGCATTTAGTAAAATGTTGAGGTTTTACAACTTTAGAACTGTTTCCAGTGTATCTGTTGATAATAGTGTGACCAAGATGATCGTTTATGATATTTTATGTGTTGATATTTTGTTGCTGTTGTTACGTTTTTCTGGAGATTTAGGAAAAAGTGCCTCGCATTTTGCGATTGTTACTAAGGCGACCCTAAGCAAATATGCCCACTCACGCGGTTCCAAGGTATCCTTGTCAACCTTCGATTTCTGTGGATTTTCACGTAGCAACGTCTGGATGTAATTTGTATTTTTAAAAGCACTGGCAATCTTAGCATACTTAGCCAACAACATTTAAACATTTAAAAAAACACTTGTCCCTTGTGAATGCAAAAGACAGTATCGTTGGTAAAATTCGTCCGTGCATTCTTTAAGTACATCAGGTACAGCATTCTGTAGTCAGCAGTAAAATGCTTTAACAAATAGACCACGTCGGGAGGAACATTCAATTATCTTTCCAAAATCGAAAATGTCATATTTGCATATACTCATTGTAAATAACAATGGATCAATTGATTAACTGTTTTTATTTTATTACGAAAATATTCACTACAAAAATCCTATGAATATAGATATGTTTTTCATTTTGTACACTTGCATCCGTGCTTTTTCTTATAAAATTATGCATAACAATCGATGCAAGCTTTTGACAAGAAATGGCTGTCAATGGACGCATATGTGTTCATTTCTGCATATCATGTAAAAAATTAATGTAATCTACATCCATGAGTGTGAAGCTTCAGGATTCTGAACAATTTTCTCCTACCTTGGGAATGTATTCAACATTAATGATTAATGGTACCATCGAAATCCAATGTTAATTGTCTGCAATTAATTTCAACAAAATGGCTACTTCAACGTAGTTCGGAACACAAATGGAATAACTAGTACATAGCTCGACCTTGTAAAATGGGACGAAGGCATTCGAAACACGTGATCATGAATAGAGAGTTTAAATGATGCAGTTGCCGATATTTTCTTAATGCACTGTATGGACAGATTTTTCGAGACGACTTAAGATTAGTGGACACATCTTTGGTTGCGAACTAAAATGGATTGTCTTAGTTGCTCTAAGTAATAGAGGCATTTGGCTTTATATGGGTGTTTCATACACGATCGCGAAGCGAATAAGTCACTTCAAACTTTAATGTCCCGATTGTTGCTCTCTTCGATCGGAGGAACTGAAATAGATTGTCAGATCCAATCTTTTAAGGGATAAAGCAAACTTAGACCCTAAGAAAGACCATTACGCGACTTATTTTTTTTAGGTCTTCTGAAATGTTCAGACTGAGTGACAGAACACTTTAAATCAACCAAGTTGTCGTCTATGATCACAAACTCGTTTGCTGTTGCAAGAGCTAGGTTGTATGAAGCATCATCAAGGTTAACGAGGTAGCTTGGCCTCCTTACGGTTAAAATATGCCATTTTACTGACTCTGATTGACAACCTCTACCCTGTTTGTTAAACAGCTGTCGCCTACAGACAGAAAAATTGGGAAATGCGCAGCATTTGACTTGGTTATGTCTTCTGGCAGTTGGTTTAAAAAGGAAATAGTTTTTACTTTTGATTAGTTTAACACTATTTTACTTTGCATGTCAATGTCAAGTTCTCATCGTCAACACAGTGTCCACAGATGTAAAATGCACTTGTAACATGCTTTCATTTATATTTTAACTCTGACTTCAAATTAACCTGTCAATAATAATATTGTAGTCAACAATTTCTTAACATAGTTTGAAGAGTACAGCAAGAAAGGGTAACTGGCATTTAAAACAACAGAGTGAAAATCAGCGAAAGAGACAATTGTATACTGTCCCTTTAAAACTGATTGGTTAGTTAGTGTTCCGTTGTGACTCAATCAAGAAACGTGTTCCATGCCTGATGCAATATTGACTTCATTGCCTTGTCTTTTTGACGCATTTTTCCGATTTATTTCACTTTCTTTGTCCACTTCCCTGCAGTATATGCACATTGTAGCGGGATAAAGCAGTGTTCTTCACTGACAATGCACTGTCTCAAATTTAATATCATTACTAACACATCGTTCTCTCTTTTTGCATAAAAGTGATACTAATATGCTTCGAGGACAGACTAAAAACTGTTAAAAAAAGAAAACAAAAATGTAGCTAAACTCTAGTTGCAGGAGATTTCTGAATCTCTTAAGCAAGCATCATTTTGTGCAGATACGCCGTCTCTGAGTAATATGTGTAAAGTGAACTTTCAGCAAGCAGGGTTTAAACCCGGCATCAACAGATAGCTGTTTTCAGTCGTAGAAGTAGTATCAAACTTGGAAAACCAATTAATCTGTAAATTTTACCCACCTGCCAACAGAAGCAAAATAGGGACCTCAGCTGGTTTGTGAGCGGTGCCTTGTTGTATCGACGCATCTCGACGAATAGACACATCACAGGGTTGCTTGCCAAAGTGTGACCGACACCAGCCTCATTGCCGTTTGTCGCCATAGTAACAAACCATGTGATATTAAAATAGCTCCATATTGCCTATTGTTTTCTCCAAACACGTTGAGATATACAATTTAATAATAGTAATTATAATAGTTAGCTTTATTTGAGGATATCATACCAAAAAAGTACACAATCTCATAAACGTTAAAAAACACAACAAACAATTAGAGGTGTTTGACTGTAGTAAAAAAGCTAAAACTATTAAAAATACATCAGTTTCCCATAATTCGATAGATTTTAGAATGCAATAGAGCGTCCGAACTTAGAACGGTTAAATAACAGCATTAGGGATGGTTTTTAAGACGCTCATAGATATTTACGTCTGAGAGCTTCAAATGTTGGTAAAAATATTAAAAACATACATGTCTTTCGCCCAGTTAAAGCGATGTATTCATTGCTTCGATGAAGTTTGTGTGCGCGATGTGTGATAGTGAGCGTACGAGCGTGATTGCGGACTCTACAGCGTGTGGAGGCATTGCAGTCAGAAATATTGTAACAATTAGCCAGGTTATTGAACCACTCTTTTATGAGAGTGGGGATTCGGCCGAGCGGTTTTGTCTGTTGCCTCTGTTGGCTGGATGCCGTATGTTGTGAGTTCGAATCCGATTGAAAACTAACCGTATAGCAAAGTTTGCTCGTCGTACATATGTATGTATGTATCTATGTATAAACGGATGGATAGATGGATGGATGTGCAATTGTATTTGTACATACCAGCATGAATGTGTTGTCATAAAGTTATGAACATGCACACAGAGCCTGATACCTACATGTATTTCTTTCATTTCTGTCAAATATTTACGGCAACCACTATGGTATTGACTCCATGCCTGTACCAAGTCTGTTTCTTGTAAAAGCTAATCATTTACATTTGGCGGCCCAATCCTTTGTGTCATCTGTTGTAAAGGCACTTTTCGAATCAATTTGTAAGTGTCTTGAAGGGGTTGTAAAGGAATTTGTTACCATTTGGCGCGGTACGTGACACAGCGTATTTGACACAAAATCATTTTCTGCAAAGATTCATTCAACCCTAAGTTATTTGTTAACCTAAGATTAAAATATTGGTCGGGTTTACCTTTTAGCTGCTCAAGTAGTCGTAAGTTGCAAATCACCCAATTTCCTGGCTTCCCTTTTTTCGCAAATTCAAGATATCCCAAAAATATCCACTTTACGTAGGTCAAACGTTCCTAAAACTTTCACATTATGCTTTTTAAATACAATTTAATACATTGATTATTTTGATTTTGCAATAAAACTCTTAAATTTTGAATGAGACGCATTTTAATTTTGCTCACGTTTTAATCAAGTTTTTTGGGGTGTCACGTTTCAACCTCTGCCGTTTGAAAATGAAGACAGATGATGCAAAATAAAAAGTCGGGGTTTTTATACTTATACTCTCGTTTCTAGTGAAATATGATATTTCAGAAAATGCTATCACGCTTTTCACTTAAATCATTAAATACCCATATTGAGGTGTTCTAACCAAAATATAACCCCCTTCATGTTTCGAGTAAATTATTGCTACCAAACTAAACTTTTGATACTCTGCTTATTGTATTATTGTACATTATATATAAAATATATAGTGTGAGGGAGTTTACTTGTCATCTTTGATGAGGTTCGGATACGAGGCGCCAAATTTAAAAAAGATAATTTTACACAACCACGCTTATTTTATACATACATACTCAATCACTTTTTGAGTGTTAGTCTTTCACACCTACTCTTTTAGAATGATGATAGATAGTAAAAATAAAACAGTCGTGTTTTCGACATATTCTCTTCTTTCAAGTGAAATATTAAATTTCAGAAAATAGTATCAAGTTTTTACTGAAATCAATTTTGGTTTACTACCCCAAATATACGCAAACTTCATCTTCCAAGTAAACTCCAGCTACCTTTAATACTAAACTTCAAAATCTCTGCCTTTTGAAAATATACAGTGTGAGGGGGTTATGTTGTCATCTTTGATGAGAAATATTGCTTTAAAAAACTGTTGGTAAGATGCAGCTGCACATTGTATCGTCAATATGGTTTACCAACGTGATTACAAAACATCCCAGAAGATTGGATGGCATAAACTCGGCATGTTAAATGGAATGCGACAATATTAATTGTACTGTAATTTACTTATTTCATACTCTATGCTTTCTGTGAAGAAGCTTTCAATCATAATCTTTCAAAATAGGAGAACACCCTTCAAATATATGGATAAGATGTATGTATTTCTGCAAAATTACCGAATTTAAAACAAGTTATTCTCAATATTTACCACAGGGTACAGCAGTAAGTCCCCTGAAGTGGGGTGGGGGTGGGGGTGGGGAGGGATGTTTATTTTGTGCAACGGTTTACTTTTATTGATATTTATTAATTTTGACTGTGATATTTCAAATAAAGATTTCAACTCCAAACCGTTTGATTGCTTTCTATAATACTACAAGTAATTTTATTAATTTTGACTGTGGTATTTCAAATAAAGATTTCGACTCCAAACCGTCTGACTGCTTTCTATATTAGCTACAATTCCTTACCTCCTCGCCACTTTGTAATTGCTCCGCTAACATTGCCAACTGGCTAATCAGCTGTCCGTGTCAGCGGATTAAGTGATAAAGTAAACACCAAAGCCGTCAAACACTACTAAAATACGAGAAGGGGTGAAGATCACAGACATAGTGTCACGATGTCGTCCGTAAAACAAGTGGACGCTTAAAATATTCATGAATTCGTAAATAAACAGGAAGTTACACAACTTATTATATTTAAATAAACGGGAAATGGGCTCGCTGGTGACCGGTCATTGAGAGACATTACTGGAAAAAAGTCGGAACCCCGAAAGCCACGACCTCACGACCGGTGGTGTAGATAAATGTCGGGAAAAATTCAACACTTTACAATCACGACCGATCATGATCGGTCGTGGAGAAAAATTACCGGAAAAAAGTGGAAGCCTGAAAGCCATGACCTCACGACTTTACGGATACGACCTCGCGACCGGTCGTGGAGAGAAAATAAAGTCGAATACCAGAAAGTAACGGTCGTTGAGAAACATGTCGGGAAAATTTCAACTCTACAGCCACGACCTGGCTTGTGGAGAGAAAATACTGGGGAAAAATCGGAAACCTGAAATCTACGACAACACTACCGGTCGTGGAGAGAAATAGCAACTCCTTGTCTGTATTTAAATCAACAAGGCTACCGTCCGACCGATCGGGGGAGTAAAAGTCACTAACAACAGCCATGTGGAGAGAAAGCAGGGAAAAACTTAAATAAATCTGAACGGACTGAAGGAGAACAGCAACGTTACAAAATGTTTGAGTTCCTGACTACATTTTTCCCACCTTAGAATCTTAAAAAACTAAGTCCAGGCTTTTAGCTACATCATGTTGTGTTCTGCTGTCGTTGAGTTGCGTGTTTGAAGAGTGATAATGGTGGAAAGTGCATAGGGTTTAGTCACAATCAGGGTGCTCTAGACAGATTTTGAATTGTTAGACTCTAATATAAAAAATATTGTGCAAAATTTGATGAATATTGTTCTCAAAATGAAACAACCAGTAGAACCTAAAAGGCCGCATCAAAAAATGTGCTTTTTTCGATGATTTTGAGCTGTTTAGTATAAAAATACCCTAAAAATGGGTCAAAATGAGCGTTACAGCGTTTCATCTGAAAAAGCACATTTTTAAACTTACTTTTTCAAATTGTTAGATTAATTTGTCAATTGTTCATATCTTTAAAACATTAAATAGCATCTCTTCTTTCTTTTGCAAGTTATTTCATCTGAATACATGGATTTGAATGGAAATGCGATATAACAGGTGAAATGGGAGTGTCATTACGCTTTTTCTATCTTGACAACAGCTTTCATTTATCTTTCCATTATCATTTGGAAAGCATTACGCTTGAGTGTTTCCTAAAACATCTATTTGACTAAAAGACCAACTATGTTTCGTTGGTACTAAATGTCGATAGGGTAAATGTATTGATTATGAATGACAAATCATGAAAGTTGCTAACATTTTTTGTCCCAAACTTTTGTTGTGTCCATGACACCCTCATAACTTTCAGCCATATTCAGATAGTAGAGATCTGATGTAATTAGCAAAAGTGGCCCTGTTTGCCTTCCTTATGTGCTATAAAAATATAATCCATTTACCACTTGTATCGTGTCAGTATATCAAAAAGGGGCCAAATGGAGTGTCCGTGACAGCCGTAGTGACCGTGACACAAAATCCATACATTACTTGTTACAGTGATTTAAGCTATTAATTCTATTGTTTACCAGCTAAAGTTACATTTTTATAAAAGATTAACTTAGTTTTTGAGTAAGACATCAAATGAAATATATTAAACCAGTGAAAGATGTTTTTCTACCTTATAAGATTGTAATGTTAAAAAACTGTCCTATGAAATAACGGTATAGGGGTTTAAAAAAGGAAAAGAAATAGTGTTATCATTTATTTCCGAATTTAACTTTAGATAGAAATGTTATTTATAGTGAAATTAAAAACTATCTACTGTTGATTGACAAATCAGAGTACTCAATTCAGGGTGTTTTATCTACTCGTAAAGCCTTGGTCACCAAATTCAAGAAAAGAATGACACCGCCATAGTAAAGTACTGTCCAATCAAAAGTGAACATGTCATATACTGTAGACATCTGGTACGTTTTAATATTCAAATTTGGTAACACAGCGGAAACCAGCTGCAACACAAAATCTGCTGTGCCCTAGGGCATTTATATAATGTGCCCCAGGCATTTATAGGATGTTCCATTACTTTGGAAGGCTATTTCACAAATAAAAGTTTTAATTCATATCCTAAACATGTTACATTGACAAAGGGGACGGTTGACGTAAACACATTGAAAACGAAAATATATTAGTTAGGGGGGATAGTTTTTAAGTCGGATAAAACCCTCGTACCCGGGCTCTTCTGGTATATAAAGTCCAACCCTACGATAAAATGTCTCGGCCTGCGGCCTCGACATTTTATCGTTGGGTTGGACTTTATATACCAGAAGAGCCCTCGTACTCGGGCTTTATCCTATACTTAAGGCATAAACACTTAACAAACTAATTTACTTTCACTTTAAACCACTATCCATTTGCAACTGGCTTCATGTCACGGACTCTACACCTAACAAGTGGTTAACCATTTTTTACTGAATGTACATTTAAATTCACTTGACATCTGAAGTAAACGTCATAGACCATAATAAATCTTTTTAAAAACAAAAGAAAATGTGTTTTTGAATTATATGAGGGGGAAAGTGGTTGCAAATCTGACTATTTATGATGATGCTGCAGTAGTGTTGGCTCCAGTACAGATCTCTGTCAACAGTGATGCATATAAGGGGAGGGTTTATTTCCCTTCAAATAATTTTTCTGTTTTAACCCATTGTTTGCATTATAAGGCTGTATTATTAGTGTTTGATTAAATTTCAATCGTGTGTTGTTTGTTAAGGGAAAGCTATGGCGATGTATAAGGGGAGTAAGTGGTTGCACATTTGACTATTTATCATCATGGTGCTGCAGTAGAGTTGGCTCCGTCGCGGATCTGTGTCAACAGTGATGTATATAAGGGGAGGGTTTATATCCCTTAAAATAAGTTTTCTCTTTTAAGCCTTGTTTGCATTATAAGGCTGTATTATAAGTGTTTGATGAAATTTCAATCGTGTGTTGGTTGTTAAGGGAAAGCTATGGTGAGGCATAGTCACATCTATCATGAGGTGTCTATTGAATGCTGTGATCCTGAAATCTGTTTCGAAACCAAAGTGTGTGGTTTCTCCTCAGTCGCAAAGTTCTGTCTTTCCTAAGTTGTTGTGTCAGATATTTTGTTGTTTGTGTTATTCTTGTTTTCACGTGTTATTGGCTTCAAATAATGACATCAATATTTCTATATTTTTATCTTGTGTTGAGATTATTGTTAACGTTTTGTCACTTTTTGTGAACTTTGTTTTGACACAAGAATGTCTTTTATGTTCTTGTTTCTTTTTGTGTGTTATTATTGGACGGTCTGGGAAAAGGATTTTCAATGTTTCGTCCTTTTAAAGTTCCTGCCACTATTTTGCAATAATTTCTTGCAAGTCTTTGGGCTATTCAACAATGAATTCTACTGTGTGGCTGGGCTGAAATGCATTGCTGGAGATTGCCATGATTGCATTGCATAAACTGGAAATGGAAATCATCTTTGAATACCAAAATGTGATTCACTTGTGGAAAAGATTTAGAAATGACTATGACATAATTTTAACTGGAATACAAAACCAACTGGCAGAGTTCAGCCATAGAATAAACAATATGCACCCAACATTTTAATTTACAGTTAAGAAATCACTAGAAAAAAATAACATTTCTCGACATCAAAATTTTGAAGGGCCCACGGCACAACCAAGAAAATATTTTGGATATTAAAACCCACACAAAACTAATTGGAACATTCCAATACCTGTACAGAGAATCATGTTACCCAAATCAAATTTTAAAGGTCTAATTGAAGGTGAAATTATCAGATTCTTCTGTGCATGCAATGACCCAATTGATTTCAAGGAGATAGTTGATTTCTTTACAAGCAAATTAATTTACAGAGAATACACGGAAAAAGAAATAACTAGAATTACAACAGAAATCAAACACAGGAATTGAACTCAACAAAAAGTACAAGCAAAATATAGAAGGAAACAACAAATAATCTAATCTTCGCAACAACATATAGGCCATACATTAAAACAAAAGACTTGAAAGAAAGTCTTGCAAAATATTGGGAGGAACTTGAAAAGGACGAAACATTGAAAACCCTTTTCCCTGGACCCCTAATAACAGCCTACAAAAGAAACAAAAACATAAAAGACACACTTGTCAAAAACAAAATTCACAAAAACTCTCAACACAAGATAAAAATATGGAAATGTTGGCTTTTTTATGAGTACTACAAATATTCTTTTTGTCAAACTTTCTTAATAATATGTTTTTGATTTGTTTGTAATCAATTCTTGTCATACTTTTACTATTTTTACAGGTTTACTGGTTAAAATAAACAATAGTTTGTTTCACACACATATTCCTGAATGTGAAGTGTCCGTGACGCTTTTACCATACTACAAAAATGACTAGAAAACTAACAAAAAATAAGCAAAATTTTGCTGCAAATATATGTTTTCTAAAGACTTCAACAATTGCAGTAAAGATAACTTAAATGTACTAAAGGGCAAATGTGTAAACTAGAGGAATCATTATCATAGGGAGAAAAAAATGAAAGATTCTTTTTTTTTCGTAACAAATCATTTTGCAGGAAATCATACAAAGCTTGGTAAAATCCTGATATATCCACCTCATTTTCTACAACAGATGTATATATTCTGGTTAAACTTTTAAAAAGAATATTTGTACAAATGTTGTATAGTCTACTATGTTATTTCTCCATCAACTCATAATATTTTGTAGTGTCCGTGACGGTGTGTCAACACAAAAAAGAACTGGTTGCCATGGAAATACTGAGAAAGTTTGGTTCACAACTTTTCAAGCAAATATGTACCAAACCTTAAGTTTTGTGAATTTAGTAAATTTTGATATGTGTCTACAAGATGAAATTTTGACAAAAGTGAAACACTCAAGAGCACCCTGATTGTGACTGAGCCGATAACAATACAGCGAAAATATATAAAGGTCAGCGCGGACCCTCTGTTGTGCCGCGTAACAACCTAAACGCAGTCGCTGACGTTTTTTCTGACAAAATACACAGACAATGTTGCAAATACCATGAAATCGTTTCATTGAAAATGCGTGCTGGCAGTACCAGGACCTGTTAATTTTTCCATTAATGTGTTAGACAAATTAGGCCTAATATATCCATGTCTTGAACAGACATAAAAATGAAGAACAGTTGATGGTTTTGTCCATCTCAGATGTCAGAAACTGAAGTGAGGGCTGTCAGTATTTGGGAAAAATAATTGACGCTAGACAAGGACGCGGAAGGGAAAATACACATTAACATTTCAAAACGAGAACGGGCAAGAAAATGTCAGCAAATTCGTAAGCCTGGTAATACTCGGAAGTCTAAGTCGTGTTCCTTGCCATTCAAAATGTTTGTGAATACGATGTGCATATGGTGGAGCTTCTTTTCTGTGCAGGATTTACATAAGTGTTGGTTATATTCCCGAAGTCATCGTTAGCAACATTTTTTTACAAAAAGGATACAAGTTGAGTCTTTACTTGATTTGTGGGATTGATTGAAACCGGTCGTAGGGCGTGCTTATATGAAACGTTTGCTCATTCCGAGCCCGAAGTTTGAATTTTGACCTTGTAGAACACCAAACGCATCATGGAAAATATGTTTACTTCTTGACTGTAAATAAATAGGTTTGAGGTCAAAATGTTCTACTTCCAACATCCGCCCTGACGGACGACATCGGACCACGGCCGACTCAATAATGTAGACTGGTTTTCTGGCTCAAGGCGACCATTTTTAGACGGCGTAAACTGGCATGTAGCAGTTCATCAGTTCTGTGATGCTTTTGATAGTCGTTAAATTTCGATTGACCTCTATACTTGCGTATATTTGCGGTTTTTTTAGTGACACTGTGTCGGTGATCTTCACCCCTTCTCTTTTTTTACTACGTGTGTGACGGCTTTGGCGTTTACTTTATCAATTAATCCGCTGATACTGACAGCGGATTAGCCAGTTGACAATGTTTACGGAGCAATCGCATTGTTGTATTCAGTAATATAGAAAGCAGTCAGACGGTTTTGAGTCGACATCTTTATTTGAAATACCACAGTCATGATTAATAACATTATGTGTAGTAGGTCCTAATAAAGAAAGCAATCAGACGGTTTGGAGTTGAAGTCTTTATTTGAAATATCACAGTCAAAATTAATAAAATCAAATACAGCAAACCTATGCACAAAAACCCATCCCTTTCACCCCCTCCCACACCAGGGGACTTACTGCTGTACCCTATGTATTTACCTTACTTTGAAAAAATAAGTTTCTCTTTGAACAAGATTGGTACTAGTTACGTTTGTTTAATCAGTAAATTTAAGCTCATCAACTTTTCTTTTTTTTTAGATTAATTTGTTTTTGTTGGTAATTTGTAATATTGCAACTTTCAGCGATAAGGCATCTAAAAGTCTTAATGAATTTGAACAATTAAAAGATCCTATTCTCCCAAATTAGTTTTAGTCATGTTTTTAAAAAAATATAAACAAAACCTGAGCGAAACAAACACGTGGGGATTGAAACAAATTACATTGATGATTAAAAGAAAACACAAAAATGCTCTGGACCAGTGAACAATTATGACATTTTTCACAGTTCTATAGTCACGGACAATAACGGTATTATGTTGACAACTTTCTTTAGGTAAATGATTAAACATAAAGCAGAAAATACATTACAAATAGGTTGTATAACCCGTAACATCGTTAATATTATAGGTAGTGTATCCCTAAACTTCACCATCATTATCTTCTGTCGATTGAAGATAATGTTTCTTGCACAAGCATACATGTTATTTGTGCGGGGACCTCGTCTTGTCATTGCATACGTAAAACATCATCTATACTGTTAACTGGAGCTACGAATATTTTGTTTACCAGACATTTCCTCCTCGTTTAAGTTTGGCAGCTCTACGTGAATCGGGAGGATGATAGGCGAACGGTGGCCATCATTTCCGTCGTCGTGAAAAGTTTAAAGTCGACATCATTATCAAGTGTCGATCCAACTAATCCTTGGGAAGGTTTCAGATTTATTACCAAGACAACATCGTTGCTTCTAGCTTAAGGTGTAGGATCAGGCAGTAGATGGCACAGACAGACGGTGGAAGTCATGTTAGACGCTGATGACATCTGGCAATGAACGAAATAGTCGATTTTAATTTGTCCAAAAATATGAATTTCAAGTAACAAGAATTATTCTACTACAAACCCTTAAAAAACGAAAGTAAATCTCCGGGGGTTGGAAACGAACGAACAAACTTGCGATTTCAACAACGTCACGCAATTTACTAGATATGAACTGAAAATGCTCTTCTATGTTAGCTTAAAATGCTCTTCTATGTTAGCCTATTTCTTTTCTCATGTACTTGGCTACCACCTCCGTGCAAGCGTTTGGGGAAACATAAAGTATCAGAAACATTTCTACGAGTCTGTGAGAGGAATTATATCCATCTAAATACCTTGCATTTGTCAGTGCTCCAACGACGGTTTCCTTTGCTCAGAGAGAAACACTTTGTCTGTTTTATGGCCATAGACAACTTGAAAACATGCCCTGGTGAGAAATGACAGGTTCGAAATAAAGTTTGGGGCTGTAAGCGTTTTGTGTAACCTCTGGCAAATAGCGGGTGCGATAATTTGACATGCGCATTGATATTTGCCTAATTCACGTCAGTTTGGCGATATACAGCTGAAAATAAACACCATACATTATCATATTTACAAGTAACTGCAACCCGTAGATGTTATAAGTTCTATGTTTCGAAGACAGCAATACCTAGTCTAGAACACGAGGATCACGTGGTACCATGTACTTAACCCTGGAAGAGGAACGTTCACGAAAAATTGTTGCTATATGCACACCACATATTGTACTTTGAAGTTTTCTTTAGATTCGGCACCACACACCGATCACGCTTTCATCATTAGCCCTGTGATAATATTAACGTCGGGAGAGCCATGTACAGTTGCCTCGACAAACATTAAGATTGCATTCTTACCCACATAATTAAAATAAAATGCAAAGTCTGTTATTGAGTGTTGTCGAGATCTTGAACAATTCCATATATGGCAATGTATCATATTAAGATATATCATGGTAAACTTACTGTGTTGAATTGCAAATGATACGTAATAGACCCCATTTGCAAGAAAATAGCGCTCTGGGATAAATATTTTTGAATGGTCTCCTTCAAACTGAACATCCACGGAAAACTGATAACCACGGTAACTATCAGAATAATCCACAAGTTTATTGAAGACGTATGCTGTAGTGTTACCGTATATATTTTCTGTGCCTTTGAGTATGATGATGACCACTTGGTCTGGTTCAGCTACCTGCACTTGGAAATATATGAAAATACATAAAACATAGGATGATGGTATCAGTAAAATTAAAGGGAGATATCCTCAAAATGTATGCAGGGACACTGATGACAAAGCCTACATACACAGATAAATAGACATCGTTACTAAGATAGAGGATACATACATACATACATACATACATACATACATACATACATACATAGATACATACATACATACATACATACATACATACATACATACATACATACATACATACCGTTATATTGACAATGAAGTTGGTAATATTGGCTTCTTCGAGATATGTCCCATCTATTATTACATCTGCTGCAGATTCAAGTAGATTGGTGGCAAATATGATTTGTAAACCTTCAGTTGAATCCGTCACTAGTTTATAAGAAACGAGTTAATCTGTTAGCTTAAAATGTCAACAATGCAAATATATTGACATACATGATTATTCAACTTAATGGCAGCAAGTAGAACTCTGATAAATCCTTAATGCTCCTTTTATTTCTCACCAATAGATTTCAATTAAAATTTGTGGAAGGACCAAGAACCCCATATAGATTAAGGTGTCACCGTGAAAAGTTTTGAGATATCCAATCATTAAACTTTATGATTTTCATATTTATGCATAGGAAAACAATGGACTGAATGATTAAGAAATAACATGGCAGAATTTAGTATTTCCCGCCAATAGCTTTTGATGAAACTTCCTCAACCGAGGGATAAGTGACCAAAAAGTATATCAATAGAAAAAAGTGGGGGTCACCATCTTAGTACTTTAGATATAGCCAAAAGTTCTAAAAACCGGAGACTTTGATGTTGAAGTGCGCCCCCTAGAGGCAAAGATGAGAAATTATGTTTCATAATTTATGGCAATATTTCCATGATATACTCGTAAATTGTGAAATTCTTGACAACTCACAACGATAAAATATGTGACATAAGAAGTAATTGCATCAATAATACCTTTAAATCATGTTTACTTCAGCTTTTGAATGTTACTCTACCGTGACAATCATGCATACAATGTTTTTTTTTGTATCAGTGCTGTGAGATTGCTGTAAAATTATTTGGACTGAATAATGATGAGATGTAGGTATCACTTTACTTTAACATGTTGAATGGAAACATAATTAAATACGATAGGGCATTAGTGAGGGTGTTTTCCTATCTTGAACTCAAAAACTCCTAGACAACATTGTAAGATTGATATACCATCAGTGTATTGGTGAATTAATGGGACTTTTTTCATTTTGAAATCTAAACTACTAGACAAGTCTATAATGTGTAAGATAAAGCTCTCTTTATTCAAAATATACTATTATCATATTAGGTACCACTGAAGTGATCAAACAATGAATCAATAATTTTTTTTTTGTTTTTGGCTGGGCCATGGCCACTGACTGTAGCTAGCACGCGACGTCGTAGTTGTATTCGTACCTGTACATGTTTACATAATTTTTTTTCAAATAGATTAGAATTGGAAAATGTTTCTTGAATACACGAAACAGGTCAGCTACGAGGCATATAGAACTTCCTAAATTCACTTACATTATTTGGGAATCAATATTATTCGTGGGATTTTAGATTTGGCATCAAATTTGTTCATGTTTATACATAACATACGTAAGCTACGTAAATCTCAAACTGTAATAAACGATGTTGTGCTGCCACTGACAAGAAACAAAGTACTTGTACGCCATTCAATTCGTAACAAAAAGAAACATGATCGGGGTAAAGTTCATCATGTACCTTGTTCAATTTTTTCATTTTTTTTTTTGAGCTTGACTTCGCCTTATTATTGATTTTCTGGAAACAAATTTCCCTGCCGTCGACGCGTCGCGGACGCGGACTGTTGCATAACGCTGCCATCTTGACTGACCTCTATAGTGCGCAGAATACGTTGCGCACTATAAAGGGCGCCCCAAACCTTAATGCTCCTTTTTATCACATTTCGGTAGTTTGCGTTAAAAGGTTGGCAATAGTAGTATACTGTCTCCATTGAGGAGTTGCCAACACTGTCAGGAGTAAATATGGTCAAGCGATGTCATCAGCCGAACACAAAGAAATCAACTCTGCAATAATTGGGTAATTCTATGAAAGGAGTAAGACGTAGTCAAAACAACACCACAAGATCTTTACATTCAACGCTGGAAAATGGTGTGTTCTTAGTGTGACGTGTGTGGATTTGCGGTGTTATTTTGACCACAGCTGTCCTCCTACATGCCAGAAAATCCCAAGACAGTTTGACCGGTTGACCTCGCTGTTAATTTTATGCAGGAAATTACAATAACAATGCTTGGTCGAATGACGCAGTGCCTTGAGGGTGGGATCGCCAGTGGTATAGGGGGAGGAGTACCTTCCCGATGGTGATAAGTGGTGCGGATTACCGTCGCCTAGGTGACTGGCGTTGCAAATACCTGGACTGAACCCACGCGTGGACTGAACCATTTGGTTTTTTGTGGGTGTCGGTGGTACTTTGACAATAAAAGTAAAGATGCACAGATATCGAGTTTATTGTCTTGTTTATGAGCGGCCAGTATTTCCAACAGCATGAATTACGTGCATTTGCCCTAGAAGAAATAAATAATTTCGAATAAAACATCGCGAATATAACCACATTCCTTAAGCTCGAGGTACCCCAAAGAAGCATGAAATCACCCGACTTTCGATTGAAGAGATGAGTTTTGCCAAACCGCGTATACAGAAAAAGTGGCAGATGACTTTATTTTTAGAATCATAGACAGTATAGCGAGATGTAAAAATGTGAAAGAGGCTCCCCACCTAACTATCCTAAATGTTTTTGTGTCAAGTTTGTGTTTGATTCGTTTAGAAAATGTGTTCCTACATTCTTATCCGATTGTGTGTGTTAATAAAAATGTTAGTTTAACTTTGGATATTTGTAGAGAAGTTTGGATTAGTGTGTACGTAATGTTTAGTTTGTGTGGGGAAAGCTTATGGCGAGACGCAGCCGGACCTATGTTGTTACAAAAGTTGATAGAGTCGCCCTTTGACGCTTGCGTTTCGAAACCCGAGTGTGGTTTCTTATCAGTCGAAGTGTAGATTCTTTCCTTAGTTTGTGTTTGTGAAATTTATTTTAATGCATTTTAGTGGTCTTGCTTTTCGATTAGCGAGGCAAGTATATTAATTTTTGGTCACGTTGTGAGTCCGTTTGGCGGTTCGGTTTGTTTGTTCTATGTTTCTTTACTTCGGTAAATTTTGTTTTGACTGGTGTGTCTTTTAGATTTTTGCGGGGTTTGTGAATTTTTAGGCAATAAGTACCACTGGGGGTACGGATTTTATGTTTATTGGATCAAGATACTCACAAGTATCCTGGTTGATGTGCTTGTTCTCGTACATTTTGATTCATAGTTCGTTTACTTTGTTTACTGTTTGTTCTGGCTTGTTGTGTATAATACTGAGTGTTGCGTAATTGCCTTTCGCATTCGAGTACGTAATCGTTTGTGTTGACAATAACGAAAACCCGACCCTTATCGAGGGTTTTTTTTCCCGAAATTTGTCTATTGTTTGCAAGCTGGTTTATCGCGATTCTTTTAGCACGCGACATGTTTTGTTTCCTTGTTTGAAAGGGTATGTCTAGAAGTGCGAGTTTAGCAGCTTCAGATAGCTTTCAAGTTTTTGGTTTTTGTTGTTTGTGGAGCCCAATTTGACTTTTCTTTGAATTTGTGTTGTTGCGATTGTTTGTGTCTCACGATGTAGCGTAGTCACATTTTACGACTTTATTTGTTGAAATCCTGAGGTGGTTTTATTCTGTTTGGTTTTGTTGGCGTCCGAATTAATTTTAAGGCCTTTGCCTAGTACTATTTTTTTTTGAGTTTCATAGTTTGAGCAATGATAGGTTGTTGTTGAATTTCATGTTGTTGTCGGCTTTTCTTTGGAAATAGCTGATTTATTTCCACGGCCATTTTTTCTGTCACGTTATTTTTATGTGTACGATTTTTGTTATTTCTTTTAAGTGTTTGTGTGTTCTATGTCATTTTATGTTTTTTTTGGGTAGTTCTCTTTTTGGAGTGTTTGGTGGCCCTGAAAGGGCCGCTTGGTATGGGTTTTTGTTAGCGCTTGGCGCGTTTGTTTTGGCGATGAGCCTAGCTTTTTTATGCTTCTTTTCGCCGATTCGATGTGCTTGGTGAGTAGGTGTTTGCCGCCTTCTTGTCACTGTGTGTGCGTATATGGACAGTCTGCATAGCCTTGAATGTGGTCTCGATTTTGATCAAACTTACAATTTAGGAGTATATATCAAAACTGATAAATGATTTATGTTTTCACATGGATTCACAAAAAAGTTTCGCCCCGGTGTTCATTTTTGGCCCAGGAATTCCACCTACCCACCCTTTGCAGAGTAGTAAGCTTATGGGGCAAGTAAACATGGATGCGCCGGTGCGATTCAACGATCAACCTGTATATCGCATCGAAAGTCAACAATTTTACGGCACGGACTATATTATATGATTTTATAAGTTTATACACAGTCCCTCGTGGATAGAGAGACTGTGGTTTATATAAAAATTATAAGGCGCGGGGTATTATATATTGACTGATTACTGTAGCTATAGATAGGCTACATTCAGGACGGGCAGCGACGGGCAGTAATTAGTAGGCAAAACAGGTGGTTTTCACCGTGGGCAGAACTCGGTGCAATGATATTAATAGTAAGCCTGTCACCTTGAAGGTAATACTGTAGGTGAAACAAGGACTTCAAACGCACGATGGTACAAACAACACCACAAGTGAAACGTACACATAGAAATACACGCGTTCCTACGTTGTGCCCACCCGGGCCACGCGATTAAAATATGACTGATACTGCTGGATAGTGTTAATTAGGTCGGTAAACAGTCAATTAATAGTTTAATTGACTACCTGGGTGATTGGCAGGTCGTGTCCAACGACGCATATGCAAAGCAGGCCAAAAGACAAAAGCCCCAAAGATATTGACAGCTGGCCAGGGGTCACCATGAATACGTAATGACGCTTCACTACGCAGAAACTGCGTAGTCAAGCCCTTCTTAACCGGTCAAACTCTCTTGGCATTTTCCCTCATGTATGTTTCATATTTCCCAGAGCTGACCTGTTTTTATATTATGAGTGACAATAACGCCTGAGAGTGTTGGGAACTACTCAATTTAGACGTTATGTCTAGTTCTCGTATTGCAAATGGTTAAATGCAAACCACTAGAAATAATTTGAAAAGGTGCTTACCTTCAAGGTCATTGCCACCCTTGTCTGTAAAAGACAAACTCAATATGTCAGTCACCAACGTCTTAGTTGTATCACCTTCCATTTGAAATGAACTTCTGTTTAAACACACCATCTGCATAAAAGTTGCAGGAAGATTATAGAATTGATATATACCAGGTTTTTTAAATATGAATTTATGTCAATTAGACATCTAAGCAAAACAGATTGGCTCTTAATTAAAGCCCGGCTCGAAATGGACCGGGATCAGGATTAGTGCCAAGTTTGGGTGGGCGTTTTAGGGCATGGTTCTGCATAATGAGTCTGTTGGCAACGGTTGCGATCGTTCGCATTATCTGCGTAATCTGTTTGCTCTCAAATCACACTCAGGCTTGGGTACGTACACTGCAGCCTTCGTTTCCCGGTTCGTTTCAGTTATGCCATGGCAATACTCGAAAGAAAAAAGAAAGAAAGAAAAACTAGGAAGGAAAAGGAACACGTCAGGAAAATGGTAGGAAATAGGTAAACGGCGACGTCATGACCGATCGCAAAAAATAAAGGAAATTCACGGAAGGGTCGAGACTTCCTTGAATCTCGTGTATCACGATATTTGTAATAGCGATCGCGGTCAGTTGCTCGGTTGCTTGGCGGCGGGTGATATCGAAAAATTATCACGAGTTATGTTTATTTTCGGAGCAATTGCAAGTTTTGCTCGAAACGTTTGTTAACCTTCAACTGAATCAATGACAGACTGGGTTCCTCTCCGTCTTTCTTTCTACCTCCATAGTTATTGAAGGAATTAAAGTCCAGCTTTTGACGAAATATTATTACGATGTAGCGCGGAATCAATGAGCTGTCCTCAGACACGCGTATCCTAAAGCGTTTACAAGATTGGGTGATGGCGCTTACTTGCTCATCTTGAACTGAAAGATTGAATGTTTCAACTGTTCAAATATCTTACAATTTTTGTTAAATTCTCATCACAGAAGTCCAAATGTAACTGGGATAATCGGTATGTCAAAACCTTACTAGTACCAGCCCTCCGAACACGACATGTCATTTCCACGTGTAAAAACACGTGTACATACGGCCGTTTTCGGGGCCAGCATATATATCCCAAACAACTGTTCAGTACCGTCAAGTTCGGCCGTAGATTTGGAAGGGGGAAGTTGTTAAAAACGTGGATCTCTTCGACTGACAATAATTAAATTGATCATGGAGGCTACCGCCATTTTTTGATGGTTATTTTCGATGCCATTCTCAGTGCAAACTACGGACTCTGCTTACGCGCTTTGCGCTAGAAAACATCGTACTACGGGTAAGCTTACGGACTAGTCCTCTTGCTAAGTCACGTCTGAAAATGGTTCACTTTCGTGATGTCATTGCACCATAAACGCTAGCAAAAGAGTTGATGGCAACACAAAGTTTTCATCCTTCGCCCGCTGATATAAGTCTAAGTTTACATATAGTTTGTTTACATCGTAATTGTTCTCGTATGCACAGCAAATGTTTGACCAGTTTACGCCTCTGCGCGTCACCGAATGATTGACAATTGTTTGAATCATGGAACGACTGTCTCTGAGGGCCATTCCCTTTGTTCAGAAAGCGATTTTTCCCCTAATCGTCGTAGTTTTAAAAAACTTTGTGAAACTTTGCAGATACCTGTATGGCCTAGGTGTTTATGAAACAGTCTATGTTCATGGTATGCCAATAATATATGTTTGAGAATCGTTTAGGCCGATTTTCACGGAGCGGTCTACCTAGCTATTGCCAGTTGTCACTCAAGCGCCATTATGAATTTTCAATAAGTTAGGGGCCTTTTATACCCCGCACACCGGTTTAAGGCAAAATACTCCGTAAAATCGAGCGTGTCAACAAAATATTTGATTGTCTTCTCACTTGCCAACACCAATTATTCTAGTACACGGATCACATTATTAATTAATTAAAGCACCTTTAAAAAACTATCTTACAGTATCTTGAGGATCAAGTTTTGAGTTCACTACAAAGGATGTACACCGTCAGAAATATGCAGTGTCATCGTTATCAGCTTATATATTAACTCAAAATTTATCCACATACTGACTATCCTGATATAGTCGAGAGGGGCAAGTTGACCTACGTCGTATTGCATACTGTTATCACAATTTTCGCACTGTCGAAAGAAATGACCGGCACTATAAGTATCCGAAATCCGTGAAATCACAATTTAACATTTTAACAACAAAAACTGAATAGAATAGAGTAGTATGGCATAAGTCAAAATTCAACCTACTATTATGTTAACTTCGACCCCAGCTGCTACATTGCTGAGTATACTCTCTGCAGGTGGAATGTTAAATCCGTTACCGTCTCGAAGTGCTTTAAAGACGCCCGTCAAATTTTCAACAGCATTGCTCTCCAGCGTCAGTTGCACCGACGGTGTATTGAAAACGACAGGGCCACTACCGGATTCCACATTTCGCAGCGCGAACTTTGACAGAGAATCCGATGTGTTCAGTACAGAACCAATCAAACCGCGTATGTTGGTGATATTCCCTTCCCCTGCTTTGTCTAAAGACACAACTACAGAGATGGCTTCGTCCATTACCTGCAAGACATCTTGAAAACAACGCACAGGCTGTTATAAGCATGGCTGCTGAACGTTTTAAATACATGCTTGAGTAATCTAGACATTATTTAAATATGCAGAAAAATATATGAACCAATGTGCTCTCCAGGTAGCAGAAAAAATAAACGATTTTATGTGCAAACACTAATAAAATATTTTAGATGTAAAATTTCATCGGTATGTTTTCATTTTATTCACAATCTACAAATTCTCTAAAAAATTTCAACTTCAGTGTATCGGTTTCGATGAATAGACGCCTCGACATATTTTAATCAACTATCTAACATCGAAATTTGTGTATCGAAGGTCAAACTTTTCATTAGTGTAAAGCAAACAGGGAACTGTGTTTAAACTTTACACCATTAACGTCAGCCTGTTTCATTTTACTTCTTTGGTTTCGCTTTGAATCTAATTTGCTGCCGAGAAGGCACTGTATTTTAAATTATTGAGAGTCTCTGCATCTGTCATCGAGTTGAGTATCTGTCCTCGATGGTTAATCTAACCTTATATCATAGGGGTTACCGTGACACTTACCGCTGACGACGTCCAATTTTTCTTCTGACGACAAGTCAACATCGTGAAGTGCTGAAATTGTATCTGACAATTGGGCAATATCTGCAATGATCTGTTATAACATTTAAAGAAAGACTTATTCATATGGCACTGTGGCACTGTCTCAAAGTGTAACACAGTGTTCATGAACATTTACGAGTTAGTCTTTCGGAGTTTGTTTTGGCACCAAGGCATTTTATTAAGCACCGTGGGGTGCCTGTGTATGCGCATCTGTCTTTCTTTCTTTCTGTCTGTCTTTCTAGTGTCTACGCGTGACTTATTTATTATGTGTAGGATTTGTATGTGCAGAAAATGTATCATACAAAATGCAGAAGCTATGCACGTTGTACAATTTATATAATCCATAGATTAGGGTTATTCGTCTGTTGTCTAATATGTAACTTTGTGGATAAAGTGAAAGTATGCTTTAAGGTTCCGTTAATTTCTTAGACTTTTATTTGGAGGTGTCCTGCAATTGACGATCCGTTTTGTATGTCAATCATTGGTATTATTGGTACAGTCTTCCTTTGCGTCTATCGGTTATCGGTAAAAGTTTACTGCATTATCGGTTACAAAAATTTACTACGTTATTGGTCCGTTACTACGTTATCGATTGATTTACTACGTTATCGGTACACTTTTACTACGTTACCGGGTTTGATACGTCATCGGTTAGTTACTACGTTATTGGTTGTAACAGGTCCTGTTAAAATCATTAAGTAACATGTGCTTTTATCCAATTACCTTTAAAATGTACTCATATCAAATTAGAGACTCACCTGATATGTAGATATATTTGAGTATGTCTCATTGCCCGTTGTTAACAATGGTCTGACCATACCTACATTTGTTAAAACAGTACAGGATACTAATACAGGGTTAGGTTAGGGACTGGACAGAAATTACAGGGGGTATTAAAAGTGACACTGCGCGAAAAATAATAACCCTTCAAAAGCGTTTTCGTAAAAAAGTAACCCTCCCGATTTCTGTGCTCTGAATACATTGAATACAATGACCCTCCCCTGCATGTCACATTTTGTATCAATTATGTCTTAATTTAAATCTAATTCCTCATTCAACGTTTTAAATTTAAAAGTAATATTACTTTTTTGCCTTTAAAATAATCGCTTTAATATAGGTTTTTCAAGAAAGTCAACGAAAAACGATCATCTTTCACAATAAATAAAACTTTCAACTACTTCCAGGACAATTGACTATTCAAATCAAAAAGGATAATAGCTGTAATGTTTACCTTCATTTGAATGCTGGTTTGGCACTGTACAAATATCACTATTATTGTCCGTTAAAAAACTAACTTTTTACTGCCTATAAGTTACAATATTGACCTATAAATGCACTGATATAGCAAGGTTTGTCGGGGAATTTATTTCACAGTTCACCACGAGACTTCCATGGAAAGTGAATATATATATATATATATATATATATATATATATATATATATATATATATATATATATATATATATAGTATAGAGGCAATTATTGAATTATTGAAATATGTGAATTCGAGTGAAATTATGCCGCTGATCTACATATATATAAATATATATATATATATATATATATATATATATATATATGATAGTATAGAGGCAATTATTGAATTATTGAAATATGTGAATTCGAGTGAAATTATGCCGCTGATCTTCAATTTCTACAATGTGCACTACGCAGCGCGGGTTGAAATTTCTTTCAGTCTGTGAGCTTAGCGGGCGCGCTCAATGCGTTCCCAGTCTGGTCGCGATCGCTTAGTACAGTGCGCGACGGGCATCCAAAACATGCCTTAATTTCGTCGGTTTTTTTATCAAGTTAGACTAACAAGGTGTATAATAATAAGGTTATTCCCAAAATACCCGGATTTATGTCCTAGTACATCGTGCAGCGGAGGTATTGTCCGACACGCGTAGCGTCGAGGACAATACCGAAGCGTACGATGTACGAGGACATAAATCTTGATATTTTGGGAATAATCTTATATTATTCACGATATAATTTGTACATTTATGATGTGCAATTATCAAAAATACCTTTTACAGAGACATTGAAAGAGCAAGAAGCAGCATTTCCAGATGGATCCGTGGCCTCACAAATCACAAGTGCAAGGCCAATTGTAAAGTTACCGCCTGATGTATGACTACACGACACAATAACATTTTCCGTAGCAGCATCTGTAGCATGTGGAGAAGCCCACGTGACTTGTTTCACTGGTTTATCAAGATATGTGCTGGTTTCGATATCAGCAGGGCAGTCAATTAGAGGTGGATCCGTATCTGTCAAAGAAACGTTCATCAAAAGCAAAAGTAATAATGACGTAACAGATATGAACTATATTATGTACCCTGGGTTACTCTACCCAAATGTGTATTACATATCGATGGCCCAGGGTAAGAGGCGTAGCACATGTTTTGGTTGACATTGAGTTTTTATGTATATTTTTGTACAAGAATGTGAAAAGTTTGAGTAAAAAAGTCATTATAACTCATGTTGCTGTAGGGACGTAACTTGACATACCTTTTACAGAGACGTTGAAAGAGCACGAAGCAGCATTTCCAGCCGGATCTCTTGCCTCACAAATTACAATTTCAAGGCCAATGGTAAAATTATATCCTGATTCATGGCTACACGACACAATAACATTTTCCGTAGCAGCATCTGTAGCATGGGGAGAAGGCCACGTGACTTCTTTCGCTGGCTTATCAAGAAATGTATTGGTTTCGATATCAGCAGGGCAGTCAATGAGAGGTGGCTCCGTATCTGCAAAAGGAAAGTTAATCAGGGACAAAAGAAAATAATGACGTAACAGATATGAACTATATTGTATACCCAAAGTTACTCTACGCCAATGTATATACACGGCCCTGGGCAAAAGATGTGTAACTCATGTTTTGGTCAAAATTGAGTTTTTGATATATTTTTAAATAAGAATGTGAAATGCATCTTTTTGTGACAACTTTGAGCAAAATAGTCAATATAACTCATGTTCCTATAGGGACGTACACTAAGTGCACTAAGTGGGTAACTCCGTACATACGCCTGTTTTGCACGCGCAGGATGTAAAATCACCAAAATTTAAAACATCTTATAATGAGATGCTTTCATGAATTTTTCATCAAAAATAGAAAATCGACCTGTGCATAAAGGAAGTAACATATATAGTGAGTAAAGTCCCAATAAAGGGCGTAACTCACGGTGAGGTACTTCTTTTTGCTCACAATGCTAGTGCAAGACACAGGCAACTCCACTTTTTGTTTAACATAAAATGATTTCCTATATATAACATTCATTTACGACATTTTATGTATATATGACATTGCCCTTTACCAACAAAACCATTAACTACAATCAAATTGAATTTTAGTTCGAGGCTTTTAAAAACTTTATTCCCCTCTAACTCAGTTTGTTGAAAAAGTGAGTTTCGCCTCTCTTGCACAGGGCCATCGATATTAACGTTCGTCTACCGATGTTACCGAGATAAATAGATATCATTAATGTCAATGTAATCTTCAACAAGAGAACAACTGTACGTCAATACACACTGACATAAAAGCACAAATACAGACACACAGAGTACCACACAGGTATGTATGTATGTATTTATGTATGTATGTATGTATGTATGTATGTATGTATGTATGTATGTATGTATGTAGGGAGTTAACTATGGCCGGCTTATTGTTTTTTCCTGACACGCGAATATGGTGACGATAAAAAGGGTTTTTATTTTTCAAACTAGGGAAAAATAATCTATCCATCTTGTCTTGAACTACATTGACAATTTTAAAAATCATTTCAGCCCATGTGGTTTGTTCTGAACAGTCACTCGACAGTATTACAACAGCGTTCTAGCATTCCAACATACCAATACCAATAAATGGAATGATAACCAAGGTCACTGCCATCAGATATTCTGATGAACATGATACTCACCAGTATATCGAATACACGTAGAACACGAGCAGTGGTCATAAGTCTTGCCACACCAGCCTCCCGAAGAGCAACAAGGAAATATACCATAGGGGTCACACTCTGCTGGGCTACCGTCGCTTAGGGTGTAGCTCGCGCCGCATCTAAGATCATCCCTCCATCTCTTACCGCTGTGTACAGGTCCTTGAAACGACATTCAACTAAATGAGTGGACGGGCGAGTTATTGAGCGAGTAACTGAGTCAGAGAAAGCGCAAGAGTTAGTTATGGGTGCACGATGTAGTGGGTAGTAGTAGTAGTAGTAGTAGTAGTAGTAGTAGTAGTAGTAGTAGTAGATAGTAGTAGTATTTTACAAAATGAAGATATGTTGACTAAATTCTGCTTTGGCACATTTTATACTAAAATGTGACAAAATAGAATGAACACTCGCTCACGTGAGAGTAGTTCTAAATGTTTGTGTCAGCGTACGGCCAGTTGAAAACTCGGGTCGTGTGCAAATTCTGTTTAACACATTAAGAGTATTAAGGTTACAATGGAAGGCAGATCAAGTTCGGGATCGATAAATCGAACAGGAAATCGATTGATCTAGCAGACTACTCAACGCATGGGTGCCTGTGGTAGCATCAATATTACCGTCATGGGTACCAGCGATATCCTGTATGATGATTGAGCAAGTTTAAAATCAGAAGATATTTAAAGAAGTTTTTATGGAAACCATGACTGACTTTAGTCATCTAATATCATGTTGTAATGAGTATTAACAAGTTGTGATGTGTATTTACCATATTGTCTTAGGCATTCAATATGTTGTCGTAGCCATTTAATATGTTGTGATAGGTATTTAAATGCCTAGGACAACATGGTCAATGCCCACGACAACATATTAAATGCCTACGACAACATATTGAATGCCTAAGACAAATGCCTAGGACAAAACATTAAATACCTAAGACAACATATTGAATGCTTAGCACAACATTCTAAATGCTAAGGGCAACACAGGTAAAGATTGTTATAACATTTTGCACCATCAAAAAGTGTATCCCTGGCGACTATTTTTGAGCCCCGGTATCTTTTCTTTTGCTGTTAATTGGGTTGTGGAGGATTTATCGAGCATGGTGTTGACTTCTCTGTATAGTTTATGAATGAAGCCTGTTTATTTTTCAACATTTATTCGCAAGATGGTTTCTCCTATCATTCGTAAAATTCTTGGCAAGGGTATATGATAAATCGGTTATTAACAAATATCACCAGTTCAACAGCATTCGTGTCATTTGTGTACTGCCTGAGATACTCGCCTTCGTTTCGTGACACGCGGCATAAATGACACTCATGCTGATACGACACAGGAGCAGGCAATATTGGGTAATAACCTCTAAGTTTATAACGAGAAGTATTATGAAAACAAGGCAGGGGCTTCTCGCAGAAACTTAAACATTGTCATACACTCCAGCTATGTTTAACTTTACATTCTCGTTAAATATAATCAATATTTTAGTTCAAAGTTGATATGTCCGAGGATTTAATGGCATAGAAAAGGTAATTAATGATGTGTCGAAGATGTATATTTAGTTAGTGTCTTGCAATTTGTACTGAACCCGTTTATTGCGTCATTTCTACAAGAAGTTAGACTTTCGCCGTGAAATTATACTCTCCTAGAACACGCTATCGTAGAACGTCAAGATATATAGTCATTGTAAATCAACAGCTCAGCTGCGGTACAGCAAATGCTCCACTGTATTTTTCTCATTAAGCAAGGACCGATATTAATTTTGCGCTTTGTTGGTTTTGAGGAGGCATTTGTTGACATGTCAGTGACAAATAATCGCGTTAAATGAGAATTGTCAAAAACTTTCAACGAAGCCTGTTTTTTGCGTATTTTCCAACTAGGTAATTGTGTTGCCGTAAAAGCCCCACACCCGAACCCTTTATTCTAGTAAGTCACGATGAATAGTCGTTACTGTATTAATGAAACACTAATAGCTTAGTTATTTCTCATTAGCGTTTCACGATATCTTGAACACAGGCCATTTTTCTGCCTTTGTCATATGAACAGTAAAAATATTCAGATTTTTATACCTTTACAACTGTTCCCATTGTTTCTGTTGATACAGGTATGACCATTTACTTGATTAAAATATGGACTTTTTCATCAGCGTTGGTTTATATAAATATGATATAATCCACGTTAATAATAATAATTTGTAATTCCTTTCAGCTATTGTATTAAAAAGTAGGCTAGATATCATGCATAAATATACCTTAATATCTGTCAGAAATAGGTTATCTTATTTATCGTCATTTGTGTTGGAAAGATATTGATATTTTTAACACCTGATGAACCTGGCCTTTTCAATGCTTTTATGCTAAGTGTATTTTGTCATTTATTCATTTCATTCTTTTTCACGCGAGAGAGACCATGTATCTAGGATAGTGTATGAGCCCGTTGGTCACTGTAGATGATTACTTGAAGAATTGTTTGTAGCTTTTAATGGCATGTAAGGACTGGAAAATTGCAATGCACAGAGGTGACCTGGACACCATAGGACCTGATAAAATGACATGCATGTCATACAGTAAATCGATCGATTCGCCACACAAATGGTCATATCATAAAACAAACTGAGGTCGTATGTTTGTCATAGAACATTCTTTTCACGAACTTTCAATGAGATCTATTCAGGCGTAAATGCCTCCCAACAAAAGACATAAATCAGGCAAGGCATAAATTCAGGCATAACGGAAATACGGATGCACGACATTTCTGTTTTGGTGTATTTATTTTCTGGTTCTTCAGAAATCCCCCCCCAATTAGGCTAATAACCTTGACATACATTCAATGAGCCATCTCTCTCTTTGAAGAGTTGACTATTGATAAAGCGTTGTAGTTTTATTGTTATATGATGAGGTCCACGTATAGGAGTTTTAGGGTTGTTTATTATATCTCTCCTCACTTGGCTAGCAATGGCAGTGCAAGTGGTACGTTTGTGATACAATAGTCTTGGTCGACCAAATGGCTTAACAAAGCCGAAGTGACTCTGCTTTTTTCGGTAATATAGCAATAGTGAGGTTTATGGCGTTTTATTTAAGTGAAGATGCTCGTTTATGATAGTTTAGGCGTAGATATTTTGTTGTTGTTGTTTCGTTTTGATGGAGATTTTGTAGAAAGAGCCGGCATTTTTGCAACCTGCTATTCCTACGTACAGATAAATGAGGCCTTGCGATTGCTGCTTTGGCGACCCTAGCAAATATGGCTACACACGCGATTCCAAGTAACCCCTCCCTTGCCAACCTTCGATTTCTGTGGATTTTCAAGTAGCCATGTCTTGACGTATTTTGTCTTTTAAAACCACCGGTAATCTTAGCATACTTAGCCAAAGAATTCAATAAACAACATTTGTCCCTTGTATATGCAAAAGACAGTACTGTTGGAGGAACATTCAAGATTCATCTTTCCAAAATCGAAATGCACGTAATCATTGCAAATAATGGATCAATTGATTAACTGGGTTTTATGTTATTAACGAAAATATTCACTACGAGAACCCTATTTTATATGAATATAGATATTTTTTCACTTTGTACAGTTGCACCCCTGCTTTATCTAATAGGGTTGTAGACTGGAATTATGCCTGGCAATGCAGGCATTTGACAAGAAATGGCGATCAATGGACGAATATGTGTTCATTTCTGCATGTGATATAGAAATTTTATGTAATCTACATCCAAGAGTGTTTAGCCTCAAGAGTCTGAACAATCTTCTCCTACCCTGGGAATGTATTCAACACTAATGATTAATGGTACCATCGAAATGCAATGTTAATTGTTCGCAATTAACTTCAACAAAAGAGCAACTTCAACGTAGTTCGGAAAACAAATTAAAGTACTAGTACATCACTTGACCTTGTAAAATGGGACGAGGGCATTTGGAACACTTGAATGTAGATACTGGAAATGAGAGCGGTTATATGATGCTGTTGCCAACATATATTTTCTGAATACACTCTACGGCAAGAATTTTCGAGGCGACTGAAAAACTAGTGGACACATCTTTCGTTGCGAACTATAAGGGATTGTCTTAGGGGCTCTAAATAATAGGGGCATTTGGCTTTTGGTGGTCGTTTTCTTACACGATCGCAAAGCGAATTAGTCACTTCAAACTTTAATGTCCCGGTTATTGCTTCTCTTCAATTGAAAGTAAATGAAATAGTTAGATTGTCAGATCCAGTCTTGAATGGAATTAATCAAACTTAGACCCTAAGTAAGATCAATACGCGACTGGTTCTTTCCGTCTACTAAATGCTCAGACTCGGTGAGAGAATAATTAAAATCGACATACATATTGTTTGCTGTTGCAAATATTTGTACGAAGCAACATTAGGGTTAATGACGTAGCTTGGCCTCCTAACGGTTAAAATGTTCCATTTTACTGACTCTGATTGAAAACCTCTACCCTGTGGATAAAACAGCTGTCGCCTACAGACAGAAAAATTGGGGAATGCGCGGCCTTGACTCGGCTATTTCTACTGTCGATTGGTTTATAAGGGAAGTAGTTTTCACTTTTGATGACTTTAACACTATTTTACTTTGAATGTCAATGTTAAGTTATCATTGTCAACACAGTGTTTATAGATGTAAAATGCACTGTTAATGTTTTAAATTAAATTTTAACTTTGACTTCAATTAATTTGTCAATAATAACAATGCAGACTACACATGTAAAGGCTGAGTTGACAATCTGAATACAAGGTATGTCAACATACTTTGGAGAATAGAATAAGAAAGGGTAATTTGCATTTCAAAAAATAGTGAAAATAATCAAGAAATACAATTGTATACGTCCCTTTAAAATTAATTGGCCTTATATTAGTGTTCCATTGTGACTTCATCAAGAAACGTGTTCAATGCCTGATGTAATATTGCCTTGATTGTTGTGTCTTTTTGACGCATTTTTCCAATTTATTTCGCTTTCTTTTTCCATTTCACCTGCCGAATATCCATCATGAAGCTTGCAGGCAGCGGGATAAAGTAATGTTTTCCGCTGACAATGCACTGTCTCAAATTTGTTACCATCATTAACACAAATATTACTCTCTTTGCATAAAAGTTATACTGATATTCTATGAGGACAATGTCAAAAATATTTAAGATATAAAAACAAAATGGAGCGAAATCCAGTTGATAGAGAAAGTTGAACCTTTTGACGTGGAAGAACATGTTTCTTCAAATACGCCGTTTCTGAATAATATGTGGAAATTGAACTTTCAGCCCGCAGGGGTAAAACTAGTCATCAACAGATAAGCTGTTTTCAGTTGTAAAAGTGGTCTCAAACTCGGGAAACCAATTAATCTGTAAATTTTACCTACCCGCCAACAGAAGCATAGATAAGATCCTCAGCTGGTTTGTTAGCGGTGCCTTGTTCTGGCGACGCATCTCGACGAATGCGTTATGTAGACACATCACAGGGTTGCTTGCCACAGTGTGACCGACACCAGCCTCATTGCCGTTGGTCGCTATAGTAACTAACCATGTGATATTAAAAACCATTCAATGTTGCCTATATAGCTCATCTTCTTAGCCTGTTCATATGTAGACTACAATGTGAAAACAATCGATACAACGAGCAAAAGTATTGAGAGAATCATTACTGGTCCTTAACAATTCAGGACAGCCTTTTCACAGATAGTTCGCAGCCTTATCCGCCGCGCAGCGCTACTTCCTCTCACCCCTTCCGTATCATGGAGGCTATTGAGAAGACTATGCACCAGCTTAACAATTTTGTATCATTTTTTGCAAAGTACACAGCTGTTGTAATTTATGCAGCACCAAAATATGCGTTTCTCTTCGTCAAAGTCAAAGTTTTATTCACTTAAAGGTATACTGTCACCTGTTCCAAGTTTTGCCACAGTTACCATGGAAAGAGAAAATCTAACCAATCACTGATTTTAAGCGGGTGGCCGCTTTTAAAAACAGCGCCCTCACATGGCATTTTGAATACAAAGGGACGCCCTTTTACCATATATGGGCATATTTAGATTACAGGTGACTGTATACCTTTAAATAAAAGGCACAATAGCGCTGATAGCAAATGACGTCACATTTTCTCTCATCAATATGCATTAAATTAATATTTATCCGCATAAACGACGAAAAGATAACCTGGTAGTGTTACAATGCCTACAAAAAGTCAAACTGATTCGTATGAATTTATGGTTTTGCCGACAAGCTAAAACAAGAAGCAGCGCATTCAACAACAATTTTTTTTTCCGAATTTCAGGCAGCGTTGTCCGAAGTAGCGCGCGTGCAGCTATATTTAGTAACAGACCTGAAATCACCATCAACGCTATTATGACGACATAAATACGGTGTCATGGCCGCCTTCTCTGTGTTAACGTTGCAAAGAAAAGTTACAATTTTGATTTCGACAAAAATATGCTGATGACAGCTTTGGTAACAAAATGGTTTTCAAAATGAGTCCCCGACAAGTGGTAGACCGAAAATGTGTTCTGAAAATTTGTGAGTTTGAATATCTGCGGCCAGACCACAGGCGCACGAAATCACTTGTCTGTAATTTTAATGTTGAAACATGCACTTTATTAAAATCTGTGCAAACGGAAATCGTGCGGGCAGTTATTGAGACATACAGTGAACAGTGCCCCGTGCACGGCTGTGGCCGCTCAGCTCTACTGTTAACGTTGCTATTAACTTTATACAAACGGCGAATTTTAAAATCACTTGTCTACAATTTTAATGTTGAAACATGCACTTTATTGATAACTGTGCGAACGGAAATCATGCAGGCAGCTTTTGAGACATACAGTGAGCAGCGCCCAAAACACGGCTGTGGCCGCTCGGCTGTCTTGTACACATTACTCTAAAGGTACGAAAGTATTTGGAAAATAATTTTTAAATTAGACAAAATTAACGGTTATTGGCCATCCTCGAGATTCAAACTTCAATTTAATCAAGGGAATACTTACAAAAATCGATCGATCGGATTCCTAACTTGTAAAGTCAACATCGACCCTATCTACGGCTGATAATTAGCGCAATGCTTTTTTACGGACAAGTCCCGTGCCAGCGCCATTTTCAAAGTGTGCAGCTTGAAGTTGACGCATGCGCATACTTTCCTTTTAAACCAATACGTCATTTTTATTCGTACTGATACAGGAGCCTTCAAAATGGCGGTGTCACGGGAGTTGTCCGGAGGTAAAATTTAGCGACTTACCAGCAATTACATGGCCCGGTGCAGTTTTTGTGTTTCAAGAACCCATTCGATTGATTTAGTAACCACGCATGCGACAACACAGAGAAGTTTGAATCCCAAGGGTAGCCAACAACGTTTTATTTTACGGATTTTATTTAATTTATTTTCCCAATAGTTTCGTACCTTTAGAGTAATGTGTACAAGACAGCCGGGCGGCCACAGCCGTGTTCTGGGCGCTGCTCACAGTATGTCTCAAAAGCTGTCCTCATGATTTCTGTTTGCACAGTTGTTAATAAAATGCATGTTTCACCATTCAATTTCCGACAAGTGGTTTTAAAATTCGCTGAATGTATAAGTAACAGCAGAGCTAAACGGCCACAGCCGTGCACTGCACTGAGGGGCACTGTTCACATTATGCCTCAAAATCTGGTCGCACGATTTCCGTTTGCACATTTGTTAATAAAATGCATGTTTCAACATTAAAAATTCAGATAAGTGATTTTAAAATTCGTCGTACGCCTATGGCCAGACAAGGCCTTAATTTGCATTTTGACCGATTTAACAGCGTTATACAGGTTAACTGTTAACTATTGAAATAACGGGCGATGTGCTGACCATTAACGTTTATTTATGTGCAAGGGCGAGAGGAAAGCCAAAAATTAACCGAGCCCGTTAAATTGGCTTTCCTCGAGCCCACGCCTATAAATATACGTAAATGGTCAGAGCGGAGTCTGTTATTTCCATTATATTATCATCGAACCGGAGAAAACCGTCAAAATTTGCTAAAATTTTCGGAGCGAACGACAACTTTGCCCCAGGACTGAGCAATACGCGACGCACTGTCACGCGCGCTGTAAAATATTGGCAAATCCGGAGATATTTTCAGACAAAAGTGTCTCAACTTGGCCCAAAAGAGCTTCATTTTATTTTGTAATATGATTATGATTTACACTTGAGCTGTAAAGTTACGATACTTTGAGTTGTTAATATTATTATTCATATTAACGGGCATATAAAGAGACCACTACTGTGTATTTGCGGTCAGTCACGTGGTTCAGCTCGACCAATCAAAATGCGACAGGCAGGGCACGGTAATATAATATGTAATCAGAGAGAGTGGAGCTCTTTAGCTCCACAGTCTATGGCGTAATTAAATCGCCTACCACAGAATGAATTCATATCAATGAGGGGATTCTCGAACGCGTATAGAAAATGACTTTCATAAAACAATCGAAAGAAAGGCCAACAAAATTTGCTGACGTGACCTCTAGAACTAAGCACAAACAAAAATAATTTTAAAATTCGGAAAATCAAGAAAAATGGGCGACATCTACTGCAAGAATTGAAAAAAACATAGTTTGTTGTAGAAACAATAACCGAGTTTCCTGTAGACACTAATGCTATCTATCATCAAAAATTGCCCTGATGTCTGATAACTACTCGCAGATGTGTCTAAATCTAACGTTTTCATCAAACGTATTTTGACATACTAAGTTTAAAGATCAGTGAGTGTAAGAACATTACGTCATAATCTCTTCACAGTTGTGGATAGAATTTAAAGGTCGTCTTATCTCAACAAGTGAAATCCATATGCCACAGGTTTTCAAGCATAAGGCTTATAAGAGTTCGGATATTTTGGTCAAAAAAAATTCACATACATGTATATGTTTACCCCCTGTATATGTGAATATCATGCGTCATCATATCCTCTCACAGTGCTACGTCAGTATCATAATTAGTCCCTGCCAGACAAAGTCCGGAACAAATTTGATAAGGGTAGAGCTATATCTTGGTCTTGCAAAACACCAATTTTAAATCTGACAAAGACAAGGTGCAAGACATATAGCTAAATTTACCTATACTTACCAGTCACACAATTCGAATCATCTGTGCATTGGCTTCAATGCACTTAAATCGAATGAATAAACCTATAATAAATAATTATAGGTAGAAAATGAGTGATTTGCAACGACTTGTCATTATGGTTTCTTATTTGTGAGTTTTTGACTTACTGGTCACTAGACGAAAGATAACAATGATAGAACCTTTGACTTATCAAGTAATAATGATAAAGTTGACGTTGCAGTGAATGATCTATGCAACACAATTTTCAGCCGAAAACCGTTCGAAGCAAAGTCTCTCAAATAATTGAGGGCATTCAATAGTTAGGATTGGTTTGTTCAAGAGGTCATCTGTAAAAAAGCCAAAACACAAAACGCAGCAAGTTGTCGCCCGCCAATGTTAATATACCGTTTTAAAACAGATAAACACCTGCCTACAATACGTGACGCTTGTATTCTATATGTGAAGCAGCAACTGACATACTGATTTTAAAGAAGTTGCAAACTTGTGCGTACAATCACAGAATCTTAAAATTAAGTCCATTTAGATAACGTGGGTAAATATGTATCCAGTACACCAATCAATATAGCAATAATTTATAAATATGCTTGACTGAACAATTCACAATGCTCCTACAATTTTCTTGTGGAAAATATTGAAAAGACGAATTGTATTGTTTGTTGTTTTTTGGGTCGATAACGTATAATTGATGTTTGGGCCAGTAGCACACAGTTCCCGAGTGATGGCAACACGAGGGTTTCTGTGTTTGTATATTAGTGGCAGATACAGCATGTCAAACAATTGATCATAGAATCATCAATCCACAATTGTTCAACGCTTAAACTGTATCGACCGATATAACAATGTTATTCACACTGTAAAGGAATGTATAAAGACAAAAAATTCAGAGTATCCCTCTACATTGTCAAAAATGCAATCTCTCTCTAGTACATCAAGTCTAAAACTTACATTAAATTGTTCATTAGGCGGTAGGTATATATTGACATTTCCGGCATATTAGTTTATCTCTTACGTAACTTTGTAAATAGGTTGACTCGTCCATTTTTCATATGTCTAGACATAGAGTCTCGAGATTCTCGAGGGTCTATGTTCTAGGCGTTCTAAACGTTTAACATACACTACATCGCCGATATACTTTTGGTCTACGCGTCTCCACGTCCTCCAAGCATGAGTATGTCAAAATGACATAATTATGTGTTCTGTACTTTGGAATTGCGTAAAGAATGAATTTACAAGGGTTTAAATAAATTTCCAAAGGTGTGATTTTTTTTGCAGTGAAATTTATGTAATGCTCTGGCCACCTCGTGTTTCTCACAGCTGTGAGCATCGGTGGATGAGGTTAAAATGCACTTCAGAACGGACTTCAAAACAAGCTACCTGACATACATTCTGTGTCCGTTTGAGAAAGAATTAACGTATCCAGATGTCCCTCTTTAACAGTCAAATGACTTTCCTAAAAGACTGCCTCCTCAATTCCTCAAATCC
Source organism: Ptychodera flava (assembly GCF_041260155.1). Classification (NCBI taxonomy): domain Eukaryota; kingdom Metazoa; phylum Hemichordata; class Enteropneusta; family Ptychoderidae; genus Ptychodera; species Ptychodera flava. Next base: position 31,419,021 of record NC_091929.1, read on the forward strand.
CCTAACCATTTATATACGAACGCAACCTAATTTATCCGATGGTTTGATCCACAACCCAGTACTCATATCTTGATATCCCAAGCCCAGCTATGTGTACCATGATCACATGTGAGATACTTGCTATAGCTAATTTGGCTTCTTTCCAATTTCCTTTAAGAGAGATTGATACGGTTCAATGGTTTTAGTTTCCCTTATGAATATAATGTAGGCAACGCTTTCGGATGATTTGTTAGTGTCCAAATAGATGGTTATTTATTGGAGGTTGTCTGATAAACATTTATTGATAAAACCATCTTCTGTTCAAAATTTGTTTGTCACTAGATAAATATCCAAGGAACGCGGCCATATTCAGTAAAGGACGACCTTTGAAAAAACGGCGGTTGATGACGTCGTAGAATTTATCCTTAGGAAAAACACTGATACTTTTCTATAGCGACGCCTAACATGAAGATGAAACACTCAATAGAGCTTTGTGAATGAGGCATATTGTCTTAAAAGCGTTGTAAGTGAGGCATGTGTACATCCTATAAATTCTTACTCATTTTGAGACCTTTACCTTAAAATAACATATCGAGGACTACAATCTCTTTTCAACGGCCAAGCTGATTTTACACGGCAATTACGCGCATCTGATTGATCTTTATACCGGTGATCACTCTCTTATAACTCGATTTATTTATCCAGTAATTTTCCTCAATTCAACTTTAGTATACCTGCACTTTATTTACTTTTATGCGCTTCTGTTAAACAGCTTGACCAGTTTAGTTTCCGTTGGGGAGTGGTGTTCAAGAAGTCGATAGTACATTTTGCGAATGTTGGCTTCAACATTTTGAAGTAATTTGTCTTATTATTATAACGCCCTGCTGTTAGCATTAGAACATTAATTTCCCAAGAGGACTGTTATGAATATTCATCTACAAGAAGATAAATGAATTAAATAGCTGTATTTTAAAGTAGTTGTTTGTTAACAATTCCTTGCTTTTGTGTCGCTATGGGGACATAGGTTCTACACAAGCTGCTACACATACATACATACATACATACATACATACATACATACATACATACATACATACATACATACATACATACACACACACACACACACACACACACACACACACAAACACCCATCCATCCATCCATCTATCCATCCATGCATTATAAATACACAGATTTAGCTGGTTTTGTCTTGTAAAAAAATTATTCACAGTTTCCTCACAGACGACATGTATAGTCCATATCAATAATATGTTAATTGAGATATAATGTCACAGTTGACCTTTGTAGTTTCAGAGAATACTTTTCAATTTTTACAAATAAAAACTTTGTTGAAATTCTAATATCATGTTTTTGTTTACAAACGCTCTTTCAAACACACATCGTCATCAAGTACATTTATGTTAATTGTCAAAGTTTATAAATACCCAAATTAAGCTAGTTTTGTATTGGAAAAAATATTCACACTTTCCACATAACCTATATGTATCGTGAATCAACTTTTCGGTGAAACTCCGATATCAATTTCTCTTTCACACATGCACTTGTAAGCACCTTAGTCTAAACAAGTACATTGAAATCAATTTGTAAGTGTTTATAAATACCCAGATTAAGCTAGTTTTGTATTGGAAAAAATATTCACACTTTCCACATAACCTATATGTATCGTGAATCAACTTTTCGGTGAAACTCCGATATCAATTTCTCTTTCACATATGCACTTGTAACCTTCCTAGTCTAATCAAGTTGATCGGTATTGGCACGGATTTCTAAACTAGGCTGGACTTCTGTAACTTAAGTAACGAGGCAAGTGTGGCTCTAGTAAAGTCTGCAGTCATTTAACATGTCGTTGATGTTAAATCGATATTCGGTGGCTAGCCTGGCCGACACATAGTGACAGGAAAATGGCCATTTAAAAGTTAAGGAGATTTTTGTGCTCGTTAAACCTCGTGGCCAATAATAATTTAATTCTCATAATGAAAAAAATGATGAAATTGTCGTTTTTAATAGGCATGTTTTCCATGAAATACATGAACCTGTAAAGAATATGATGCTAAAATTGTCTAAAAGTAACTTCTTCTCAAAAATAATTTAATTTGTGACCAAACGGAAATTCACTCTGTGAGTTTAAATATTCAAATATTGCAGTTTGTTCAATGTTGTGCAGTAAAAAATATAAATGACTGAAAAATACAAATTTTGAAAGATTTAGTCTTTCAAGATGTAAAATTATGGGTTGGACATTCAAGTAATTGTTAATCTGTTTATAGTACTACTGTAGTGTTATTACAAAATAAGTAAAGTTCATGTTTAAAAGGTAACATATTGTCAGAAATATGGTGTTAATTTTGACTTTGCTTCAAAACGTGCCTTTTCCAGATACCAAATAAGGGTTAAATATTATAATCAGCCAGGTTCAGCAAATTCTATACACGAACTTTGATGCATAAAACGTGCAACAAAAACGTGTCAGCAAAGAAAAAAACTTTTCTACAGGTTTCAAATATACAAAGGGTAAATTTAATTTCCGGATAAGTGTAATTTTGACCAAAATGCTTTTTTGTACAAATAATGACATATACAATTGGTAGGTGATAAAAAACAGAAGTTACAATGTATATATAAAGACACAACACTACTCTAAATGCTCAAATTATATGAAAAAAATTCCATTTAAACAAATTCCTGGCTTTCAATATGTGTGCTGCGTGCACGCAGTATGTACTGCATGCTGCCTTTATGGCACCTTGGTATGTACATGTATATACTTGTTTTAGTTTACCACAGGCTATGGACATTAAAGAAAAAAAAACACTTGTTGAAATATGACGACGTTCATAGCGAAAATATGTGATGAAGGAACATACTTTAGTTTATATATAACAAAAATAACCTCAACCAAATGTTTTCGTGGCAACCATTCCGCTGATTAAATTGGTGCGATAGATAACATTCCTTTCGAATGATAATAATATACAGGTCTTGGCCATACAGGACATCATTATATACACACAGGATTTTGAAAGACACTGAAAATCAAATAAACTTCAACAGCTATTATTTACATTTTAATCATGTCCTTGTTCAGAGTTTTTTGTCATTTATTACCGCCTCGAATTAGATATTACTATATCTTTAAAAAGTGTAACCTTTTAATCTTATCATAATTACTCCATTATTTTGGTTGTAAGTGACATTCAAAGTTGGAAGTAATGGAATATGAAAATGTTGATGAAAATGTTTCAGTTATTGGATTATAATTAGTAATTTAATATTTTATTATAGTGACACAGTTTCACATACCTTAATATATACATAGAATTAAATCCTTCAGAATACATCAAAAGTAAATAATGTGAAAATACAGCCGAGTATTGGCTTATGAGTCACTTTTACATAAGTATAAATTCCAGTGTGCATGGTGTTCTCTCAGGGAACTGAAGTTACATTTCTCCTTCGGATAAACATTTCATAAACACATTTAGAAAATGTATTCATGTGATTAATGGGAAAAAGTTTTGCAAGCTTCTCACTTGGTGGTAAATTAGTGACTGCGTTTGCAAATCGTGATCGAATACCATTATACAATCTACACTCAAAAACAAACAGGAGTTCATCTTCAACAACATTTTCCTTACAAAGAGTACACTTCTCTAATCTGTAAGTTAGAGTATCGACCAGTTTCGATTCTCAGAGGTAATGTTCCGCTGCGCAATCTGGCGATCACCATAAAATAAATAAGGTTCAGTAATATCGCTATGTTCAAAAGTACAGTAAGTCCTCCATTTTGGTTTGTATCATCGCCAATCTACAAATTCTTTTGCTTTCAATTTCCCTTTCTCTTGGTCTAGAATAACATTGATACTGATATTTTGATCATTTCCAGACTCAAACAAATGTGTAAGTCCAGCTTCTCTGAAGACACATTTGCTCTGTAGTTCCACAGTGGACTGGAAACTACAGAGTTATAAAAATATATTGAACTGTGTGAAAATAAAGTTGTTTGTGAGACACGCCACCACTGCATTGTGATAGCTAAAAGTATTTGTTGCAAATAGAAAGGAACCTGCGGTAAACTTCAAGTACATACAGGAAAATTCAGACTCTCAAAAATATGCTATAAATCAAAAATGCTAAACAAAGTAAATAAAGTACATAAACTAACACTACACAATTTGAACACTACAAAACTTAGCGAGCGCCCCTTCAGTCAGGCAAGCGGAGTGTAAAGGTGGGAGGCAGTTGATGACCTGGAGCTAAGGTCAGGCAACTGCCCAAAATTGGATCAATCCTGCGAGGCCGAAAGTGTGGGGAATTAGCAGAATTCCCGAGGAATGGGGGTCAGGATGGAATCCAATGCCCAAGCGAGGGAAGAATGACCGAAGTGACCCCAGAAAGAGGGAATGGTGGAGACATGAAGGGTAACAGATTGTGTGTTGATAGGTGGCTACCATGCACGGGATGGTATCAGAAAGATACAATTGTGATGGAGTGATGTGACGATGAGGTTACACAGGGAAGCTCCAGCCCAGGGGATCATAGATGTTATTATACGAGCCTGAGGAAGCAGACTCCTGGGACAAAGCGACTGTACGAGCCCGGGCTGGAACATCAAATATTTAGACAGAGACGAGGGAACTCAAACCGAGGGGATGATACGCAAGTATCATATAAGCCTAGGAGAGTGGGGTCCCAGGGGACAGGTTGACCGTACGAGCCTGGGTGGGATACATGTATTGGCGAAGGAGTAGGGTTCTGGGGACAGGCAAACTGTATGAGCCCAGGTGGTAAACATGAAACAACAAAGACGGGTAAATTGTACCTAGGGGATCATGGTACACGATATGAGCCTTGGGAAGTCTGACCTGGGAATAGTCGTTTTTACGAGCCCAGGTGGAGAACATGAAACATGAACATGAACATGAACAAAGACAGGTGACTCGAGCCCAGAGGATCACCATGATATGATACGAGCCTGAGAGGTCATGAACTGACGAAGACAGTGACTCGAGCCCAGGGGATCACCGTGAAGTGATACGAGCCTGGTAGGTCCTGAACTGACGAAGACAGGTGACGGGAGCACAGGGGATCACTGTGATGTGACACGGTCATATATGTGGTGATCGAACAGACATGTGTGGGTATGACAGAGGATCCTGGCACAGGGGACCATGTTGATATGATAGCGAGCCTGGGAGGATGCAGACAGGTAGAGAACAGAACAAATAGTGAAACATGAGTGATATGATATGAGCGTAGGGGGCCAGATAAAGTGTGGGACATAGCAGAACATACATACTGGCCTCAGGTGGAAAGGGAACAGACAATGCAACATGAATGGGTATAGACCGATGACTTGGGTCCAGATATGATACGGGCCTGGGAAGAGTCAGACGTGAGGAGAATGGAACTGCGGTGAAAACGTGCGTGAGTTTAAACAGGTAACTCAAGTCCAAGGGATCATGGTGATATGATACGGGTCTGGGAAGTCGAACAGATAGAGAATGGAACAGACATGATATGTGCATGGGTTGAAAACGGAAAAATGCAAGCAAAGAGACAATAAAGCAAGGAACTGAAAAGGCAACCTAAAGTCAGTGACAACAGTTCCCATGAAGCAAAAATCCCTTTAACAGCACAACTGCAGTGATTACAAGTCCACGGCCATGATAAACAAAAGTCGAGTTACTTCATGCAAAGCAAAGTCCCTGTAATCAGCATGTTGCAATGGTGGAAAGGTGGAGGTATGGTGTTTGAGGCAACAAAGAAAATAAACATGTAGAGCGGTGAACGGAACAGGCAAAGCGGAACGTCGGTGTTAACTGGAAAAGTGTCCGAGCATGCAAAGCAAAGCCTCTTCAACAGCATGCAGTCTGCACACAGCGAACAATGAAAACTGAATGAATGAAACGTGGCAAGAACAAAGGATGACTGAGGCTGTGTGCCGTGTGCAGAGAAGGAGCTGACAGGCAGATAGAGACTATCTCAAGAGACGCTGGAAGGAGCAGTGTTGCGAGTCCACAAAACACATCTGTGTCAAAAACACAGTTTACAATTTATAAATCAATCGTTTCATTTTTTCCTAAGATTGAAAAGGCTTTGGATTAAAGGAACATAACCTGTAACTTGTTGCAAGTTTTTCAGTATTCTGTTTCTGTATATCAACTACCGTGTCTGACCCTAATCCATTTGTCATGCTGAAATTTCGAGTATTCTTTTTGTCAACACAGATTCTATGTGTGTAGAGATCAATGTTTATCATTTACAAATGAATTGTAGTCCGGACTTGAATACAATTTTCAACAATAACAATGGAGATTATACTCATATTGGTTGTGTTGATATGCAAAATACTTGGCATTAAATTACAGTTTAGGGATTCAATGCTGAAAGTGTAGGGAAACTACAAAACAAAACTTCTGAAAAAATAGGCAAAAGAAACAGCTTATAGAGCTTTAAAAGTTTCATATATTAGTCTTTAAACAAACATATTTAAGTAACTAAGGTAGGTTTGATACTTGTCAGTAATTGATGATGGAAAGGAAATGAAAAACTCTTTACAGAAACCATCTTTATAAAAAAAAACTACAAATAAACCCCAAAGCAACAAAAGCATAAACATTATATTACGTGACGATTGTTGACAATGCTCATTCGTTATGTACCCTAAAACTTTAAAAACCATAATATTTTGTCAGCCGTAAACTCTTAAGAGCAGCTACCGAAATACTCACTATCGATCGTTATATAGAGTACTAAATACAGTTTACTTTCTGTAGGTCAATAAATGATTAAATCAGAGAAAAATGTGAAACTATAAAATATTAAGTGCTGATTAGGTAACTGTTCTCAAGGGTGCCTAAAAACACCTCGCCTGACGGTTAATTTCCTCCCATTTCACGGCAGCGTTTTCGAGCGCCATAGTGACATACGAAGGATAAGTCTTGGGAATTTCTACCAAATCACATACTATTTAACCAAAACATCGATCGTTTGTTTTTGAGCTACACGATTGGGCTTGACTAAAATATTTTTGTTTTGTAGTTATTTAATCAAATTTCTTATTATTTTATGTTAATGTTTTAGATTCTTTATAACAATTTTCAAAAACCCGCTAACACGGCGACCAAAACGCAAACGAAATACACCGAAACGAAGCTCAAACCATGGGTTATTTATATATGAATATTTTAAGCCTTTTTACATGCTCTAATCACTGAAGATATGTATATAGATTTTTTAACAATCCCTGCATTAAATGCAAACATCATGCTGACAAATACAGCCTCTGTTTTGTTTCAGATATGGCCATTATCGGTCTCCTTCCTCATTATAGGAAGATATTTCCTTAAGAAAATGTGTTCCCAAAACATCAATTTCTTTAATGTCATGTTTTAGATAGAGTTAAGCAGTTTCATAGAGGGTTGGGTTTCTTTCAGAGCAGGGCATTGAATCTTTGCACTACTATTTCAATGAATCCTCCAGGAATTATCAATGTACACCAGGCGACGACCTTAACAGGTGGTTGGCACGATGAAGGACCACCATGTAAAGATATATCGTGGGCATGGATAACTGGTGATACTTAAGAGGGGACCATATGTAAAGAATACAGAGGAGTAGTGGTGGGGAAATAATGTTATTGAAATTTACAGAAAAGAAATCACAGGATAATTGTGTTTGAAGGTCTTACTGTAATTGTTAAAACAATATTTGACACTGTAAGAAGTTAACGGATTGAAGTTGCTTTCACATAATTTTTTAACTATAATAGACGAGAAGCTAACTAAAAGAAAGCAAAACAAACACACGGGGATTGAAAAGTACTTATATAGATAATAAAAAGAAAACGACAAAAATGTTCCGGACCAGCGAAGAATTACAAAGTTGCTCAGGGTTCCATTGTCATAGACTAATGGCAATATTACGAGGACAATTATTTTTCTTTTTTTAGGCAAGTCATTTCACATAAAGCTGAAGGTGCACTGCTGATGGGTAGGATACCCCTTAACATCACTACCATTATAGGTATCATGCCCCTTAAAATCGCAACCATTAAAAGTACTATACCCCTTAGCTTCGTTGCCATTATCTTCTGTCGATTGGTGATAGGCTTTTCCCCAAACACATGTAATTTGTGCGGAGACGACGACTTGTCATTATATACGTGAAGTATGATCTGTTCTGTTAACTGGTGCTATGATTATTGTGTTTACGAGACATTTACTCCTCTTTTATGTTTTTCAGCTGTACGCGTATCGGGAGGATGAGAGGCGAATGGCGGCCATCATTTTCATTGTCGTGAAAACTCCAAAGCAGACATCACCATCATGTGGTCGATCTAAATCACTTCTTTATGATTACAGATTATTTATCAAGGCAGCATCGTTGCTTCAAGCTTAAGGTGTAGGATCAGGCAGTAGATGGCACAGACATACGGTGGAAGTCATGTTAGTCGCCGACGATACCTGGCAATAAACGAAATAGTATATTTGTTCAAAGATATGTTTTTCAAGTAACTAGAATTATTCTAGCGCAAGCCCTTTTAGGCACAAGCAAATCTGTGATGTTTGGAAATAGATACAATTGCGATTTCAGCAACGTCATGCAAAACGTCCGTCACGGCTCTCCGAGCTCTTGAGTTGAGCGAAGCGGTGTCTTAGGGTGTATTGTGTAATGTATACCGAAGAGATTAGTTGATTTACCTGTACTACTAGAAATATAGCAATAAAGTTGTAGCTTCACAGAAATACTATCACTTGAGACCAAACCCTAGTATCGGACTGCAAATGCACTTCAAAAGACATGTCGAGAACAAATAGTTATCTTCAAAATTCTTGTCTACGATGGGAAGGATTATTGCACGACAATTAGATATTATTCCCTAATATTTTTCTTCGTTCAGCGAAGGAAAATACGAGTGACGTTATGACAGTGTCACCACGAGTCGAAGACGAGTGGTGACACGGTCATTACGTCACGAGTATTTTCCGAGCTGAACGAAGAAAAATATTAGGGAATAATATACTTATCACATGCACAAGCCAAGACTTCGTTATTTTTTGCAAAATAAAATAAGTTTTCCGTGACGATTCCGCGTTTAAACTTTTGAACTACTTTAGGAATAAATATCAGTACGCCGTGCACAATCGTCCGTCGTGTGCGTTAGCGCTCACGTTCGTTCGTGTGTGGATCAAATGACAGCTCTCGGTCTACACGTAGGCAACCTTCCGCAAAGTTATACTCTATTTCAAAGATAGCATAGGCCTAGAAATTTATCACAACGAAGATACGCTAGTTTTCGGGAACAAATATCAACTGAATCTCGACGGTGCGAACACTGTAAACGTCGTGCCTGACCCTGTTTGCAAGGCGTATGGAACCCACGGTAACGCGACCAGCTTCGAGTTCGTTGTTTCCGCAAATTATTCACATAATTCCTTCGGAATATACAGGCGGTACACTCTTGTGTTTACATTGTTCGGATTAGTAATGTCGTAGTCTGTGAAAATATCGATTTCATTACATGACTTTTGATCGTGGGAGAAACATCGGCCGCCATGTTGTTTGTTTACATATTTACGAGCACACCGAAGATCGACAAAAAAAAGGTCCGACGCACCAAAATTGATGACATAGACGCGGGTTGTCGTGACGTAGAACGACCAGAGAATAAATCCCGTATTTTTTGTTCGGAGACGACAAACTTGGCTTGTGCATGTGATAATATAACTTATAACAATATATTTCTATATGTCCCCTTTGTAAGATATGCTGTATTGCATTTAACCCCTTTGTCAGTAAGTAAGCTTCTTCGTTTTAAGTCAGTCTGTCAGTCAGTCAGTCAATCAGTATGTTTGTACGTTTACTTCTATGTTAGCCTACTTCTTTTGTCGAGTGCTTGGCTACTACCTCCGTGCATGCGGTTTGGGAAACTTAAAGAGTCAGTGAGAGAAATTATATCACTTGAATACCTTGCATTTGTCAGTGCTCCAAATTCGGTTTCCATGGCCAAGAGAGAAACACTTTGTTTGTTTTATGGCCATGGAGAACTTGACAACATGCCCTGGTGAGAAATGACAAGTTACGAAAAAATTGGAGGCTATTAGCGCCGTGTGTAACATCTGGCAAGACGCCGTATGCGTGAATTGGACATGCACATTGATATTAATTTAAATCATGTCAGTTTTGCGATAGAGAGCTGAAAATATATACCATACGTTATCATGTTTACTAGTCACTGCAACCCTCAGTCGTTATAAGTTCTGTGTTTCGAAGACAGTAATACCTAGTTTACAACATGAAGATGACTCGGTACCATGTACTCAACCCTCGAAGAGGAACGTTCACGAACATTTGTAGCTATATGTACACCATGTTGTACTTTGAAGTTCTCTTTTGGTTTGCCATGCTGCTATCACACCAATCACGCGTTCATCATTATGCCTCTAACGTGATAATTTAACGTTTGGAGAGTCATATACAGTGCCCTCTCCAAACATTAAGATAGCATACTTATGTTCACAAAAATGCATTAAAATAAAATGCAAAGTTGTTATTGGGTGTCAACGAGATCGTTAAAAATTTCCATGTATGACAATGTATCGATGGTAAACTTACTGTGTTGAATTGCAAATGATAGGTAATAGACCCCATTTGCCAGAAAATAGCGCTCCGGGATAAATATTTTGGAATGGTCTCCTTCAAACTGAACATCCACGGAAAACTGATAACCATGGTAACTATCAGTATAATCCACAAGTTTATTGAAGACGTACGCTGTAGTGTTACCGTATATAGTTTCTGAGCTTTTTAGCAAGATGATGACTGCATGGTCCGGTTCAGCTATCTGCATGTGGAAATATATGAAAAGGCATAAACCATACGATGATATTACTAGCAAAAATGAAAATACGATGTTCTTCAAAATATAAGCAGGCGTTAGGAGAGGCACTGATGAGATTAACTATTGCCTTCTGTCAATACATGTCTCCCACACTCGTGACAGGAGATACTTATACACATAGACGCAGATACTTAGCTAGATAGTTAATTAGCAAGATATATTTATAAATAGATAATCAGAAAGAAAACTAAATAGACAAATAAATGCATATGTGTACGTATGTGTGTGCGTACTTACATATATACATACATACACACATACATACATACATACATACATACATATATACATACATACATACATACATACATACATACATACATACATACATACATACATACATACATACATACATACATACATACATACATACCGTTATATTAGAAAAGAAGTTGGTGATACTGGCTTCTTCGAGATATGTCCCTTCTATTATTACATCTGCTGCATAGTCAAGTTGATTGGTGGCAAATATGATTTGTAAACCTTCAGTTGAGTCCGTCACTAGATTATAAGAATTGGGCAAATCTGTTAGCCTAAAATCGTCAACAATGCAAATATATAGACTTACTATATACAGACTTTTTTGTTGATTGCTGTAACACACATTTGTTATTCCTGCGTGCTATGCTCAAAATAACCTTCTTTTGTGGACTAGAGTTCTTCCGCCAGGGATATTTGAAGACTCATAAAATATCGATCGTGACCTTATCTGATTACGATCGTTGATATCGGAAAAAGTTCTCAAAGCCGAGGGAGAAATCCTTATAAACAAGATTGAAACAAGGGTAGTTGTAGAATTCATATAAGCCCTTCATGCTCTTTTTATGGCATTACAGTGGTTTGCGTTGGAATGTTGCAATACGGAAACAATGCATGTTGTCTTAATTTAGCAGTTGCCAACACTGTCAGATGTAACTATGATCCAGGGATGTTATCAGCCGAACACAAAGAAATCAACTCTGCGAAAGTTGAATTATTGTGTGCAAAGAGATAAGACGCAGTCAAAACAACAACATCTATTCAGTACAAAAATCCCCGGCAAATGATGTGTTCTGGGCGGGATGTGTGTGGATATGCGGTGTCATTTTGACCACGGCCGATCTCCTCCAATGTTTCATCTTTCACAGAGTTGATTTGTTGTTTATATAACGTGCGATAATAACGCCTGACGGTGTTAGCAACTCCTCAATTTAGAAAGTATGTCTAGTTCCCGTATTGCAAATGATTCAATGCAAAATACTGCAAGTAATTGCAAGAGGTGCTTACCTTCAAGGTCATTGCCACCCTTGTCTGTAAAGGACAAACTCAATATGTCAGTCACCAACTTGTAACTTGTATTACATTCCATTTGAAATGAACTTCTGTTTAAACATACCATCTGCATAAAAGTTGTAGAAAGAGTAGAAAATTAATATATCAAGATTTATTTCAAAGTAATTTATGTCAGGTAGACCACTAAGCGAAGCAAAATGGCACTTACAGTGAATTTCAAAATAGCTTGGAATTACATCATGCTTGGGTGATAAGAAAAACGTTTCTGGCGATAGAAAATAACGCCACCTTCATTCATTAAACGTTCTCCTAAGATAGATTTTGCAACAATGTAAGCAATACGACGTTCACTGTGCCATATATAACATCGTCAGTGTTGCCGCGCTCTCTTGAAAACAATTCATCCGTACGCTGATTGCTTGAATATTCTTATAGTGACTTTCCCGGCTATGAAATTGCACATAACGCTAACGATAGTTTTTTTCTCGGTGCAGTGTGTACGGATCGGTACAACGATTGGTATTTCCTAAACTGTATATGTTCCGTAAATGAGATCAGTGAACGTCGTATTAGGTTAAATTGTGCAAAATCTATCAAAGAACATTTGCAATGGATGCAGGTGGCGTCATTTTCTATCGCCAGAAATGTTTTTCATATCACCTAAGCACGTTGTGATTCCAAGCTATTTTGAAATTCACTATAAGACAAATTACTCCTTAAAATCTAGCGTATCAACAAAATATCTGATTGTCTTCGTACTTGCTAACACCTACTGCATCAGCTATCCCAATACATGCTTCATGCGATCAATTAAAGGGACAAAGTCGTTCAGTTCTCATGTATTTTGCTTGATGCGAGATACTACTTATTTTGTTTGACATGTCGAAAATATACTGAATGAATGGGTGACCATGCATACATTCGACCCCAGTTTTAGACACGATCAATAAAACCATCACGAAAATAATTAATGGTCATGACCATTACTTCATTTTCGCAATGGTTTCGTTTATTGTGTCAAAAACCGGGGTCAAATATACGCATGGTCTTTGGAGTTCATTACAATGGATGTGCACCGTCAGTGATATGCAGTGTCATCGTTATCAGCTCAAGAGACCACTAAAAATTTACCCACCTGCAGACTTTTCTGATATAGTCAAGAGGGAAAATTTGAGCTACGTCGATATGCATGCCATTATTTTCACGACATTGTAAGAAAAGAATTGCATGAAGTATCCGAAATTCGAATAATCATAATTTGAACATTTAATAATTTGAACAATTAGTAGTATGCTACAAATCAAAATAAAACCTACGATTCTGTTTGCTTCGACTCCAGGAGTTGTATTACGGAGTATACTCTCTGCAGGTGGAATGCTAAATCCGTTACCGTCTCGAAGCTCTTCAAAGCCGCCCGTCAGATTTTCAACAGCATTGCTCTCCAACGTCAGTTGCACTGACGGTGTGCTAAAAACGACGGGGCCACTACCAGATTCAACGTTGCGCAGCGCGAACTTTGACAGAGAATCCGATGTGTTCAGTACAGAACTAATCAAACGATATCTGTGAGTGATATCCCCATCCTCCCCTGCTTTGTCTGAAGACACAACTACAGATATGGCTTCATCCATTACCTGCAAGACATCTGAAGAATAACACATATGCGGTTATAAGTCTGTTTGCTCAACGTTATGAATAGATTCTTGAGAAATACAATTAGACATTATTAAAATATTAAAAAATATATTGAACCAATTAGCCCAAGAAGTGGCAGACCACAGAAACTGTTTTATTTGTAAACACTAATAAAACATTCTAGATGTGAAATATGATCGGTCACTTTTCTTTGCTTTCACTATCGACAAATTCTCTAAAAAATTAAATTTCAGTCTGTCGCATTTTGATGAATAGACTCTAGGACAGTCATTTAAGTTACTGCGTAACACCGAGCATTATAAAGTGAAGATAAAGACCTTCATTGGTGTAAAGCAAACAGGGAATTCTGTTTAAACCATTAACGTCAGTCTGTTTCGTTTTCCTTCTTTCGTTTGAATGAATCTAACGTGAAGCCGAGAAGGTCTGCTGGTTTATTGACAAGGACTAACCTGAACTGCTACATAAAAAAGTGTATTATGTTTTTCATCTTTTTTTCTGCTGTACTGCAGCAAAAGTTTTACCAAGTCCAATGCAGTGCCACTAGCCATCAAATTAAAATACGCTTATTTGAAATCACACTCTTACTCTACACATGACAAAAATCTGCGGTTGAGAAAAGTAACTCATGTTAATGGCAATTTGGGTTACCGCGACACTTACCGCTAACGACATCCCTGATTTCTCCTGACGACAGTTCGACATGATGAAGTGCTGAAATTGTATCTGACAATTGGGCAATAACTGTAATGATCTGTTGATAATGACATTCAAAGTAAGACATATTCAAATCGAGTCCGAAACTGAAACACAGCCTACATGAACATTTACGAGTGAATCCTTCGGTGTTTTTTTTGCGCCAAGGCGCTTTAATAAGCACCGTAGGATGCCTGTGTTTTACATGCTGCTGTATGTGCTTGTCTGTCGGTCTGTTTGTCTATGTTTTGCGTGACTTGTCAAGTATATGTAGGACATTTATGCGCAGAAAAAAGTGTGTTCTGCACAATTCCAAAGCTCTGCATGTGTTCATTGCACAATTTATGTAAAAGATTGACGCGTGTCAGGTGATAAGACTGTTTTCATTACTATTTTATTTTGTAAAGAATACAAACAGAAAGACTTTAAAGTGGGGTTCGTCTGTTGTCGGACAAGTAACATTTACTAAGGGGGCTTCTGATAAAATGAATCTAAACATATTGGCATGTCGGGATTACTGCAAACGAACGTAAATAAAAATAGGGTTTGAGGTATCAGAAAACTAGGTAAAGCAAGGTTTATCAATTTTGTGTTTTGATTTTTCCTTTAACATCTCACAGATGGGACATATTTTCCTTTGTAGAGTTACTACAAACAGAGATTTAGACGCCTGTTTTTTCACAATTCAATTTAAGATCAAACAAAATACAGAAACGCAAACTGAGAGGTAACATATTAATACTTCACATAATTATAGTCAACGTTTTGATGAATTTTCATTTAAGCGTGTAAGCCGAGACTCTCATAAATACATGTTGTGACGTCACATTCTTCTTTGGTACTGGAAGCCTTTAAGTTTACTGAGAACGTCGGGATGCACATATTGTGTTCAGCGCTTACAGAGGACATCAGGATATGTGTTTAAAAATATGTGCTCATATCTAATTAGAGACTTACCTCATCTGTTGGCATATTCGAGTTTGTCTCATTCGCCGTCATCAACAACGGTCTGACAATACCTGCATTTGTTTAAAAACATTGAGTAAATGCAGGGTATAAATACAGGGTAAGCGTACACAACTCAATAAACAGGTAAACTAGGATATTATAATTATTGCAAATTATATATATATATATATATATATATATATATATATATATATATATATATATATATATATATATATATATATATCATAATAACACAAAAGTACTTAAAGTACAAAGTAATGATATCTGTTACTTAAGTTTCATGCATCCTGCAATCATCAGACAGAAGAAGTGAAAGGATTCTTAGTTCGACAGTCTTATATATGTATGATCGGGACGTACCATTCTATTTGTAGATGGTGTTAAAATTTGATAGATAATATTTGTTTCGGTGGCGACATTTTCCAACACCGAGGGTTTGTTTAACAGCTTAGATTTGCCGGCATTGATACTGTGTAGTTTTTCTGATAAACAAAGTTTACATCGCTTGTCTAAGTTACAGTAACTTGATGCTTTGTCAGTAATTGACCACGAAATGTAAAAGACCCGGTTCTTTTGTTTCAAGGACCAGGCGTACTTAGAAAGCTCCATGCAGTGCCGATACCTTTCGTTACGGAACGATTGCATGTGATTAGCGAAGCATTGAATATGTCAAGACCAATCAATCAGCGAGGAGAAACAATAACAGGAAACGAAACATCACGTGGTTCACCCCCCCCCCCTTTCCAGCAAGAACGTGGAAACTAATATCGGCAAGAAATTCCTTCAACTTGTTGACAAACACTTTTCAAGGGGGTCTAGGCTTCATAAGATCTTCAATAGAAACACAATTAAAGTGAGTTACTGTTGTATGAAGAATATGGCTAGTATAATCAAATAGCATAATAAGAGAGTAATCACCAGGGACCAACGTCAAGATCGACAAGCTGATTGTAATCGCCGGGACAAGTCCACATACCCCTTAAAAGGTAACTGTCAAGTCAAATGTGTAGTTTACAAGGCCAAGGTATCAACGGGGACAACATGGAGAAGGTCTACATCGGACTCACTGACAACACCTTCAAGACATGATGCATGGGTATGTGTCGGACAGGGCATGGTAATATAATGCTCAATACCTGTTTGGTAGCGTGTATTCGATAAAAGTTTATGACACGTTGAAATCGGAACTTTGAATTAACTAAGAATATCGAATAGAATGCTTGCTGATGTCACACCAGATTAATTCTAGTTATTAAACGTACACGCTAGCCGTACTATGACAAAGTCTGATCACTTGGGTGATACGGAAACTATTGAACAAGTGTGAGGGCGAATTTTCCCATAACGTTATACAGGAACGTGGCTCGAGGTAAATGATAATCGAAATTAATGATGATAGAGTTTGTACATTTATAATGTTATCAAAAATACCTTTCACAGAGACATTGAAGGAACACGAAGCAGCATTACCAGCTGGATCCGTTGCCACACAAATCACAATAGTTGCAGGACCAATGGTAAAGTTACCGCCTGATTCATGACTACACAACACACTAACATTTTCCGTAGCAGCATCTGTAGCATGTGGAGAAGGCCACGTGACTTGTTTCACTGGCTTATCAAGATATGTATTGGTTTCGATATCAGCAGTGCAGTCAATTAGAGGTGGGTCCGTATCTGTCAAAGCAAATAAAAACAAAACAAAAAGTTATTCTTAATTTAAAAGTATAATGACCTTATGTACTATATAATATATCAAAGATTATTCCACCCCTAAGTACACTACATATTTACGTTCGCATACTGATGTAATCTATATGTCTTATATCTGTACATTATAAAACAACAGTATAATCTATATAGCAATGTACGTTCCCTTGCCAACATGTGTATAAGTCGATACAAACATAAAGAACACACACACACACACACACACACACACACACACACACACACACATATATATATATATATATATATAATACAAATATAGTTATATATATATATATCATATATTATATATATCATATATTACTTCTACTTCTACTACAAAGTAATAATATATATTACTTAAGTTTCATGCACCCTGCAATCTTCAAATAGAAGTGAAATGATACTAGTACTTAGCTCTACACTCTCAATTAAGTTATATGCTTGAGACGTACCATTCTATTATTAGGTGGTAAAATATGATAAATAATATTTATTTTGTGGTGACATTTTGAAACCAACTCAGAGCGTTTGTTTAAGAGCGTAGATTTGTCAGCATTGATAATGTTCAGTTTTCTGATGTGCAAAGATTGCATCGCTTGCTTATGTTAGAGTAACTCGATGCTCTGTCAATAATTGACCATGACACGTCAAAGACCTGGTCCTTATTTAAGCAGTAAATATACTTTGACAACTCTGTATTATTCCGGTATTTTCCGGTACCAAACGATTGCATGTGGTTAGCAAAGCGCGTCTTGAAGGTGTTATCAGTGAGGCCAATGTGCACCTTCTCCATGTTGTCCCCATTGATACTTTGGCCTTGTAAACCACGCCATTGACTTGACAGTTATCCTGCAAGGAACATGGAGACTTGTCCCGGCAATTACAATCAGCTGGTTGATTTTTACGTTGATTTCCGATGATTACCCTTACTTACTATGTGTTTTTATTAAACTAGCCAAATTCTTCGTACAGCTTTAACTCACGAAGATCATACTCACCATAATATCGAATACAAGTAGAACACGAGCAGTGTTCAGAGGTATTACCGCACCAGCCTCCCAAAGAGCAACAATTATATACATGATAGGGGTCACACTCTGCTGGGCTACCGTTGGTTAGGGTGTAGTTTGCGCCGCATCTATAATCGTCCCTCCATCTTTTGCCGCTGAATACAGCTCCTTAAAAAGACATTCAACTAAATGAGTGGACGGGTGAATTAGTGAGCGAACCAATGAGTCACAGAAAGCGAAAGAGTGAGTGACGGTGAGTTTGGGATGCTCAATGTAGTAACAGCATCTGTATTAGAAGTAGTAGTAGTAGTAGTATTTTTCAAAAATAGAAAATGCAATAGACTAAAGTCTAATGTGTGATTGGGTAGAATAGCGCTGATCGCAAATGGTGTTAGAAAGGCTATTTAGCGTCACACTTATTCGTATGAATTGATGACTGATACTACAAGCTGCAACAACAGCCCTGCATACAACGACAAAACTTGTCCGAATTTCAGCACATTTGTCCGAAAGTCGCGCGCATGCAGCTATATTTAGTGACAAACCCGAAGTCGCGATCAACGCTATTGAAAAAAGGTACCGACATGTGAAATAAATGCGCAGTCAGGGACTTTTTAAAATTCAATGAAAGGTTGAAGTCAGCAGCGCTGGAGTGGAAAAAAATTACAAAAAAGCACTTCATCATGGAAAAGAAATGGGCCCTAATTACGACTTTAGTTTTTAGAAAGGATTACTTACACGTGGTTACGCGTAATTACTATAAAATAGACAATTAGACATTCAAATTGATATAATTTAATTGAAAAAAAAACGTAACAGTCGGTTTATACAGTCAATTTTGGTACGATTCGTCCATACAGAACTCGCATATCAGCTGATGCGAATTTTACCAAACTCTTACCAAACTATTGTGTATACTCGCCTGTGGTCGATGTTATTGCTTAATTTAACCATCAAGAACTAAAAAAAGTAATTCAGAATGCCCTTACAATATACAG
This sequence comes from Ptychodera flava, assembly GCF_041260155.1. NCBI lineage: Eukaryota > Metazoa > Hemichordata > Enteropneusta > Ptychoderidae > Ptychodera > Ptychodera flava. The sequence continues at coordinate 31,438,241 of NC_091929.1, forward strand.
GGAGTCACTCCATATTCAGCTAGGTACATACTACGAAAATAAGACCTGCAGCTTGACTGAGACGAAATTGTACGCGCCTCGACATTGAACGAGCCAGACTTTCTTTCAAGCTTTCCTAAAGGAAATTGTGAACAATTCCTTGTCGAAATTAAAAGTAAAGATCAGGTGTTACCTTGCAAAATTGAGTGCTAGGAAAACAATTTCCAATTATATGACGATATTAGGTATTTTAAAATTGCCGACATCCGTGTGTTAGTTGTGTTGAGAAAATTAAATTAAAGCGAATTCAAAAGAAATACAACAGTGAAAAATTTACTCATGGCAACAATGAACCTCCACTAGAGGCAGACTAAAACGTAAAGGTTTCAGAGTCAGAATATCTGTCCCGGGGGAGGGGGGCTCATTTTGAAAGAACATAATGCATGCTATCGTTCAGTAGTGGACTAATCTTTGGCAGCCCTTCATGTATTGCGTGTCTCTCTTTTCACTTTGGAAATATGTAAAAAAAAAATGTTTAATGAAACTCATTTATAGTTTCCAAGCTTATTAAATTACGGGTAGTTTTGATGATTTCAATGGTTATGTCATTTCCGCCACAAAGTTTTGGAAGCTTATTCTTTCGATTAGCTGATAGACTGAAAAAATAAAGGATCGGAAGAGAACAGGATTTGCATGATATCGGAGTTTGCGTACTAGGAGGAAAATTCGATTTTTGTTAGAGCAAGAGGATGGGGGAAAGGGCCTGTGAGAACTCCCAGGAGTAAGGCAATCGGTGCATTTTTAGAGTAGGCAAGATTATTCGCGGAAGAAACCTTTTCCAAATCGCAGCCCTTCCCTTAAAACTTTTCATTTCGTATTAATATATAAAGTTTTTAAAGTATATATATTCAGACAAACTCATCTCTTGTTACAATATTGAAATTGGCTTGTTGTCTGTTGACAAATAAAATTGATAAGACGTATTATAAGTCCCGGGCTGCTCGTAGAAAATTAATCATCGGCATACACAAAAGCCATGTTTTACTTTACATTCTCGTTAAGCATGATCAATATTTTATTTCATAGTTAATACTTCTAAGGTATTGCATGTCATAGAAAAGATTACATGTTATGAAAATGTATAAGTGTTTTGCAATTTGAGCTGAACCCGTTTATTACGTCGTTTCTTAAAGTAGTCCTTTGGTCGTGAAGCATACCCTGGAACGCTTTATTGTAGATCGTCACGGTGCATGGACATTGTAACTCAACAGCTCAGTGTTGCAGTCGATGACTTTTCAAAACGCCTTGGATTCTGGAACACTTTTCCCTTGGTACTCTATACCAGCTTTAATTGATATAAGGTTATTCACTGTATCTCAAAATACTGCGACTTATGTCGGAGTGCATCATGAAGCGGAGTATTGTCCGGGATGCGTAGCGTCGAGGCCAATACCGAAGCTTAAGATGTACGAGAACATTAACCTCGGTATTTTGTGCATACTCTAATTATCATACACTTTTTGGTCTAATTTTACCAGAAAAGAAGTCCAAATTATATCACGTTGAGGATGCCTGTCGCGCACTGCGTCGCTCGATCGCGCTAAGACTGGGAGCGCTTTCAGCGCATTTGCTGTTTAGTAAGCGCAGAGGGGGAAACTTCAACTTTAAAACACCCAAAATTCGGTCTTAGAATAAATTGTGCTGTCGAAATCCGATTGAAGCGATTGTTTGCGTTCACATAAACGCCTTTGATATTGTATTGTATTTAGACTGCATTCAAAAACACCTGTGGATGGGGCGGGAGAATTTACGGGGGGCCGTGAAAATGACAAGGGCATGTTAGGCGGCACTTGAAAGTATTTGCGGACTTAAAAAGGGGACTCAAAACAAAACTGTCTCTGGTTGATATTTAATATGTGCTGGGTTATCAATTTAGGCTATAATGTTCGGCTAATTTTGTGTGGTTTTGTTTTGTGTATCCACTGCAGTTTCTTGTTCAGCTGCCTGAAGCATGATTAAAAGTCAAGCACAGCCATATGTGTACAGTCAGCATTGTTATTGTATAGTAAACATCGTAACTGTACAGCTAAAAGGTAAATTGTGATTTGCACAAAGATCATACTCAAACACACAAAGTAAAATACAACACTTTTGGGCCAACTTCAGACCCTTTTCTCAAAAAAAAACCAGCGATCGAGACAGTGCTTCGCGTATTGCACTACTCACTGAAAAAAAAAACAAACACCGTATCACTATCGCGTCGTTTTGTAAAATACGATCCGATATTTACGGCATGGAACAAGTTATCATGCTAAACGTAAACAATTTCGAACTTGTTGTACGACATAAGGGCGGTAATAAATCTTCATTTTACCAGCGTGCCGTAAGCTTACAATCGTCCCATATAATATTTTACGTGATGCGAATTTATTCATAGTTTTCTTATACACATCAATGTATTGAGAAGAAACATTTTCGGCGAAATTCGAAAATAGAATTGCTTGTACACACGTACACTTGTAACCACCCTATTCAAATCAAGTACAGTTATTTTTATTATCCAACGTCTATATATGCACAGATGTTGCTACGTTTATATATATTTAAAAAAAATATTGACATTTTTGTTATAGCCTACCTTATATAGTGAATCAACTTTTTCATTGAAATTCTAAAATTAAAATTTCTTGTTCACACATGTCCTGTAAAATAGCATCAAACTTGGGTTTTAAACTGAGATAGGAGTACAATTACTTTTTCTGTTTCTATTGTTCAGTTGCATGGTGTACTTCGCCGGCCGATCCACAATTATTTACTTTAAACGGTGGAGAAACATAATTGATGCAATTTTGTCGTTGAAAACTTTGCATCATAATCAAATACTTTTGCGGATGCAATAGTTTGCATTTTGCAATTATTCTCATATTTAGTTTATCTGCCCTAGTATTTTTATTGACCAGTGGGTTACAATTCGGTGCCATAACTCTGTGAGAAATACACATTGTATGCACAATTAGATAAACGATTAGCTTTGATACCACCATACATTTCAAAAACCGACGTACAGCTGTATTGATTAGTGACAGTAATCTAGCATTTGACAACTCTATCTGAACCATAGCTGAACAGTTGATTGCACTTGACCTACAATGTAGCTGGTTTAGTAACAATTACAGCTGAACGTAAGAAGCTGAAATTGTTTTATACAAAGCGTGTTGGCACTGAATTGAAACCCACTGTAAATTGTAATATCATGGATCAATCACCGGCTTTGAGCTGCAAAAGACAGACTGATAATATGAAGAAAGGTAGGGCACAATTTATGGTCTCTATCCGACGTTTAACAAAATAAGCAAATGTATACCTCAGCAAACAGCACAGCGATGCCTTACTTTAACATTCTTGATACGCCTAAACTATAGTAATTTTGCGCTTTGTTGGCTTTCAAGAGTTATTTGACAACATGGTAATGGCTAATAATTATCTGTTTAATGAATGTCAAAAACTTTAAATTAAGCCCCTTTCTTGCGTAGTTTCCATAGGTAATTGTTTTGTCATAAAAGTCATAGACCGGAACCCTATATTCTAATGAGTCACAATGAATAGTCCTTAGTATATTATTGAAACACTAATTGCGAAGTGCAACCTCATTAGCGTTTCGCGGCATCTGGAACATTGTCAATATTGCCATTGTCATAAAACCAGTAAAATATTCAGGTTTCATACCTTCGGAATAATTCCCAGTGTTTCTCTTGATAACGGTGTGATCATGTACTTGATTAAAATATTAAACTTTCCATCAATGCTGCTTCGGATAAGTGTAATATAATCAATGTAATATTAATTTGTAAAACATTTTCAGCTTATATATCAACAGAAGACTAGCTATGCATACACATACTTTAAAATCTGAGGGGTATAGGTTAGTTTATTTCTGTCCTTTACGGTTGGAAGATACTGTTATATTTTTTAACCTGGTGGACCTAGTCTTTTCTATTTTTTCTATGCCTTAATAGCATAATTTGGCTGTTTAGTCATTTATTCATTTTATTCTTTTTAGCGCGAGAGAAACCATGCATTTTGAACCCGTTGGTCCCTGTTTCTGATTATTTTTAGACTATTCATTGACATCTATAGGCACTTGAAAAATGCAATGCACAGTACTGACCTGGAAATCATAGACCTGTTGTATAAGGCTGCAACATGACAGACCAAGAGAGTATTGTAAATTTTGAGAATCCAAAGTTTCTCCACGAGGTGCTTTCTTCCTGAAATGAAATCGATCTGGATGTGTCCAAATAGTGGATACGAACAAACGGATGCATAGACGGAATGCGCCGTATTTTTGTGAAATCCAGGACTTCGTCGGTGAAGAGAAAAAAATCAACCAAATTTTACTTCAAGCTAAGTATGCTAAAAACACGTGGAAGAGTCATTTCGAATATGGAAGCACTGTAAAATCTTTGGAGAAAATCTGAAAATGTCACGCCTTCTAGTTCCCAGCCCGATGATTTCGGAAAATATTTAAAGTTGACCTATAGTAATCAACTTGATCGATAATAACGATTGCCAGCGGATGGAAACGATTTAAGTTGTGGCTTTTCTAGACAGAATTAGAACAGCTGTGAGTAAAGTATAGAGTGGAGCAGAGCTGAGAATCGATAATCGAGACGTTCAGTCTTCACTGTTGTTGTTTATAGCTGTGGTAATTTTGAATCTAAAGTTGTGATCATAGCCGACAACTTGGTGTGTTGGCTTCAGTAACTAAACCCAGAGGCCGTAAAGGAAGAGACATTACAAATTGGCGGCGTCTCCGGAGTAAATAACAGCAGCAACACTATATAATTCTGAAATCTGGTAGGGTCAATCAGCGACAATTACAAGAAGTGCCAGTGGCACAATCAACTCCGTGGTGATATGCAGCGGGGCATACTTAGGTTTATCGCGTTTATTTTTTTGTGAAGATGTTTTTTTTTTTGATATTTTAGATGTTTGTGTTCTGTAGTCGTTGTTTTGTTTTGACAGAGATTTCTGAAGAAATAGTCGCATATTTTGACATAGAAGTTTTTTATTGCTGCAGTTCAGTGAGGGCTGACTATGGCGACCCTAAGCAAAAATGACCACATACTACTTTAAATTTCAACGTTCGATTTCTGTTGCGACGTTTGGGCGTAATTTGTATTTTTAAAACCACTGACAATTTTAGCTTACCTGGTCCAAGAAGTCAGCAAACATCATTTGTCCCGTGTGTGTCTAATACAGACACTATTGTTTGTGAAATTCGTCCGCGCATTCTTCAAGTACATTTATTTACCAGGTAAAGCAATCTGAAGTCAGCACAAATTTGCTTTTACAATTAGACCATATCCTGAGGAACATTTAAAATAAATTATATTTCAATAATCGACAAAAAGGCATTTTTTGCAAAAGCTCGATGTAAATAACAATGATTCATTTGATTAAGTGTTTTTATTTTATTGATTACGTAATTTCAAAATAATAATGCTTTACAAAATCCTACGAATCTAGATAATTTTTCATTTTGTACAATCACACCGGTCCCGTACTTTATCTAACAGGGTGGTAACTCAGAATCATGCCTGGAAATGCAGGCTTTTGACAAGATATGGCTTTCAATGGACGCTAATATGTTATTACTGCATATCATTTAAGTGTAATCTACATCTAAGAATATAAAACTTATAGAGTCTAGCCAATCTTCTCCTACCCTGGGCATGTATTCAACATTAATGATTAATGGTACAATCGAAATCCAATATTACTTGTTTGCGATTAGCTGCGCCCGTGTTTTTATCTAATAGGGTTCTAGCCCGGAATTATGCCCAACAATGCAAGCTTTTGACAAGAATTGGCTGTCAATGCACGCGAATGTGTTCATTACTGCATATCATATAAGTGTAATCTACATCCAAGAGTGTGAAGATTCTAGAGTCTAGCCAATCACTCTTACCCTGGACATGCAAACAACATCAATGATTTATGGTACCAGAGAATAGAATATTACTTGTTTGCGATTAACTTCAACCACAGAGTAACGGTGACGCAGTTCAGGAAAAAAATTAGAGTAGACCGCTCGACCTTGATGAATGGGACGAGGACATGCTGAAGACGAAGCAAACAAGCAAATAAAGACTTTGAGAAGGAGTGGTTACGCGATGTTATTGCCAACATTTCCTGACTGCATTCTACGGGCAGATTATCCGAGACGACTGCAGATTTGTGTACAAATCTTGGGTTGCAACTAAAACGGATTTCCTTAGTAGGTACTCTACGATAACTGAGGGTATGAGTGGATTGCCAAGGTTTCTAACGATTCAAATAAATATGTGTCCATTAATCTTCAAGTTCAATGTTTCAGTGTACTTCACTGATCCATAGTTGGCGCTGGCCTATTTTGTAACCGAACCACACAACTCTGTTTTGAATATCTTGATTTTATGGAAATCGGAAAATATTTAATTTTCTCCAGCGAACGAACACAATAAATTGGCTACATTTTGAATTGTGAGAATCCAAAAATTGAGAATTTTTGCGTAGTGACAATATATATTTTATCTTTATGAACTACTTATATATAAATACCCTTGAGCATAGCATGGGAAAGGTTTACAAATATCTTTTTGGAAATTTGAATTAATTAACGCAAACAAAAAGACGGATGTAAATATACCTTGACAGTAAACACGATTGATCACGATTGATCTTTTAATTGTTCAAATTTATCAAAAGTGTTAGATGCCCCATAGCTAAATGTTGCAATATTACAAAACTACCCACAAAAAGTGAATTGCAGAATAAAGTAGATTAAACCAACATTACTACAATGTCTTATTCTCCCGTTGCAAACAAGTTCCAATCGTGTTGGCAATGTTCTGCCCTACGGTTGTCGCGCGAGAGGGGTTTCATTGTCTTCAATCACAGAATTATAACAAAAAACATACTTCTTCCTGCTTTACTCAATCAATTTTAGGAATATTTCACCTGATCAGAGCCGCTAAAAACTAACGCGCATCGAACTTTATCGTGCGACTCAAACGTTTTTATACATGCAAATCGGACATGGGCACTTTTCTGAACGGCCTGTGGTAGATTTTTAGTCCAAATTATGAATGGGATGTTTTCCCAATTATCGAATATTAATGAAAATAGTACTAATGTCGGACGGAGCCTAGTTCTAAAGTGATATTTAGGGTTTTGTTTTGGGGTTCATTTTGTAACTCATTTCTTGAAGAAAACTGAAGTATTCATATCAATGAATATGTTTGAGATGTATCACGCAACTACCTCCATATTGCAACGTCAGTGGAGGCATTTGGCTTTTGATGAGTGTTTTCTCACACGATCGCAAAACGAATAAGTCACTTCAAATTTAAATGTCCCGATTATTGCTTCTCTTCCAATAAAAGTAACAAAACATATTGTAAGATCCAGTCATGTATGGGGTTAATGCACACCCAGATCTACTGATATAACAATTGCTTGATTGTCTTTTGTTGACGCAGTTATTTCACTCTGTGTATTTTTTACTTCTCCCGAGTTATATTCATCATGTATAGTGCAAGGAACGGGATAAATGAATGTACTCCAATGCCAATACACTGTCTCAAAGTCATGATCATATTTAATTAATACATCATTTACGCTCTTATCAGAAAAGTTCATTTCTGATGCGTCTGGTGCATCTGTCTCGAGAATTTGTCATCGACTGCATCGGATACTTCGGGGAAACGTTCAAAAATATTTAAAATATGAAAGAGAATATATATTAAATCAAGTTGCAGGAGACATTGAATCTTTTGACCAAGAAAACGTTTCAGCAAATAAGCCGTGTCTGAACACCATTAGTTGAACATTCAGAACGCTAAGGAAAACCTTGGCATCCACCACAGCTGCTTTCAGTTGTAAAAGTGGTGTCAAACCCGGGAAACAATAAATTTGTATTTTTACCCACCTATCAACAGAAGCAAAGATATGATCTTCAGCTGGTTTGTTAGCGATGTCTTGTTGTGTCGACGCATCTCGATCAAAGCTTACTAATCTAGACACATCACAGGGTTGCTTGCCATAATGTGACCAACACCAGCCTCATTGCCGTTTGTCGCCATAGTAACAAACCATGTGATGCTTAAAACATCTCGTTAGTTCCTCGGAATGTTGTTGAAGTACGTTCTCAAAGTCGTGAAACAAACTTTTTAAGGTAGAATGCGTCTCGGGGACAGATATTTGAACTCTCAAACGTTTCCGATTCTTTTTTGATTTACCACTATTTGGGGTTCATTTAAAAGCTCTCGGTGTAAGAGAAATTTTATCGTCTTTCTCGGAATTCGAAAATTTTATTTTTCTCCGTAGACTTAACAAGGGCATGGCGGCAATTTTGAATATCTAATATCGGAAAATCTTGGGTAATTTATTTTCCTAGTACGAAAATAAGAACGGTGATCCCGATTTTTATTCCTGATTTTCAAAGAGAATTGTTGAAAATTCATCTAAGAAAGTTTGAGTAAAAGTTTGTCTTTTATTCGAGGCGCATACTACTTTAAAGAGAGAAATGCACTTTGGGGATGAGTATATACACAGTAACGCGTGTTAAACATCGTTTTATGAAGAATTTACCGATAACACCGTATCAATCGATAATCATAATTTCTTTAAAAGGGATCGGTCTGTACAACGAGGAGACGATGACTTTGTGTTGAAGTGAATATTTGCAACCTAAACTGTTAAAATGTGGTATAGATGTTGAATCACTCTGGTGTACCGCCAGTGCTAAGTTCCGAGACGAGTTTCACAGTTTCTTATTGGCTGCATATATCATTCACCAGGGACTGACCAAAAACCGGTTTCAGGTCACCTCAAAGAGACTGTGGACATGGTAACTCGTAAATCACCTGAAACAGGTATCATTGTTCTTGGAGATTTATATTGAATGAATATGAACAGGATATTTAACAGTTGCCATTTAAAAGAAGTGTAGAAACCCTCAATCGTAGGTAATGCTTCGCTAGATAAAAAGCGTTCCCCCGTTTCCACTGGGACTACTTAGTCATTCAGATCATGCAATTGTCGCCATGAAGTCTCATCATGTACTTAAAGAACCCATCAAGACGGTGACAATTCGGTCCATGAAAGATTCAGATAAACGGAAATTTGCCAACTGGATAATTCACCATGATTGGCAGATGTACTGCAAAGTATTTCCAGTGAGGAAAGACCAATAACTTCATTGCTACAGTGTTAGCCGCCATAGATAAATACTTCCCACCCGAAACAATAAGAATCTACATTTCGGATAGGCCATTTATTCTCCGTCACTTAAATAATTAAAAACAAGAAATAGACCCTTTATGAATACTGGAGAAAGAAAGTAAATGGTGAAATTCATAAAAATAGGAAAAAATGATACAAAGACAATTGATCAGATTTCTAAGAAATAATTAAAAAATTTGCATATGATTCTGCCATTCCGTTAGTATATATTTTCAATTCATCATTTCAAGGTCATGTACCCTCAAAATTAAAAGATGCTGTTATCATCCCCATCGCAAAAATGTGGCCAGCCCTCATCATTCGAATATTTTGCCCAATTTCACTTACCAATAGTACGGCATAAGTTCGAATATATTATTGACAAATGGATCAACAGGAAGTAAAGTTTAAATAGATAGAAAGCAGTACGCTGGTGTCCAAAATCTTCATCGATGATTGCCTTAGTTTGTATGGTACAGACTTAGATTGAAAAACTTGAGAGTCAAAGTAATGTAGTTAGAATTTGCAACCTTGATTTCAGTATGGAATTCGACAAAATAGACCATTCAATTATGCTTAAAAACTACTCAATATGGGCGTGTATAGCAATATTATAAAATAGGTTGCCCATTTTTGTACGACATAAAACAACTGGTGAGAATCGGTGATTCACCAAGGTCAATGACATTCAAGAATGCATTCTGGGTAGTGACAACCATTTAATTTTTATGGATTGAGTCTGTGCAGAAAGGTGCTCTTAGAATCACACACCAAATCTTGTCTTACATTAAATCGCTTTCTATATGAAACCTTAACACTTAGGAAACAAAAGAACAAAAGGACATATATATTTATATGTATATAATTGTATCTATAACTTACGTTCAACATTATGTAACAGTTACCTAGTGCAGCAGTGAGGACTTAAATCTCTAGCGAAAGGGCAAGCAGCTGTGTTTTTGTGATTTGCACAAAAACACAGTTGCACAATTAGATAAATGATTACCTTTGATATCACCACACATTTCAAAAACCGACGTACAGCTGTATTGATTAGTAACAGTTATCTAGCATTTGACAACTCTGTCTGAAGCGATAGCTGAAGAGTTGATTGCACTTATTTTAACATCCTCATTACGCCTCAACAATAGTAATTTTACGCTTTGTTGGCTTTCAAGAGGTATTTGACAACATGGCAATGGCTAATAATTGTCTGTTTAATGAATGTCAAAAGCTTTAAATTAAGCCCTTTCTTGCGTTGTTTCAAAAGGTAATTGTTTTGTCATAAAGGTCATGGACCGGAACCCTATATTCTAATGGGTCACAATGAATAGTCCTTAGTATATTATTGAAACACTAATTGCGAAGTGCAATCTCATTAGCGTTTCGCAGCATCTGGAACATTGGTCACAATTGCCTCTGTCATAAAACCAGTAAAATATTCAGATTTCATACCTTCGGAATAATTCCCAGTGTTTCTCTTGATAACGCTGTGATCATGTACTTCAGTAAACTATTAAACTTTCCATCAATGCTGCTTCGGATAATTGTAATATAACCAATGTAATATTAATTTGGCTAACTATGCAAACACATACTTTAAAATCTGGGGGGTATAGGCTAGTTATTTCAGTTCTTTACGGCTGGAAGATATTGTTATATTTTTTAACCTGGTGGACCTAGTCTTTTCTATTTTTTCTATGCCTTAATAGCATAATTTAGCTATTTAGTCATTTATTTTATTCTTTTTAGCGCGAGAGAAACCATGCATTTTGAACCCGTTGGTCCCTGTTTCTGATTATTTTTAGACTATTCATTGACATCTATAGGCACTTGAAAAATGCAATGCACAGTACTGACCTGGAAATCATAGACCCTGTTGTATAAGGCTGCAACATGACATGCATGTAATAGTACATCGATCATTTCGCCGAGAGACCAAGAGAGTATTGTAAAAATTTGAGAATCCAAATGTCTCTCCACGAGGTGCATTCTTCCTGAAATGAAACCGATCTGGATGTGTCTACATAGTCTAAATAACGGACGGATGCATAGACGGAATGCGCCGTATTTTTGTGAAATCCAGGACTTCGTCGGTGAAGAGAAAAAAATCAACCAAATTTTACTTCAAGCTAAGTATGCTAAAAACACGTGGAAGAGTCATTTCGAATATGGAAGCACTGTAAGAGCTTTGGAGAAGATCTGAAAGTGTCACGCCCTCTAGTTCCCTGCCCGATGATTTTGGATAATATTTAAATTAGACCTATAGTAATCAATTTGATCGATAATAACGATTGCCAGCAGATGGAAACGATTTAAGTTGTGCACTTTCAGAACAGAAAGTGGAACAGCTGTGAGTAGAATAGACTGGAGCAGAGCTGAGAATCGATAATCGAGAAGTTCAGTCTTCACCGTTGTTGTTTATAGCTGTGGTAATTTTGAATCTAAAGTTGTGATCATAGCCGACAACTTGGTGTGTTGGCTTCAGTTACTAAACCCAGAGGCCTTAAAAGAAGAGACATTACAAATTGGCGGCGTCTCCGGAGTAAACTACAGCAGCAACTCTATGTAATGCTGAGATCTGGTAGGGTCAATCAGCGACAATTACAAGAAGTCCCAGCGGCACAATCAACTCCGTGGTGATATGCAGCGGGGTATACTTAGGTTTATCGCGTTTATTTTTTGTGAAGATGTTTGTTTTTGATATATTTGATGTTGATGTTCTGAAGTCGTTGTTTTGTTTGATGGAGATTTCTGCAGAATTAGTCGCATATTTTGGCACATATGTTGTTATTGCTGCAGTTCAGTGGGGCCCAGCTAAGGCGACCGTAAGCAAATATGCCCACACACTGCGTCCCGATTACGTGACCCTCCCTTGTCAACGTTCGAGTTCTGTTGTGACGTTTTGGCGTAATTTGTACTTTAAAAGCATTGGCAAATTTAGCATACCTGGTCAAAGGAGTCAGCAAACATCTTTTGTCCCTCTTGAGTGCAATAAGGACAGTTCAGTTTGTGAAATTCGTCCCCAAATTCTTTAAGTGCATTTAGTTAGGTAAAGCAATCTGTAGTCAGCGCTAATTTGCTTTTACAAAAAGAGTTTATCCTGAGGAACTTAAAATTAATTATATTTCAATCATCGAAAAAAGGCATTTTTTGCAAAAGCTCGATGTAAATGACAATGGATCATTTGATTAACTTTTTTTATTTTATTCGTAATTAAAAAAAATAATGCTTTACAAAAACCTACGAATCTAGATATTTTTCATTTTGTACAATTACACCGTTCCCGTACTTTATCAAAAAGGGTTCTAGCTTAGAATTATGCCAGGAAATGCAGGCTTTTGACAAGAAATGGCTTTCAATGGACGCTAATGTGTTATTACTACATACCATATAAGTGTAATCTACATCCAAGAATATAAAACTTAAGAGTCTAGCCAATCTTCTCCTACCCTTGGCATGTATTCAACATTAATGATTAATGGTACAATCGAAATCCAATATTACTTGTTTGCGATTAGCTGCGCCCGTGTTTTTATCTAATAGGGTTCTAGCCCGAAATTGGCCTAACAATGCAAGCTTTTGACAAGAATTGGCTGTCAATGCACGCGAATGTGTTCATTACTGCATATCATATAAGTGTAATCTACATCCAAGAGTATGAAGGTTCTAGAGTTAGCCAATCACTCCTACCCTGGACATGCAAACAACATCAATGATTATGGTACCATAGAATACAATATTACTTGTTTGCGATTATCTTCAACCAAGAGTAACGGTGACGCAGTTCAGGAAGAAAATAAGAGTAGACCGCTCGACCTTGAAGAATGGGACGAGGACATGCTGAAAACGAAGCAAACACGCAAATGAAGACTTTAGAATGAGAGGTAACGCTGATGTTATTGCCAACATTTCCGGAATGCTTTCTCCGGTCAGATTATCCGAGACGACTGCAGATTTGTGTACAAATCTTTGGTTGCGAACCAAAATGTATTCCCTTAGTAGGGACTCTACGATAACTGATGGTATGAGTGGATTGCCTAGGCTACTAACGATTTAAATAGATATATGTGTCTAATCTTAAAGCTCAAGGTTTCAGTGTACTTCACTGATCTACAGTTTGTGCGGACCTACTTTGAAACCGAACCACAAACTCTGTTTTGAATGTCTTAATTTTATGGAAATCGGAAAATATTTAATTTTCTCCAGCGAACGAACACAAACATTTGGCGACATTTTGAATTGAGAGTACTATCCAAAAATTCAGAAAAAGCTAATTTTTTGCGTAGTGACAACAGATGTTTATCTTTATGAACTACTTATATATAAATACCCTTGAGCATAGCATGGGAAAGGTTTACAAATATCTTTTTGGAAATTTGAATTAATTAACGCAAACAAAAAGACGGATGTAAATATACCTTGACAGTAAACACGATTGATCACGATTGATCTTTTAATTGTTCAAATTTCTCAAAAGTGTTAAGTACCCTATAGCTGAATTCTGCAATATTACAAATACCACAAAAACTGAAGTGCACAATAAAGTAGATAATCCTAAATTTTGCAGATTAAACCAACATTACTACAATGTCCTATTCTCCCATTGCAAACAAGTTCCAATCGTGTTGGCAATGTTCTGCCCTACGGTTGTCGCGCGAGAGGGGTTTCATTGTCTTCAATCACAGAATTATAACAAAAAACATACTTCTTCCTGCTTTACTCAATCAATTTTAGGAATATTTCACCTGATCAGAGCCGCTAAAAACTAACGCGCATCGAACTTTATCGTGCGACTCAAACGTTTTTATACATGCAAATCGGACATGGGCACTTTTCTGAACGGCCTGTGGTAGATTTTTAGTCCAAATTATGAATGGGATGTTTTCCCAATTATCGAATATTAATGAAAATAGTACGTAATGTCGGACGGAGCCTAGTTCTAAAGTGATATTTAGGGTTTTGTTTTGGGTTCATTTTGTAACTCATTTCTTGAAGAAAACTGAAGTTTTCATATCAATGAATATGTTTGAGATGTATCACGCAACTACTTCCATATTGCGTCAATGGAGGCATTTGGCTTTTGATGAGTGTTTTCTCATACGATCGCAAAGCGAATAAGTCACTTCAAATTTAAATGTCCCGATTATTGCTTCTCTTCCAATAAAAGTAACAAAACATATTGTAAGATCCAGTCATGTATGGGGTTAATGCACACCCAGATCTACTGATATAACAATTGCTTGATTGTCTTTTGTTGACGCAGTTATTTCACTCTGTGTATTTTTTACTTCTCCCGAGTTATATTCATCATGTATAGTGCAAGGAACGGGATAAATGAACATTCTCCACTGACAATGCACTGTCTCAAAGCCATTATCATATTTAATTAATACATTGTTGGAGCTCTTTGCAGAAAAGTTCACTTCTGATACGTCTGGTGCATCTCATTAGGGGACGACTGCATTAACTTGCATGGTACCTGAAACCCGAGTCCTTGCCTGAGCAAGTCGGGTGACAAACAGAAGACTTTTAATCCCCAAGGTGTGAATGTTCCATTGTTATGTTTATCTAATCCAGCTGGTGCTATTGTAGTGCCATTGTAGGAAAGGCAGGTCTGTGAAATTGATCCTCTAGGGAAGTAGGGTATTCCTAAGTTAATGAAGCCGTCCCGTAATGTGTCTCGAGACTTTGTCATCCACTGCATCGGATGCTTCCGGGACACGTTCAAAATATTTAATTAATGAAAAACAAAATATATTTAAATCAAGTTGAAGGAGACAATTGAATCTTTGACCAAGAAAACGTTTCAGCAAATAAGCCATGTCTGAACACCGTAGTTGAACCTTCAGAACGCTGAAGAAAAATTTGACATCAACAGGACAGCTGCTTTCAGTTGTAAAAGTGGTGTCAAACTCGGACAAAACAATTAAGGCCAAAAAAAAAAAGAAATGTTTCTGGTCAGGCCTTTCTTAAAAAAATGGTGCGGCGACGCGGATTTTTTTTTTTTTTTTCTCCTCCTCAAGGGAGGGAGGAGGGTCAGTTAAAGCGCCAAAGCGTAGCGGCTAATTTGCATAATCATTTGCATATCATTAATTTATATTTGCATATGGATGTAAGCTTGCACATGCATCCACACATACATGTACACTCACAACAAAATGCAATGGTAACACACAAGTGTGCAGTTTGAACATCATGGAAACTCTTTATTACACTTAAATAAATCATCACAGTATTGTAATTACAATTGCAATTAAAACAGAAGATTTAGATTGAAACTTTGAGAGCAAGAAATGGTTCGTCTGATTGGAGTTTCATTAATACATATATTGCTGATAAATTGTCAAAACTAGCAAACAAAGAGGAAATTCACAAGTTTAAGCTTTACACAATTCAAATGTAATTGAGTTTTATATCATTTTTGAACGACAAACACCGCGAATAATTTTTCATCACGGGGATAGATTTCAACCAGCGGCCCCCCCCCCCCCATAACTTCTACTGCCACTGGACATCGTCGTTCGATTCTTGATTTTAAAAATACCACCAAGATGATCACAAGACATGAACTAAGTACGACTATAATTCCTCGAAAATCAGGTGTAAAATCTTTCAGAGGACGTGTCAGAGTGGCACCACACGCGACGCCAGTATCAATGTCAACACGTTATAACCCGTCGACCAACATGGCCGCCGCCATATTGAAATTTATGCAATGTGAACTCGATCGCGATCGTGATCGTACCAGGACAAAACTCATCGTTGTACAATCATAATCAACCTCACCAGTTAACTCTTGTTTCTTTTGCGATCCATTTCGTTGATCAAAGCATGGGAATGTGATCAAAGGCCCTGCTAGTGCTACACCGCCTACCTCTGTGAACACTTGTCCGCGATGTATACTGAGTATTAAAGGTCTTTGTTGGTCGTAATAGTCGTTCTGGAATGAAAATTTGTGAACAACCCAGCCGATTCTTCTATTGTTTTAACGTTCCTCTCAACACTTACGGACAACTTATCTGATGCATACCATACTTCACACCTTCCACCAGGTTGAAAGTTGCAGTGAGCGCTAATGTGTAGACAATACATGCATCAGCTGGTAGCTACGCAGAGCGTGTGAACTAAAGGATGGCGGGACTATATTTGAAAGCGTAACGGGGAGAATCAAAGCGTACGGGGAGAGGCGAAAGCGTAGCGGGACCGCTATGGTCTGGGGAGAACACTGAGTTTTACAGTTTTATCAATATAGTAACATTTAAATTGTTCATGCAGTCAATGATCATGTGCCCCAAAGAATTTTCTCTTTCTCTTCAGCCGTTTTGGTTTGGTGTTATAGTAATCAGTATGTAGTTTGCCACAGCCGCCGGCCACAAACCAGGAAAAAAAAGGGTGACGCGCTGTTGTTCAAGTGACGCGCGCGCTGACCAGAAACATTTCATTTTTTTTTTTGGCCTAACCTGTAAATTTTACCTACCTGTCAACAGAAGCAAAGATAGGATCCTTAGGCGGTTTATTAGCGGTGTCTTGTTGTGTCGACGCATCTCGACGAAAGCTTACTCATCTGAACACATCACAAGGTTACTTGCCACACTGTGACCAACACCTGCCTCATTGCCGTTTGTCGCCATAGTAACATACCATGTGATACTGAAAACAACTCCTTAGTTCCTTGGCATGTTGTTGAAGAACGATCTCAAAGTCGTGAAACAAACTTTTTAAGGTATAATGCGCCTGAGGGGACAGATATTTGAACTCTCAATATTTTCCGATTCACCTTTGATCTACCACTATTTGGGGTTCATTTAAAAGCTCTTGGTATAAGAGAAATGTTATCGTCTTTCTCAGAATTAGAAATTTTTTCACCGTAGACTTAACAAGGGCGTGGCGGCAATTTTGAATATCTAATATCGGTAAATCTTGGGTAATTTATTTTCCTAGTACGAAAATAAGAACGGTGATCCCGATTTTTATTCCTGATTTTCAAAGAGAATCGTTGAAAATTCATTAAAGAACGTTTGAGTGAAAGTTTGTCTTTCATTCGAGGCGCATACCATTTTCAAGAGAGAAATGCACTTTGGGCATGAGTATATACACAGTAACGCGTGTAAAATATCGCTTAATTAAGAATTTACCGATAACACCGTATCAATCGATAATCATAATTTCTTTAACAGGGATCGATCTGTACAACGAGGAGGCGATGTCTGTTTGTGTTGTACTGAATATTTGCAACCCAAACTATTAAAATGTGGTACAGATGTTGAATCACTCTGGTGTACCGCCAGTGCTAAGTTCCGAGAGGAATTTCACAGTTACTTATTGGTTGCATATATCATCCACCGGTGACTGACCAAAAACTGGTTTCAAGTCACATCATTGAGAGTGTGGTGGACATGGTAACTCGTAAATCACCTAAAAAATGTATCATTGTTCTTGGAGATTTCAATCGAATGAATGTGAACAGGATCTTGAACAGTTGCCATTTAAAAGAAGTGTAGAAACCCTCAATCGTAGGTAATGCTTCGCTAGATAAAAAGCGTTCCCCCGTTTCCACTGGGACTACTTAGTCATTCAGATCATGCAATTGTCGCCATGAAGTCTCATCATGTACTTAAAGAACCCATCAAGACGGTAACAATTCGGTCCATGAAAGATTCAGATAAACGGAAATTTGCCAACTGGATAATTCACCATGATTGGCAGATGTACTGCAAAGTATTTCCAGTGAGGAAAGACCAATAACTTCATTCCTACAGTGTTAGCCGCCATAGATAAATACTTCCCACCCGAAACAATAAGAATCTACATTTCGGATAAGCCATTTATTCTCCGTCACTTAAATAATTAAAAACAAGAAATAGACCCTTTATAAATACTGGAGAAAGAAAGTAAATGGTGAAATTCATAAAAATAGGAAAAACTGCTACAAAGACAATTGATCAGATTTCTAAGAAATAATTAAAAAATTTGCATTTGATTCTGCCATTCCGTTAGTAAATAATATTATATAGGGCTCAGCCCTTGGTGTCGCGCCAGGGGTTAAGATTGGCAATGTTATTTGTATTGATTCATGATAAAATGTAATTAATTGTTACTTCATAAACGTTTATATGACAACTATGCCCAGTTTCCCTCTGATGAAAGCAGTTCACGTACGTACACGACGTCAAACCCTGCAGCAGTGCAGGTAGGCCTATAGATTTTCTGTAACGTGTAAAACTTTTGGACAAAAATTGGCAAGTTTTACAATGATAACAGCCTATTGCGTTAAACAAGAGACGTATCATGCAATCATTATCATTGCAATGGTAACCGCACTGCCCAACTTCCACTTGCAAGCTGAAAACTATAGCGTTCCGTCTAAAAACTGGCAATTTTTGAATTTAATTATTGACACAGGGGGCGCTTTTCTAAAATTCAATCCCAGCATTCTTTGCGTATGCCACCGTTCATATGCACGACAGTTTTCTCCCTTTATCTATATTAACGATATTCTGTATCAGCGACAAGGTGCATAATACATTTACTGGCTAGTCAAAGAGGTATATTTCATAAATGGCATATTATATAAAATAATTTGTTTCGTATTTGTTTATTTACGAGTACTTAAAAAAACATGGCGGCGCCCATGAAAGAAGGGTACACTTCCGGTTACTCGCATAGTATATTATGAATAAGCGCATGCGTAGTCACTAAGCCGCTGGCGCGACTATTATCAATTCATCATTTCAAGAAGGTCATGTACCCTCAAAATTAAAATATGCTGTTATCATCCCCATCGCAAAAAAGTGGCCAGCCCTCATCATTCGAATATTTTTGCCGAATTTCACTTACCAATAGTACGGCGAAAGTAATGGAAAGTATTATTGATAAATGGGTCAAACAGGAAGTAAAGTATAAAATAGATAGAAAGCAGTACGCTGGTCAAAATCTTCGTCGATGATTGCCTTAGTTTGTATGGTACAGACTTGGATTGAAAAATTGCAGAGTCAAAGTAATGTAGTTAGAATTTGCAACCTTGATTTCAGTATAGATTTCGACAAAATAAACCATTCAATTATGCTTAAAAACTACTCAATATGGGCGTGTATAGCAATATTATAAAATAGGTTGCCCATTTTTGTACGACATAAAACAACTGGTGAGAATCGGTGATTCACCAAGGTCAATGACATTCAAGAATGCATTCTGGGTAGTGACAACCATTTAATTTTTATGGATGACACTTCTTTCTGAGAAAAAGAGAGCAAAAATTGAGTCTGTGCAGAAAGGTGCTCTTAGAATTATACACCCAATCTTGTCTTACAGTAAATCGCTTTCTCTATGAAACCTTAACACTAGGAAACAAAAGAACAAAGGACATATATATATATATATATATATATATATATATATATATATATATATATATATATATATATATATATATATATATATATATATGATCTATAACTTACGTTCAACATTATGTAACAGCTACCTAGTGCAGCAGTGAGGACTTAAATCTCTAGCGAAACGGCAAGCAGCTGTGTTTTTGTGATTTGTTTTAAGTTTTTGTGCCAACTACATTTTGTTTTACTTTGCAAAACACGGTGTGATACACAGTATTAAGCTTGTCAACTCAGTTTGCACATGTGTAGAGTGCATTTTTATTATTAACATGTAAATTGAGGTCCGGATCAGAATTAAAATGCAAACAAAAAGAAATTTTACAAGTATAGGTATCATGTTTCACCAAATATAAAAGGGAGTAGAATAAGAATCCACAATCGAAAAAATTATGAAAGAAGTATTAAACATTACAGCTAATGGCCCTTTACGTCTAAGGACACGTTAAACACGCCTCTAGTCAGGGAAAGCATTTATTTGCACTTTGACACGTACGGATCTGACAGAGGTTGTACAGGTTAACTATTAAATGTATACTCAGAGAGATAAGAGCTATTTCGTTCCACACTCTACAGGTCTAATTAAATCCCCTAAAATGACTGATTGCATATCAATAAGGACGTTTATAGAACCCATATAGCAAATGAATTCTTTCATACAACAAACGAACAAAAGACCTGCAGAATTTTCAGAAATGACCTATATAACATGGCACAAACACACAAAACAAATATTCAAACTCAGAAAATCAAGAAGAATAGGCGACATCTGCTTATCAGTTCATTAATATCTGCAGCAAGGATAATCAAAATAAACAAAAGATTCGAGCATTAAAAAAACATGATTTGTCAAAGCAACAATAACAGAGTTTCCAGGGAATATTTAGACAATATATCATGTAAAAATTGCCCCTCTGTCTGATAACCACGTGCAGATGTGTTTAAGCTCTATGTTAAAACCAAATGTATTCAAGCATACTAAGTTCAAAGGTCAATGAAAAGAATGACTCTCAGAGCAAACACAACAGATAATAGTAGAGCAGATAACATAAAATTCGGCACTTTTGGTTATAAGCATGAAACTTGGTACAATTACTCATTAATTGATAGTGAACATTTTTAAATATAGATCTAAGTTGGCAGCGCCCTCTACTGACCAAGAAAGGAAAATTTTTCCCCTTTCATTATTGATTAGTAAGGTCAATTTTAATCCATATGGCGAGGAGATTCATTGCTTTAAAGATCAATGCTTTTGATATTTGATTGATATGATATTTCGATATTTTTTTTTGAAAAAGATAAATTTATTTCAACATAGTCACAAATAAAACAAATCTACATAACTGTGAATGCATTAAAATTACAATGTGTCTTGTCAGAAAAACCCCCAAATAATTAGCTGTTTAATTACAAAGATCATCATATGAATGCATTAAGGATGCATTCTTCTCCTTCAAGTCTTACAAGGCTTGAAAACTTTATGATAAAATCCTCAGTTTTGTTCATCATCTTATAAGTGAAATACAATGTATTCATCCATGAGGAGAGATAACATTTCAATTGCATGACATAGGATTGAAGGGAAACTTTAATCCCATCAAGAGTAACCGAATTTCGAATATTCCAAACTGTATATTTTACAAAGAAGTAATAAGTAATACAGTAAATAATGTCAGATGTTGCATTATTATCATTTTCGATTCCTGCAATTGCTAATCTTTTGATATTGATATTATTATCAAAGTTGTGTTTTCTGACAAAGAAAGAAATATATTTCTGCCAGGTTTCTTTAACATATTTACACTCAAACAAGATGTGTTCCAGTGTTTCTTCTTGGCCACAAATATGGCATTTCCCATCACTTAAATTGAAAGTTTTGGCCAGGCTTCCTGTGACTAGGCCTCGATGGAAAATCTTCCAATTTAAATCATTTACTGAATTGCTGACAATTCCTGTTGAATTAAGACGGCTGAATAGAGTAGCTTTGTAACTATCAGTGAGACTTAGATTCTCAGCCCATTTTTGACCAATCTGACCTCTGACTGCTGCCATTTCTTATCAACTAATTTCCAATAAAGTGACTTGGTTTTGACATCACTTTTTGTCAGACCATAATTCTCTAAGTCTAAAATATCATAGTTTTCTTCATTTTGGATGTTTGAAGAGATGATTTGTTTCCAGGAATCTGGAATAGTATTGAGGAGTGTTTCATACTCTGTCTTGATTTCCTCTTGCACATGTCTATTTGTACCTCCTCTAATTTTTGCAATTATTTCCCATTGTTGAAGCCAGTCATTTCTGTCATCATTCCAGATGTCCCTAAGCCTTAAAATTCTACTCTTTGACCATTTTTCATAAAAGAGGACACTTCCTTCATTCTTAATATTGTCGTTATACCACAGAACTTCTCTAAGAAGATTCTGTTTTGATGTTGGCAGATTCACTCTTGTAAGTCTAGTGACTTCCAGGTGTTTAACATATCCCCTACACTATTGGGTTCGTTTGTTGTTGACTTTGAAATTGAGATGGAGGTAGTGATAATCACTATTAAGTTTATTGTCATAACTCGCTATGAAATATTTTGATAAGCTGGCCCATTTAGGGGTCCCTTTATCTGGATTTTTCTCAAATAGTTTCATAAGCCACTTTAATTGGAGTGCATTAATTTTTTCTTCAATGTCGACAACTTTTTCGCCACAGTCATCATATCTTTGAATGAAAATGCCCCTTTTTATAACTTCTCGTTTGCCTCTCCAAATAAAATTCCATAATTTACTATTTGCTTCATTTATAATTTCCTTAGGTACGTGATCAAATGATGCCAGGTACCATAATTTTGATGCAGCCAGCATATTAGCTACTATTGCCCTGCCTTTAAACGACAGATTTCTAGTATTCCAGATCTTAAGGCAATTCGTAAATTTTTCCATCACTGTTTTCCAGTTTTCTCTAGACGTGTTAATATTTCCAAACCCAACTCCCAAGATCTGTAAAACCTTGTTTGAAAAATCGATCCCTTCCACTGAATCAGTGCGGTTTTTAAAACTCCCAGCCCATAAACCTTTGGATTTCTTTTTGTTCAGCTTTGCACCTGTTGTTTTTTCATATTTGTTGAACATTTCAACGACTGAGTAATGCTTTTCAAATTTCTCGAGAAAAGAGTCGTATCATCTGCAAAACTCTTAATTTTTTCTTCTTGTTTGTCTGGTAGTATGAATCCTGATATGCTGTCATCTTTACGAATATTTTCGGCTAGCACTTCTGCTGCCATGATATACAGTAACGGTGATAAGGGGCACCCTTGTCTCACACCCTTCTGAAGTTTCTGATATTTCGACATTTAGATATGGAGCTAGGTCATTATCGCCCTCTTGCGGTCAAGAAAGTAAACGTTTCCGCTTTTTTCTTTATTGACGCATTTCGGTAATTTTTTTGTAAACAACAGGAAATTTGACTGAATTCCTTGTTTGTATTTACCGAGATAATATATTAAGAGACCATGCCCATGATTCATAAGCTTAATGATTTCATAAATTCTGTCTCGAAGTCGTAGCTAAAATGAAAATCCGAAATAGTCTAATGAAAATCCTAAAGTCTACTCTACCGTACCTGTATTTGTAGTGAAAAGAAGCTACCCCGGTGGAAAACACTAGGACATTCAAGACTTTGCATTGCTGTGCTAATCGCGGTTCTTCATTTATAGTTAACATGACCTTCAGAATTTTCAAGATTATACCGGACTACTGAAACTGGTAATTGGAAGGAACTTCCTACATAACAGTCGACACGATATATACTGGGTTACGTGTATGTTGTTATTGATAATCGAATCCATGTCCATATGAAAGTACAACACATCAACTATTATAAGTAGCTCTGCTGTAGATAGATATGCAGGCTGTATTGATGAGTGGAGTATAAGTTATTTCTCACATGCTGATAAGAGTTGACTGAGAGGTTAATACGATCAAATTTACTCAAGTAAGCTTTTAGCAGTCACAGTCACTGCATTTAAACATTAAAGTGCCCATTGCTCATGATTTTAATTAACCTAGAAATTTATTACCTTCAAAATGTTTGTCATTCCGTTCGTGATATGATCGACGAAACGTTAATTTGAGGTGAGATTGTTAATGCCTTGTCAATAGGATGGTTTAAATTGGACGCTTGTAACAACATTTTGACAGGATTGAATTCGGTATGAATATTGCTACACAGATAAAATTTATCACTATTTTACGAGTTATACAAGATAACAATGTGGAAACATACTCGTTTGTGCATATATGTTTGCGCTAGTCAACTTTCCGATACTGTTTTAGTTCCCGTCATAGAAGGCAAAAACAATAATATCAATGAAAAAAGTAAATATCGTCCAATTGCGCTTTCGACATAGAAATATTGAATGTTTTCCTGAAACGTCACATTACCAGTTTCGGTTCAAATTTGGTCACTCGACCGATATATATGTGTCCTTGTCCTTAAAGAAGTAATCAATTACTTTGGAAAGTATGGTAGTTATTTCATCATCACTTTCATGGATGCCTCAAAGGCCTTTGCCAGAGTCAACCATTGGGTTTTATTCAAAAAAGGTAATTAATCGCAAAGTTACAGTTTATTTTGTCACATTTCTTCTGAGATGGTATCGAACTGAATAGATTTCTATTCGCTGGGGTTCATGTACCTCCATTGATTTACTTTCTCAAATGGTGTAAAGCAAGGTGGGATCTGTCACAAAACACTTTATATATATATATATATTATATTATATATATATATATATATATATATATATATATATATATATATATATATATATATATATATATATATATATATATACATATGAGGAAATTGAAAAAATCATTAACTTTGATGCGTTGTGGTAAGAAGGTAAATTTTGGTTTGACACAAATAATTTTAGAAGCAATAATGCGATTGTACGATGTGTGTATGAATCATTATATTTAAACTCTGAAACGACAGTGTTATGGAATAAGTTTCTTTTCGTATAAGTTAACCAAACTGTATATTTATAACCAGATTTTTTTCGCTGTTATATGGAGTCAGACATAGAGTCTATACTACTATTACTACTACTACTACTACTACTACTACTACTACTACTACTACTACTACTACTACTACTACTACTACTACTACTACTACTACTACTACTATTAATAATAATAATAATAATAATAATAATAATAATAATATTCTGTGTCCTCTTCAGAGAGGTAGATTCAGATCTCCCTCTTTAACACCCAAATGATTTTCAAGTCCAAAAGATTCCCTCCTCAATTCCTCAAAAACCACTTATATATGAATGCAGCCTAATTTATCCAAGTGATTGATCAGTATATCAGCACTCCTATCTTAATATCCCTGGCCATGTTTTCGATAGTCACATATGACAGACTTGCAACAGCTAATTTGACTAATTTCCAATTTTCGGTTCAGTGGTTATTATTTCTTTTATGAATATAATTAGTAACTGTTGAATGAACTAGTTAGAACTCCAATCGATGGTAATTTATTAAAGGATGTCTGATTAGCAGTTATTGATAAAACACATCTTCTCTTCAAAATTTATTTTCAGTAGATAACACTTAACAAACACGGCCATATTGAATAATGTACGACCTTTGTAAAGCGGCGGCTGATGACGTCATAGAATTCACAGAATTCATAGAATTCGTCATTCGAAAAACACTGATACTTTGCTATTGCATCGCCTTACATGAAGATGAAGCATTCAATAGAGCTTTGTCAATAACGCGGACTGTATTTAAAGCGTTGTCAGTGAGGCATGTGCACATCCTCTTAATTCTGACTCCTGTTGACACTGTGACTTTAAAATGACACATCCAGAAAGACAGTCTCCTTTCAACGGCCATGCAGACTTATCGCACAATTACAAGCTCCATAAAGATCTTTATGCCGGTGATCGTTCTTTCACTACGTGATTAATTATCCAGTCCTTGTCCTCAGTTTGACTAGAGTTTACCTGCACTCTATTAAGATCTTGTGCAGTTTAGTATCCATTGGGAGTGATGTACAAGAAGTCGAAGATATATTTTGCGGATGTTAGATTCAACGTTTTGAAGTAACTTGTCTTATTATTATGACGCTCTGCTTTAAGCATCAAAACAGTAATTTTCCACGAGGACATATATATACTTTGATATATATATTCATATATTAACACAAATTACTTCAAGTAATAATATTATATATTTGTGTATCAATCAAGTTTTACACATACATATATATATATATATATATATATATATATATATATATAATATATATATAATATATATATATATATATATATATATATATATATATATATATATATATATAGATATATATATATATTATATAAAAGATTGTTATTGATTTTATCTTTACAACGTTGTATTGCGTGTGGACTCACTCGTCAGGAGACAAAACTGATGTGAATACCAGAGATACATATAGCCTTATACGCAAATTGCGGAATATTTGTTACGATTGACAGTAGCTGCCTAACATGTTTTGCTACTGTTATGAACATAAATCTACAATGAGAAAAGTGAGTTATGTAGCAAAGTGAATTTTTAAGTAAGTTGTTGCATGCCAATGTCTTCCTTCTTTGTCGGCATGAGGACACAAGTTCTGCACAAGTAGTTTATATCTATCTATCTATCTATCTATCTATCTATCTATCTATCTATCTATCTATCTATCTATCTATCTATCTATCTATCTATCTATCTATCTATCTATCTATCTATCTATCTATCTATTTTTCTATCTATCTATCTATCTATCTATCTATCTATCTATCTATCTATCTATCTATCTATCTATCTATCTATCTATCTATCTATCTATCTATCTATCTATTATTTACTGAGAGAGATAGAGAGGGATTTATAGACAGATAGATAGACATGTGCATACACAATGTGCATATGCATCATATGTAACATTAGCAAAGTATGACAGTCTAGGATATTTCTATGAGTTACATTTTAAGGGGACATATTGTCAAGTTAATGAAAACAAATAGTGAAACTTTATACAACAAAAGTGTTTGTACACAATGTGAATATGCCCATGTTAAAAATTAACAAACAATATGATAATCTAAGATATTTCTATGAATTACATTTGATTTGGAAATATTGTCAAGTAAATGAAAATCAACAATGTCTTCAAAGAGCCAAGAGTGAAACTTTTTGCTTCAAAAATCTACCATTCAAATTTATTAGGTCAGTGGAACATAAATATTAAGACCTCATATTTACAACAATGCTTATTTGGAAGTTAGCTTGTTATAAAAAACCCAACTTTACTGGAGAGATATAAAAACAATTATCGGGTGACATAGTAAAAATAAACCATTTCAAATAGTTTAACATAGTAGGCACCTTGGAATTTCTGATATCAATTTCGAAATTTCTCTTCATGCTTTGTTAGAGCCGCATTAGCTGAAACTGTTTTTTCGATCAGATGTTTGAGATCAAATGCACATTATGTAATAAAATGTGACGACAGAACGTTTTTTTTTTTTTAAAAATTTGGCGACGAAGATACAAGGTAAATGTTAACGAATGAATAATTTCCGAGTTGCACCTCAAATGTGGCCGCCGCAAATGTATGCAAAAGCACGTGAAATAAATCTATATACTTACCTACGAGATTACAAAACATCCCCGAAGATAGGATGGCATATTCTTGGTATGTAAAATGAAATCATCAGATATTATTCTCTTATATATTTCTTCTTTCGTTGAAGGAAAGTACGAGTGACGTAATGACCGTGTCACCACTCGTCATCAATTAGTTATGATACGGTTATTACGTCACTCGTATTTTTTCGAGCAGAACGAAGAAAAATAAGAGACTAATATTCTGATAAACTGTATAAGCAAAAATTTCATTGTATCTTTTCAAATTAAAAGGCAACCCCGCGATTAAACTTCTGAAATACTTTCTGAATAATATCAATACGATGTAACAGAGTTGTCAATCATTTCTGGCGGTCGGTTGCGTGAGTGAGAAAGACAGCGCTTAATTGCATCATTTAAATTTGTGAACGGTGCGAATGCCAGATGACCTCACAAAATACGTACCTTCCGCCAAGTTATACACGATATTAAAGATAGCACTAGCCTAGAAATTTAACTTTAGACAAAATTAAATTGTTATTCGAGAACAAAATCGACTAAATTTCATCAGCGCGAACACTCATAACTTCGTGCCCGACCGTACCGTGGTTGCAATGCTCACAGAACCCACGGTAATGCGACCAGCATCGATTTTGTTGTTTCAAAAAAATTTCATGTTATTTCTTAGGAATATATGGTCTAAACGGATACCATATTTGCAGCAAAACTAAACTAGAAGGACTAACATTTACCGAGTGGATGTATTTTGTCAGATTCTAAAAAGTATGACTGATTTTTACAAATTTTCACGCGAGACAAATTTGGGTCGAGGGAGAAATGCTGGCCCCATGTTGTTTGTTTACATTGAAGAGCACATCGAAGATAGACGCAAAAAGTTCCGACGCACCAAAATTGATGACATAGACGCGGGTTGTCGTGACTTGTAACGACCAGAGAATAAATCCCATTATTTTCTGTTTAGAGACAACAACATTGGCTCGTGCATGTGATAAGGGAAATTTAATACAACAGCTCTCATCAATAT
Source organism: Ptychodera flava (assembly GCF_041260155.1). Taxonomy (NCBI): domain Eukaryota; kingdom Metazoa; phylum Hemichordata; class Enteropneusta; family Ptychoderidae; genus Ptychodera; species Ptychodera flava. The sequence goes on from NC_091929.1 coordinate 31,466,587, forward strand.
TTTCCTTATTTAAACATTGAAGATTCTATTTCAACACGATAGGTACTAATTTGGGAGAATAGAATATTCTAGTAATGTTGGTTTAATCAGGAAATTTAAGCTGATTTACTTTTGTTGTTTTGCAATACTTGTTTTTATGGGTACTTTGTACTGTTGTAATGTTCAGCGATAGGGCACCTAACACCTCGATAAATTTTAACCATTAAAAGATCCTATTCTCCGAAAGTAGTTTTAATCGTGTTTTTTGAAAAATATGAAAACAAAAACGAAGCAAAACAAACCCATGAGGATTGAAAAGCACTTCTATTGATGATATAAAGAAAACACAAGCATGCTCTGGATCAGAGAATAGTTATGAAATTTTTCACGGTTCTATTGTCACCGACAATGAAAATATTACCAGGACAATTTCTCTTGGCAAGTCATTACAAATAAAGCGGAACGTTACAGATAGTCAGGAGACCCCTTAACATCGTTATCATTGGTATCATACCCCTCAACATCGTCACTATTAGGGAGTATACACCTTAAAATGCGTGACCATTATCTTCTGTCGATCGGTGATAGGATATTTTCCCAAATACATGTTATTTGTGCGGAGGCGACGTCTTGTCATTCTTTTCGTAAAGCATGATCTGTTCTGTTATAGGTATACAGTCACCAGTAATCTTAATATGCCCATATATGGTCAAAGGGACGTTCCTTGGTATTCAAAATGCCCATGTGAGGGCGCTGTTTTTTAAAAGCGGCCACCCTGCTTAAATCTGTGACTGGTTAGATTTTCTCTTTCAATGCTAACTGTGGCAACATTGGAACAGGTGACCTTTAACTGGTACTACGGTTATTGTGTTTTCGAGACATTTACTCCTCTTTCACTTTTGCCAGCTCTACGCGTATTGGGAGAAGAGAGGCGAATGGTGGACATCTTTTCCATTGTCGTGGAAACTTGTAAGCAGACGTTTCCATCACGTGGTCGATCAAACGCTTTTTGACAGTTACAGATTAATTACCAATGTAACGTCGTTGCTTCTAGCTTAAGGTGTAGGATAAGGCAGTAGATGGCACTGGCAGACGGTGGAAGTCATGTTAGACGCTGATGATATCTGGCAATGAACGAAATAGTCGATTTGTCCAAAGATATGTATTTCAAATAACTAGAATTATTTTACTTCAAACCGTATAGGTTTAGGTATATCCCCGGGCTTTGGAAATAAACACACTTGCATTTCAACAACGTCATTCAACCTCAAATGACCGTCATGGTTCTCCGAGCTCAATGAGTTGATCAAAACAGTTTCAGGGTCTATCGTGCAATATATCTCCAAGAAATACAGCAAGAAGTCTCTCATTTCACAATTACTATGATTTTACAAAATACTTGTCTTCTAGTATCGGACGGCAAATGCACTTTGAAAGACATGTCAAGAACAAACAGCAAGTAAAGAAAAGGCAATTTCCAAAGAAATACCTACCTTCATAATTTTTTTACATTAGTGATATAACAAACACATCTTAATCTTGTCTATGGTCCGACGGGTTATTGCCCGATAAGATAACTCTTAAATATAAATTTCTATATGTTCCCATTTTAAGATATGCTTTATTACATTTAACCCTCTCAGTCGGCACACTATTTTATTTCAATCAGTCAGTCAATTTGTTTGTTTGTTTGTTTGTTTGTTTGTTTACTTCTATGCTAGCCTACTTCTTCGCTCACATGCTCGGTTACAACCTCCACGCATACGTTTGAGGAAACTAAATGAATCAGAAATATTTCGGTTGAGTCAGAGATGATATCCACTTAAATACCTTGCATTTGTCAGTGCTCCAAATTCGGTTTCCATCGTCCACAGTGAAACACTTTGTCTGTTTTATGGCCATAGAGAACTTGACAACATGTCCTGGTGAGAAATAATAGGCTCCGATAAAATTGGAAGCTTTGAGAGCTCTGTATAGCATATGGGAAATACCCGAATGTGTGAATTTGACATGCGCATTGATATTCGTGTACGTTGTGTCAATTTTGCGATATAGAGCTGGAAATACGACATCGTACGTTATCATATTTGCAGGTCACTGCAACCCGTAGCTGTTATAATTTATATGTTACGAAGGCAGCAATACCCAGTTGACAACCGTGGCAGGGGAACGTTCACTACATGTTTTGGCAATATGCACATTATATTGTACTTGGAAACTTTCTCTTTGTTTCGCCACGCTGCTATATAACCAATCACGTTCTTGATCATTATGCCTCTGATACTTTTAATGCGGAAAATATACAGAACCCTCAATTAACATTAATATAGCATGCCTATTTATGTATAAAAATAAATTTGTAATAAAATGGAAAATCGTTATTGAATGTTAACCAGATCGTCAAAAAGTCCAAAACATAGAGTGTATGGACATTTAGATATATTATGGTAAACTTACTGTGTTGAATGGCAAATGATAGGTAATAAACCCCATTTGACAGAAAATACCGCTCTGGGATAAAGATTTTTGAATGGTCTCCTTCAAACTGAACATCCACGGAAAACTGATAACCACGGTAACTATCAGAATAATCCACAAGTTTATTGAAGACGTACGCTGTAGTGTTACCGTATATAGTTTCTGAGCTTTTTAGCGAGATGATGATCGCTTGGTCTGGTTCAGCTATCTGCATGTGGATATACATGAAAGTCAACCACAGGACGGTGGTATCATTGAAATATATGCAGGCATTAGGAGATGAACTGATACTAACTAATTGCCTTCAATGCATATGATGTTCTCCCTCAAACGCGAGAGTAGCCAACATACATAGATAAATAGACACAGATGGATAGATAGATAGATAGATAGATAGATAGGTAGGTAGATAGAATAGATAGATAGATAATAGATAGGTAGGTAGGTAGATAGATAGATAGATACATACATAGATAGAGGATAGATACATAGATGCATAGATACATACATACATACATACATACATACATACATACATACATACATACTGTTATATTAGAAATGAAGTTGGTGATATTGGCTTCTTCGAGATATGTCCCTTTTATTGTTACATCTGCTGCAGATTCAAGTAGATTGGTGGCAAATGTGATTTGTAAACCTTCAGTTGAGTCCGTCACTAGATTGTAAGAAACGAGTAAACCTTTTAGCGTACAGTCGCCAACAGTGCAAATATATTGATATACATGAGAAGTAACTTAATGGCAGCAAGTACAATATTTTTCTGATTGTTGTTATGCACATATGTTATTCATGCGTGCGTTCCTCAAAATAACCTTCTTTTTGTGGACGGTACTTCTTCAGCTAAGGAACATGAAAGGTCATAGAATATCGTGACCTTATTTGCTGACGATCGTTGATTCGAAAAGAAAGTATCAACGCAGAGGTAGATGTTCTGATAAACGGGGTTGAAACAGAGATAGTTTCATTGGCTTTTTCAGTGACTGATTGTATAAATCATCACCAGATTCGCACAAAAAATGCTTGCAAATGGTGCGTTCTGATCGGGATTTGAGGTGTTGTTTTGGCTATGCCTGACATCCTTCTAGACAATGTTTGAACTTCCGCAGAGTTGATTTCTTTATTCTTGACTGATATTACTGCTAGTGCTATCGATACTAACGCTTGATAGGTCTTGGCAACTCCCAAATAATCGTTACAGTATGTCTATTTTTAATATTGCTAACAAGTCGATGCAAACAACTGTAAATACTTTCAAAAGCTGCTTACCTTCAAGGTCATTGCCACCTTTGTCTGTATAAGACAAACTCAACATGTCAGTCATCAATTCGTTACTTGTATCACCTTCCATTTGAAATGAACTTCTGTTTAAACATACCATCTGCATAAAAGTTGTAAAAAAATTAGAGAATTCATATATCAAGATTTATTTTAAAGGAATTCATGTCATTTCGACATTTGAGCGAATCAAATCGGGACTTAAAACAAAATACTCCTTTAAATCTAGCGTGTGAACAAAAAACCTGATAATACAATGCAACTTATTGTCCAAATAGCGCCTATTTCAAAATCAACAGTATGAGTGCAGTCCATTGAGGCCAACAGTTTCCGAATACATTCCATAGAAAAGTACGCATGCGTCGAATAAGGCTACTGAATTTTGCACTAACGACTTTTATTAAGCTAACATGCCAAGGACATTATCTAATCAATGTATTAAACATGGAGGGCCGCCAGAGTAACCGCTGGGGATTTGATCACTGCTCCTCCCCTCAGTCGAGAGACTATTGTACCTGCGCATACAAACAACGAAGGACAACCATGCCATCGTCTTGGTATTTGCTCACACCTAATGGACTAACTATTCCTACACAGACTTCATGCCTTTAATCAAAGCACATGTTAAAGACTATCTTGAGGTTTCTGGAAGACTAAGTTAGAGTTCGTTACAAAGGCGATACACCGTATGTGTCATCTTTATCAGCTTAGGAGATCACTCAAAATTTACCCACAGACAGGCTTTTCTGATACAGTCAAGAAGACAAAGCTACCAGCGTCTATTTATATGCCGTCATTTTCGCGCAATTCATTGCCAGGAAGTTTCCAAAATTTGGAAGCAATAATGCAACATTTATACAACAAAAACTGAATAAAAAAGAAGTATAGCTACAAGAATCCAAATTAAACCTACAATTCTGTGTCCTATGTCTTCAGCTGTTACATTACGGAGTAATGTCTCTGCTGGTGGAATGCTAAATCCATTACCGTTTCCAAGTCTTTCAAAGCAGCCCGTCAGATTTTTAACAACATTGCTTTCCAGTTTCAGTTGCACTGATGGTGTGCTAAAAACGACGGGGCCACTACCAGGTTCAACGTTGCGCAGCGCGAACTTTGACAGAGAATCCGATGTGTTCAGTACAGAACTAATCAAACGACGTCTGTTTGTCATAAACCCCTGCTTTATCTGAAGACACAACTACAGATATCGCTTCATCCATTACCTGCAGGACATCTTAAAGACAACACATTTACGGTAATTAGCACGTTTGCGTAATGCTATACATAAATGCTGGAAGAATGTAGGCATTGTTAAAACACGCAAGAATATATTGAAGCGATCTGCTTACCAGGTGGCAGACCACAGAAACTGCTTTATTTGCTAACACTTATAAAATATTTCAAGTATAAAATTTCATTGGTAAGTTTTCATCGCATTGACCATCTACAAATGCTCTAAAAAATTAAGTTTAACGTGTCATATTTTTATGAATAAACTTATGGACAGATTGTAACCTATTATGTAACACCGAGCGTTGGGAAGTTAAGGTCAAAACTTCCATTGGGTAAAGCCAACGGGGAACTCTGTTTAAAATTACACCATTACAATCGGTCTTTTTCGTTTTCCTTCTTTCGTTTTCAATGAATTCAAGTTGCTGCCGAGAACGCCAGCCCGTCATGGTTTATTGTCAAGGATAAGAACATGTCTCCGTGCATATTAATTTCCAAAGATTCCTTCATATAAGTTGCTACATAGGAAGAGTGTATTTTGTCATAGATATGTGATTATTTACCTAACTGATGCAAACATCTTGCCCAGCATAGAGCAGTGCCACTAATTGATAGTACACTGTCTAAGTTAATACATAACAAAAATCTGGTTGAGAAACGTAATCTTAGGTGTTGTCCTCTTGTGACAAACTAACAAACTTTCCAAAATTAAATTTTCGACCATTCTCTATTCAATCAAGAATAAAAACCAGAGATCACCCTGCAAAGTTTGGTGTTAGAGAAACAATGAGCAAGCATTTACCGATTTTTGAAATTCAAAATAGCCGCAAACCCTGTGTTAACCTCATCGAGGAAAACAAAATATTCGATTTTTGAAAAATTTGGACTGTAAAATTTTCTTGTTCAATGAGCTTTAAAATGAGCCCTAATAAGCGGTAGATGAGAAAAGAATTGTAAAAAAATCAGAGTCTGAATATCTATCCCCGAGGCGCCTTAATATCAATGGGATTGCAGTGACACTTACCATTGACGACATCACTTCTTTCTTCTGACGACAATTCAACATCGTGAAGTGCTGAAATTGTATCTGACAATTGGGCAATACCTTTAATGATCTGTTGGCAATATCATTGAAAGCAAGACTTTATCAAATCGACATATGGCATAGTCTCAAAATGTAACACAGCCTACATGAACATTTACGAGTGAGTCTTTCGGTGTTTTTGTTTGGCACCTAGGCGCTTTATTAAGCAGCGTCGGGTGCTTGTGTTGCTGGACGCTGCTGTATGTGCATCTGTCTGTCTGTCTGTCTGTCTGTCTGTCTGTCTGTCTGTGCGTGACTTGCTAAGTTTATGTAGGATGTTTATGTACAGGAAATGTGTCCTGTACAATGCAGAAGGCATGCACGCGCACGTTGCAAAATTTATTATAGCGATTGATTATGGTGAGGTGATAATAAGATGTCCCGTATTATTTTATTTAGTAAAGCATACTGGGCGTTGGACATTAGACAGAAAGCCTTTAGTATGGGGTCAATCTGTTGTCAAATGAAACTTTGTGGATCAAGTGGAATAGATTTCCTGGTGATTATTTAGTAAGAAAGGCTCCGGTAAAAGGGATATCCACACAATGGCATGTCAACATGGCTGCAAACGAACGATATGAAATAAAAAGAAGGGGTTCGAGGTATCAGAAAACGAAACAACAAACTAACGTCTATCAATTTCGTGTTTTGATTTTTCGTTTTACATCTCAAAGAAGGGACACATATTCCTATGAAGTGTTACTACAAAAAGAAAATTTACACGCACTTTTTATCCACAATTTTTATTATAACACATGGATCAGGATTCAATCATAATACAATCAACGCAGAGGGCGCGGTAACATATTAGTCTTTTACTTGTATTTAACGTTTAGATAAATTATCAATGAAAACATGCGAGCGAGACTCTCATTTATACATATTTAATGATGTCACTCTTTTATTAGGTTTCGGAAGCTTTCATGTTTAGTGAGAACGCCAGGATACACGTATTGTGTTCTGCGTTTATCAAGGGACTGTGAAAATGCATTTATAAACATGTGCTCATATGTAAATACACACTTACCTCATCTGTAGATATATTGGAGTATGTCTCATTCGCCGACGTTAACAACGGTCTGACCATACCTATGTTTGTTAAAAACAGTACAGTACAGGATATTTGTACAGGGTAAGAACTCAAGGGACAGGTAAACTAGGAAGTTATGATTATTACAAACTGTATCTATCTGTCTATCTATATATATATATATATATATATATATATATATATATATATATATATATATATATATATATAATATAACAGAAGTGTCTTCAAGTACAAAGAAATAATATCTGTTCTTTAAGTTTCTGCAATCTTCAGACAGAACTGAAAGGATTTTTAGCTCTACACTCTCATTAATATGGTATGGAAGTACCGTTCCGTTTCTAGGTGGTATTAAAGTTTTAGTGGCGACATTTTGAAACCAACTCAGAGCGTTTGTTTCTTTAAACCGCATAAGTTACTGTATCAAATAAAATAGGCGGATTTACTTCATGGTATAACAGTGCAGATTGTCCTCACGAAGAGATATTAATATTTCTTAAAAGTTACGCGAATTGCGCATGTTTCAGATAAAAGATGCAACAAAATCATCCGGAAAGCACAACTAAGACGCTTTAAATAAATTCTTTGTTTACTGTCCGCGTGCTGGGGTAGGATTTCAGAGAAAAATAAGAAAAAAAACACATTGTCAACGCTATTTCAAATGAAATATTATTTTTCAAAAAAACCGACTAAAAATTGAGCTTATGTTAACACACTTGTGTTTTTTGTCTTTGTTTGCCCCCCCCCCCCCCCCCGCTGGCTGGTAGGTTTTTCAAAAATCCAAGGACGACAAACAAAGATTTCTTTAAATGGCCTATTCCAAAAACCTCACACGTCAGCACGGATGCGCGTACGCCACTGCGCGCCGTCAGACGTTTGCGTTATTACCGTAACTAAACCTCTATAATAACGCCATTCGTTTACCTGTAAAACTCGTAAATCGACCTAAGTGTACAGAGCAAAGAATGAGGCATAAATCGAAGTGTAAGAAGAACAACGGTGTAATGTAAATTATCTTCATTTACATTACACATGCTAAAGATACGATCATAAGAAAAAATCAATTGTAAGAAATTTGGGTTATCAAGAAATATGTACCCAGGTATTAGATTACCACAGTGTATATTACATTTTGATGGCCAAGTTCAAGAGGAGGCGTAGCTCATGTTCAGGCAAAAAATTACGTTTTTGATATATTTTGTTGAGGAATATGAAAATTTTGAGTAAAAAAGTGATTATAGCTCATGTAGCTATAATGACGTAACTTGACATACCTTTTACAGAGACATTGAAAGAGCACGAAGCAGTATTTCCAGATGGATCCGTGGCCTCACAAATCACAATTGTTAGGCCAATGGTAAAGATATCTCCTGATTCATGACTACACGACACAATAACATTTTCCGTAGCAGCATCTGTAGCATGTGGAGAAGGCCACGTGACTTCTTTCACTGGGTTATCAAGATATGTACTGGTTTCGATATCAGCTGGGCAGTCAATGAGAGGTGGGTCCGTATCTGCCAAAGCAAATTTAACCTAAGTTTAAGTAATAATGACCTTACAGATATGTACTATATTATGTACCCAGGGTTATTCTACCCCAATGTTTAAATATTTACGGTTTGTCTTCTTATATGCTATCTAGATAAATAGATATTATTTAATGTCAATGTAATCTATATAGCAAAGTTTTGTCCCAAGAGAACAACATAATACGTCAAGACGAGCACAGAAAGAGACATAGACATGTATGTATGTATGTATGTATTGTATGTATGTATGTAAGTATGTATGTATGTATGTATGTTTGTAGTATGTATGTATGTATGTATGTATGTATGTATGTATGTATATATATATATATATATAATATATATATATATATATATAATATATATTATATATATATATATATATATATATATATATATATATATATTAACCGTACCCTCGGTCCAAGTTCAGAGATTGCCATAAAGCCATTATGGAGATAATCGGGAGGAAACACCGTATGCATCTCGTATATATATATATATATATATATATATATATATATATATATATATATATATATATATACTCAATTTCAAAGATATAATAAACCTGATTTTACAGATATAATAACCTTATTTTACAGATCACTTTTTTTCATTACATTACTACTAAGAGCATTTTTATACCTCAGAGAAGTCGGCTGAAAGGGTGACTATTAGACTAAGTAACATTTTCCGTAGATTACTGGTAACGCATCGGCTCATTTACCCTCTCATGATCGCACTTACTAGTCTTATTTATATAAAGTTCACGTTTTAATCTTTCAAAAAAAAGCAACAACAAAAGGAAAAAAAACACACAGATATCATCTGCAGCGTCTTAAGTTAATTATACATTTCAATATTTTTACGAACGCAACGTTTGCTGATTGAAACAAAACTTAAAGTAGTTATGAAATGCACGCGCTTAACCACATTTAGACAAAATGTGCCTTGGCGTGATAGCATACGGCAAATTATTTAACAAAAGAGATATATATATATATATGTATATAAACATAAAAGCATTACACGGAACGTTACTCGAGATTATTGATTGTAAATATTGAACAAGATACAAATTATACATGTATAATATAAGGTTATGAGGTTACATTTATGAAGTTATCAAAAAATACCTTTCACAGAGACATTGAAGGAACACGAGGCAGCATTACCAGCTGGATCCGTGGCCTCACAAATCACAATTGTTAGGCCAATCGTAAAGTTACCTCCTGATTCATGACTACACGACACAATAACATTTTCCGTTTCTGCATCTGTAGCATGTGGAGAAGGCCACGTGACTTCTTTCACCGGTTTATCAAGATATGTACTGGTTTCGATATCAGCAGGGCACTCAATTAGAGGTGGGTCCGTATCTGTCAAAGCAAAGTTTATCAAACGCAAAATTTGTAATGACTGTACAGACATATTCTATATTATATACCAACGATTATTCTCCCCCTAAATATATTTAAGCAATAATGAACCTCCTCCCGGCCCGTGATGAGCAATAGCAAACTTTGCACGACATAATTTGCCGAGTACATTATGTCGTGCACAGTTACCTTGAATCCGTTATGGGCCGGGATTACATTATTGTTATTAATTTATAGTTTTGGCAATGCCAGTGCATTAGTAGATATGTAGAAAACGAAGAAAAAAGGCATTGTAAACTGAGTTTGCATTCAGTTAGCATCGTCCGGCATGATCGGCCCTGAATCTGTATACTGTATACCTTTATACACACTCCACGCTGCACTTTACACCCTGTTCATGGTTCAATCGGAAATAAAAAGCTATGTATTTTCGAAGGAAATGTAAAGATACTGCATTCCTACCGCCTATATCGAACTTGAAACACTAACTTTCAATATCATGACATTCAAAAAGCTGCGACATGTGAAATGCCAGACATAGACAAAAACGGAATATTCATGAATCGACAACAACGCCTGTTGTAGAGGCGGCGCAGTAAACCTTAAACTGGACGACATCCAGGGCCTATCTTCATGCAAATGTTATGACCTATGCAAATAAGATGACCCAGGCCTATCCACAATACAATTACTCAGTACATGTACACATCATGGTAGAATGTGATCCCGGCCTATCGACAAATACGTGTGTACACGCTATGGAGATGACCCAGTATACAAATAAATGTACGGTACAGTCAATGCATCAGAACTAGTTAGCCAAGATGTTAGATTCACGGAGAGTCCACTGTCGCAATGATTGTTGGTCGAAGCTGACCTTGAACCGAGAATTCAAATGGCTCTGGAGATATTTTCGTGGACGCTACCGGTCAAGGTTGATGAAGGCTGCCGTTTTTGGCCCGTTCATGACTGGTTCGAGTAGCTTTTCACGCTTGCCTCGTTTACATGGCAACTGACGTACATAATGTGCCATGTGTAAAACCAAGCATCATCTTAGAGTTTGAAAGCGTACTGAGTTTTGTTTCACAGACGCGAGCCATATTGTAAACGACGTAGAGTAGCAGTACTGCATACTATTGCATATCGGTCTGGGACTGTATGCTGAGCGCGAGACAGACAGAGAAACGAAAAGTGCATGCGGGAGGAGTGAAAAAAAATAATAAATCGTACAGCAATGCATTATTATCGATATTGTGCATCATGTTTAAGATTATGGTTTTATGTATAACATAGCTATCCCATAATTGCCCATCTTTTTAAATTCGCAGTCCTTTATTCTGTGACGTAGCCACTCGATAGTTAATATTATATGATATTTTATGACTTGAATTTAGTTTGTATGACTGACAATGAATGACCGACATTGACCCCTTCTGCACGTGGTGCATCGTGAGAACGATTCCTTTGTTTATTTTCGTGACCTTTGATGTAACCGTTCATCCGTTTAGTGAAAGTATGTTTAATAGGCGAGCGGCAGACACACCATTTTTCACACTTAATGTACCCACCTTACATACGGCCACATCATACATCATTTGAAAGCTTATTATCTCTACTTCAAGAAAATTACGATGTGGAGCTGCCAAGTAGGGCCATAACCCCCTAATTTGCATAATTCACATGGGTACCCAATTTGCATAAATGTGATATAAAATTAGGAAATTCATTGTTAACTACTCTAAACATACTTTTAAACTATTGAGTGATATATCAAATGAAAGGTATTTGCATGTAGAATACAAAATTGATATCCAAAAAGATATTTAAAATGGTTTTACTGAAATATTTTCATATTAATACTGAAAAAAATATTTAACCCTTTTGAATAACAATATCTTAAAAATTTGAACACATACAGCCACATCATACAGCCACATTATACATCATTTGAAAGCTTACTATCTCTACTTGAAGAAAATAGACAACATTTAGTTGTCAAGTACGGCCGTAGCCCCTAATTTGCATAAGTCCCACGGGTACCCAATTTGCATAAATGCGATTAATATTAGATATTTATTATTCACTACTCGAAAAATACTTTTAAACTATCGAGTGATATATCAAATGAAAGGTATTTGCATGTAGAATACTAAAAAGACATCCAAAAATATATTTAAATTCATTTTACTGAAATATTGTCATATTTATATTGAAAAAATATTTTCCCCTTTTCAATAACAATATTTAAAAAAATTAATACAAAAAGCCAAATCTTACAGCATCATCATACGTTATTTGAAAGCTTACTATCTCTACTTCAAGAAAATTGACAATGTGGAGCTGTCAAGTACGGACGTGGCCCTTAATTTGCATAATTTACATGGGTACCCTATTTGCATAAATGCGATATAAAATTAGAAATTTATTAACTACTATAAACATATTTTAAACTATCGAGTGATATATCAAATGAAAGGTATTTGCACGGAGAATACAAAATGGATATCCAAAGAGATATTAAAATGATTTTACTAAAATTTTTTCGTACTAATGTAGAACAATATACTTTCCCCTTTTTAATAACGATATTATAATAATTTTAACACATAGAACCGCATCACACAACCACATCAAACGTTATTTGAAAGCCTATTATCTCTGCCTCATAAAAATGACGATATGCAGCTGACAAATAGGGCTGTAATGATTTAATTTGCATAATGCAAACGGGTACCTAATTTTCATGAATACAATATAAATTACAAAAATCAATTGTAAAGTACTCTAAACTTACTTTTCAACTATCAAGTGATATATCAAATGATAGGTATTTGCATGTAGAATAGAATCATGAACTCCAAACGTGTATTCAAAATGTTCTTATTGAATATTTTCAATTAAATCGTAAACGTTTTGACTAGTTTATAATATTCAAAATATTGTGTACTAATAACGAATAATGCTAAGGTTTTGGGGATAAATATCTGAATTTGTTTTGCAATTGATTTTTTGTTTATTAAGGATACGAAAACTGGAACATTTCCTGTCTAATTCCCATATAGCTGAACAACAAGAATACATAAAACCAATTGGAACTAATTTGGAATAATTGGGTCTTCATATTTTGCAAATTTTCTAAAGCGTGTTTTGTGCTCCATAGTTGAGTGTTGAAATATAACAAGTTACTCTTAAAAACATTACAAGTAAAAGAAAAGCAGATGAGCTTAAATTTGCAAATTAAACCGACATTACTTCACCATCCAATATCCCAAATTAGTTCCAATCTTGTTATAAATAGCTGTGTGTTGAATGACCCTTTTGTATTATTGATGTCATTTTTGTTTCAATTTCTCTAGAAATCTTGTTTGATGGAGACATCATTGGTTACTACATCTGTGTTACATCTGTATTTTCAGTTCAGTTATGTGGAATATGTAGACGGAAGGCACCATATTTCATTTATCGTATTTATTGTCATATAATGAAGGAAAAGCAACTCAACACACCGTTCATATCTTCGTTGTTTGCATTTTGTGTATGATATTGTGTATATTGTCAGTGTATATTATGTTTGGCTGTTTTATATAAGTGTTAATTAGCCATGGCGATTATTCTAGTTAAGAGTAAAACACTAGCACCACTTACAAGTTGGTACCTTATGCTAAAAATACAAGTGAACAAAATGACGCCCACGAGGAAAGTTCGTGGACCGCCCAATTATAAGTGGATGATGCACTCCAACCTTTCACAGATCAAAATTCATTACTATTTTCTCAAATAAATTGTGAAAAAATAAACAACATACATCAAAGATACGACAGATTTTACACGGAAAATTGAGACACTAAAAGTTCCGGCCAATGCGACATTGGTAACACTAGACATTGTTTCAATGTACACTAATACAACGCACAATGAACCAATGGAATCAGTCGACAGAGCATTAAATCAGGAAAGATCATCAAATGATTGCATAATCAAACAACCAACAACAAAATACATGATAGCTATGCTGAAAATAATCTTGAAAAACAACACTTTCAAGTCAACAGTGAATTTTACCGTCATGTATTTGGGTGCGGTACGAGATCTCCAGTTTTACCAGAAATTCCCGACATTACATTTCACAAGACAAAATGAGAATAATTCAGCAACACACTGAACAAATATCGCTCTGACTGAGATTCAGAAACGATGTATGATTCTCATTGGAACTCAACACGAGCTTAATGAATTCATATCAAACATGAAAAAATGCATCATACTTTCAAATTTTCGAAAGCTCTTCTCAAGAAATCATATCGTTAGACCTCATTATCTATAAAGGTCATCGGTGGAACAAAGAGGACATTCTCGACTGCAAAACACACAAAACCAACAGATAGATTGCGGTTCACGAAACCAAACGGCAACATTCAAGGGCCTTGTTAAACGCGAAACATTACGATACATTAGAACAATCATGCAACAACAAGGCAATAGAGAATACAAGATATTTTCGAGATAAAAGTAATGAAATGCGACCAAACGATTCTAAATCTTGTTAAATTATTACTAACTTTGGACAATCGGATGACATTTAAATGTTATTAAATTTTCATTAAATTAATTTCAAAACCTTGGAATCGTAAATAGTAAAAGGGAACCAAAACATTTCATATGCCTATTGCGATCAAAATCTCCAAGTACCCCTCTACAATCTCCCAAAATTTTCGAATCCAACCCGAATTCCTCTGCCTCTCACCGTTATTTGTGAGCGTAGCCTAATCACATACATAAGAAACGGAAATATAAGCGTTACGATGATGCCAAACTTCACAAAACCTACAACAGTCCGATCTCCGATTCAAATGAGCGTACACAAATACAGCCTGAACGAACAGTAGACATCCTAGCTTCCGTACTTGAACAAACTGAACTTCAGTGGAACAACTCGATTGGTAACACCTACAATCATTCAATCAGTACACATGTTTCACCAAAAAAATGAAGGACTGATGAAAACAGCTCAGTACTCTCAAAAGGTAGCATCAAAGGATCGCGGTGTCACATTAGTCTTGCTACCCCATGGGGCAGAACACGTAGATTAGGGTTACGTCTCGCCATGGCAAATCAACACTATACATAAAACGGCCAAACATAACATAATATACACTTACAATATACACATGTACCGTACACAAAATTCAAACAACTAAGATATGAACGATTTGCGGAGCTGTTTTCTCTTATTACATGTCACCAATTGTGTCTGCTGTCGAATTAATCTTCCCTGCACAGACCTTTGTTCCTGCCAAGGCAGCGATAACTGTGGCAACCCTTTACTCATGACAATGCTGGTGAAGAAGAGGATGATGAATTCCTACAATTACTAGATTTACTGGAAATGACATGAATGATTTGGATCATGAATCATGCCATTACTTTGACTGCAGCTTACTCTGACACATTGTTCAGCTACAAAGCTACATTTCAACAACTACAATAGTGTCTTTCGTGTGGATCTTTTTGTTGCATTGATACTTAAATTATTTTTTTAAATACCATTATTAAAAGAGGAAATATTTATTTCGACAGAAATATGAAAATATTTCCGTAAATTAATTTAAATATCACTTTTGATATCAATTTTGTGTTTTACATGCAAATACCATCACCACAGACCATATATCACTCGATAGTGTAAAAGTGTGTTTAGAATAGTTAACAATGAATTTTCTAATTTCATATCTCATTTCTGCAAATTGCTTACCAGTGTAATTTATGGACATAAAGGGGTACGGCCTTCCTTGATAGCTCCACATTGTCAATTTTCTTCAAGTAGATATAATAAGCTTTCAAATGACGTATGATGTGGCTGTATGATAGGACTCTATGTGTTAACATTTTTAAAATATTGTTATTCTAAAGGGGAAAATATTTTTTCCATATAAATATGAAAATATTTCAGTGAAATCCATTTCAATATCTCTTTGAATATTAATTTGTATTCTACATGTAACTACCTTTCATTTGATATATCACTCGATAGTTTAAACGTATGTTTAGAAAAGTTAACTATAAATTTATAATACTATATCGCATTTATGCAAATTGGGTATGCGTGTTTATTATGCAAATTAGGGGGTTATGGCCCGATTTGGTAGCTCCAAATTGTCAATTTTCGTGAAGTAGAGATAATAAGCTTTCAAATGACGTATGGTGTGGCTTTGTTTTGTTGCTGTATGTGTTAAAATTTTTAAAATATTGTTATTCAAAAGGGGAAAATATTGTTTTCCATATAAACATGAAAATATTTCAGTATAATCAATTTCAATATCTCTTTGAATATCCATTTTGTATTTTACATGGAAAGACCTTTCATTTGATATATCACTCGATAGTTTAAACGTATCGTTAGAGAAGTTAACAATAAATTTCAAATATTATATCGCATTTATGCAAATTGGGTACCCTTGTTAATTATGCAAATTAGGAGGTTATGGCCCTACTTGGCAGCTCCACATCGTCAATTTTCTTAAAGTAGAGATAATAAGCTTTCAAATGACGTATGATGTGGCCGTATGTAAGGTGGGGTACATTAAACTCCTAAAATAAGGCCCTTTTTGTGGATTCGCCGCTCGCCTATAACAACATTATGTTGACAGATGTACTGAGGCGCGAGCGACTCTCCTGTCCTTTTCACGTATGTCTACTCTTTTTTAGTTAATTACAGATGCATTCCAAAGGCATGACAATATGCAGATTTAGAGACGATTTAAGTTGTACACTTTCAAGACAGAGAGACACTTCACTTCACGTCTTGACGCATTCCTGTACAGAGATGTAGACGCTCTGAGACCTTGACGCACTGACCTCAGTGAGAAGCCCAGTCTGTTTGACTGTGGTGGACCACGTCTTTGTAGAATCTCTTGCGACGCCCAATGACGACGTTGACTGTGACCGACGCCCATTATTAGACTAGTGTGAGACATAGAAGTTTTACCGTGTAACTAATGTTACCCAGCTGAAAAAGTGCTAAAACTTAGAGTATATTTCGGTGTATCGTTGCCGTCTCTTATAAGTCTACTGCCCTGACGTTCCACGCCACAGAGTGTAAGCATTCGACAATAGCTATATCACAGCCACGCTACGTGACAATTCGTTTACCAAATAAATCAATGTATTATTATGCTCACTTTGGGGCCGCAATGCAGGGTAATCGGATACATTATCAGTAACAGTCAGGGGTATGACGTCACAAATTCACTAATATTGAGAAAGCTATAATATGGTACATATTTACGTTCTTACACTGATGTGTCATTTCTGTAAACATACATAATATCGATACAATTTATATAGCAATGTAATTTCACAAGAGACAACTGTATGTTAATATCTATGTACTATGCATACATGTAAATGTATATCCTATGCATATATATATATATATATATATATATATATATATATATATATATATATATATATATATAAATATATATATATATAAATATATATATACACACACACAATATGTATGCAACGTGCCCTCCCGTTTATCACCATAATGGCTTTATGGCAACCTCTGAACTTGGGCACAGAGAGTATAATATATATATATATATATATATATATATATATATATATATATATAATATATATATATATATATATATATATATATATATATATATATATATATATATATATATATATATATATATATATATATATATATATATATATATACATAACTGAGTTGATCAGGATAATCTAAAATATTACATTTCCACTACAAATTTGTTTCGTATAGGCTGCAGAGCCGCCTACACTCATCGGGTGGCTGTGATCGACTGAAACTTTGGGCGGAACGATTTCTTTTGTTTTGTTTTTGTTGGCACCTGTTTGTTGCAAAAGGTTGAATAATTAGTGACTGCACAGAGAAATTTTCTCCTGTGTCTGCAGGTCGATACTAATTCGTTTCTATTGTTGAGGGAGCACATTTCTGGATATCTGAGGAGTATGAATTTCTCGTGGAGGCACAGATTGCATTTTTTTGTGACGTTGGAGTATGGATTGCATTGCTTTATTATTTTCCAGTCAATCCTGTATTCTGTCTTTGCATCTTTCAGTGACCAGATGTGCTTGCTCAGTTCGGTGCTGTTTCTGTATTTTGTGTTGCGGAATGATAGCATGTGGTTATTATATCTTGTTTTGAATGGAGTCTCCGTCAGGCCGATGTATGTTGCGTGTGTATTGTTGTCTTCTCTGGTGACCGTTGCTTGGTAAACCACGCCCTCGGTGAGGCATTTTCCTGGCAATGGGCATTTGCTCTTTTGTCTGCAGTTGCATTCTTTATTGGCGATGGTGGCGGTTGTGTTCTTGTTTTCCATTTCCTTGGCAAGTACTGATTTGTTGTGTGAAGTGATAATACTTTGCATGTTCGGCATACAGCTGTAGCTTAGTTTGAGTGTATTCCTGTTGAATATCTTCCTGAGTGGATGATCGTGGCGGAAACATTTGTCGATTAAATGTAGAAATTTGCGCCCGATGTTGGTGTTGACGCTATTGTCAAACGGTGGGTTGAACCATATGATGTTTCGTGTTCTTGTGCGTTTTTCCTGTTGTTGTACGGTTTGAAAGTGAGTTGGTGGTCGTAGCCGCTCTTTTTGAGTGCATCTTGGTATGGCGTGATGGCTGAATCGAATGTTTGTTTGTCTGATGATATGCTGGTCAATCGTTTGTTGATGGATTCTGGTATGTTGCGGATTATGGAGGGTGGTGGTTGCTTCTGTGGTTGACGTATAGCGGGATGTTGTTTGGTTTGGTGAAAGGCTTGAAAGTTTCAGTGCGTAGGTCGAAGGTCACGTCCAGGTAGTTGACAGATTTCTTGTTGGTTTCTATGGTAATTCTGAAGCCGTGGTCTTTGAAAACTGCGCATATTTGTTTCTTTATGTTCTCCATTTTCCTAGGTGGTTCGTTAAGTGCAGCCAGGCCGTCGTCTCTGTAGAGGCCTGCCTTGTCCCGCATATCGGTTTAAGCAGTGACAGCAAGTAGGCCCCAACAAGCTCGCAAGTTTCTGCGCCGTCGAAACTGCCCATTGTCACATCAAATAGTGTGTCTGTTGTCTTCTTACACCAGGTTGTGTTGTCATTGAAAAGTAGTGATTTCTTTGCTTGCAAGATGATGTTTCTCTCTTCGGCAGTGATCGTGTTGTAATTTGATGCAAAGACCAATGCTTTTTTCAGTAAATCCTCTGTTATTGATGGGTAAAAGTCAACTATGTCAAAACAGATGAATGTGTGCTTGGATTTGTTGGGGATCGCCTTGTACCAGTTGATGACAGATTGCGTGTTTTCCATTGGTTTAACCGCTTTTCTTTGCTATATTTGTGTTCACCCGTTCGAGGATTTTTTTGCTGATGATGCCGATTTCTGATTTTGATGGGTTTATCAGTCTGCATACTGGGTTGTTGCTGAAATTTGGTTTGTGGTCTTTCAGTGTTATGAAAGCGTCTTTTTCTGCGATGGCATCAATCCTGTCGTCTAGCTCAAGGTTTTCTGCAATCTTTTTTTCCTCTTTCACTATTTTGGGTTTTGTATTTTTCGGGGCTTTCTTGTATGATTTTGTTATGTTGTTCTGTAAAAGTTGGTTGTACTGGGCTGGTTCCATGCGGTAAAAGTTTGTTGTTTTGTCAGCTGCTATAAGGAGTTTGTTGTCATTTCTGATATTCTTGACATATCTTGTGCAGTCACTAATTATTCAACCTTTTGCAACAAACAGGTGCCAACAAAATCAAAACAAAAGAAATCGTTTTCCGCCTAAAGTTTCAGTCGATCACAGCCACCCGATGAGTGTAGGCGGCTCTGCAGCCTATACGAAACAAATTTGTAGTGGAAATGTAATATTTTAGATTATCCTGATCAACTCAGTTGTGTATTTAGCTCTACTCTAGTATCGAGCACTCTACTCCAGCTGATCTTGAACTAAACAAGTATATATATATATATATATATATATATATATATATATATATATATATATATATATATATATATAATTGCATTAATAAGAGCACATTTTAGATAGACATCAGAGAAGGAGGAAGTTAACTAAGGCTGACTTGCTGTACTTTCCTTTCCCGGACATGTGATAAAGATTAGGGTTTATCGTACGTTCGAAAAATTGCCAAGTCGGATTTTTCTCCCACACACACTTTTCCAGATAGAAACAATTTATCCATCTTTTCTTGAACTACAGTGACAAATTTTTGAAATCATTTAAGCCCATTGGATTCTTCTGACAGGTCAATGGAAAGTATTATAACGGCGTTATCTGGTATTTTCACCTTTCAACAAATCGAATGTGCTGACGTCATTTCTCAAATCTATTATCAACTTTCCTAACGAAGGTTATGGCCATCAGACATTCTGATGAACACAACACTCACCAGAATATCGAATACATGTAGAACACGAGCAGTGGTCATCAGTATGGCCACAGTAGCCTTCCTTAGAGCAACAAGGAGTTGTTCCATACGGGTCACACTCTGTTGGGCTTCCGTCGGTAAGGGTGAAACTCGGACCGCATCTAAAATCATCCCTCCATTTTTTACCGCTCTGTGCAGCTCCTTGAAACGACAATCAAATAATTGAGTGGACAGGTGAGTTAGTGAGCGAGCAAACGAGTGAGAAAAAACAAAACCATGAGTCGTAGGTTAACGATAACCGTTGCTCAATTAAAAGTAGTAGTAGTAGTAGTAGTAGTAGTAGTAGTAGTAGTAGTTTTTCAAATATCTTTATTTCACACAGGTCTCTACATACTAAAACTGTAACAGGAAATGTTTACATTGCCAGGAACCAAAGGAAACATAAGATAAACACAAATAAAAGAAAACCACTACAAAGTGATAGTCGGCATTGAATAGAAAACGTCATAAATGAAAAAATCAAATATGAAAGGCATATCAAAAATCCCATCACTTAATAATTCAAAAGAGTGACACAACCTACCAATGGACAAAAGCAGGGAAGTTTCTTAAATGTGAAAATTGATTTGACCATCATGAGTGTCACAAAGAATATCAACAAAAGCCAAAATAGTGTTAGAAGAATGTAAATTTTCATTTTGACGATGATATTCAAATTCAAGTCTCTATCCGGAGAAAATCTTGCTTTTAAATATGTCCAAAGGATCAATAGAACCCTGACATATTTCTTCTTGCTAAATGAATACATAACTTGGCCATTGTAGAAATGTAAGCAAACAGAGACATTGCACGTCTATGAATAAATACAGAATTATTGACAAGAGGATTAATGAAAAACCATGCAAATTTGACAGCTTGTCTAGGTAAAACTAAACGAGATGCTGAAGTGATGACGGTCGAAATTTGGGTCAACGAATGCCAACATAATGGACCTGAAAAGAATGTCTCTAATTTCTTTTATGTGCCCTAGTGTTTTTATAGGTAGCTAAAAGTGTTAGACAAGGGAGCAATCACAAGCTCCGCGCCGCTAAAAGACTGACTGATAATATGAAGAAAGGTAGGGTAGTATTTTTGTTTTCTGTCACACGCTTTTCGCAATAAAGCAACGATGCTTCTCTCATAAGCGTCTACCTCAGCAAACAGTACAACAAATGCCCTACTGTAAAATTCTCATTAAGGCCTCACCAATATTAATTTTGCGCTTTGTTGGTTTTAAGGAGCATTGCATGACATAGAGATGAACAATAGTCTTAATTGTCTGTTTAATGAAAATCTTTCAACTAACCTCATTACTTGAACAGTTTCCAAAGGTAATTGTGTTGTCATAAAAGCCATACATCGGAACCCTTTATGCTAGTAAGTCACTATGTATAGTCGTTAGTCTATAAATGAAAGATTAATGGCTAAGTGCCTATTCATTAGCGTTTCACGACATCGTGAATACAGTTAATGCTTTAGGTTTTGTAATACAACCAGTAAAATATTCAGATTTTATATCTTTAGAACTGTTCCCAGTGTTTGTGTTGATAATGCTGTTACCATGTACCTGATTACAATATTGATATTTTCATCTGAGTTGCTTTAGATAAATGTGATATAATCCATTTTTAAATACTAATTTGGAATTCTTTTAAGCCATTATATTGAATAGTAGGATAGATATGCATAAAACATACCTTTATCTGACAGGTATACATTAGCTTATTTATCGTCATTTATGGTCCGGAGATATTGACATATTTTAACACTTAGTGGACCTGGCCTTTACGATTTTTTATGCTAAGTGCATTTTAGTCATTTTGGCATTTATTCATTTCATTTTTACGCCAGAAAAACCATGCATCTAGGATGTTTTTAAGCCCGTTGGTCCCTGTTTCTGATTTCTTTAAGACTGGTTACAGTTTTGAATTGAAATGTAGGCACTTGAAAATGCAATGCACAGTAGTGACCTTGAAACCATAGGGCTTGTATAAGCTACAACATGACACGCATGTCATGGTACATTGATCATTTCGCCACACAAATGGTCATATCGTTATACGAACTAGCATGGTTATGTTGGCTATAGGACATTCCTTACACCAACTTTCAACGAGATCTGTTTAAGCTTAAAAACCTGTGGACGTGGAAATGTCTTCTGCCAGCCATGATGGATGAATTTGAGAAAACTGAAGAATAACGATATGGAAATGTAGAGCTTGAATTCTTGATAAAATTGCATGTATACGATGCTAAACATAATTCATAGGAACCGGACGAAAATCTGAATGACTCATCTTTGCAAAGTTGGAAGACAAATCAAGAACCAATTAAAGATGCGCTCACTGATAGAATTCGACAGGAACGAAAATAAAGATGCACGGCCTTTTTGTTGTTTTGAATTTATTTTCTGGTACTTCAGAAATCACCTCACCCAACCAATCCCCAGCATAAATTAATAACGTGGACATTTAAACGAGCCATCTCTCTCTCTCTCTCTCTCTCTCTCTCTCTCTCTCTCTCTCTCTCTCTCTCTCTCTCTTTGAAGTTTTGTCTACTGATGAAGTGTTGTTGCGGTTTTTTGTTATGTATTGAGGTACGCGCACAGAAGTTAAGTTTTTGTGCTGTTTCGCACCTTAGTTGGCTAGTTATGTCAGTGCTAGTGATCAGTATGTGATACAGTGGACCTGTTTGACCTGAAAAAAGTGAAACGGATTCTTTCGGTAATATAGCATTGATGTGGTTTATGGCATTTATTTTTTAAGATGCTTGTTTATGATAATTAAGTGTTTGTTTCTTGTTGCTGTTTCGTTTTCATGGAGATTTTTGGAGAAAAACCCTTCATTTTGGCACAGAAATTGCTATTGCTGCAGTTTGGTGAGGCGACCCTAGGTAAATATGCCTACACACGCGATTCCATGGTGACGATAAAGTAACCCTTCCTTTGTAAACTTCCGTTTTCCGTGGCATTTTACGTAGCGACATTTTGACTTAATTCGTATTTTTAAAATAAATGGCAATTTTAGCATACTTTGCCCAAGAAGTCAGCAAACAACATTTTGTCCTTGTGTATGCAGTACAGACAGTACCGTTTGTGAAATTCGTCCGCGCATTATTTAAGTACATTTGCTTTTGCAATCATACCATGTAGCGAGGAATATTCAAGATTTATTATCGTTGCAAAATCGAAAATGACATTTTTACACATACTTGTTGTTATTGAAAATGGATCAAATGATTAACAGTTTTTATTTTATTCGTAATTTCAACAAAACAATCCACTGCAAAAACTCTAAATATACATATTGTTTATTTTGTACAGCTGCATCCGTGGTTACAATGCACGCTTTTGACAATACGATGGTTTCAATCGGGTTCGAACTCACAACGTACAAGAAATGGCTGTCAATGAACGCAAATTGTGTTCAGTACTTCATATCATATATAAAGTGCAATCTACATCCGAGATGAATCTAGCCAATCTATTCCTGCCTGGCCTGGACATGCATTAAACATTAATGATTAATTGTACCTTCAAAATCCGATATCTTGTTTTTGCGATTAACTTCAACAAAAGAGTAAAAATAACTTACTCAAGGAAACAAATTAAAGTACTTTAGAGGCGTTAATTATTCACGAGGCTTTAATTCGCTATTTTCGATGGAACACAAAGTCCGATAAATTAAATCCCAGTGAAAATGTTAAATAACAAAGTAATATATTGTTTTAATGGCAAAAACAGTGAACTTAATGTTAACATCAAAAAAGTAACATTAAATCATCTTTAAAATCCTCGTTAAAATTAATGATTTTACAGTTCACCGCTCGACCCTGTAAAATGGGCACTTTCCTGAACGACCAGTGTTAGTACATTGTGAGTTCAAATTATGCATGGAATGTTTTCCCAATTATGAAGAGTATGTAGTATCCGACGGAACATAGTCTTACACATATTTTTTGTTTTGTTTTGGTGTGTTTTTTTTTGTGTTGAGCCGTTTTAGTTCTCATTTCTCCTAGAGAACGAAAGTCGTCACATGAGTATGTACGAGTTGTGAGTCGTAAGCAGCTATTTGTTTGCTGTAGCATCAATTGAGGCATTTTGCTTTTGATGGGTGATTTCTTACACGATCGAGAAGCAAATGAACCACTTCAAACTTTATTGTCCCGGTTATTGCTTGTCTTCTATATAAGGTAACTGAATCAGTTAGATTGTCAGATCCATTATTGAATAGGATTAAGAAAACGAAGACCCAAGATAAGATCTATACGTGCCTGTATCCTTTAGTATACTGATTCTGAGAGAGCTACTGAAATGTTCAAATTGAGAGAGAGAACACTACAAGTCGCCATACATACCGTTTCTGTTTTACAAACCCGTTTGCTGTTGCAAGAGCAGGGCTGTCCGAAACATCATCAAGGTTAACGAGGTGACTTGGCCCCCTACGGTAAACACGTGCAATGTTACTGATTAGTCTGATTAGACACTACTTCCCCTCTTGGGAAATGCGCGGCCTCTGACTTGGCAATGTCTACAGTAAGTTGGTTTAAGGTAGTATGCTCCTCAAAAATGAAAGACTTACAAACTTTTGCTCAAGTTTTCCTCAAGGAATATTTCAATCATTCTCTTTCAAAAACAAGAATAAAAATAGGGGTCATCGTGCAAAAATTTGAACTTCACAAAAAATTTACTCAAGATTTACCAATATTTTGAATTCAAAATGACCGCCATCCCTGTGTTAACTCTGTTGAGAAAACATTAAATTTTCGATTTTCGAAAAACTAAGCAGATGAGAAGTTTTCTTACACCAAGAGCTTTAAAATGAACCACCATATATAAGTGGTAGATCAGAAAAGAAATGAAAACAGTTTGAGAATATCTGTCCCCGACAAGCGTTCTACCTTAACGGGAAAGTACATGTAGCTTTAACTTTTTATGACTTTTACACTTTATCATTTTGCATGTCAATCTCAAGTTATCATTCTCAACACAGTGTCCGTAGATGTAAATTGCACTTTTAATGTTTCCATTTGAATTTTAACTCTGACTTGAATTAATCAGTCAATAACAATGTTCAATGTAGTCTACACATGTAAGGCAGGCTGAGTTGACAATCTGAGTACAATGTATCTCAACATACTTTGGAGAGTAGAACAAGAAAGTATGATTGACATTTAAGACAAAAGTAAAAACTGTTGTGAAAAATCACCAAAAGGTACATGTGTATACTGTCTCCGTTAAAATTAATTGGCTTAATTAGTGTTACATTGTGACTCAATCAAGAAAAGTTTGCAATGCCTGATGCAACAGTTAATTGATTGTCTGGTCTTTATGATTCAGATCTTTCAATTTATTTCGCTTTCTTTGACTACCTCTTGCATTATGTGCATCATGCATAGTGCATGAAGTGGGATAAAGGAATGTTCTCAATTGACAATGCGATGTCTGAAACTGATTATTATACTTTATTAAAACGTGTACATCATTCACGCTCTTTGCATATGGGTTCACTGAGATGTTGCGCTTCTGATGCATTAGATGATCTGTCACGAGAATTTGTCATCGACATTATCGGATGCATCGGAGGACATATTCAAAAATATTTAAACTAAAAAGTGTAGCTACGATCCAGTTGCACGACATAGCTGACTCTCTAAACCATGATTTTTTTTCTGCAGATACGCCGCCTCATAATATGTGTAAATTGAACTTTCATCGCGCAGGGGTAAAATTAGGTATCGACAGATAGCTGTTTTCAGTTGTGTAAAAGTGGTATTAAACTCGGGAAACCAATTAACCTGTACAATTTTACCTACCTGCCAACAAAAGCAAAGATAGGATCCTCAGCAGGTTTGTTAGCGGTGTCTTGTTGTGTCGAAGCATCTCGATGAAAGCTTACTCTCTAGACACATGACAGGGTTGTTTGCCATAGTATGACCGACACCAGCCTCATTGCCGTTTGTCGCTATAGTAACAAACCATGTGATATAAAAACCCAATCTCCACAAAGAGATTGAAGCGCGGTGTGGAAGCAGTGCGTTAAGGATAATTCGAACCGAGCTAGAGGCTCTCGGAGTAGTGACGCGGGCCCCCACCAATCTCTGGTGTAGGCTAGTTTGAATATTCAACACTGGGACTTATTTCAGTCCTGTGCGCGCCCAACTGCCGTAGCAAAACGTAGCAGAAATCGTAGATTTTTTGATACGCGCTGTCCAGCTAGAGATCGCACTTTCCGTATATTGGTAAAAATAATATGGTTATACGAATTTATTTTGAACTAAATGAAATGATAAGTGGCCCATGCGGGACTCGAACCTCCATCCCCCAAGTACATTTCGGATGCTCTACCAACTGAGCTAATGGATTAGTCGAAATTACAGTGGTAAGTCCTGTCACTTAGATGGGGCTCATCATTTCATGTGCGTGTATAGTGAGTTTTGGCTGAACTCATTACCTAATCTTTCTGTCTAAGGATTCTATGGATTCAACAGGGACTCACACACAAGTCACCAACTTAGGAATTTTTTTTATGGTAATGAGGATCAGTCAAACGAATGATACAAAGCAAGAGAAGTGTAATTTTTTGGTTTTAAATTGTGACTCACCTCACTATACGAATTTCTATTTATTTTGAAGTGAATGAAATGAAAAGTGATCCATGCGGGACTTGAACCCACTTCTCCCGACCAATCTTTCCGCCTAAGGATCATATGGATTAAACGGGGACTCACACAGAAGTCACCAACTTAGGAATTCAATTAGGTGTTCAATTCGTATAGTGAGGTGAGTCACAATTTAAAACCAAAAATTACACTTCTCTGGCTTTGTATCATTCGTTTGACTGATCCTCATTAGCATAAAAATCAATGCCTAAGTTGTTGACTTCCGTGTGAGTCCCCGTTGAATCCATGGGATCCTTAGGCAGAAAGATTAGGTAATGAGTTTAGCCAAAACTCACTATACACGCACATAAAATAATGAGCCCCATCTAAATGACAGGACCGACCACTGAAATATTCTGATCTACCTCTTAACACCCGAATGATTTATCCCAGAGACTGCCTCCTCAATTCCTTCAAATCTCGTAATTACTTATTTATGAATGAAACTTAATTTACCGGAGGGTTTAATCAACAGCCCAGCACTCATATCTTGGTATCCCTAGCTATGTGTTCGATGATCACATGTGATATACTTGCTGCAATTGATTTGGCTTATTCCAATTTCAGTTAGCAATATTTAATGATCGCGACTATATTCGTTACACCATAGGGAAAAAGTGCGTGACTAGAGCGAGAAACTGACGCTTTCTCGCAATCGGTGAGAATCTGTTCTTATTCTCATCGCTGTCGGTGAGAAAATTTTAATCTCCACTGCAGATTGGTGAGAAATGCACTCCTTGGCGAGAATCATGTGTGAGAACAAAATCTCACCGGTGAGAATGGAAATTCTCACCGAGTACTGCGAGAATTGAAATTCACTGGCGAGAATCATCAAAGACTCGCCTTTCGGAGTCTTTATGATTCTCGCCAATAATCGACGAGTCTTGATGATTCTCGCAAGTGAATTTCAATTCTCGCTGTACTTAGTGAGAATTTCCATTCTCACCGGTGAGAATTTGTTCTAACACTTGATTCTCGCCATAGAGTGCATTTCTCACCAATCTCCAGTGGAGATTAAAATTTTCTCACCGACAGCGGTGAGAATAAGAACAGATTCTCACCGATTGCGAGAAAGCGTCTGTTTCTCGCTCTAGTCACGCGCTTTTTCCTATACTGTTAATGGACGAACTTTGTAAAACACGGTTGATAACGTCATAGAACTATTCCTTCAAGTCTCGTAACTACTTATTTATGAATGAAACTCAATTTATCCGACAGTTTAATCAACAGCCCAGCACTCATATCTTGGTATCCCTAGCCATGTGTTCGATGATCACATGTGATATACTTGCTGCAGTTGATTTGGCTTACTTACCAATTTCAGTAAGTAATATTTAATGATCGCGACTATATTCATTAATGGACTAACTTTGTAAAACAGCGGTTGATAACATTATAGAATTCATCACTCATTTTCTGTTATTGCAACACTTTACAGTAAGATGAAATATTTAATAAAGCTTGGTCAATAACAAAGATTGTTTTTAAAGCGTTGTCAGTGAGGCATGTGTACATCCTCTACATACTGATTCCTGTTGAGAGTTTTACTACGCATGAGACAGCTGAGGTGCTGACTTGTAGTTAATTAATACGCCGACATAGACAGCCGATCAGCCCGTTGGCAATGTTTGCAGAGCAACTAAAGTGGTGTGTACACAGCTTGGAGAGAAGAAACGGACTTGTAGGTAATATTGAAGAAAGCAGTTAGATGGTTCAGAGTCGAAAAGTTTATTTTGAATATTGTAGTCAAAATTAATAAAACAAACCATTCCACAAAGAACCGCGCCCCTCCCTCATCAAGAGGACTGACTCGTTTTCTCCCTGTGGGTAAACGTCTACGGAAATGCCTCCGGGGCCATTCAAAGTCTCGCTCGGTAAAAGGTCAGCTACAATTAATGATCATGATGGCCGTGGGCTCTCCGTTGATCTACCATCTCGGCTACCTATTTCTGATACATCTGTTGTAGATCGGCGACAACTTTCCTCATCGGCTTCGACAAGCACCCAACGACAAAGCCTGTTTGTCAACTATGCCTTTCAAGCACCCATTTGCAGTTTTCCCGTTCGCCAAAATTCAATGGCTCTTCTCAAGAAGCCATCGAGAATTAAATTTATAGACGCAATTCTTAATGCCATTTAAGGGGGCGCTGCACCCACAACAGCATATTTTGCTCAAAATCGATTTTTTTTGCAAATTTTCATTCAATTTTGATTATTTGTTAACCCAAGATAAGACAATATTAGGTTGGTTCACCTTTTAGCTTGTCAAGTAGTCGCAAATTGTGTGATAAAGAGCTGTTAATTTATAAAAAATAGATACAAGATTCTGTCTTTCTTCCACTTTCAAGATTTCCAAAAAAATTTTCTCAACTCTGACTGGCTCAGAATTGTTTTGAAATTTTAACATTATATTCTTCCAATGCTATATTTAGTTTGGTAATGTAGATCTTACATTTTAAATAAGAGGCATTTAAATATTACTTATTATATATTTATTAGTGTCAGTGTTTCACTCCACGCAATTTTTCAATGATAGATAACACAAAATAATACTCGTTTATTATAAATATACTCTTGTTTTAAGTAAATATGACTTTAAGAAAATAGTATCACGTTTGTGACTTGATCACAATTTATATCATTAATACTAAAGTTTTTTACCTAAAATACTCAGCCCCTTCATCCTTTGAGTAAACTATTGCTACCAAAATATCCCTTTGAAAATGTGTTGGCAACGTGCAGCTCCACCTTAAACATTTGAATCACACCCTTGAATTCTGTTGATATTGTTTGTAATCAAATATTGTAGTACAAGTGACATATGATCGTATCGATCAGCTGACACCATGCAGCCATGATGTCGATGCATGAACATTCCGTTTTAAATGCCTGGCATTTTACGTGTTTCAGCTTTTTTGATGACGTTGAAGTTTCAAGTTCGATATAGACGGTAGGGTGCAATTACTTTTCATTTAAATCTAAAAAACATCGGTTATCATTTTCAAATAGAACCATGAATGTACCGCTTATTTTTGTGTGTGTTTCGCCATACATGTAAAGTGCAGTGTGGAGTGAGTAATTGCATGTAGCATACAGATTCAGGCCGGTCATTCCTGACGATGTTCATTGGCGTCACACATCAGTTTAAATTTTCATTTATATTCGTTTTCGACATCTCCAAGTTCACTTGCATCGCCAAAACTATAGAATAATATCAACGATGTACCCTTCCCGGCCCATAATTGATCAAGCAACCTAGGCACTCCATAATGTAGTCGGCTTTACCTCGTACATTATGTTGCAAAAAGTTTGTTTTCGTCCATCATGGGCCGGGATTGGATACATTATTGCTTAAATGTTTTTCTTTGTTCAGTGAAGGAAAATACGAGTGACATAATGACCGTGTCACCACTCGCCTTCGACGCCTGGTTACACGGTTGCAAAATAAAAGGATTTTAACTCAATAATGTCGCGTTTACACGTCTGAACCACTTCTGGAATGATATCAATATGCCGTAAGAGAGTTGAAAATCACTTCTAGCCGACGGCCGTTAGAGCGAGGAACGACGTTTACAACATGTGCATTTGTGAAAATGGCGCCAATGTCGGAGGACCTTACACAGTACGTACCTTCCACAAAGTTACACACGATATTAAAGATAGCATAGGCCTAGCAATTTAACGCAGGGGCTGGAGAGAAATTAGATTCAGATTCAGAAAACTTTATTAACTCCTATAGAGAAATTTACATGTGGTTCTTATCAGCAAACACACAATACAACACATCGGTTATAAAACAAAAACATAAGATAATACATAAAGCAGTGAGAACGACTGGACATTACCCTAACAGCTCTACACTTAGGAACCCGTAAACGAAAGCTTGATGGCAGGTTCGCATAAAATCTACTTAAAGGTACACTGTCACCTGTTCCAATTTTGCCAAATTTACCATGGAAAGAGAAAATCTAAACAATCACAGATTTTAAGCGGGTGGCCGCTTTTTAAAAACAGCGCCCTCACATGGACATTTTGAATACCAAGGAACGCCCTTTGACCATATATGGTATATTTAGATTACAGGTGGCTGTATACCTTTATGGGCGTGTTCATTCGATCATTTAAAATCTCTCTTGCATGCATCGGATGCCTGATGTAAATGACAGTTGGATAGGGCCGGTGTTTTTTTTTCAAAATGACGCTGCACGTAAAGTAGTGACCCTTCAAAGCCTTTGCAAGAAAAAGAGTGACCTCACCTACTTGTCATGCGCAAAAACAGTGGTCCTCCCCATGCATGTCACAATCCATATCAATAATGTCTTAATTAACATATAATTTCTCATTTGACCTTTGAACTTTCAACGAATACTTGTTAACCCTTACAAATTATCCCTTTGGTGAAATTCTATATCGTGAATTTTGTTCACATCTGCTCTTTCAAACACCCCATTCTCATCACGTACATTTGTATCAACTGTCAGACATTTATATACGCAAAGATTAAGTTGGTTTTATATTGTAAAAAATCGTTCATTGTTACCTCATAGACTACAATGTATAGTGAATCAACTTTATGAAATTATGGTCAAATTCCAAAATTAATTTCTTCCACACACATGCTCTTGTAACCACCGTATTCTAATTAAGTACATTAATATTAATAAGCAAGCTTCTATAAATACACAGATTTAGCTATTTTGTATTGGAAAAATATTATATAAAGTTTCCTCAGAGAGAATAATGTATAGTGAATAACATTTCTGTGAAATTCAAAAATCAATTTCTTCAATACATGCATTTGTAACCACCCTGATCTAATCAAGGATACTAATATCAATTATCAAGTGTCTATGAATACACAGACTTGCAAAAATATTCATTATTTTCTTAAAGACTACAATGTATAGTGAATCAACATTTTGGTAAAATTCCAAAATCAAATTCTTCCGACATACATGCACTTGTAAATACACTGGTGTAATCAAGAACATTAATATCAATCATCGAGTGTCTATAAATATACATATTTAGCTAGTTTTGATTTGGAATAAAATTGTTCATGGTTTCCTCGTAGACTACAATGTATGGTGAATCAACATGTAAGTGATACTCCAAATCAAATTTCTTCCACACACACGCACTTGCTACCATCCTAATCCATAAAATATATCGAATACAAATAATCAAGCAGCTTTAATTACACACAGTTAGCTAGTTTTGTATTGCAAAATAATTATTTAAAGTTTTTTCGTACACTATATATAGTGAATCAACATTTCGGTGAAATTCCTAAATCAAATTTCTTCTACTCACATGTACTTGTAACCACCTTATTCTAATGAAGTACATCAATATCAATAATCAAGTTTCTGTTAACACACAAATTTAGCAAGTTTTGTACTAGAAAAACAATTCAGAATTTCCTAATAGACTACAATGTAAAGTGAATATACATTGCACTCAAATCCAAACCCAAATTCTTCCTGCACACATGCACTCGTGAACACACACTGGTGTAATCAAGAACATTAATATTAATTATCAAGCATATATATACACAGATTTAGCTAGTTTCGTATTGGAAAAAAATATTTATAGTTTCTTCATAAACGTCCATTTCGGTGAAATTCCAAAATCAAATTTCTTCGACACACATGCACTAGTAACCATCCTATTCTAATCAAGTACCTTAATATCGACATATATTTTTTAACAAGGCCAGACTTCTGTATCTTTTAGTAACGTGGCGAGTGTGGCTTTAGTAAAGTCCACAATCATTTATCATGTTGTTCGATGTTTGATCGATGTTTGATGGCTGGATAGTCCGACGCACATTGACAGGAAAGAGGTCGCAAATCAAGTAAGTTTCCCGGCGATTAGCATCAAAACAAATCGTGGGAGACAAGCAAACGGGCAGTCTAGAATCAATGTATCCCGTGGTCTCCCCAACCCTGTTTTAGTGATTGCAAGACAGTTTTAAGCACACTCGCTTAGAGAATGGCCGTCTGTTCTTTATGACAATTCAGGGAAAGAGAGAAAGACGTGTAATGCACGGTAGAGGTGCGCAAAACACAAATGTGAGATCAACTATTATACTACATAGGAGTTCTACAACTTATCCCCCCACTGAGCCCAAGATGTCCTGGCATTAAAATCCCATAATACAAGAAAGTAGAACGACCACCTAAACTAAAGGACCAAAAACATATCAGCATATTGGCCTCCCTCTCTGCCAGTCTGACTGAAAAAACGCAGACACTAGTCAAAGAGTCTGTCAGTCCGTATAAACTAAACATTCTATAAACAATTATAAACGTGTTCCATCCCCATGTGACCTCCGACTTCAGTGTCGTGGAGGACACGTAACACTAACTTGATACATATCCTTGGCAAAATGATTTGCCAAAGAGCAAACTGCATTCTAGACATATAAAACAACCGAAACAAAATCCCATTATGCACCCTAAGACGTTGGTATGAAGACCAATATGACTTCAAGGCTGGGAACTTGATGGAAACCTCACCCCAGGGCGGTCTTTCCTTACCAACTTCTTTAAGTTGCAATATAAGTGATATATTGAGATCTTTAAGCTGTTTTTCTCTACGTTTTGACCATGACCAAAGGGTTTCATGGTCCCACACTGTGTCTTGTTTCTAATCACCTGCAATACTGTCGTGTTGCTTACTTTTTGCAATACCCGCGCACTCAAATCTCTCGCAGTGTCTATATAATCAACCTATCCAAAAAGCCTTTTTGTGCACTTAAGATATTCTTTCAAAAATGAATTCCCTAACCTGTTGAGCAAGCTCTTTGAGTGACTGTCCCTTTTCCCTGACAATCGTCTTTGTTGACAAACGAAATATATCTTCCTACCCTACAGTACTAAATCGTTGACATAGAATCTCGATTAATTTCTCATAACCTGTAATTTTACCCTTCCCACGGGCAATAAATTTTAATGCTCAACCTCATAGCCGTAACATCAACATACCAAATTTCTTATCATCTGTCCATTCTTTTAACTCTGATTAAATTTCAAAATGCGTTTAGTACTCTTTAAAATCATTTGCGCCATCAAAAATATCTTGTTTTACTGTATCCCTGGAGTGGGAAAATCTTAGAGACAAGCTCCGCCCTCTATCGGGAATGCATGGTGTCAGCCTGTCACCTTGAGGGCGCCCTCTATCAAAGAGTGGTTTGAGTCACAACTTACGGGGACTGGAAAGGCGATTTCATGCAAGGAATTGCCAAGGGGATTTGAATAGCTAACTTAGGTGTTAATTTTATGCAGGAAATTTTGATACAATGTTTGGTTGGATGACGGAGACATTAATGAGTGAAGATTGTCTGTGTTCGTGAAAGGATCGCCTTTCCGATGGTGATAATTGGTGTATATTGCCATCGCTTGGGCGATACGCATACCAAGGACACTTTTGATGGATTTCCTATTGGCCTGTTGCATGACCGAGTAACAGGTACTTGAATTGAACATTGTGGTTTTCGTGTGCATCGTTGGTAATTTAACTAGGTAGATAGATAAAGATGTACATATATTGAATGTATTTTCTTTTTTCATGAGCGGTCAGTATTTCTGCAGAAAATATCATAGGTATTTGCCCCCGAAGAAATGATTTAAAATAGATCATCACAAATGAAACCACATTCCTCAAGCTCGACGTGCTCGCGCATCTCAACGCACGATGGTATCGCAAACCATTCGCTTTGGGGAATCAATTGAGTTTTGTAGGAAAGCAATACGAGTTCGGAGCAAAAAATATTACGTTTTATCATTTTATGAAGCATGACGTCGCCAACATTGCCAATTTATAAGATTTCACACGTGCCCAACTCTGCTAGACGTATTAGATGATGCATTGTATCGAAGTGTAATTGTGTCTTCCATATGAGAATTTGTAACCACCAAATTGGCGTGAAGATACACCGACAAATAAAGTGTAAGCTTAGATTTCGTTGATAACTGAAGGCTTGGATCGACCAAACTGTATGCTGCCGCTGCTCAATAGTTGACATGGCTGTCTAAACTAGGCTAGACTTCTGTAACTTTTGGTAACCTGATGAGTGTGCTTTAGCAAAGTCCACAGTCATTTACTACGTCGTTCGATGTTCGATCGATGTTCGATGCTGGCTGGGACGAATAAACACGTGTATACTCTGATAACAGATTAACTTTCTGCAAAATTACCGACAAGGGAAATTTAATACTACAGCTATCATCAATATTTGCCCTATTTAAAAAAATGAAGATTTAAGTGATGTAAGAGATTAGGATATTCTTGTAATGTTGGTTTTATCAGCAAATGTAAGGTCACCTACTTTTCCTATTTAGCAATACTTGTTTTATGTGTTCTTTGTAATATTGCAACCTTCAGCTATAGGGCACCTGACACATTGATAAATTTGAACAATTAATAATGCCATTCTCCCAGATTAGTTTGAATCCTGTTTTTAAAAAAAATAATGTAAACAAAAACAAAGTAAAACAAATACACGGGGATTTGAAAAAAACTTCTATTGATTGGTTAAAAGAAAGCGCAAAAATGCTCTGGACCAGAGAAGAATTATGGAATTTTTCAAGTGCCATTATCACGGACAATGGCAATATTGCGAGGACAATTGCTTATTTTCTTAAGGCAAGTCATAACACATAAGGCGGAAAAGACATTGCAGATAGGTAGTATACCCTTAACATCATTACCATCATCGATAACATGCCCCTCAACATCGTCACCATTATAGGTAGTATACCCTTAACTTTATTACCATTATCTTCTGTCGATCGGTGATGGACTTTTTGCACAAACACGTTATTTGTGCCGAGACGAAATACTGCCATTGCATATGTAAAGAATGATCTCTACATGTTAGCTAGTGCTACGATTATTGTGTTTACGAGACATTTAGTCTTCGTTTAAGTTCGACAGGCCTTTATGTGACGGGAGGATGAGAGCAAAATGTGGCCATTATTTCCGTCGTCGTGAAAACTTTAAAGCCGACATCAACATCAAGTGGTCGATCCAACGCATCATTACGAAGATCACAGATCAATTACCAAGGCAACATCGCTGCTTCTAGCTTAAGGTGCAGGATTAGGCAGTAGATGGCACAGACAGACGGTGGAAGTCATGTTGGACGCTGATGATATCTGGCAATGAACGAAATAGTCGATTTAAATTTGTCCAAAGATATGTATTTCCAGTAACTAGAATTATTCCATTGCAAACCTTTTAAGACGAAAGTAAATCCTCGAGGTTTGGAAATAAATACGCTTGCAATTTCAACAACGTCATAGAATCTAAAATGACCGTTACGGTTCTTCAACCTCCATGAGCAGTCTGTTTTTAGGGTCTACAGTGTACTGTATCCCAAAGAGTAGTTCGACTAATTCTAGAAATACAGCAAAAAGATTCTAGTTTCACCCGGAAATGCTATCATTTTAGAAAAATTAAGTCTCATAGTATCAGACGGCAAATGCACTTCGAAAGACACGGTGAGAATAAACTTCAACTAAGGAAAATATAACTTCCAAACAAATACCTATCTTCAAAAGTATTTTACATTATTAGTGATGTACCAAACACTTGTAAATCGTGTGTATGACGTGAAGGATAATTGCTCAACAATATAACTTTTAACAATAACTAACCATATTTATCCTTTGTAGGATGTGCTTTATTGCGTTTAAATCTCTCAGTCAGTAATAAGCTTCTTCTTTTAAGTCAGTATGTTTGTTTGTTTGTTATTGTTTACTTCTATGTCAGCCCTTTTCTTTTCTAATGTACTTGGTTACCACCTCCATGAATGCCGTTTGGCGAAACTTAAAGAACCAGAAACATTTCCGCGAGTCAGTGAGAGGAATTACATTAACTTGATAAATACCTTGCATTTACCAGTGCTCCAAATTCGGTTTCCTTTACCCAGAGAGAAACACTTTGTTTGTTTTATGGCCATAGAGAACTTCACAACATGTCCTGGTGAGAAATGACAGGTTCAGATAAAAACGGAGGCTGTTAGCGCTGTGTGCAATCTCTGGCAAATAGCCGGATGCGTGAATTTTACATGAGTATATTCTTCTAATTCCTGTAAGTTTTTCGATATAGAGCTGAAAATATACACCATACGTTATCATATTTAAAAGTCACTGCAACTCGCAGTTTTCGGAGACACCAATACACAGTTAACAACATGAGGATGACTCGGTGCCGTGTACTTTACCCAGGAAGAGGAATATTTAAGAAAATTTGTAGCGAAATGTACACCATGTTGTCCTTTGAAGTTAAGTTGCGGTTCACAACGCTGCTTTCACACTAATCACCCTTTCATCATTATATCTGTGATACCTGTGATAATTTAACGTTTGGCGAGCCATATGCAGCGCCCTCTACAAACATTAAAAACAAAATACTTATGTACGCAGATATTCATTTAAAATAAAACGAAAAGCTGTTTTGAGTGTTTTAGAGATCGTAAAAAAATCAACATATGGCAACTTAACTATATTTATATACATTGTCGTAAACTTACTGTGTTGAATTGCAAATGATAGGTAATAGACCCCATTTGCCAGAAAATAGCGCTCCGGGATAAAGATTTTTGAATTGTCTCCTTCAAATTTAACATCCACGGAAAACTGATAACCACGATAACTATCAGAATAATCCACAAATTTATTGAAGACGTACGCTGTAGTGTTACCGTATACAGCTTCTGAGCTTTTAAGTAAGATGATAACCGCTTTGTCCGGTTCAGCTACCTGCATGTGGAAATACACGAAAAGACACAAACCATAGAATGGTGGTATCAGTAAAATGAAAACACGGTGTCCTAAAAAATATACAGGCACTGATATTAACTACTAGCCTTCAATTGATACATGTCTCTTGTAGTACGTTCAGACTGCGAAAAATTGGAAATGTTTCCGTGACACTGTTTTTGGTATGTAAACACAGGGGATTAAAAGTTTGAGTCCGGTTTTGTCCAAACACACAAAATTAAGTCTTTTTTTTGATATTTTAGCGGCTTATTGTTATAAACCCATGTTTAGGGTTTCAGGATGAAAAATCGATCCATGTTTAGGGATTTTAAGTGAAATATGACCCATTCGGGGGGTGCACATGTCTTACGCCTGTTTTATGGGAGTACCCTCACAGGGACTTAGCTGCTGCTTTGTCTGATACGGTTCGATAAACTGCATTGTCTCTGGAAATGTCGTCCATCAATTTCTGGATGCTCTCTTTTCGCCATAGGGCAAGCATAATCGCAACTTCCTCTTCGGACGAATTATGACAACGTCCGGTTGCGTAGGATACGTCTGTCATGCATACATACATACATACATACATACATACATACATACATACATACATAAATGTACACACCGTTATATTGGCAATGAAGTTGGTAATGTTAGCTTCTTCGAGATATTTCCCTTCTATTGGTACATCTGCTGCAGATTCAAGTAGATTGGTGGCAAATGTGATTTGTAAACCTTCAGTTGAGTCCGTCACTAGATTATAAGAAACGAGTAAATCTCTTAACCTTAAATCGTCAACAGTGCAAATATATTGACTTACACGAGAGTTCAACTTAATAGCAGCAAGTTTAATATATTTCTGATTTCGGTAACGCGCATTGTTATTCATGCGGGCGTTGCTCAAAAGAACCTTTTGTGGACAATATTTCTTCCGCCAGAGAACTTTGAAGGGTCATAAAATATCATGTCCTTTTATCTGTTGACGATCGTTGATACGAAAACAGTGTTAACGCAGAGGGAGACGTCCTGATAAACACGATTGAAACATAGATAGTTGTGAAACTCTGATGAACCCTTCATGCTCCTTTTTTATACCTTTACAGTGGTTTGCGTTGAAATGTTTTCTATACGGAAACTATAAATTGAGGAGTTGCCATAATTGTCAGGAGTAAATATGGTCCAGCGATGTTATCAGCCGAACACAAAGAAATCAATTCAGAGAAAGATGAATTATTGTTTGTGAGAAGGTAAGACGCAATGAAAACAACAAAACCTGATCATGATCAGTACAAATGATGCGTTCTGAGCGAAATGTGTGTGGATAAGTGGTGCTGTTTTGACTACGGCTGACCTATTCAAATGTTTCATCTTTTGCAGAGTTTATTTGTTTCTTGTATTACTGCCTAGACGAAAATAACGTCTGGGTGTTGGGAACTCCTAAATTTAGACAGCATGTATCGTCTCCGTATTGCAAACGGTTCAATGCAAACCACTAGAAATAATTCCAAAAGGTGCTTACCTTCAAGGTCATTGCCACCCTTGTCTGTAAAGGACAAACTCAATATGTCAGTCACCAATGCGTTACTTGTATCACGTTCCGTTTGAAATGAACTTCTGTTTAAATATACCATCTGCGTAAAAGTTGTAGAGAGATTAGAGAATTCATATACCACAATGTATTTTAAGGGAATTTATGTCAATTAGACATTTAAGCAAAACAAATTGGCACTTCAAACAAAAGACTCTTTAAAATCTATCGTGTCAACAAAATATCTGATTGTCTTCGCACTTGCTAACACGTGATGCACCAATGATTCCAATACATACTTCACGCGATCAAGTAAAGAACCTGTACGGTTTCTGGAGGACCATGTTTGGAGTTCATTACAAAAGATGTACACAGTCAGTGATATGCAGTGGCATCGTTATCAGCTTAAGAGATTAGTCAAAAATTACCCACAGGCAGGCTTTTCTGATACAGTCAAGAGGGACTAGTTGACCAATGTCGATTTGCATGCCGTCATCATTATTTTCGCGCCAGTGAAAGAAATGGTTGGCATTAAGTATCAGAAATTAATGAAATCATAATTTAACATTTTAATAACAAAAACAGAAAAGAATAGTAATACAGCTAGATAAATTCAAATTGAACGTTAACCTACAATTCTGTTCACTTCTACCCCAGCTGTTGCATTACGGAGTATATTCTCTGCTGGTGGAATGCTGAATCCGTTACCGTCTCGAAGTGCTTCAAAGCCGCCCGTCAGATTTTCAACAGCATTGCTCTCCACCGTCAGTTGCACTGACGGTGTGCTAAAAACGACGGGGCCACTACCAGATTCAACGTTGCGCAGTGCGAGCTTTGACAGAGAATCCGATGTGTTCAGTACAGAACTAATCAAACGACCTATTTTGGTGATATTTCCTTCCCCCGCTTTGTCTGAAGACACAACTACAGAGGTCGCTTCATCCATTACCTGCAAGACATCTTTAAAAACGTACATGCGGTTATAATCATGCTTGCTTAACGTTTTGAATAAATGCTTGAATAATCTAGGCATTATTGAAATACCCAGATATACATATGAATCAATGAGGTAGCAGACTAAAGAAATGATTTTATATGCAAACGCTAATAAAACATTTTAGATGTAAAATATCATCAGTAAGATTTCATTTCATTCGCCATCTACAAATTCTAAAAATGTATTAATGGAAAATATATTGTTCATGGTTCCAAGAATCAAAGGAGATAGTGAAATATAGTCACTTTGGAACCGTTCCAAAGTGACTATATTTCACTATCTTCTAAAAATGTAAACTGCAGTGTGTCGCATTTTGATGAATAGACACAGTAGGACAGACTTTTAAACCATTACGTAACACCGAGCTTTGTGAAGTGAAGATCAAAACCTTCATTGATGTAAAGCAAACAGGGAACTCTGTTTAAACTTTACATCATTTACAGCAATCTCTATCATTTTCCTTCTTTCGTTTCGGTGAATCTAATTTGTGGCCGCAAAAATTGAAAGTCTCTGTATTTATGGCCGAGTTGAGTATCCGTCCTCGAGGGGCAATCTAACTTACTGTCATTTAAATTATCGTGACACTTACCATTGACGACATTCCTGCTTTCTTCTGACGACAATTCAACATCGTGAAGTGCTGAAATTGTATCTGACAATTTGGCAATACCTGTAATGACCTGTTGGCAATGACATTGAAAGCAAAACTTATTCAAATTTACAAAATGTACCACAGTCTTCATTAACATTTACGAGTTCGGCTGCGTTCACAAAAAAAATGTTGAGGAGGGGCGGAGGAATTCAGGGGGATTCGAAAAATTCGAAAGCTTTGCACTGTCTATGGGGGAACCTGAATTTTTTTTTAATTATCCTTTGACCTTTACGTTTTCCAATTGCAAGGTTTGTCAGGTAATTCAATGGAAAATGAACTACATATTAATGTCACCCCATTGTTTTAATGCTTGTTATAATTAAAATCTAGAACCATTTTGTCACATTTTATTACTTTTATCTCGGAAAATCTGACAATGTATGATTGTTCTTAAAACCAAACAAGTAGGCTTAGTAACGGGGCAGATAATCTTTTCAATATTTCCTTGCAATATATCAAATATAGTTTCTTGCTGTGTCCCTACAGTATGCTGAAACACATACTATTCAATTTGTTGACAAAACTGTATTGGATGATAATTGAATTAGAGTCCAGACTGAAAGTAATTTGTCAACGATACGATTCACAGTACACATA
The DNA here is from genome assembly GCF_041260155.1 of Ptychodera flava. Lineage (NCBI taxonomy): Eukaryota > Metazoa > Hemichordata > Enteropneusta > Ptychoderidae > Ptychodera > Ptychodera flava. The sequence goes on from NC_091929.1 coordinate 31,508,278, forward strand.
CATAGCTGTGTTGACAAGCTGAATACTAGACAGCTCGACATGCTGAAGGGAGTAGAACAAGAACAAATTTTCGTTTTGGGGCTAATTTTTGCCACTTTTGGTCAAAAAAACTACTCGTCTGATTACTTTGGTTGACATGTTATTAGGGACAGTCGTGGTGTGATATGTTCAAATTATGATGAAAACTCAATTGTGTATTTTTGCATCTATTTTTGCCATATTTTGTTAGGCCACTGAAATGAGCTAAGACTTCCATCTTCTTTAACAACTCAAGAGTCAAAAATAGTTACTCTCCACATAAACACTGTATCGGCCGCTAGGTCGCTTTTTAGGTTTAGTGGGATTTCAAGTTTTACAAGAACGTCAGGATACACGTATTGTGTTCTACGCTTACCGAGGGCCTGAGGAATGCATTTAGAAACATGTGCTTATATCCAATTACAGACTTACCTCATCTGTAGATAAATTGGAGTATGTCTCATTCGCCGTTGTTAACAATGGTCTGACCATTCCTACATTTGTTAAAAAAATACAGTACAGGGTATCAGTAGAGGGTAAGGTTACAGAACTCAAAGAATAGGTAAACTGGGACGTTATACTTATTAAACATTTTGAGGGGGAGAGCGAGAAAGAGGTGCGTCCCCTCTCTCGTGTCGAACGTTTAGGAAGATTATGTGTGCGATTGTGCAATCGTGAGCAGTCTTAGAGGTAGTTCAATGTATTTTGCACAATGTAAAGCTGTTTGAAAATAACATTGGACACATAGTTTTTTTCTATTTTTTTACATGATAAGTGTCTGAGTCATAATATTCAATGATCAAGCATTTACAATACATTTGTACCTTGCAACAAACAACTCTCAGTATACCAGAGATTGCAGGTCAAAGAATGTGCAGAAATGGTAAAATTAAACAATAGGGTTGACACGTAAGCAACTTCGTTTCATCATTCAAATTCACTGCGCTTTGTTTTGATGTAACACCAAATGGCAAGTTTGCAAAAGCAATAATCTAAAGGCACAGACGAAACTTGTTCGATTAAAATGAATTTAGAAATGAAGCAATGACTGATCGACAAGCTCACACTTCAGACCGTCCTAAAACATATAGCTAAAAGAAAATTGAGAAACGCGTAGTATAAAAATCTGGCGTCTTTAAATCTACCGAAATCCACATGAATGGACGTCGCCATTTCATTTCGCAAAGATCTTCGTCGTTTAAATATTATACTTAAATCGAGTGCTACCTTCCTTTTCCGACATTTCTTTCCCTAGCCAATAATCAAACAATGACAGCTAACTCATGCTGCGCGATCGATTGCTCGACGCCATCTTTAATGCGAAATCTAACAAACGTCAAACTATTAATAATGATGGCATGAAACGCTTTATCTGACTGTTAGATATACCGATGTTTTTGTGAACGACGGTCTTGTTGGCCAGAAGTATCTGACCTACATATCATAAGACAAACCAATACATGACTTTCTAACCGGCTGTATTTAAGTAAGCTAGCACCGCGACGCATCGCGGACTTGATGCGTTACCGCACACTTTATCTTCTTTTTTATCTACGATCTTCTTGTGTCATATGCAAATTTCCTGACTCTTACGCCTTCACAAAGATTCTTGAAAACTGTATCAAAGAAAATCGGCAGATTTAATTCGTTGTACAACGAGCTATAAGAAAAGTCCTCATGAAGAGATATTAATGTTGGACTTTCTTTAAAAATACACGAATTTTGCATATTTTACAAAAAAATGCATCAAAATCATCGGGAACGCTCAACTAAAAACAAATTCACACTTAAGCATGGATACGGATACTGTGAGACGTAGGTGTAACTACGTGTAACCGAACCTCCCAAATAATGTCATTTGTTTACCTATAAAACTCGAATATGGCGTAAATCGAGGTGTAAGAAGAACAACGACGTAATGTAAATTATGTTCAATTACATTACAGAGGCAGCAAGATACGATCATCAGAAAAAATTAAATTGAAAGAAAGTTTGTGCCTTTAAAGTGTATGATAATATAAATGACTGTGTATATAAAGCTGGGCGACTCGTGACGGATTGGGTCATCTACCATCGCATGATCGCACTCAATCTGATTTACGTTCAGTCCACGTTCTAATGTTTCAAAAAACAACAACAAAAGACCAAAAATCCACAGGTATGTACCAAAGATTATTCTACTCAATGTATATTAGGCTTAAATATTTATTTCATCGTAGCCGATTTCATGAGTATCTTGTGATGTTGTGTCACCATTTTTTTAACATCGGGGCCCGATGGATTGTAGTCAGTGACACATGTCATTCTGGATTCCTTTATTTTTGTTTTGTATTGCAGTAAACGCTTACGATCTAATTTATTGACTTTGTTTATAATCGGTTGATGTCCTCTTATTTGTATGTTGAAGAAATTAATTTGATCTTGAGAGAATGTAGTTGATGTTCAGACCACTCATCTACCGAGCAAATAAGGCGAATGCGTATTACCTAACTGAAAGGTGCTGATCGGAAAGTATGTCTCGGGTGGCAGGACTGTGAAGGTACGTATGTTCCAGAGTCCGTTGGTTTACTGTACAGATTGGTTTCTAATCTGTCACCATGGCGTTTGACGCGTACGTCTAAGAAGGCTTGTTCCTCCTTGTTGAACTTTACGTCGAATTCTTTTGATGGATGGACAGTGCAGACACTCTGTATGAACTGTTCAATTGTCTTAAACCCTACTCCAATACCATAATTCAATTAAATCATCCACGAATCTCTTGTGCCATAGGGGACCATATAAAGGGAGTTTAAGGATAAATGTCTTCCTAAACCATGTCACGAAAATATTTGCATATTTCACTGCGAATGGAATGCCCAAGGCTTTACCCTGAACTTGGCGAAAATGTCTGTCCAGAAATGAGAAATGATTGTTACTGAGAGTATACAAGACGAGTTGAAGGATAACCTCGATTTCGATTTTATTATACACGGAATGAGGCAGTAAGGCATCGTTTAAGGCCGTGAGTCCATCGCTGTGAGGTATATTTGTGTACAAACTGCGAACATCCATGGTATTAATCAACAAATTGTCTGGTAGAGGGGCATGGATAGTGTTGAACTCTTCACGATGTGCAAGAAATTCAGTTGTGTCTTTCACCAGATCAACTTCACAATATTTTGCCTCTACTGATGTTAAAATATGATCCAACCATATGGCAGCAGGACTATAGGGGCTGTTTATGTGACTGCAAATTGGTCGTCCAGGTGGTTTACATGGTTGTTGAGTTCATCTTGTGTTAATTTATGTATTTTTGGAAGATTATAGAAGTAAACCTCCTTGGTATCATCAATATTACGGAGAGCATCGTGAATATCCTGGCAAATGGTGTCATAACGTAGGAGTAAGTTCTTGTATTCATTCAATTTACTAAAAACAGGAGGGATATCAGAATGTTCCTCCTCATAAAAGTTGGTCTCACTGAGTTGTCGAAGACATTCTTTCTCATAATCGGTTCAAGTGAGTATTACTACTGAACCTACTTCATCCGCTTTGGTGATTACAACCGACTTATAATTGCGCAGTTCATTCAGTGATTTCAATTCGTCTGAAGTAATGTTATCATTGATTGATCAGCATGCTTTGATTCATGGCAATATGCTTCATTTAATAAGGTAGAACAATACATGTTGACAAATTTGTCGGTGCCGGGTTTTGTTGTCCACTTCTTCTTCGGTTTATATTCCTTACGAAAATCAGAACTGGTTGCACTTTCTTAATCAGATTCGTCATTCATATAGAAAAATTATAAAGTAGTTGTACTTTTCTTGTAAACGAAGCACATTCGTAAATTCGTTTCTTGTCAAGAGACTGGGGCTTAGGACAGAATCCAAGGCCTCTACCTAATAGGTGTACAGAGTGATTATCAAGCTACTTGTCGCTGAGGTTGACCACTAACCCACATGTGCTTATAGTACAACGATTTTTTTCAGATTATTATGACACAGTCGGTTTGCTTTCTTCACATACTGGTAGCAGTTGTTCTAGATTCAAATCATGACGTTGTTTCACCATCGAATCAGTTTTAATGATCTCACTGCATAAAAACCCTATAATACTTACTGTATTAACATGGATTATTGCCTGTATTTTAGCTGAAGAGTGCATATACAGATGAATACATTCAAGAATCCATTTTTTGTATTCAGCAAGCCTGTATTCATGTGGATTCATGTGAATTCACGTGTATTACACTATAATACAGGCAACTCATTAATGTGAATTTATCTGAATTATTGGGTTTTCATGCAGTGTCTGTTCTTGAAGTTGTTCATTTAGACGTCTATACAGTCAGCAATCGGTTTTGCACTTTAGCTTGGAAATATTGCATTATCTGCGGTAAATTATGTTCAATATTGGACTGATAATACTCAATGAGACATTTTTGTAGTTGTGACGCTGTTGCTTCTAAAATGTCCGTCCATCGTTTTCCAAAGTTGAAATTGTTGAAAGGTGATTTATGTTTCCATGACAAAGACTGACGAAAAGTGTTCAACTGTTTACAAGACTGTAGAAATCTAACATTGTTCTAGTATCTTGTGATTTCCTGGGGATGCTAAATGTTCTCTGAAAGCCACACTCATGGTGGAGAAGGCAACAAACGGAAATAAAAGTTACACATGGGCTTCACGTTACAAGAACTAAGACAAAAACAGCACAGCCAGAAGTTGAGTATTGGGAACCAACGTTTTCTTGCTTCCACCAGATTGAAGTTGTATGCTGGATCAAACAGATTCATAAACGTCAATCCCATAAGTTGAGAAATCATAAATGGGAAGTGAGGATAGTCTCAACAAGACACAAAAAATCGCTTTCACGGTTACGAGCTTTAATTCGCCTTGTGTTTACATGTCATCGTCAGGTCCAACTGGAGAACTCAAGTACATGGGCCACTATTAAGGCTTGAAAGTGTTAAGTATGCAAAATAAATTATGCAAAATTGATTATCAGAACAGTCGATGCAAAGACAGATGTAAATGCAACAATGGAAATAAACTTGTGAATGAAGGATGACAGTTAAAAGGACAGAAAAATAACAGAGGGGTTTCGGTGTTCAAGCCATCTGGATACCATGTTTTCAACTTCTTTATCCAAAATGTCTCTGTAGAATCCAACATGACGGGTCTTTGTTTGTGATTTGTTCGATGACGACAACCACGAGATCACTGTCCGAATGTCCAGATTCATTGACGTGTGGTGCTACTAGTGGGTTAGTGTTATACTGTCGTATATGGATACAGCTTCGGTGGTCGGAAAGTCGTTGTTAGTTAGCCTTTAAATGTATCAGTGGTTAGCATATTTTATATATATATATATATATATATATATATATATATATATATATTATATATATATATATATATATATATATATATATATATATATATATATATATATATATATATATATATATATATATGTACTTTGGAATAAATGTGTGTAAAATGAAAATGTTGTTTATTTTACTATAGCCTATCCTGAAACCAGCTTGTTCCTCCTTTAAATGTGGCAATGTTTTCTTCCTGAAACTGGAGTCGACTATAAAGAATACTTTTATATATTTTACTGACAATGGGTAGAAGGGTAATTCCTCTGTAATTTTTAGGTTGGGATTTATCTCCCTTCTTAAAAATTGGAAATATTATACCCTGACACCAAGCATCTGAAAATGAACAGCTATCAAAAATTTTGTTAAAAACATAATAGACATCATCGGTAGCATGCTTAATTAACTGTACATTTCAACAGATATCTCATCCGATTTCATTAACCTAACTGTCGCCCTTACGATCCGAACGTGGAGACGATATTCAGATCTCGTGGTGACTTTGATTACGAATGGAACGTTTGCTGATGCCAACGTGCGTAGTAAACAGAATAAAATTAGTAATGAAACACTTGCGCTCGCTCATATTTGGACAAAGTGTGCCTGGGAATTATACCATAAGACAAAATATTGAAAAAATGTGACGGTATTTTTTTGCCCTATAGCATTACACAGGAACGTGGCTCGAGGTAATTGATGATGAATGTCAATAACAATAGAATTTCTATATTATGATGTGAACTTATCAAACATACCTTTTACAGAGACGTTGAAGGAACACGAAGCAGCATTACCAGCTGGATCCGTTGCCTCACAGATCACAATTGTTAGGCCAATGGTAAAGTTACCGCCTGATTCATGATTACACGACACAATAACATTTTCCTTAGCAGCATCTGTAGCATGTGGAGAAGGCCACGTGACTTGTTTCACTGGCTTTCCGAGATATGTATTCGTTTCGATATCAGCAGGGCAGTCAATGACAGGTGGGTCAGTATCTGCCAAAGCAAAGTTTAATAAAACGCAAAAGAAATAATGACCTAACAGATATGTACTATAAAGAGTACCAAGGTATTATACTACCGCAATGTTTATGACATATCGCTTGCCCAGTGCAAGAGGGGCGTAACTGACGTTTTGGTCCAAATTGAGTTCTTGATATATTTGTGTTCAGAATGTGAAAATTTTGAGTAAAAAGTCATTATAACTCATGTTGCTATAGGGAAGTAACTTGACTTACCTTTTACAGAGACGTTGAAGGAACACGAAGCAGCATTGCCAGCTGGATCCGTTGCCTCACAGATCACTATTGTTAGGCCAATGGTAAAGTTACCGCCTGATTCATGACTACACGACACAATAACATTTTCCGTAGCAGCATCTGTAGCATGTGGAGAAGGCCACGTGACTTGTTTCACTGGCTTACCGAGATATGTATTGGTTTCGATATCAGCAGGGCAGTCAATGACAGGTGGGTCAGTATCTGTCAAGACAAAGTTTAATAAAACGCAAAAGAAACAATAACCTAACAGATATGTACTATAAAGAGTACCAAGGTATTATACTACCTCAATGTATATTACATATCGCTGGCCCAGTGCAAGAGGGGCGTAACTGATGTTTTGGTCCAAATTGAGTTCTTGATATATTTGTGTTCAGAATGTGAAAATTTTGAGTAAATATGACATTAAACTGATCCAATAATCATTTTCATTCAAGGTAATACATTACCAGGTCCATGGGACATTTGAGATTTACAAATTTAAGTAGGACCATCCTGAACCACTGATAATTAGTGGTGGTACCAGCTACACCCGTCAGGATTGGTCCCAAAATTGTCTAATATTGTATAAAGTGATACAGTATATGAATCACTGTTATAAGTCAAAGCCGGGAATGCTGTCGCTAATCATTTGAGTGACCGAGGTGTCATATTTGGCCACAATGTCATAATATCGACCGTAGAACTTTTTGAAAGTCCTTACGAGTCTTTTGGATGTATATCCCTGTCTCACTAGTTTTGATACTAATAAGCTGTGTCTCATTTGAAAATCCGCGTAGGAATCACAAGCCCTACTATATCTGAGAAGTTGAGACACATACACACCATAAGCAGGTGCAGGTGCAAAAGTCATTATAACTCATGTAGCTATAGGGAAGTAACTTGACTTACCTTTTACAGAGACACTGAAGGAACACGAGGCAGCATTGCCAGCTGGATCCGTTGCCTCACAGATCACAATTGTTAGGCCAATGGTAAAGTTACCGCCTGATTCATGACTACACGACACAATAACATTTTCCGTAGCAGCATCTGTAGCATGTGGAGAAGGCCACGTGACTTGTTTCACTGGTTTATCAAGATATGTATTGGTTTCGATATCAGCAGGGCAGTCAATGAGAGGTGGGTGCGTATCTGTCAAAGCAAAGTTAATCAAAGGCAAAAATAATTATATGTACTATGTCATTTATCACATGCACAAGCCAAGTTTGTCGTCTCCGAACAAAAAATACGGGATTTATTCTCTGGTCGTTTTACGTCACGACAACCCGCGTCTATGTCATCAATTCTGGTGCGTTGGACCTTTTTTTGTCGATCTTCGGTACTCGTAAATATGTAAACAAACAACTTGGCGACCGATGTTTCTCCCACGATCAAACTGTGTCTGACGTGAAAATATCACAAACATTAGACATGATTATTAGAGTCTGGAAATACATCAACTAGGCAAATTTTTGAGACCTCGTGTTTGAGTTTTGTCGCCGATATCCATGGGGGTTCGTATTCGTATGGACCCCGCCGAAGCCTGAACTTTCGACGCACTGTGTACTGTCATGTGGTAGACCACGGTAGACATACGGTTTCCACTGCAACAAGGGATCAAGTGCGGTGTCCATGCCTCCAAAACTCATGTAATGAAGTCGATATTTTCACAGACTACGACATTGATAATACGAACAATGTAAACACAAGAGTGTACCGTCTGTATATTCCGAAGGAATTACGTGAATAATTTGCGGAAACAACGAACTCGAAGCTGGTCGCGTTACCGTGGGTTCCGTAAGCATTGCAAACAGGGTCAGGCGCGACGTTTACAGTGTTCGCGCCGTCGAGATTCAGTCGATATTTTTTCCCGAAAAATAGCGTATCTTCATCTGTGATAAATTTCTAGGACTATGCTATCTTTGAAATAGAGTATAACTTTGCGGAAGGTAGCCTACGTGTAGACCGAGAGCTATCATTTGCTCCACGCACGAACGAACGTGAACGCGCACGCACGCGACGGACGACTGACAATGATTGACAACTTGTGCACGGCGTACTGATATTATTCCTAAAGTAGTTCAAAAGTTTAAACGCGGAATCGTCATGGAAAACGTATTTTATTTTGCAAAAAAAAACGAATTCTTGGCTTGTGCATGTGATAAGTATATTATTCCCTAATATTTTTCTTCGTTCAGTTCGGAAAATACTCGTGACGTAATGACACGGTCATTACGTCACTCGTATTATCCGAACTGAAGGAAGAAAAATATAAGGGAATGATATCTAAATACCAAAAGTTATTCTACTCAATGTACATTAGGCTCATATATTTACGTTCGCTACTGATATATTATGTGTATAAATAAGTGTGTTCAGCTAAAAAAACTTCCATTTCTGTCTGAAGATTTTAGGATGCATGAAACTCATATTAATTTAAGTAATGCGCATTATATATATATATATATATATATATATATATATATATATATATATATATATATATATATATATAAACATACGTACATACATACATACATACACACATACATACATACACACATACATACATACATACATACATACATACATACATACATACATACATACATGCTAACATACAGCTTACATACATGCAGCATACATACATACAAACAAAACCTAAGTATAAAGTTTAAATAACCTTATTTAGAGATCTCACTGGAATATGTTTTATGACATTACTCAGAGCACTTTTCAGATATCAGTCAGACAGCAAAGCCCTCATTTGCATGTGATTACACATAATTTTCATTTGAATGACGTGACCGTCATGTTGGATACTAAATGCGTTGCGAATTTGCGGCGTCTGAGTGTGATAATTTTGAAACAGTGATTTTGACTGCTTGACTCGGTCAATCCACATGATCTTTGCTACACAATAGGTGAGTCACCTATTCTTGCCTGTGAAGTATTTTTCAGGCGATTTTAAAGTGAAACTTGTGATATTTTTGAGCGTAAGGTACAAGTGTTTTCATTGCTCTGCAATTTGACCGGAACTTAAATTTTGACATCTACCGTAATGCAAGCATTTAAACTGAAGCAAGTACAACTTTCGACGGAAAAAGTACTCCGAATCGCCCGACTTACCATGTATCAAAAGTTAACGGACGTGGCTCAGTTGATAGCTATGCAAATGAGGGCTTGGCTGTCTAATTGATGTTAGAGATGCAGAGAGTTCAAGAACGTTGCCGGGTATGTGATGAAAATATAAAGTATTTCTTTATCAAACTTAGGAAAAAATGACCGGGTAAGCAATTTATCCAAGACATGCTTTTGCTGATGGAAATAATCCCTCCATCATTTTGGAAATCATTTGAACCCATGCAGGTTCTCCTGACAATAATCCTGTAGCGTTCTCCAACATCTCTACATAGCCAGTACAATGACCTTACATCATTTCACAAATGTATAATCCACTTTCTTAACGAGAATTACCTGCATCAGACATACTTATGAATAATATACTTACCAGTGTATCGAATGCAATAAGAACACAAGCAGTGGCCATCAGTGTTGCCACACCAGCTTTGCGGAGAGCAACAAGGATTTATACCATAAGGGTCACACTCTGCTGGCCTACCGTCGGTTAGGGGGAAGCTTGGGCCGCATTTACTATCATCCCTCCAACGTTTACCGCTGTGTACAGCTCCTAGAAACAATATTCAACTAATAAATAAGCGGACAGGTGATTTGGTGAGCGAGCAAATGACTGACAGAAGGCGAAAGAGTTAGTGACAGTGAGTCGTGGGTGCAAAATGTTGTATCGTTAGCAATAAAATTAGCAATAAAATATCTTCAAACAGTCGTAGTACATTTACATCCGTTTCTTTTCTCAGAAGTTTAATTTTTCAAAGTATAGTGTACAGTTTGTTCACAACATGGAGATGCCTGCTGGTGACACTGACACAGACTTAGCGCTAGGGGTTTCCTTCATGTAAGCTTTCGATGACACAGTATTTGTCACCAGATATGAAGATAAAGGGGTTATCGCATGCCAGTTCCGTACGCAGTTTTTAAGAAGCTCGATTCCATTGCTTGCAAAAGCAGCTGTATAATAACTTATGCTATTATGTAAGTGTCTACCTGTTGATGGCTCGTTGTTTGCAATATATCTTCAGGAAAAATGCCGTTATCCTCTATTTAAATATCGAAAATTTGAATACTATGTTAATTAATCAACTGCGTGCACATCCCAATGATTCTGTCAAATATAATCAGTCAAAACCTAGTATTTACCGGCCCTAGACGATCGTTTAAATATTGATTGATAGCTATATTTTAAATGAAGTCAATCTAATTTGAATGCAAAGAAGTGATCATTTTTTGTATTCACTTACTATGTAATCACACAATTTGTAATACCAGTCCAAAGTCAATAAAATATCTGTTAATGCTTTAAAACTGGGAAAAATTTTTAACATCGTTAATGTTACAAACTGCATTAACTGTTATTACAAAGTGAGAATTATGACAGCTTATAGACTTGTTACATTATGCGTAGACATTTTTATAACAAAATGCCGATACCCTTGTTTTAAAATGCGAAGACTATTAATAATGCACCCCCTCCCGGCCCATAATGAACGAAAGCAAAATTTGCACGACATAATGTACGAGGAGAAACCGAGTACACTAAGTTGGAGTGCAAAGTTTGCTTGAGTCTATTATGGGCCGGGAGGGTGTGCATTATCGCTATGATTTTATAGTTTTGGCAATGCCAGTGGCGATATTCTATAATGACATCTAAATATCAACAAGACTTATTATGCACACAAGGTAGGGGCTGCTCGCAGAAACTCTCAACATAAGCATACACTAAAGCAATGTTTTACTTATATTCTCGTTAAACATTATCAGTACGTTAGTTCGTTGTTGATACGTCTTAGGTATTTCATGGCATAGAAAAGGTAATTATGTGGCGACAATTTATATTGACTAAATGTCTTACAATTTTAGCTGAACCTATTTATTGCGTCATTTCCAAATTAATCCTTTTGTCGTAAAACCATACTCTGGAACACTTCAATGTAGAATGTCACAGTGCATAGTCATGACAAATCGACAACTCAGTGCTACATTTATTGATATTTCAAAACACCCTGAATAGTGGTTCAATTTTCCCATTTTGCACTCAGACGCAATCATGAATAATTGTGCTTACAATTCCATGACCATGACTTTAGATGGAAATATAAACTTTTCTTTGACGTTCCTTTATATAATTATGGTATGATCCTTGTTAAAATAATAATGACTTTGCATAACAATTTGTATTTATCATTTTAGAATTTGAAAATACGCTGAGGATAAACACTTATATTGGAGAGGTTTGAGTAGGCAAAATTAATATTTTCAAAGACAAAGAAACAATACGCTGTGAATAAGTCGCAACTCTATCGCACAAATCTTAAGAAGTTAACCAACGACTTTCCACATTATTGAAAAGATCACCTATAGTTGTAACTTTAACATTGACAAAGGCTGGAACAGTAAAAGGAGACTTATGAACGGGATGCATAATGAGTGGATTTTGAAAAAGAGGCTCTTTAAGAATGTCAGGAACACTCAGTGGGATTCCTTAACGAATTTTGTCAACAGAATTCCAACAATGTAATAAATCGCGATGAAATTTAAAAGCAGGAATAACAGCATTACAAAAATCAATGGTGGTCGTGAGAAGTAACTGTTTGTCATAATTGTGACCACCAACTCTTCTAAATACAAATCTGCGAAATAATACGACGGGTGATGAAAATGCTGATATAAATACTTTTGAATATAACCAGAACGTAAAGAAATACGACGAGTTTTAAGATGAATAAGGCCTCGGCCACCTTGAATTAGAGGTAAGTACTGTGATTCTGAAGGAATCCAGTGACGTCCTTGCCAGAAAAATCTCAGAAAAAGCGTTGCAAGGTAAGAATTGTTTGATCATCGGGAGTTGTACAAATCAATCTATGGAGTAATTTTGATGCAATCATCCGATTAATGACTAAAACACGACCTCTGTAAGACATGCTAGGTGCAAACGACGACCAAAATTTAATCTTGTATTCAGTTAGACCTATATTCACTAATTCAGATAAATTTTCTGACAATAATTATTTGAATTACCAACATACACACCGAGCAGTTTTAACCCTGTTGAGTTCCATTTGATATTTAATGGCATATCAATACGATTTCGCTTACATCAAGACCAGAGACCTTCAGATTTCAAAGGTAACTTTTGCATTAGACGTGTTTTCATACAACCCCCAAAATCTTTATTTCTAGCTTCAACATCACCAGCATACGCAGAAAGGCGGGTAGTACGACTAGCTTCTGGTATTATCAATCCCATTATCTTACTGTTATTCCTAATCTTATCTAAAAATGGTTCTTGGGCAATCATTAAAAATTGACCAAAAAGTGAGCAACCTTTTCGAAGACCACGATTAATTGAAATTGGAGCGGTAATGGAGCTATTTATCTTTAACACTGACTGAATATCTGTATAGAGTGTTTTAATGTAATTTATAAACCGGGGAACAAAACCAAAAGAGCTCAGAGTTTTAAAAAGGTAATCATGACTGACACGGTCAAACAGCCTTTCCCTGGTCTAGAGCAACAATACACAGAGGTGAGTTTCTGTCATTGGCATAGAAAATACTGTCCTGTAATACAGGTCTATATGAATTATTTTGGACAAAACTGTCTTGAGGTACTGTGAGTTACTATGACTACAATGGTAATCAGTATCAGTATCAGATTACTTTACATAAGAGTACATGAGACAGCGACACGTTGCTAGTTAGTTGACAGTCAATTAAGTTGTGTACATAGCTTTCGTAGTGCTAGTAATAAATGTATTGAAAATGACATCGAGCCTCGTCGACATGGTGGCAGCGTGAACTACCGAACACCAAGAGAAAAGGAAGACGAAGATAGCATCGCAATCGAACATCAAGTCTCCTGAAAACTTCAGCTTCAAGCCCCCAGAGTGGCCAGAATGGAAGCAGCGCTTTGCAAGATACTGGCTCATAACGAAGCTCAACAAAGAAGACGGAGAAATCTGGGTAAATTATCTTATCTATCATGTGGGAGCTGAGGCAGAGAAAATCCCTACGCAATTCAAATCCGATGCAGAAGTACATGTAAACGACTATGAGAAAGTCTTGAAGAAATTTGATGAGCACTTTGTTCCCAGAAACAATGTCGTCAATGAAAGGGCACTCTTCCGCCATCGCATACAAAAGGCAGGGGAAACCGTGGAAGCATATGTGACAGATCTTTACCATATAGTCAACAAATGTGAGTACGGTGACAGGGATGAGCACATCAGAGATCAGTTAATCTTTAGCATTCAGGATAAAGAACTGTCACGGAAACTACAGTTTAAACCAAACATAACGGTAGAAAGGGCTATAGACATGGCAATGTATTCCGAAATAGTGACCCACCAAGTAGCAGCACAAGGAAAGGTCCAGGCTTAAGCTGAAGTTGCACAGAAAGGCAAAAGCAAACTTCGGTCTGGTAAAAGCCCCCATAGAAGTAAAAAGGAGAAAAATTCCAGAGATGCCTGCACTAGGTGTGGCCGTAAACATGAGAAGGGTGATTGCCCAGCTAAAGGAAGGCAGTGTAATAAATGGAACAAAACGGGACACTTTGCAGCTGTCTGCAGAAGGTGTCAAAGAGATCACTACCGCCGAAAGTAATGATGAAGTTGGGTCAGTAAAACAATCTCTTTTTCTCGGAGAAGTTTCCAGAAAAGACAGGGTGACTGGCAGGTAAATTTGAAGATTCATGGAAAAGTAATTAACTTCAAGATTGATACCGGAGCCGACATCACGGTTATCTCTGAGAAAGCACACAAATGCATTCCAAAGTGTGCAATTTTGAAACCCTCAGATACCAATCTTCTCAGCCCAGGAGGTAAGCTGAATTGTAAAGGATGGTTCATTGCCGATATAAAGCACATGGGGAAAATATATCATACCAAGGTCTACGTCATTGGGGGAGACCATGTTAATAATCTACTCGGACGAGAAGTCGCTTGTGAGATGGGCCTAGAAATCAGAGCTGAGGAAGTTGTCAAGCCTGATAATCCAAAACAAACAAACCAAAGTGTGTTTGGAGACATAGACATATTCAAATGCAAGCCAGTAAAGATACAGCTGAAAGATGGAGAGCGAAGCCATACAGTGTCAATACAACAAGGCGAATTCCATTTCCAGTCCATCCAAAAGTAAAAGAAGAACTACAGAGAATGATAGAGGGCAGAATCATCGAAGAGGTCACTGACCCTACAGAGTGGTGTACCCCGATAGTGGTTGTCCAAAAATCGACGGGGAGAGTTCGTATATGTGTGGATCTGAGGAAACTCAATGAAGAAGTGAAAAGAGAAAGGTATATGCTTCCAACTTGAGAAGACATAGCCCCAAAACTAGCAGGGTCCAAAGTTTTTTTCGAAATTTGATGCTTCGAGTGGATTCTGGCAGATCCAGAAAAAGTAAAGGCAATTCAAGAGTTGAAACAAACACAAGCTGAAACAACTACTCGGTATAGTAAACTATCTGGGAAAATTCTTACCAAATTTGTCAACAGTGATGCAGCCAATAAGTGAATTACTGAAGACAGATGTAGCATGGGTCTGGAGCGTAAAGCAAGCCGAAGCATCCAAGAAAATGAAGCAATTGGTATCTACTACACCAATACTTACATTCTACGACCCAAGCAAGCCAACAATAGTGATTCCAGATGCCAGCAGCTACGGACTAGGTGCAGTCTTGCTGCAACAACATGATGATGTCAAAAGGCCTGTCGCATATGCTTCAAGTACACTAACTAAAGCAGAACAGCGGTGCGCAAAAATCGAAAAGGAGTGTTTAGCAGGCGTTTGGGCTTGTGAGAAATTCTCCCGATACATTACTGGTCTAGAGTCATTCATACTACAGACTGACCACAAACCACTAGTACTATTGATCAACAGTCAAAACATTGACAAAGCACTACTAAGATGTCAACTTTTATTACTAAGGTTGATGCGATTCAACGTGAAGTCAGTATACGTACCCGGAAAAGAATTAGTAGTGGCTGACACACTGTCAAGAAATCCGATTCAGTGCATAGAAAAACCTGGTACGGAAGGAGAAATAAAGGCACATGTCGATAACCTGGAAGCAATGGAACCAGGAACACCAGACAAGATGGAAGAAATCAGACAAGCAATGATTGATGATGAACAAGTACTCGAATATACCAGTCTAGGATGGCCAAAACGAGCAAGAGAAGTGGCAGATGAAATTCAACAATACTACTCAGTGAGAAACCAGCTGTCATTGAATGATGGTAAACTCATCCATCAAGATAGAATTGTCATACTAACCACACGAGAGATGAGGTCCTGGAGAAAATCCACGAGGGTCATCAAGGTGTGACAAAATGCTGTGAGCGAGCAATCCATGCAGTCTTCTGGCCAGGCATCACCAGTGATATCAAAAAGAAGATAGCTAATTGCAAATTCTGCAAGGAAAATAAACCAACACAGCGAAAGGAGCCAATGATGGCAACGACATTGCCCAAGAGACCATGGCAGAAAATAGCTGTCGATCTATGCGATCTCAACAATAAGAAATATATGGTCGTAATGGACTTCTACAGCAGATACTTAGAAATCGTACATGTGACAAGTACAACCAGCGGACAAGTAATTGAAAAACTGCAAAGTCTGTTTGCCAGATGGGGAATTCCAGAAGAAATATCCTCCGACAATGGTCTGCAGTTTACATTAGCAGATTTCAAAGAGTTCGGCAGGAAGTATGGATTTCGATGCACCACATCTAGTCCACATTACTCACAATCCAAGGGGGAGGCAGAAAGTGGAGTACGCATCGCTAAGAAAATCCTAAAGCAAGACAACCTGATTGTAATTAGTCAGAGCTGCAGATATAAAAGGTAAAAGGTGAATACGAGCGAGCATTCAACAAAAGATATGGAGTCAAAAATGTGCCAGAGATGTTACCTGGAGACAACATCCAAGAAATTAGATGGAGAAAATGTATGGAAAACTCCAGCCAGAGTACTGCAAACTATACAGCACAACGCTCATACATTATGCAAACATCAAGTGGTACTCTGAGAAGAAAACAGAGACACCTATTATTTGCGTCAAGGCCAGGCAAAACAGAGGGAAAGACCCTGGATCTATCAATGTTTGACAATGATGAGTCAGCAGATCCAGTTACACCAACCTCAGTTGAGAAGTCAACGCCAACTGTGGAACAACAACCACCACCAGTTGAAAATATCTCACTGCCTATGCCAGAAGCTCAGGGAAAACAAACAGATGTAATTAGAACCCGGAGTGGAAGAGCAGTCGAGAAACCTGTGAGATACTACGATGAATACTGTTAAGGAGATAGCAACCAGATTGCCTTGTGCGGGGCAGAATAATCCCTAGGCAACTGTTCGACTTAGGATAGTCCATCCCTAAGTCTAGTTAGGCGAACCTATTTATTAGAATAGAAATTTTGAGCAAATAGCTTTCATAGAGCTATTAATAAATGTATTGAAAACGACATCAAGCCTCGTCGTATTTCATGACAAAAAAATCGTTGAAAATCGAAGAATCTGAAAAGTCCAACAGCACAGATTCATTGTCACCAGTTTCTCTTTGCGATGAATCTTTCAAATTGTCTTCTGTTGACTGGCTGGCAATGTGTTGAGAAAAAAGCGGAGAGAATGAGATGCTCTGAGAATCATCTGCAGACATATCCATGTCTATCGATGCATTGACGAATTGAGAGAGCTTTCATGACAATTTTATAATCACTACATAACAAGCTAATGGGTCTCCAGTTCTTAACTAATGTGTTGTCTTCGGCTTTGGGATAAAGACTCAGCACTGCTTTCCGAAAATAAACAGGAAGCTGATCATTACGGAAACACTTTATGAAGGTTTTGACCAATAACAGACCAAAATGTTTTGTAAAATTCATTAGGCAAACCATCTAGTCCTGGTGTACGGTCAGTTGAAAGTCGTTTAACAGCAAAGGTTTAGTTCATCATGAGTAATTTCACAATCAAGATAATCACGATCTTCCTCGTTTAATTGCACCAAATTGTCGAGAATTGCAGATCGGGCATCAATCTCAACATTTTCAGCAGAATAAAGATCCTTGTAGAAACTGTAAAAAATGTCACTAATTTCATCAGGATTCTCCGTTATTAAGCCATCAACACGTTTCATGTGAATAATGATACTTGACCTTCCCCTCTCTCGTTCAAGTGCAAAAAAGAAACTGTTCGAAACAGCACTGTGGGTAAGTAATTGATGACGAGATCAAACAGCTGTACCTCTGCTCTCCAGATCTACCAACTGAGCTAGAGAACTTTTCTTTTGTTAGTATTCATCGTAGAGACTTTTATCTTTGTGTAAACTGTTCTCAAATTCTCGAATTTCCTTTTCTAATCGCAATTTATCCAATTTAAGGTTGTATTGGTTCAAAGCACAATACTGCTGAGTTAAAACTTTGATTTTCCATTTTCCAATCTCCCACTATGCCGAATAATCACAATATTGATTCTGTTGCTGTCTCAAGTTTAACAAAAAAACGCGAAATGATTTCTTTATACAGTTCATGCTTTATGATGCTTGTATTGAGACACCATATTGGGTTACGATGTTTGACTTCTTTCTGAGCTACTCTTAACTGTACCAATGAATGGTCAGAAAGCGTGAGCGCAGAATGATGAATTGAAGTCACCGTGATGAGTGATTTCATCCACTTGTTGATGTAAATCCTGTCAAGACGATCCTTTTTGTCATTTCTCTGCAAGGTGTAATTACAGCTGTCCCCATGATAGTGACGCCAACTGTCAACAAGCCTGTACTTG
The DNA here is from genome assembly GCF_041260155.1 of Ptychodera flava. NCBI lineage: Eukaryota > Metazoa > Hemichordata > Enteropneusta > Ptychoderidae > Ptychodera > Ptychodera flava. The sequence goes on from NC_091929.1 coordinate 31,526,844, forward strand.
TGAATTAAATTATTAAAATAGCGAACTGAACACATGTCAGACTCCTTACAATTGATTCTGTCCAATTCTTCATTCAGGGTACAATTAAAGTCTCCACCAAGAATAACTAAACTGTCAACATCTAAACTTGATAGCAAATGCCATAATTTTTCATCACTGGGTATGCTGTGAGTTTCTTGTAAAAGGTAACAAGAAGCCGGATTGGTATGTTTGAAAATATCAAAAACTTGAAAGCGTTTCATCGAGTCTCGACACCCACGAACATTAAGCGTTACACAGGACAAAGCCATGCCTGTAAATAGGATTGAGAGAAGATGCTTCGACCTAAGGAAAGTGAATTAAAGTGAAGACTCAGTCGCAGTTGACCTACCAATAGTTCTGATATAGTCTTTGATTTTAAATACCTGTTTGTAGATGCGAGCTCTCATTGCGTTGTTCACAGGTTGTGAAGAGCGATATCCCAGTAAAATTATCGCAAGCTCTTTCCTATTTGGATAAAAGTCAAAGCACTTTTGAATAAATTTCTTTGAATGCTTTGTGTTTTCCAAAAATTCTGCAATCGATTGCGTCGATACATCGTGGAAAATCAAAGAATCTGAAGTGTCCGACAGCACAGCTTCATTGTCATCAGTTTCTCTTTGCGATGAATCTTTGAAACTGTCTTCTGTTGACTGGCTTGAGAAGAAAGCGGTGAGTATGATATACTCTGAGAATCATCTGCAGACATATCCAAGTCCTCCGATGCATTGGTCTTGTCTGCAATGTCTTGAGAATCCGGAATAAAATCAGAAAGTCCGGAGAGAACAAGCGACGGAGTGCAAGCCGGAGAAGACACCGAGGATTCCGAAGCTTGCGTAAAACAAAGATCGGGAGAAAGGGGAAAGGCGATGGAGGGGCCCCTACCCTCTCATCATCAGTAACATCGTATACCTTTGAAATTCCGTTGTCATTCGTTCTGTCAGTGTTCAAGACAGTTTCTGTATCAACTTTTGAAGACGGTTCACGTTGAACAATGTCAGTTTCGTTATCACAAACCATACTTTCTTGTTCCTCTTTACCATGACAATCACTGTTCTGTTGCGAGCTACTGTGTGTATCAATAACGTTTTCATCAGAAAAGTCCACGATGTTATGACCATCAACATTATCAGCCATCGTTGTGTTTTCACTTCCACGTTGACGTACAACTGTGTACGTCTTTATTGAAAACAGTCGACGAATCACCACAGACTGGTTCCATCGGACGTTGAACAGATTCATCGTTGTTGGTCAGAATTTTGACATCTCATTCAAACTGACCGTCGTTAATTACGGTGATATTGTCTTTTTCTTGCAATGTGGCAGTTGATTCGGTTTGAAGTGATTGTTGACAATCACGCTGAACGTGTCCCTTTTGACCACACTTGAAACATTTCATTTCTTCAGTTGAGAGATAAATTCTGTATCTTTTACCTTCGTATTCGACAGTTGAAGGTCCTTCCCATGTACCGTGAAAGTCGGCATCAATCAGCACTAAAGCTTGTCTTCGAAAGGATCTTATATGCCTCAATTGTTCACTTTTGCATCCGAGAGGAATTGTTTTGATTTTGTTCACAAGTTTACCAAAAGTAAGGAGTTCACTTTCAATCACATGATTGGGAATAAACGGTGGAACCCCTGATACGATGACTTTTGTCGCTGGTTTCACAACAGGCTCAACTTGAATCGTGTAGCCGTTCAGTTCAAAACCACTCACACAAACGTTTTCCACCCAGGTATCTGGGTTAAAATAAACGATAACTGAACCGTAAACTCTTGAAGCAGCGATGATATTCTGTGGACCAGTAATCCATGAAATGGCCTGTATATACTTTTCAACGGAGACTCCTTCCATGGATTCACACTTGACACCATGTTTCCTCGTGAGGCTGGCAAACGTAGCCAAGCGTCCATTGTCATTGAATGGCGAGGCCATCTTGGCCTAGGAAATGGCACACGGAAACCACTGAGGGAATCCGCAAAAATCTCTTCAAGCGAAAGTTCAAACACACAAAAAGCTTGACAGCAGCAGTCCACAACAGGAGCAAAATCAGATCAGGCAACGATCTAAGTACAGAAATCACTAAAGGACTCAAAAACTGTAGGAAAACTCAGAGCACACTACCGCCACTTGTACACATGCGTGGTAGTAGTAGTAGTAGTAGTAGTAGTAGTAGTAGTAGTAGTAGTGGTAGTAGTGGTAGTGGTAGTAGTAGTAGTAGTAGTAGTAGTAGTAGTAGTAGTAGTAGTAGTAGTAGTAGTAGTAGTAGTAGTAGTAGTAGTAGTAGTAGTAGCAGTAGTAGTAGTAGTAGTAGTAGTAGTAGTAGTAGTAGTAGTAGTAGTAGTAGTTGTTGTTTTTCAAATATCTTTATTTCACATAGGTCCCTACATACTAAAACAGTAAAAAGAAACTTTTACATTTCAAGGAACCAAAGGAAATATAAGATACAAATAAAAGAAAATCACCATAAAGTGCTGGTCGGCATTGAACAGAAAACGTCATGAATGACAACAGTAAATGTCAGCAAGAAAGACATATCTTAAACCTATGAAATAAAATTTCAAAGATGACACAACCTGGCGATGCACAAAAGCAGGGAAGTATCTTAAATGTGAAAATTGAGTTGACCATCATGAATGTCACGAAGAATATCATCAAAAGCCCAAGTAATATTAAAAGAATGTAAATTTTCATTGAGACGTAGTAGTAGTAGTTTTTAGTTTTTCAATGGAACTTTATTCCAATAATAAAAGTCGTGTACAAAAATACAAAATTGCACTCAGCTGTACACGTCAATCTGGTGCAATCAATAAAATCAAAAGAAATCAAAAAAGGTTCAAACTGAGAATCACAAGCACCGTTCACAGAAAAAAAAACACACAGAAGCACTGAGGTTGATACTCCATTGGGTCTTGACGTGGAGACCAAAACGTCGATGACATCACTAGATAACTGGTAGTATAAAAATTGACATCAGGCGATGAGATGACTACCAAAGCATACGTGCATCCAGCCTAAGGTGAAAACCAGTATATAGATGACATCAGGTGACAGGTGTTAAAAAGTAGCATCACGTGAGATTGGTCGGACCAATGTTGACAGCTGGACGTCAAGATAATAGGCAGCAATAACGCTAACACAAGCACAGTGGTAAGCCTGAAACAAACCAAAGTGTATGTCCCTCCGACAACTGTCCGAACCATGAAAATGATTCCCGTGAGGAGTACGGTGCCCAGGGCATAGACTCGAAGCTACTCGAGCCTCAGTTATCAGAAGTGTAGCCTAATGCTGTAGAGTGTATGCAGTGTGTTAATACACAGACCTAACAAGCTTACCTCACGAGAGAATATCAGCAATTTTCAGTTTTCCTTCACTAACAGAAGCTAAAACATTGTTCACACACCAAAATCTATCAAAATTCGTGTTCTCGCGGGAGAAACCATGGTAAAGCGTATTCATTTAGTATACGCGAACGTAGACGAGATTTAAAGGCGGTAATAAGGTCACCAGACAGGTGCGGATCATTTTCAGTGATGGCTTTACGACGAGTCATGTGAATAACAAGTTTTGCAGTGTTGAAAATATAGTTTAAAAGAGCATGGATATTTTTATCCATAACAGTTTTAATAAAAGGTGGGCCCATTACAAACCACCAGTACAAAATCCTACAGTTGGGTCCAAGTAGTTGACAAGATAATTTACGCAGTAATTTGAACAAAGAAGTTAGTCGATGACATTCTAGAAAAATGTGAACAAGGTCATCTATGTTACCACAGAAAACACAATTTAGGGTCTGACTGAAATGACATTGAAACAGGTAGTTACCAGTTGCATAGGCACCGTGCAAAATGCGCCATTGAAGATCACCTTCAGTTTTAGGTATAGGACTAGTATAACAGAAACTAAAATTAACTTTCGTGTCTTTTGACAGACCAAGTAATTCCCTCCAAATAGTGTCAGGACGATCACTATGCTTCTTGTGGAAGTCAGACATGATGAGGAATTTATAAATTGCGCCCTTTTCAATTTTATAGAGGGGGCAGTTAAGGACAATGTTATTTGTTTCATCGGTATGAATGATGTCAAAGTGAAAACGGGTATTGATGGGGGAGGTTGGAACGTTAAGATTGACATCTTCGGAGAACGAATGTTGTAATTTATCTCTCCATTGTTCAGGAATGGAATTACGTAATGACGTCACGACATTGCTCAAAATCCTACGCGAGTAAATGGGCATTATGTTTGCTATATTATCATGAGATAACCAGTTTCTGGAAAAAGGATCGAGAAGGTCACTAATTTTTGTTATCCCGGCATCAATGAGATGATTCGAAAGGGTTGGCTGGTCATCAAATACTGAATGCTTGATTTGATCATTAAAAAAGAGAGGTTCTTGGAGAATATTATCCGTTGAGGTGGGATCACCCTTACGAACAGCCTTGGAAGACTGCCAAGTTTGTAACAGGTCAAGATAAAATGGAGGCATGGTAATAGGAATACTGGGAATTTTAATAGCAAGAAGTTGTCTACTATAATCAAGTTTGTGGACACGCCTAAAGTAATAATCAGTGAATGAGAATGAACCTGAATACAAATATCTTTGTATATATTGTAAGCGGAATGCCTTTGCACGTGCAGGGAGATTAATAAGACCATGGCCTCCCTTTTCGAGAAGAGTGTATAACACAGTAGCAGGCACCCAGTGACGACCTTGCCAGAAGAAATCAAGAAGCGCACGTTGAATTTCATTGAGTACATCAGGTGGCGGAATTAGAGAAAAAATGCGATGTAAGATTTTGCTGGCCACGAGCTGGTTAATAACAATTACTCGACCACGGTACAACATTGCAGGGGCATATCTTGACCACCAACTAAGTTTGTTGTTGACTTTTGATATGCAGTCATCCCAATTCTGAATGAAATAGTCAGCATTATTGCCTATGAGAGTACCAAGGATCTTTAAACTGTCACTATTCCATTGATTTGTAAGGGGTGTCTCTTCTGTTACGCCAAGCACCCACCCACAGCCCTTTGGATTTTCTATAATTAACCCGAGCATTACTAGCATCTTCATAAGTACGCAACCATTTTTCGAGAATACTGAATTCTGAATTATGTGTGATGAAAAGACTGACATCGTCAGCATAGGCAGATAGCTTACATTTGCGCCCATTAGATTTGGAATCATGATTCCTTGAATATTTCGATCTTCACGAATTTTGTGAAGCAAAGGCTCAATAACAATGGCGTAAAGTTGACCAGATAGAGAACACCCTTGTCTAATTCCACGTTCAAAGTGGATTGGAGCAATAAGAGAGCTGTTGATTCGAACAAGACTTTCCGTTTGAGTGTAAAGCAATTTAATGTGTTTTATGAAATTATCACCAAAGCCAAATGAATGCAAAGTTCTGAAGAGGAAATCATGATGGACCCGATCAAAGGCTTTTTCTTGATCAAGTGACACAATACCAAGTGGAAGAGTGAATTCGTTATGGTAACTTATGCAGTCTCTGATTAAGTTGATATTATCGAAAATTTGACGACCCGGAACTGTATAACTTTGATCGATGTGTATGATGTCAGGTAACACGCCTTTCAAACGAATAGATAAAGCTTTAGCAAAGATTTTATAGTCTGCACAAAGCAAACTAACTGGCCTCCAGTTACGTAGCAAAGTATTGTCACCTGACTTGGGAAGTAAAGTCAGAACAGCACGACGACAAGAAGTGGGTAAAATACCATCTGTGAGAGAGGCTTGGAAAACATCATGCAAATCATGACCAATAGTGGACCAAAACGTTTTAAAAAATTCCACTGGTATACCGTCAATTCCAGGTGTTTTACCAGTGGTAACCTGCTTTAAGGCTGATGACATTTCTTCAAAAGTGATCGGTTCGTCGCACTGTTCAGCTTTATCCGGGTTTAATTTTTGTAAATTATCGAGAAGAGAATCTTGGGCTGCAGTTGAAATGGGTTCCGGGTGGTACAAATTTTGATAGAAGGTACGAGTAAGTGAACGGATTTCATGTTGATTTTCAGTGATGGTCTGATCGTGACGACGCAGCTGATTAAGAGATTTGTGCTGACCTTTATGTTTCTCAAGGGAGTAGAAAAAGTTTGTACTGGCATCGGAATCATTAAATTGTTGATAACGTGCTCGAACAGCTGCGCCTTGAGTTTCAATCTTATTCAAGTTATCCAAGATATCTTTCTGTTGCTGATATGTTTTATGAAGTGAAGGGCGTTCAGCAAGTAGGCATTGCAGATTTTGGACGTGATCGTTTAATTCTTTTTTCATATGCTTATAACGGTAGATGTATTGATAGCTGTATTGTTTGCTAATTTCTTTAATTTTTTGTTTGCCAATGTCCCACCAAGATTGAAGTGAAGTGAATCTCTGTTTTTCATTACGCCATTTCTGCCAAAAAGTCTTGATCAAATTACAGTAGTCTTCATTACTTAAGAAACTAGTGTTGAGACACCAAACAGGATTTTTATTTTTAGTGAAATTGGCACAAATATGAAGGGAAACTGGACTGTGATCAGATAAATTGTGACATGAATCAATCGAGACAGATTTGATTTTTGAAGTGAGGGCTTTGTAATGAAGAAGGTGTCAATCCGTGATTTATTATTATTCTTTGCCAAGTATAATTACGTGAGGAGGTGTGAACATGACGCATGCATCTGCAAGTTTTGTGCGATGAACAATATCAGAAAGAAACTTAGAAGAATTCATGTGTGGCTCAGTCTCGGAACCCCTGTCTAAGTTAGAAATGAGCGTACAATTAAAATCTCCCCCCATAATAACCGGATCATCATTAATACTGTTTAAAAACTTTTTAAGCTGAGCGAAGAAACGTAAACGTTCCTCTCCAGAGTACGGGGCATAAACATTCACTAAGTGAAATGGCTGTTCATCTACAGTCACGTGGAGATGTAATAAGCGACCTCTAACAACACTACTTTGAGAAATAACATTCACTTGTTTTCTCTTGGGAAAGAGAATAGCGACACCTGCCGAGTTACTAGTTCCGTGAGAAAATATATTGGTGAACGCCAAATAATTTGCCATTGGGCTTGACTATCAAGTTGAGTGAGTTTCCTGGAGGAAACAAAATCGTTATGGTGATCTACATTCAAGTAAGATAAAATTTGATAACGCCTGAGAGAATCGTGACCTCCATTAATATTCCACGTTAAAGTTGAAATACTTGCCATTAAAAGACAAGACAAAAGAATTAAGGCATTAGTGACCATTATTTTAGAGAATAATGTTTACTCTTGGTATACGCATACAGTTTAACTGTCAGCCTATATATTCTTACATTTTGGCTGGCTGTAACACGATCAGATTTGCGCAACTTATGCAATGCTTTAATTAGAAGTCTTAAATCTGGACAATATTCATAACATCTCTGGACTGGCTTTTTTGAACCTTTAATCTGCGTTAAAAACTCTAAAAGGCTGCTAAAGCTTAGATCGTTGCGATCTGTCAGTTCAGAAGTATCAGAAACTTCAGATGTCATAGAAATACTATCGGCGTCATCAACCTCTTCGTCTCCGTCAATATCAGAATCTTGGCTGAGAACATCGAATCTATTACCAGTTTTGACCGGAGTTGTCTGGGATAATGGAAAATCAGAGTCTGTATGCATCCCTCCAGAATTAACACCAGAGAAAGGCGTCTCTGGAAAAACAAGGGATTGAGAAAAACCAACTGAGGAAGAAGAAGAAGGGGAAGGAGCAAAAGGAAGAGAGGGAGAGGAAGGGAAAGGGGAAGGGGGAGAAGAAGCAGGGGTTCGTACCCTGTCTTCAACAGCAACACCAACATCTGCGGACTCTGTGTCATCAACATTTGTGTTCTTACTATTGGCCCTTCCTTCACTTGTTTCATCGTTAACACCTTCATTGCTTTTGTCATTAGTATTGATTATCTCCTCATTGATTACATCATTTGCATCGCCTATTTCCATATCATTAGTATTTTGAACTTTAACCTGCTCATCAACACCTTGCTCCTCAACAATTACCTCATCGATGATATTATCAGTAGCAGCTGAAGAAATTTCTGCATTATCAACATTGTTATGCGACTCTTTGTTCTGACTGTTGCTATTTTCGTTTCTTTGATGAGCCTGAGTTTCATGAGCTGAATTTGTAGAAACATTTCCTGATTGATTTTCAACAACATGCAAAACATCGGGCTGACCTGGAAAATTTTTACGAATGTGGCCTTTCACACCACAAGCGAAGCAACTCATTTCATCAACAGAAATGTAAGTTGGATACAAATGATCTTGATATTTGACCTGTATTAGCCCGTTGATGTTGTCATTATGTAATAAAATGTGAATTTGCCGTCTGAATGACTTGACATGTTTCAAGGCAGGATCTTTACAACCAAGGGGAATGACTCGCATATGTCCAACTACTCTTCCTAGTTTCCACAATTCTTCCTCTAGTTTTTCATCAGGGATAAATGGGGGCACATTAGATAAAATAACTTTGGAGGCAGGTTTGAGCATGTGTTCAACCTGGACGAATTCATTGTCAAGCACTAGTTGGCGTTCAACGACAGACTCTACGTGTTCTAATTTAGCAAGATACACAACCACTGAACGATTCATTCGTGAAGCTGCAATAATATTTTCAGCCCCAACAATCTTTGAAATTTCAGACACATAGTTTTCTACTGGCACACCTTCAACATTGTTGCACCTCACAGCATGTTTACGGGTGAGGTGCCTGAATGGATTGTCGACCTGGGTAGCCATATTGCGTACCCACAGTGGCCGGGAAGGGGAAAGATAAAATCCACCCCAATCCAGCCAATCGAGCTTTAAAAACCTCAAAAACTACGTAAAACTGAAAGTATCAATTACTCACGAAGTAAATATACCAGTAGAGTTGATCAATAACGCTGAATGATGAGAATACAACACAAAATTCAGGAGCCCATCTACCACACGTCCGCACGGAGTAGTAGTAGTAGTAGTAGTAGTAGTAGTAGTAGTAGTAGTAGTAGTAGTAGTAGTAGTAGTAGTAGTAGTAGTAGTAGTAGTAGTAGTAGTAGTAGTAGTAGTAGTAGTAGTAGTAGTAGTAGTAGTAGTTGTTGTAGTTTTTCAAATATCTTTATTTCACATAGGTCCCTACATACTAAAACTGTAAAAAGAAATTTTTACATTTCAAGGAACCAAAGGAAATATAAGATACAAATAAAAGAAAATCACCATAAAGTGCTGGTCGGCATTGAACAGAAAACGTCATGAATGACAACAGTAAATGTCAGCAAGAAAGACATATCTTAAACTTATGAAATAAAATTTCAAAGATGACACAACCTGGCGATGCACAAAAGCAGGGAAGTATCTTAAATGTGAAAATTGAGTTGACCATCATGAATGTCACGAAGAATATCATCAAAAGCCCAACTAATATTAAAAGAATGTAAATTTTCATTGAGACGTAGTAGTAGTAGTAGTAGTAGTAGTAGTAGTAGTAGTAGTAGTAGTAGTGTAGTAGTAGTAGTAGTTTTAGTTTTTCAAATATCTTTATTTCACATAGGTCCCTACATACTAAAACTGTAAAAAGAAATTTTCACATTCAAGGAACCAAGGAAATATAAGATACAAATAAAAGAAAATCACTATAAAGTGCTGGTCGGCATTGAACAGAACACGTCATGAATGACAACAGTAAATGTCAGCAAGAAAGACATATCTTAAACCTATCACATAATATTTCAAAGATGACACAACCTGGCGATGCACAAAAGCAGGGAAGTATCTTAAATGTGAAATTGAGTTGACCATCATGTGTGCACAAAGAATATCATCAAAAGCCCAAGTAATATTAAAAGAATGTAAATTTTCATTGAGACGATGATATTCAAATTCAAGTCTCAATCTGGTGAAAATCTTGCTTTTAAATATGTCCAAAGGATCAACAGGACCCTGGTTTCTAAACACATTTCTTCTTGCTAAATGTATACACAACTTAGCCATTGTAGATAGGTAAATAAAAAGAGACATTGCACGTCTATGAATAAATACAGAGTTTTTAACAGGAGGATTAATGAAAAACCATGCAATGTTTACAGCTTGCCCAGGTAAAACTAAACGAGATGTTATAGTGGAAATGACACCTAGAAGCGGTGAATGTTTGGACACTCAAGGAAAGTATGTAAAAGTGAATCAATGTCATTACAGAGAGAACATTGCATCTGAACGAAAACCAGCACGGAACAAAAAAGAACTAGTTTGATAGGCTCCGTGCATAATGCGCCATTGTAAATCCCCTTCTTTCTTTATGATGAGATCACAATAACATGAAACAAGTTTGGTTTGATGGAATGTGGAATGCTCAAAATGTCCCTCCAGATGGTGTCTAATCTGTCTGGTAAACATGCATAATGATGAGCCATTATCAAGTACTTGTAAATTGCACCTTTTTCTATTTTACACAGAAAATAATTGTGCTCTGTAGAATGTTGCAGCTGAAAAGAATACACAGTATCTGGCGCATTGTTTGGATTGTTGTTACAAAAATGATTTTCAATGACGGATTTCAAACGAATAGGAATAGCCTTGTAAAAGCATTGTAAAGACATAGAAATAATGCGCTGTGAATGAATCGCAACTCTATCACACAAATCTGAAGAAGTTAACCAACGATTTTCCACAGTATTGAAAAGATCACCTATAGTGGTAACTTGAGCGTTGACAAAGGCTGGTACAGTAAAAGGAGACTTATGAACGGGATGCATAATGAGTGGGTTTTGAAAAAGAGGCTCTTTAAGAATGTCAGGAACACTCAGTGGGATTCCTTTACGAATTTTGTCAACAGAATTCCAACAATGTAATAAATCACGATGAAAAGCAGGAATAGCAGTATTACCAAAATCAATGTCAGTCGTGAGAAGTAACTGTTTGTCATAATTGAGACCACCAACTCTTCTAAAATAAAAATCTGTGAAATAATACGACGGATGATGAACATCCTGATACAAATACTTTTGAATGTAACTGAGACGTAAAGAAATACAACGAGTTTTAAGATGAATAAGGCCTTGGCCACCTTGAAAGAGAGGTAAATACAGTGTTTCTGAAGGAATCCAATGACGTCCTTGCCAGAAAAATCTCAGAAAAAGGGTTTGAAGGTAAGAAAAAGTTTGAACATCGGGAGTTGTGCAAGTCAATCTGTGAAGTAATTTTGATGCAATGAGCTGATTAATGACTAAAACACGACCTCTGTAAGACATGCCAGGTGCAAAAGACGACCAAAATTTCACCTTGTTAACAGTGATGTTCACTAATTCAGACCAATTTCTCTGACAATAATTATTTGAGTTACCAACATACACACCGAGCAGTTTTAACCCTGTTGAGTTCCATTTGATATTTAATGGCGTGTCAGTACGATTACGCCAACTACCAGCCCAGAGACCTTCAGATTTCTTGAGGTTAACTTTTGCATTAGATGCATTTTCATATAACTTAAGAGTGGACTTTAAGTTACTAAAATCTTCATCTCGAGTAATAAAAGCTTCAACATCGTCGGCATACGCAGAAAGGCATGTAGGACTAGGAGCTTCTGGTATAATCAATCCCCTTATGTTACTGCTATTCCTAATTTTATCTAAAAATGGTTCTAAGGCAATCACATAAAGTTGACCAGAAAGAGAGCAACCTTGACGAATCCCACGATTAATTGAAATTGGAGAGGTAATGGAACTATTTATCTTTAAAACTGACTGAATATCTGTGTAGAGAGTTTTAATGTAATTAATAAAGCGGGGGCCAAAACCAAAAGAACACAAAGTTTTAAAAAGGTAATCATGACTGACACGGTCAAAAGCCTTTTCCTGGTCTAGAGCAACAATACCCAGAGGTGAGTTTGTATCATTGGCATAGAAAATACTATCTTGCAATAAATCACATTATCAAATATGTGACGATTTGGAATAGAGCAGGACTGATCAACATGAATTATTTTTGAAAGAACATTACGTAAACGAATTGAGAGAGCTTTCGTGACAATTTTATAGTCGCTACATAACAAGTAATGGGTCTCCAGTTCTTGACTAAAGTGTTGTCTCCAGCTTTCGGGTGAAGACTTAGCACTGCTCTCCGACAAGAAATAGGAAGCTGATCATTACGGAAACATTCAATGAAAACTTTATGAAGGTCTTGACCAATAATAGACCAGAATGTTTTGTAAAATTCATTGGGCAAACCATCCATACCTGGAGTACGGTCAGTTGAAAGTTGCTTAACAGCAAAAGTAAGTTCATCAAGAGTAATTTCACCATCAAGGTAATCACGATCTTCCTCGTTCAATTGCACTAAATTGTCGAGAATTGCAGACTGGGCGTCAACGTCAACATGTTCAGCAGAATAAAGATCCTTGTAGAAACTGTAAAAAATGTCACGAATTTCATCGGGATTTTCCGTTATTGATCCGTCAGCACGTTTCATGTGTATAATTGGCTTTGACCTTCCCCTTTCTCGTTCAAGTGCAAAAAGAAGCTGTTCGAAACATCACTGTGAGTAAGTAATTGATGACGAGATCGTACTGCTGCACCTCTGCTCTCCAGGTCTACCAACTGAGCCAGAGAACTTTTCTTTTGTTGGTATTCATCCAAGAGACTTTTATCTTCGTGTAAACTTTTCTCAAGTTCTCGAATTTCCTTTTCCAATCGCAATTTATCCCATTTCAGATTGTACTGGTTTGAAGCACAATACTGCTGAGTTAAAAGTTTGATTTTCCATTTTCCAATCTCCCACCATGTCCACAAATCACAATATTTATTCTGTTGCTGTCTCCAGTTTAACCAAAAATGCGTAATGATATCTTTATAGAGTTCATGCTTCAAGATGCTTGTATTGAGACACCATATTGGGTTGCGGTGTTTGACTTCTTTCTGTGTCACCCTTAACTTTACCAATGAATGATCAGAAAACGTGAGCGCAGAATGATGAATTGAAGCCACTGTGATGCGTGATTTCATCCACTTGTTGATGTAAATCCTGTCAAGACGAGCCTTTTTGTCATTTCTGTGCCAGGTGTAATTACGGCTGTCCCCATGATAGTGACGCCAACTGTCAACAAGCCTGTACTTGTGAATTAAATTAGTAAAATAGCGAACTGCACACATGTCAGACTCCTTACAATTGATTCTGTCCAATTCTTCATTCAGAGTACAATTAAAGTCTCCACCAAGGATAATTACACTGTCAACATCTAAGCTTGAAAGTAAATCTTTCAGCTTGGTAAAACACCACAACCGTTCATTGGAGGTAGTATGTCCATACACATTAATAATGTTGACTAGGCTGCCATCAACGTTTGCTTGCACGTGCAGTAAATGTCCAGGAATTGGTTCTGATGTGCGAATGATATCAATTGTAGAGGAGGGCGAAAACAATATTGCAACACCTGCACTGTTTGCTGAACCATGTGACAAAATGCAACGTCCTCTCCAAATCAAAGGCCATACTTTTTCGTCACTGGGAATACTGTGAGTTTCTTGTAAAAGGTAACAAGAAGCCGGGTTGGTATGCTTGAGAAAATCAAAAACTTGAAAGCGTTTCATCGAGTCTCGACACCCACGAACATTCAGCGTTACACAGGACAGAGCCATGCATGTAAACAGGAATGAGAGATGCTTCCACATAACGAAAATGAATTAAAGAGAAGACTCAATCGCAGTTGACCTACCAGTAGTTCTGATATAGTCCTTGATTTTACGTACCAGTTTGTAGATGCGAGCTCTCGTTGCGCTGTTCACAGGCTGTGAAGAGCGATATCCCAGCAACATTTTCGCAAGCTCTTTCAAATTTGGATGAAAGTCAAAACAATCCTGAATAAACTTCTTTGAGTGCTTTGTATTTTCCAAGAAATCTGCAATCGATTGAGTCGATAGATCATGGAAAAACGAAGAATCTGAAATGTCCGACAGCACAGATTCAGTGTCATCAGTCTCTCTTTGCGATGAATCTTTCAGACTGTCTTCTGTTGACTGGCTTGCAATGCCTTGAGTAGAAAGCGGTGAGAATGAGATGCTCTGAGAAACATCTGCAGACATATCTATGTTCATCGATGCATTGGTCTTTTCTGCAACGTCTTGAGAATCCGGAACGAAATCAGAAAGTCCGGAAAGAACAAGCGAAGGAGTGCAAGCCGGAGAAGAAACTGAGGATTCCGAAGCTTGCATAAAACAGGTCCGAAGGGGGGGAAAGGCGATGGAGGGGTTCGTACCCTCTCATCATCAGTAACAACATCATCTACCTTTGAAATTCCATTGTTTTCATTCCGTCAGTGTTCAAGACAGTTTCTGGATCAACTTTTGAAGACGGTTCACGTTGAACAATGTCATTTTCGTTATTACAAACCATACTTTCTTGTTCTTCATTACCATGGTCATCACTGGGCTGTTGCGAGCTATTGTGAGTATCGATAACGTTTACACCAGAAATGTCCGCGACGTTGTGACCATCAATATTGTCATCCATCGTTGTGTTTTCATTTTCACGTTGTTGAACAACTTTTTCCTGATTGGAGACAGTCGACGAATCACCACAGATTGGTTCCATCGGACGTTGAGCAGAATCATCGTTGTTGGTCGGAATTTTGACACCTCTTTCAATTTGACCGTTGTTAATTACAGTGATATTGTCTTTTTCTTGCAATGTAGCAGATGGTTCGTTTTGGGGTGATTGTTGACAGTCACGCTGAACATGTCCCTTTTGACCGCACTTGAAACATTTCATTTCTTCCGTTGAAAGATAAATTCTGTACCTTTTACCTTCGTACTCTACAGTCAAAGGTCCTTCCCATGTACCGTGAAAGTCAGCATCAATCAGTACCAGAGCTTGTCTTCGGAAAGATCTTACATGCTTTAAATGTTCGCTCTTGCATCCGAGAGGAATCGTTTTGATTTTACTGACAAGTTTACCAAATGTAAGAAGTTCGGTTTCAATAACATGATTCGGAATAAAAGGTGGAACGCCAGACACTATGACTTTTGTCGCTGGTTTTACAACAGGTTCAACTTGAATTGAGTAACCGTTCAGTTCGAAACCATTGACACACACGTTTTCCACCCAAGTAACGGAATTGAAATAAACGATAACTGAACCGTAAACTCTGGAAGCAGCGATGATATTCTGTGGACCAGTAATCGTTGAAATAGCTTGTAGATACTTTTCGACAGAGACTCCTTCCATGGATTCACACTTCACACCATGTTTCCTCGTGAGGCCGGCAAACGTAGCTAAGCGTCCATTGTCAATGAATGGCGCGGCCATCTTGGCCTAGGAAAACAGCACACGGAAACCACTGAGGGAATCCGTAAAAATCTCTTCAATCGAGAGTTCAAACACACAAAAAACTTGACAGCAGCAGTCCACAACGGAGCAAAATCAGATGAAACACCGATGTAAGTCGGAGAAACACTGAAGGACTCCAAAACTGTAGCAAAACTCAGAGCACACTACCACGACGTGTACACATGCGTAGTAGTAGTAGTAGTAGTAGTAGTAGTAGTAGTAGTAGTAGTAGTAGTAGTAGTAGTAGTGTCGTCATGGGTATAGGAGTGGTGTCAGTAGCGGAAGAAGTCTTGGTGGTGTTAGTGGTAGCAGCAATTGTGCTAGTTTCAGTGGTAGTAGTAGTTGTAATGTGTCAATGGTAGTGGTAGTTCGTGGTAGCACTTGTTGTGGTTGTTTTTGTGGTAGCAATTCTTGTGTTTGTGTCAGGAGAAGTATACACCCGTGGCCACTTTAGTGTTGATTAAGCCTGTCTGGTGCAAGCAGAAATTCTGTTTGTATAAACGAAACAAAGTGGTGATCGGTGTAATAAATGTAAGGTTCACTATCGGCACCCCACTGTTAGGATTGAGATAACGTTCTACTAAAATGTCTCGCCTGCCCAATTCAAATCGATCACAACACTGCATTGTAGACACGCTGTAAGTCTGCACTCCGACAATGAACATCAATAACAACGGTCGCGAATATCATACGGGAAAATCCTTCAGTAAGGACGTGGGCAGCTTGATTGTTCAAAATATAAGACATTGTGGTGCCAATTTGGCATCTGGCGAGGTATCACGAGGAGCTTACAAAGAAACAAGCAAGCGTTTTAAGATAAGCGTAGAGGGAGCCAGAAAAGTTTGGAAGAGATATACATGTATCAGGACAAGTTTCCTTCAACCGGGATGAGAAAAGTGTCGTTCATATGGTTACACACATGTGAATACATGTACATGTAAAATGCTACCTCGACTGTACTTTACTCTTACCTGTCAGTACCAAGTGAAATTGGAGTACGTTTATTCACGGTTTGTAGGAAAGAAGCATTGCTTAGTGCAACTGAATGTTTATTTCGAAAGTTATGCAATCAAGACGGGCGATGTCTGTAATTTAATTGCTAACATTTTCAAAGTGGCATTTTCTCAATGCCCGCGTCTGAACAGAGTCTGAGCACGACACTTACAATACACGCTTTAGTATAGTTGGTATTCATTCACTGCAATATTGAAATCGGCACAAAATGTGTGATGTTCTGTAACACTAACTGCATTTGAAACACATGAGTTTTACCTGAAATTAAATACTGATAGGGCAAATGCTGTGGTCAACATCATTTGTATACAGTGTATTTTATAATCACTCCGTAATTTCAGGCTAATCGTCGTGTCCATTGAGTACCGATAGTAGGATCATTATCACCACTGATACAGGGTAAAGTAACCGTTTTATCACCCTTCTGCAGACAGAATTTCTGCTTGCACCAGACAGGCTTGATCAACACTAAAGTGGCCACGGGTGTAAGTTGTCGTGTCTGTGCACAGACAAATAGAGAGACAGACTGGCATCGGGTATTGTTCAAGGTGAGAAGCGGTTACTTAAGCCCTCCATGTACGCCTCACCTGAGGCAGCTCTCGCCTCTCGTTTCCGGAGACTGCCGACCATGCACCCCTCGGTAGTTTCCGGATTTTCGCCAATTTTTAAGCGTACGTATGTTCGGCAAAGTTTCTTGTTGTTGTCATGTGGAGCTGAGCGGAATTGGCGTGCTGGCGAAAACAGGAAAGTTTGAGCTTCGGGAAAGTGAGTGTTATCATTTTAAAAATTCCTCTGACATTTTTATTTATATATAATGAGTGTTTTTGAACCAAATTTGAAAGTCGTATATCGATACTGCCTGGTTTTACTCAAAGGTTTACGGTCAGTCATATCGTCTTTTAAAAGTTAGTAATGGAAGGACGTGTTTATGAAACTGTCGGCGTGTTATGTTTTGATTGGCGTGAGTGCTCACAAAGTAAGTATGGTTGCTACGCGACTGGTAGCACGATGCGATCTCGTCGTACTTTTCGCATAATCTCGTGCAATTATCAACCACGAAGAAAATCAACAAAAAATCTAACACCTGTGAATCTCATTTTAATATGAAAAGGCCATAGTCTACCGAGACGACAAAAGACGTTGCTAGTCTGACTTTCTATTTGTCTGTGGTCTGTGTCAGTTGTAGTTATGAGTGTGTCAGTATTTACTTGCTGTCATGGTGGTGTCAGCGGAACTAGTTGTGCTGTCAGATGTATTAGTAGTAGTTATGGTAATGAGACTGATAATAGAGACAGTAGAACTTGTAATACTGGCATTATTTTAATAGTGTAATACAAGAGATTATTATAATCATGTAAAAGACAAAAGAAGTAAATTTTTGCGGGCCCGGCAGAGCTTTACTTAACCCAGTAAGTGCCCGGACATAGCTAAAGGATATAGACATTCTATGACACCGACAAGATGAAGATGTTTAACAATGATCTTAAAGGTTATCGTGAAATAGTTTTAAACTTTGTTTAAAACACTGAAGTGGGTGTATCTATATTCTGTTTATGCAATTCACTTGCTTAGTGTACTTCGCCAGTCCTCCCTAATCACTTACTTTGAAAACGGGAGATACATAATGTATGCACTTTTGTTGTTGAGTCAAACGTCTTTGCGAATGCTTGTAATTATTATTCACAATAGGATCATGTGACAATACATTTGAATAACCTCTATAAATTGGCTTTTATATTTTTAAGTCTCTTGCACAAACACTGCAGAGTTGCTGGTCGAAATTCGTACAAACGACTGCCATATAATGAACATGAAAATTTTGCTTCAGACTTCTTTTATCTGCGCTAGGTTGGTTTTTTTTGGGTTTTTTTTGGGTTTTTTGGTAGCATTCAAAATGTTTACATCAGAAATCAATCACCAGCACCACGCCGCTAAAAGGTGGGGCAGAATTTATGATATCTATCAGACCCTTATCGAAATAAGGTGCCTGCGCCTTTCGAACAAATGTATACTTCAGCAAACATTACAGCAATGTCCAGCTGTACCATTCTCATTAAGCCCTGACCAATATTAATTTTGCGCTTTGTTGACTTTAACGAACCAAATTGAGATTGCTATATAGTGTCTGTTAATTTTCAACTAATCCCATTATTTGCGGAGTTTCTTACAGTAACTATGTTGCCATAAAAGCCACACACAGGAACCCTTTATGCTATTTGGTCACGATGAATAGTCGTGAGTACATTAAAAAAATATGGATAGCAAACTGCCGTCTCATTAGCGTTTCACGACATCTTGAACGATGGCCAATTTTACCAAGGTCATGCATCCAGTGACATATTCACGTTTTTGCCCTCGGCATTGTTCCCAGGGTTTCTGTCGATAAGGGTGTGACCATGTACTTAATTAAAATGTTGAATTTTTCATCAACTTTGATGAAGATGAAATGTAATACAATCAATATTTTAGGAATATTACTTTATAATTCGTTTTCAACTATGATATCAAAAGTAGGCTAGATATGCATAAAACATACCTTAGTATCTGAGAGGTATATATTATTTATTGTCATTTACAATATCGACATATTTTAACCCCTGATGGGCATGGTCTTTTCGATTTTTCAATACTAAGTGTCATTTATTCATTTCATCCTTTTTAGCGCGAGAGAAACCTTATATAGTGGATGTTTTTTAACCAGTTGGTCCCTGTATCTGATTTCTTTAAGACTTGGTTGTAGTTTTTTATTGACATGTAAGTGATTGAAAAATGCAATTTACAGAAGGAAGCTGGAGACCATAGGGCCTGTATAGAGGCTACAACATGACATGCATGCCATAGTACATCGATCATTTCGCCACACAAATGGTTATATCGTTACACAAACTGACATGGCTATGTTTGTCATAGGTCATTCCTTACACCAGCTTTCAATGAGATCTGTTCAGGCATAAATGCCTCTGGATGTGGAAATGTCGTCTTGGGACCATAATGGGTGGTTTCGAGAAAACTGAAGAATAATGATATGGAAATGCAAGGCGTAAATTCTTGATGAAATGGCATGGATATGATGCTAAACATAGAGACCGGAAGAAAATCTTAATGAAGCAGCTTTGCAAACTTTGAAGACAAATCCAGCACCAATTATAGATTCGCTCACTGATAAAATTCGAGAGGAACGAAAATGAGGATGCATGACTTTTCTGTTTTGGTGAATTTATTTTCTGGTACTTCAGAAATTAACTCCCCCCACACTCCTCAACATAGGTTACTAACCTGGACTTGTATTCAAGCAAGCCATATCTCGCTTTGAGGTTTTGTTCTATTTATGAAGTGTTGTACTCTTCTTGTTATATGATGAAGTACGCGTACAGAAGTTATGGTTTTTTGTTGTTTCACACCTCAGTTGGCTAGTTATGCCAGTGCTAGTGATACGTATGTGATACAATGGGCCTGTTTGAAAGAGTGGCCTGACAAAAGTGACTCGGAGATTTTCTGCATAGCAATATTGAGGGTTTATCATTTTTATTTTTGTAAAGATGCTTGTTTATGATATTTTAGGTGTTGATGTATTTGTTGCTGTTGTTGTTGTTGTTGTTGTTGTTGTTGTTGTTGTTGTTGTTTTGCGATGGAGATTTTTGGAGTAAGAGTCACTCATTTTGGCAAAGAAGTTGTTTTGCTGCACTTTAGTGAGGCCTAACAATTGTTGCTCTGGCGACCCGCGGCAAATGCATGAATGCCTACATACACAATTCTTAGGTCACGATAACATAACCCTTCCCTTGTCAACTTTCGATTTCTGTGGCATTTAACGTGGCGACGTCTGGACGCAATTTGTATTTTCAACAGCACTGGCAATTTTAGCGTACCTGGCCAAAGAATTCAGCAAACAATATTTGGTCCTTGTGTGCGCAATACAGAGAGTACCGTCAGTGAAATTCGTCCCCGAACGCTTTAAGTAGAGCATTCTGAAGTCAGCGCTAATTTGCTTTTACAAATAGACCATGTCGCGAGGAACATTTGATATTTCATTATCTTTAAAAAATGGAACATGACATTTCTACAAATACTCGATGTCAATGAAGATGGATAATTTAGTTAACTGTTTTTATTTTATTCGAGATTTCAACAAAATAATTCACTGCAAAAACCCTATGAATATACATATTTTTACATTTTGTTGCATCCGTGCTTTATCTAATGTAACTATAGACCAGAATTATGCCTGGCAATGCAAGCTTTTGACTAGAAATGGCTGTCAATGGACAGGAAAGTAGCTTTAAATTTTGATGACTTTACACTGTTTTATTTTGCATGTCAATGTCAGGTTCTTATTCTCAACACACTGTCCATAGATGTGAAAGGCACTGTTAATGTTTCCATTTAAATTTTTACTCTGGCTTCAATTAATCCGTTAGTAATAACAATGCAGCCGTTAGTAATAACAATGCAGTCTACACATGTAAGACAGAATGAGTTGACAAGCTGAATACAGTGTATCTCAACATACCTTGGAGAGTAGAACAAGAAAGTATGATTGACATTTAAGACAAAAGTTGTGACAAAATCACCAAAAGGTACCTGTATATACAGTCCCCGTTAAAATTAATCGGCTTAAAACACGATTGGAACTAATTTGGGATAATTGGATGGTGAAGTAATGTCTGTTTCATCTGCAAATGTAAGCTTATCTGCCTTTCATTTTAAGTTATACACTTGTTTTTATTAGTATGGCCAAGAAAAATAAAAAGTTTGTTTCTCATCCGCGCGCGCGTTAATTCAGACCCGCCGCGTCAAGCTTTTTTTCGCCTCATGAGGAAATACAATACAAAAACCGCAAAAATACGCGATGATAGTGCATAACACAGTGCTGTATAAAACAGAAAATAACTAACACTAACATTCCATTCAGAACTGTACACAAATGTCACTGTTATATTAAGCTCTCATAACTGTGCATTACTGCACTAAAAGTCAAACCACAGAACTGTTGCCACAGAAAAATACTAAAGCAACACTGCTGTGCATTTATTTCTGCGTTCATTCCATGTTGTTTTCATGTTTTTGCGCCTTCTTGTTGGTTGAAGAATACAAAAAAATTGCGAAGAAAAAAAACCCGCGTCACCGCATCATTTTTGCAATATGACTAGGATGAGAAACAAACTTTTTATTTTTCTTGGCCTAATTTGTAATTTTGTTACATTCAGCCATAGGAAACCTAACATTTGTGAGAAATTTGAATATATGAGGATCCAATTATCCCAAATTAGTTTCAATCGTGTTTTAATTAGTGTTCCATTGCGACTACATCAAGAAACGCGTTCAATGACTGATGCAACAATTACTTGATTGTCGTGCCTTATTGACGAAGTTCATTCAATTTATTTCGCTCTCTTTGTCCACTTCCCTGCAGTATATGTATTACTTAGTTTGCAAGCAGTGGGATAAAGGAATGTTCTCAACTGACAATTGCACTGTCTCAAACTTATCGTACTTGGTTAATACATCGTTCACGTTTCTGCGTACAGGTTCATAGATATGTTGCGCTTCTGATGCGTGTGGTGGATCTGTCTCGAGAATTTGTCATCGACAGCATCGGATGCATCGGAGGACAAGCTCAAAATTATTTAAAATATAAAAACAAAATGTAGCTAAATCTAGTTGC
Organism: Ptychodera flava; assembly: GCF_041260155.1. Taxonomy (NCBI): domain Eukaryota; kingdom Metazoa; phylum Hemichordata; class Enteropneusta; family Ptychoderidae; genus Ptychodera; species Ptychodera flava. The sequence continues at coordinate 31,548,874 of NC_091929.1, forward strand.
AGGAGATAGTTGTTAATCTCTTGACCCAGAAATTGTTGCAGCAAATACGCCGTCTCCGAATAATATATGTAACCTGAACGGTTAGAAGGCTGGAGAAAACCTAGGCATCAACAGATAGCTACTTTCAGTTGCAAAAGTGGTGTCGAAATCGGCAAACCAATAGCGTTGATCGCGATTTCGGGTTTGTTACTAAATATAGCTGCACGCGCGCAACTTTCGGACAAATATGCTGAAATTCGGACAAATTTTGTCTTTGTATGCGCGGGTGTTGTTGCAGCTTGTAGTCTCAGTCATCAATTCATACGAGTAAGTGTGACGCTAAATAGCCATTCTAACACTCGCAGGATTTATCTTCGTCGTTTATGCGGAAAATGCGGACAAATGTTTATTTATGCATATTAATGAGAGAGAACAGTGACGTCATTTGCGATCAGCGCTATTAAGGCCAAAAAAAATTGATTTGTTTCTGGTCAGCGCGCGCATCACTTCAAAGTGTGCGCGTCAACTCTTTTTATATTCTCTATTTTTCATTTGCCCCTATAAAAAAGGGGAAAATGTATCAAAATTCCACCAAAAATAAAAAAAAAAATTGAAAAAAATCGGGTCGCATAATTTTTGCCACATGTCAATGACCAGAAACAAACCTTTCATTTGTTTTGGCCTAACCTGTAAATTTTTACCTACCTGCCAACAGAAGCAGAGATAGGATCCTCAGCAGGTTTGTTAGCGGTGCCTTGTTGTGTCGACGCATCTCGACGAACGCTTACTCATCTGGACACATCCCAAGGTTGCTTGCCACAGTGTGACCAACACCAGCCTCATTGCCGCGCCGTTTTGCCGCCATAGTAACAAACCATGTGATGTATCTCCACAAAGAGATTGAAGCGCGGTGTGGTGGCAGTGCGGCGTGGATAATGCTAACCAAGCTAGAGGGTCTCCGAGTCGTTGACCACACGCCCTCACCAATCTCAGAGTAGGCTAGTTTGAATATTCCAAACATGGATTTCTTTTAAGTCCTGCGCGCGCCCAACTGGCGGGCCAACTGGCTAAACAAACGTGGTGAACATCTCAGATTTTGATAGGGGCTGTCCAGCTAGAGATCGCACTTTCCGTACACAGGTAAAATAATACATATACACTAGTAAAAATAAAACATAATCTGCTATGACTTTGAAAATCGCATCTGCAAACACTGAAAGTTGACAGCCGTTGAGGCATACATTTTGAATCATCAATTAAGATCCATATAGCCTTTAGCAAGGTCATTGTTTTACAAGTGTTCACGGAATCGAGGATCGATATTGAATCTGGTGTAATTTTCATTTATCTAATTTTATTTTGGTTCGAAGTATGATATATAAAAAAGACAGAAAATGTATATTTTGGCAAACGCGCCATACCCGAAAAGTGGGCATAAAATTTCACCTGTGGCAGAGATCAGTGTGGCTACTGCTGAGACTCCCTGGCTAGGCTATAATTATCCAAGCCGCGCTACAATCTCTGTACGGAGAGTGATAAAACCGCTTCACAGTTCCTCAGTATGTGGTTGCAGTAAGTTTCCAAGGTCGTTAAGTGAAGTAAGTTTTTAAAGACAGGAATTCAAACTTTAAAACGAATATATTCACAGAACATGTACAAAGAATGTCAGCTAGACAGAGTGTATATATATATATATATATATATATATATATATATATATATATATATATATATATATATATTTATATATATTCTGTCATATATATACTGTTATATATATTTATATACACTTTGTCATATATATATATATATATATATATGTATATATATGTTATACATGTTAATTGTTAACTGTCTAATTAGAGAGAGAGAGAGAGAGAGAGAGAGAGAGAGAGAGAGAGAGAGAGAGAGAGAGAGAGGGGGGGGCACAAATATGAAAAAATGTTCAATTTCGGAAAATCAAGAGGAGTAGGTAACATCTGCTGATCAGTACATCAACATGTGCAGCACGGATAATCAAAATACAAAATACAACTTGAAAAAAGAGTCAAGAATTGAAAAATATGGTTCGTTGCAGCAACAGTAACCGAGTCTCCTCGGGCCAGAAATACAGTCTATCATGTTGAAATTGCCACGCTGTCTGAAAACTACAAGCAGATATGCGTCAAAGGTTAATATTTTAAGTGCTTTACGGTAATAGGGTATGTTTTGATGTCGACATCAATCGTTTTATGAGGCGAAATATTGGTATAGCAATTAATGACATGTAAGGTAAGAATTAATATTTAAACGTTTAGTCAATGGAATGTTGTTTGACTGTCCATTAAAGCCTCCCTTTGATCATACAGCGAGTGTACAAGCATTAATCGCTAACAAAACGACTGAGACGTCCATCAGTTGATTCATCATGATATGGATTAGCGTGGCTGATTGAGAGTATTCATTGCTGCCAGCCCAGTGTAACTGAGTGCGCGTATGATGTTATCCTGCGGAATTATTTAGATACATGTTTTACAAGCCTTCTGGTGTCATGTGGTATGCGAGCAGAAACTGACCTGCATTTCATGTAAACCATTTCTATCATCTATCATTCATGTTACTTACTTGTGAAATCGTTCAAGGATTTAAATCGTAAATAATCAGTATTCGATACATTGTTTGGGTGCACAATACCCGAAGAAGAGCAAAATGTCTTATTTTCATTTTTGCTCATGTAGAAGCCGAATTTCAAATTTAAGAGTTTTAGGAGAAAATTTTGTAGTCATGATAAGTGAAGGTGACTTTTTGTGCACGAAGTTATGGGAAATCTTCAAATTATAGAGATAATGTTATTCTAGTTATTTTGCAGTTGTTGGCCCATCGGTGTAAGAAGCTGAGGCATTCTTGATTTGAGCATTATTTATACAGAAGAGTTAAAAAAATTGCAATGTTGTTATTCAAGTTGCCTATGCTTTTGCCATAACTAAGCTCACAAAATCGTTTTGTTATCAGCTTCTGTTCTTTGTCTCCTCAGAAGTTCAACAAAAAGGGGACAGAAAGAGATGTGTGATTACTATAAGCCCCAAAAAGGGAGCCAAGCGAGGCGAAAAGGGCGGGAGTATTTAAACCGTCAATCTCTGAAACTGATTTGAGAAATCGGCGATATTATCCCCCTCTGCTTCTTATTATGACGAAAATGAACAATTAAGTTGTACAAAAAATGATAAAATTTGAATGTTAGAATCAAGGATATTGGATTTATGGGAAAACGATATAATGATGATGACGAAGTAAGGAAAGTGAAACAAAAGTGCTATAATTTTCTCTACAGTTTGCAAGGATGGCCATTTAAGTATACATCGTTTAAAGCTCGATCTAAAGAAGAATTCCCTTTCATATGTAATTTTTCCCCAAAGACTTTATAAGTTATTGTATATAAATGCGTGATGTTTTGCTTTCTTTGCACTTTTCAAATATCGATGGATCATGGGGTACAATGCGGGGCGCATTGCTTGAAAGACGGAGAGTGTTACGAAGATAGTTTATCTCACACAAAGGTTAATGCACAGAGTGGTCATCGGCACCAGCAAAATTATTAATTAAAGCCACAACGTCTCGACTATAAGTTGATATGAATACAAACCATATTGGCGACAAATGCACAAAGACGCTTATTTCATTTTACGAGGAATTGTACGAAGTCTGGACGAAAACAAGACTATATTTGAATTGAATTAAGAATGATGAAGATAGCCAAATCTTAAAGTTCCATTAGCTGTATCTTCTGGCGATTTTCCGTTAGTTTTGATTGAAATGATCACTGGCTCATGTTGAATAGCCTGTCAAATAACAGAGAATCGCATATTATTCGGAAACATTTCGTGCCCTACAACTAAAGAACATGTGATTTTACAACGAAAATTTCAATTTTTGTCCGGACAGAAATACAAACTCTGTTGACACGCGAATTACAACGTAGGCATTCTTCTGCACCTGCGCGAGCCATTTACATCCATTTCAAAATAAATATTCATTACCTTTGCCCGGTACTTACGTCGTAGTCCATTGTCCGAGCACGTTGCGTAGCCAGATGTCTGGCAATCCACGCGTCACGATGCAATGTTGTTTTGATCCGGCAATAAACGTGAACTTGTACATCTGGCGTGATCGCGGCGTCACCATATCTGCGTTCTCCCACCAGCACGCTGAGCACGCAAGACGTCAACAAACGAGCTCGGAAGGGCAATACGTTTGAACAAAAATTAGCAGTTTTATGTGGCTATAACATCACTAATCATGTTTGTTTCTTCGTAAAACAACATTTTGCAACAAATATGAGCCTCCAACATGGAATTTTCCGAGGTAAAAAATGGTCAAAAGTTACAAATAATGGCCCTTTAATGAAGGAACATAAGAATGTCTCTTGATGGGTTTGCAACATATCATAGTGACGTTTAAATATTAATTGTGACATGTAAATTTAAGATCAAGACCTGCATTGATGTTTATGATTGGATGTATCCTTTTATCTTTAATTGATGTTTATCGTATTATCAAAACTACGCCTTAGAGATAGAGTTTAAAGCCTCCTTCAAGAACAATACGAGGAAAATAAGGGACAAGCCATGCGGAATGCAACAGCCATGGCAATAGAACAGAACGACCAATGAGTAACCCAAGACATCCAGACAATGGGAGTATCTTGGGCAATGACACTTGTCAAGCTTGTCTACCGAGAAATAAAGTCTATGTAGTACCAACGAAATCTGAACGTCTCCTGTAGTCAATACATATCTTGAAGCTTCCCTGTACCTCTAAGCAAGCCAACAAACGAATAGTAATAATAAAAATTCTACGTTTGCATCAAATGTATTCGGGTATACTAAGTTCAAAGGTCAATGGAAAAATGACTCTCAAAGCAAACAAAATAGGCAAATAATTACAATAACAAGAACGCCATCGGAAAAGATAAATAACGCAACGGGAATATCTTTTTTCACATCATTGACCTTTAACTCTTCAAATTAAAGCTGTGAATTATACATGTATGTCCTTTACTATATTTTGGAAATGATAGAAACATACCACTCCAAGCGGTAACATATGTATTAAGGTTATTAAAAAAGCGCGTATGTGCAGTGTGTATGGCATCCAGTTTGTTTACGTCAAGGCATATAAAGCTATCAAACTGGCCACTTTTGGGGCCTGTTAGAGACGTCAAGTGCCAGTAGGCGCATACTGGACTGTGAGTAAAATTAGTGATTCTGAAATGGCTGCTGTTAGGAGCGGGTAGGGGGCTGTAAGGCCTGATAGATATGATGCTAAATTTGGGTTAACAGGTATCTACCTCAGACAATACATGCGGCATGTATATACCTATTGATTATTTTATTGGCTTCATGCTTCCGCAGTCGCTTGTGGTTCAATACAAGGCGAAGGCTGCTGTACGCATTAGAAAGATAGGCCAATCTATCTTTTTTGTCATGTATTTTGACAGCATTGGCCGTGTACCGAACCGCAACTGACTGTGTTTTCAATGCGACGGGCCAGGCTACGGGCCTTCATTTTGCACTGTCATGTGATCTCCACACACGCTCTTTAGTTAAATAAGACGTGTGGAAAATGACTTTCTCCTGCGCACACTTGCCTCGCGAGGCAAAAAATATCAAACACGTTGGATATTCTCTCAACGCCTCGCGAAGACAACTCACGAAAAATCGACCGCTAATTTCTCTCGTGTGCGGCAAGCTTTAAACTGTTCACTGTTGGACTGTGCGACACCACTAAGTCGTACTGTATGTGTTGTTGGTGGTTAGCGTGTTAAAACGGAAGATCGTCAGCCTTGAATATTCGTAATCGCCCATTCCGTGTCCTTTCAGCCAACGTACACCAAATGTGAAAGAAAGCAATTAATCTCATTGTGGGTTGCACGATGACACGTCTTGGTGGTAAGATTGTTCAGATACTGTTCGTTGAACAAGATTTCCAATGGTGAATTCCCGTTCGCTAAACTCCCGCACTGTATCATCAACCGCTGTGTCTGGCACAAATCTCATGAAATTAACTCCTGCCAACTCGCCTGAGTTGTTTATTCTTTTCATTTTGTTGACGTTAAGTACCCCTGCTCGTTTCGATTCTTGTCGGATCAGTGCGCCCTCACGCAGCTGCCCGGCAGAGGATTCTCGAGGACTCTTTTCAACCTGAACTTCTTCACTCAGAGCGATGACGTCGTCAAGCTCGGACAAAATTGCGTCTTCTGTTCTCAGCAAGGTCGTTGCGCTCTTGCTTCTGAAAGAATCCAAGTTCCCTACTTTGTCAAGTTTTAGTTCAGCAGACCGCAGTTCTTTCATTTCGTCTTGGAGAATCCCGCTATTGGTGATGTACGCAGAGTCTAGAGTGTCTAGTTTCTGCTTAGCATCACGTTCCAGCTTTCCAATAATTTCTTGCATGATATCTCGAACTTTCCCGCGCTGTTCCGACAGTGCAGAGGAGATCTTCTCCTTTTCTGTGCTGTGGATGACGGCTAATTTTCCCGCCATTCTTTCAATACTTGCCCTTCTCCCCATGATGTGTTTCTTCCTTTGTTTTACCTTCCCCTCTCTTATTTCCAGTCGTGAAAACAAGTTTCCGAGTGCCTCGTTTATCGGCAACAAGTGGTGGTTGGGGGCGCTGTGTCCCTGACAAGCGCACTGACGACAGGTTGCAACTTGGCATGACTGACAGAACGACTCGAGTTTCTGGTCTTGGTGTTGCTCACACATCTCATACGAGGGATCCCTTCTGGACTTCTGGGAATATTCATCTATTGATATTTGTGCATGACGTTTGTACTTGCCTCGGGCATGCGCGTTTGCGCATGACTGGCAGAATAAAACACAACAGTCAACGCATCTGGTCGTTGCTGGTTCCTCAACACAGCCGTCACAAATAGCTCCATGGCGACTGCTTTCCTTTTCGCGCTGTTCCATCAAAGTCACTAAATTGTTGACGTGGAAATTCTTCGGCAGCTCGTCGACCCCTTGCATTGGCAATGGAGTGAGATCTCGACATGTTGGACATCGTATCATACGCTCGTCTCTGGTCATTGCTTCCAGACAGCCTCTGCAGAAACTGTGCTGGCATCGCAACGCTCGGGCATCCTTAAGACGTTCTAGGCAGATTTGACAAACCAAATCTTCGTCAATCTGGTTGAGAAGGCTTCTTGCTGACTGGGGACCGGCCATTGTTTTGTATAGTGGAGAACGCCCGTACTATATATACTAATTTTTTTTCAAATACTTCCGGGTTACAACTGCAGGGGCTTCGTTCAGGGCAACCGCTGGCACGCCATCACCGGTGTCACGGTCTAGCAGATCGCTAATCACCATCAACTCCGAAATTCACTCTCCGCTGCTGGGATTACCTGAGTTTCTATCTCTCATCGGTCATTACATTACAAACATATATTTACGAAGCCCTAAACTTAACTTACGCGTAACGACTGGGCGTATTATTGCTACACCATCAGTTTCATTTGGACTCCGTAGGCCCACACAAAAATAATCACCGCGCTCGACGACATGGGGAAGTGTTAAGTGTGAAAGGTCAGATTGCACTCGTATTTCCCTTTTGTGAGCTTTCCACCAGAATAAAACACAGCTTGATCTTGCTACTTCTATTTCGAATGATCGTTTTCATATTTCCACCTGATTTCTTTAATACTACAAATTTGATCTATAGTTCTGTGTAGAGGTCTACATCTTATCTGTTCTCTCTCCAATTCAGAACGATGTGATACATATACATGTATATATATATATATATATATATATATATATATATATATATATATATATATATATATATGTATATATATATATATTCATTCATTCATTCATTTTATTGCCATATTATTATAATATATATATACTTATATATATATACTTATATATACTTATATATATAAGTAATTTGTTTCTTCTCATTGGTTGGGATATGAAAGAAATAAGGGAACGCGGCTCCGAACATCGGCTATTAAATTATGTTATATGAGTTGTGGTTTAATGTTTGTGGGATGGCTTGATTGTGTACTCCTTCAGTGACTCTTTTTGTATAGTATATTCATAATAACACTGTGTTGCATCTCAGACATAACCGATTCGGCTTCGTCTCGCCATGGCTAAATTCTAACACCAAATAACCGACACACATGACAGTGCACAACGTGAATATGCCGAATATGAATGTGGAGTCACGTTCGGTTATTTTACTTGACCAAGTGTAAGTGCAATGGTACCGCTGGCCATTGCTAACCCCAAGAAATCTCCAGTGGGTGCTTGATGTTTCTTGCAGGTTGGGAAAACTTGTGAAAGGCTGAATAAAAATTCAGAGCGAAGTCCTGATTTCTCACCGCAGCATTGCTCTCAGTTTCATTGGCGCTACACTTTCTCGTCATAATCTTGCTGACATGTATATGCTCGTGGCTTGTAACGCGGGCTCACTATGCTATTCAATTTGCTAGGCAAAGGAAAGTCCATTTTAAATAGTTAGTAACAATGACTTCAAGTATATTCAGAAAATGTCAGCTATTGGGTTACCAATCCAACGTAGGAGCCAAACTTTGATTTTGTAGGTGTCAATATCTGAGAGGTACTGTAAACTTACGTAAATCTCTGGCAATATCTGGCCATGTGTAGATCTGTGTCAGAAAAAGCCGTCATGTTCTTTTATGTAATAGTGGGCCGTCTTTGGTAATTGCAGTATTGAAAAGGGGTGAATATGGCCACTGCTTTCGGAGTTGTTTGTACATGGCAACAAATTTGATGTATAAAATGTCAGACAGGTGATATTGTACCCGGAATGAGACGGAATTATTCCTGTTATGATATGAATAAACTTACCCTATCTGACCAGAAAATGTGCATATTGGTCTCCAATCTAACTTGCGATTGCTCTATTCCGACAAATTGGTCAACTAATCACAATTGCGGGCCCTCACTGTCCCTACCTGACATAAAAACTAAGTAATCGGAAGTTGTGAAAGTGATTCAAAGAAGGTTAGAATTCATTTTATTTTTTATTTTATTAATTAGTCAGTAATGCAGTTACTAGGCGCCTGTGTTACAGTATGCGTACGGTGATTTTAACGACG